>NC_063361.1:8700476-8747976 GCF_021869965.1 Rhincodon typus | reverse complement strand
CCTCATCAGCAACCTCCAGTCAATTAGCACCAGGTCTGTTTCACAGCTCAGTAGCCAGTATTAAATATTTCCAACAGCTGGATGAATTAGCACTTGTGAATCAGTCTTTGAGGCAGAAGTGGTCCATCTGATTTGAAGTGGTTGTCTGCATTACCAACTAGCCCTTTAATATGAAGCAACAATACACTGAGTGATTTTCTCACGGTTGTAACTGCAGATTTTGCATTCAATAGAGATCTCTGCCTGCAAACAATTGATGACAACCCCCCACAAAATCTTGACTGCACCTATAAAACTCAGTCAACTAAACCGTTACTTAACATGAAAAGTAAGCGCATGGCAAGAAGCCTCCAATGGAATTTTGAGAACGAAAGGAAAAACAACGATAACAGAACCGAGCAATAAAACACTCAATTGGCCCAGGAACACCTTTGCCGAGAAATATGCGTTAATTTATCAGGTTGATGACCCTCCATTAGTGATAACCCTGTTTCTTCCTGGCTGAAACATTATTGTTTCTTTTCTCTCTCTCTCTTTACAAATGCTGTTTGCTGAGTGTCAGCGCTTTATGTTTTTATTTCAGATTTCCAATATCCGCAGTTTTTTTATTTTTGAGCAAAAAGGCCTGTGTTTATATGTAGTATCTTTCATGTCCTCAGCATGTATCATAGCTGTTTGATTTTGAGATATATTGTTATGCAAGCAAATGTATCAACCAGTTACTATGTAATATCCCACAAGCTAATGAGATCAATGACTAGTTAATTAGTTTCTGTTAGGTTTTGGCATGAACTTTGGTTTTGATAACTGGAAAAGTTCCTGACTCTTCTATAAATTATATACATTTCAATCTCTCATCCAAAATAAAGCCCTCTTGCAGTGCAATGCTCCCTCTAAACTCAAATTCTAAAGTTTGAGCTCAGAATCTTCACAGCCAAAAGCAAGTGGATGGCCAAATTTGTGAAACCATCACTTGTTAACGTCGAAGTAAAAACCAAACTAACTGCAGATGCTGTAAATGAGAAACAAAAGAAGGAATTGTTCCAAAAGCTCACCAGGTCTGGCAGCATCTGTCTGAGTCAGAGGAAGGGTAACAAAGGGAAGCACAAGTGTCCCTTTGTGCTTCTGGTTTCTGAAGCCTTTCCCCATTTAGAAAATAGTCTACATCTCCTACCAAACGCTAACTCTGATTTCTCTCCAAAGATGCTGTCAGACCTGCCAGGCTTTTCCAACAATTTCTGTTTTTGTTTGTACCTGTTAAGGCCTAATTGACTATGTGACCTCTTTAACTCCACCCGACTTCCAAAGTTTCCTCAATTCTGAGAAAGTCCTTAGTTGGATTGGAAACCTGCAAATGCAATATCCCTAACCATAAAAGGATGGAGACGGAAAGCAGGAAACTGTCAGTTAGTCCAACATTTGGAAAATCCTGAATCTATAATTAAGGAATTAAGGACATGTGTAAAATTATAATACAATCAAGCAGGATTAATGCAGTTTTACGAGAGGGAAATTGTGTTTGATGCATTTTTTAAAGTATTCTTTGGGGTAGCAACAAGAGTCCTGGATAAAGGGGAAATGGTAGATATGGTGCATTTAGATTTCTGAAAGGCATTCAATAATGTGATACTTACAGATTCCTGCACAAGATAAGAGCTCATGTTGTTGGTGTTATACAACCTCGGAAATACTTCTCTGCTCTCATTTTCTAGTCCTGTGGAAATGAATGCTAACATTGCATTTCCTTTCCCAACTGCCAACTGAACCTGCATGTTAACCTTAAGAGAGTCTTGAACTTGGGACTCCAAGTGTCCCTTTGTGCTTCAGGTTTCTGAAGCCTTTCCCCATTTAGAAAACAGCCTACATCTCCTACCAAAGTGCATGATGATTGATTGTTTGCCACACAGCGCAGATTTCTGACCTATATTCCTCAAAGATTTGGCAGATGGACTATAACTCAGGAGGTTTTCCGATTTGGCAGGAAGAACAGAAATGCAGAATCTGACTTAGATGGAGAAAGGCTGCAGAGCGCTGAGGCACACTGATGACCTCATGCACAGCGCACAAAAAGTCAATATGCAGATACAGCAAGCAATTAAGACAACAGATAGAATTTTGGCATTTATTATAAGGAAGTCGGAGTGTATATGTCAGGGAAGTCTTGTTACCGACTGTGTTGGTGAGGCCACACTCAGATTCAAATGCGCAGTTTTGGTCTCCTTATTTAAGGAAGGATATGCTTGCATTGGAGGTAGTAAGGAGAAGGTTCACTCGGTTGATTCCTGGGATGGAGGCATTGCCTTATGAGGATTGGTTGGGAAAGCTGGGTCCAGATTTATTGGCATTTAAGATAATGAGAGGCATTTTTATATCGTGAAGTTCTCAGAAGCCTTGGCAGTGTAGATGCTAATAGTGATAATTCTGCTCTGGGCTACATCTGTCACCAGGGGACTTAGTTTCAGAATAAGGACAGAGGTGACAAAGGAATTCTTCTATGAACTTTGAGAATCTTTGCTAATCTCTAATGCAGGCTTCAGTGGAGACTGAGACATCCATGGTTCAGATCGATGGAATTTTTGTGCAGGCGAAGAAAGTGGGCTTTTAGAAAAATATCAACCAGGACTCATTTGGTGGCTCAGTGTTTAGCATTGCTGCCTCACAATGCCAGGGACCCAGGTTCAATTCCACCCTCAGTCAACTGTCTATGTGGAATTCATACATTCTCCCTATGTCTGTGTGGGTGGTCTGGTTCCCTTCCACAGTCCAAAGCGGTTCAGGTTAGGTGGATTGGCCATGCTAAGTTGCCTGTAGTGTCCAGGGATGTGCAGGCTAGGTGGATCAGCCATGGGAAATGTGAGGATAGGGTAGGGAGGGTTCCCCTTAGTGAGATGCTTATTGAGGGGTCAGTGTAGGCTCAATGGGCTGAATGGCCTGCTGCTGCATTGTAGGTGTTCTATGACATGTGAAAGCCCTGTCTCCATTTTCAACAGATGCAACTTTTGTTGGGAGGGAAAGGTTTCACATGCAGTATGACTCATGTAAATTGAAACCAGAACTCATCTGGGGCAATTTGAACTCAGTGCAGATCCCATTTCAGCTGTTCCATGAATTCTAACCCACAGAGGAGGAGTCATGAATTAATGAAGTTGAAAACTATTCTCTTCAAGTCATGCATAAGGCAGGTATAACGCTCAGGATCTTAAGTATTTTGTTAGACACTCAGTAGACTTTATTAAAAATAATTGGCTATAGTTGCCAGTGAAAGCTAAATTTTAAAAATCTGCTGGACTATATTGATTGACAGGCAATGGTTAAAAGAAAAGCATCTGCTAGTGCAATTTCAATTGAACTCACTGTGGATATTTCCACAAGAACAATTATTATGTAATTATGAATGCCTGGCTGAGTTTCAAAGACTAAGTTATCTCAGAGGGGGCTCTGAGTTTAAATTTTAATTTGACAATTTAAAGGTTAGCTTTGATGTGCAGTCTAAAAGAAATTTGTTTTACAAGCGATTAATCACTGGAGGGAATTTAAAAGCATGGAATAGGTTTCATGTGTCGGAGTTTATTTTTACTGTCAAGTGTGTAGGAGTGATAGCTATATTACATTGTTACTTCTTTTTTATTTCCACATGGCTTCTGAGGTTTGCCCAGGGTATGGGTAAGTAGCCTTGAGGAAGCACGGAAGCTACCAGGGGTAGAGGTAACTCTGATTTCTCTTCACAGATACTGCCAGACCTGCTGAGCTTTTCCAGCAACTTCTGTTTTGGTTTCTGAACTACAGCATCCGCAGTTCTTTCAGTTTTTATTAGGGGGTAAAGGTAGTTAGGGGCCATATATTGGCATTCAGTTGGCATGGAGGGCATAAGTTGTGGATGGGTTGGGATGAGAAGTGGCTTGACGGCTAGGGGGTAACAATAATAATAATAATTTAGCTGCATCTTCAAGCTCAGAGAGTTATTCTCACCATGACAACAGCTCCCATCTATATCCCTAATTGCATCATAAATTTTTTGCATTCTCTAAACCACGAACATAAATCCACATTTGCTGCTATTATTAATAAAAGTGCTATCAGAAACAGGGTACACAACACTGCTTATCTCTTATAGCTGTGGCTCAGTTAGTGACACTCCAGTCTCAGTTACAGGTTGTGTGTTCAAGTCCGGTTTCTGGCCTTGAACGCAAAAAAAATTAAAAATTTTAAATAAATAATTAAAAAATTAAGAGAAAAATAAATTAATGAAAAAAATATACAATGCTGTAGTTAGGAAGTCAGATCAACTATCTTTCAGGTAAAATATTATTGTCTTAGGTGCAGACAAAAAATTCCATTGCACTATTCGGATGAATAGGAAGGCAGTCAGCTCTTTTAGTGTGTGGTTTGATGTCACACTATGAATTTGGTCAAGGAGAAGGCAAAGTCATGGACTACCTTCAGGATAAGGCTTTAATGTGACATTATTTATTATACATCAATACTAAGTACTGCTATACTTGGTAATCTCGATATACCAAGCTCTGACTATATTAGATAAGGACAAATCCATTTTCCACGCGTTTGTATATATCCAAGTGCTTATGTGAGTCTTCCAGTCTCACTTGTTACAGTCTGCTGATGTGCAACCAATGACTACAGTGTAGTGTGTTCTAACATCACCCAAACTGCTGTATTCTTGCCCATTGACACACAGCTCCATGATCTAATCGTCACAAGTTTGCTTTAAGGTCCTGAAACACATCACTCATGTTGTCCTGGAAATTATTTATCAGTTAAATCAGCACTATAGATTAGTTGGTCACGATTTATTGACTAAACAATCTGTTCAGAGATGTTATCACCTCTGAAGTAGGTGGGACTTGAATTTGGGCCTCCTACCTCACAGGCAGGGATGTCACCATCGTACCTAAAACAGCCCTCATTATCTAGTCATGAATCTTATCGCTTAACTTGTACAAATGATAGTCTGCTGGGTAACAAAGTTTCTAATTGTCAAGATTTATTAATCAATCTGTTCAGATGTGTTATGACACGCCTCTGGAGCAGGCAAGACTTGAACCCAGGCCTCCTGGCCTAGAGGCAAAGGCACTACCACTGCTCCACATGAGTCTTCATTACCTGGCCTTGATTGTGTTGATGTTCATGGTTGCCTAACTGTGCACTAATGGCCTGCTGCCTTCCTACATTATAGCAGCGATTACTCTTTAAAATGTGGTTGTAAGGTGCATTGGGATGACCTGAGTCATGGTCGGTGTTATAGAAATGCAAGTCTTTCTTTCTCAATGAATGGTTGAAAAGTTGAAAAATGATCAGGTACCTCCATTAGCTTTAATTAATTCCCATCAATTGTTCACATTTGGTTATTATAGTGAGATAACCTTTGCAAAACAGATGGTAATTACTGAATCTAGAATTACTTGCTCGTAGAATCCTAATCTGGTAATCCTAGTGCCTTCTACCAGGATCAGATCATCTACCTGCAGGTACTGTGAACTCAAATGGGAATCTCTTGCCTTGGTCTGCTGTCACTATGCTTGTGCACTCATGCAATATAACTCATTCATGCGACAGCTGTAAGGCATCTCTCCAGCTCAGGGACAGAGCCACACAATCCCCTGCAACCAAACACAAGTCGTCATTTTCAAGACAACGCCCTTTGAATGATCACATTTCACTTCATGACAAGATAGACACAGATGAAGGAGACCATTCAATCCAATCTCACCCAACTATCCAGAAAGACCAGCACCCCGGTCACAGTAACCAACTGTTCCTGACATTATTTCAGCTGTTTTTCTCCACCAGGCTATCTAGAGCTCCATTCCATGGGTTACTCATTCTTTGTCATGACTTTAATGCTCTCCACAATGGAATTCCATCTTTCACACTCTGTAAACTTCAACTCATCAAAAAGGTCACTGCCCAAATCCTATCGCGTACCACAATGCATTCATCCATCACACCAATCCTCACAAATCCTATTGCGTACCACAATGCATTCATCCATCACACCAATCCTCACAGATCAACGCAGGCCACAAATTCCCACAGTTAAAATTCTCATCCTTCAGGCTGAATCCTTCCTTGGCATTCTGGGATCCTATCAGAGTAATCTCTTTGAACCCTCAGCAAATTCTCCCTCTCTCAATATCATATTTATGATTTTTCTGGCTCAGCTCCCTGCTACATTCCTCCCAAAACATGGTCCCGGTTTTTGGCAGATATATCAGGAGCCAGGGGCCACAGACTAAGAAACAAAAACAAAGATTGCTGGAAAATCTCAGCAGGTCTGGCAGCATCTATGAAGAGAAATCAGAGTTAATGTTTCGGGTCCAGCGACCCTTCTTCACAACTGAAGGTAGCTAGAAAAATGTTGGTTTTAATGCAGAAGATAGAAGACAGTTAAAAACCAAGATTTTCCTAGCTACCGTAAGTTCTGAAGAATGGTCACTGAAATGTTAACTCTGATTTCTCTCCACAGATGCTGCCTGACCTGCTGAGATTTTCCAGGGATTTCTGTATTTGTTTCTGATTTCCAGCATCCACAGTTCTTTTGGCTTTCTGTCACAGACTGAAAATCTGGGGAGAGCGATTTAGGACTGAGTTGAGGAAAAATGACTTCACCCAGAGTGGTGAGCTTGTGGCATTCTTTGTCACAGAAAGTGGGGAAAGCCTAGATACTGAATGCTTTAAAGAAGGATTTATGTATCTAGTTCTTGGGGCTCAAGGGATCAAAGAGTATGGAGAGAAAGCAAGGGGGACTGAGTTGGGTGATCAGCCATGATGAATGGCAGAACAGGTTGAAAGGGCTGAATGGCCTCCCTTTTTCCACGTCTATGATTATGGCCTAAGGTTCCACTTTCTGGAATGCTCACAGTAAGCACTTCCATTTTTCCATCTCCTCACAACAAACCCGCTTCACGGCATCCCCACACCTCCGCTCCCCCGCCCCCTCCCCCACCCCCCCCACCCCACCCCCCACCCCCAACAACCATTACCTCTCCTTGGAGCTAATACACTCCGAACTGTGTAACGTCCTGGTAGATCTCTTTTGCACCTTCTCCAAAGCCATCACATTCTTCCTGTAGTGTGGTGACCAGAACTGCACACAATACTCCAAATGTGGCTGAACTAAGGTTGCATTTAGCTGCAACATAACTTGCCAACTTTCATACTCAGTGTCCTGACTGATGAAGGCAACTATTCCATATGCCTTCTATACCACCCTATCCACTTGCATTGCCACTTTCAGGGAGCTATAGACTTGCCCCCCAAGATCCCTCTGAATATCAATTCTCCTCAGGGTCCTGCCATTGACTGGATGTTCAGGTTCCACTCTCTGCAAAAAGAGGGGTTCACATCCCACTGCTGCCAGCAGACATAGTAGTTTGTGTTCCAAGACTTTGTCCTAGGTTGAATAAAAAGAAATCTACAAATGTTGTCAAGGGCTTTTGTGGTGCGGTGGTAGTGTGCCTGCCTCTGAGTCAGGAGGCTGAGGTTCAGGTCCCATCTACTCTATTTAATAACATCTCCGAAGACATAACCAAAGTTGGGTGGGAACTGGCGATGGTACAAGTCAGGAATATAATCAGTCATTGCAGTAAACAGTGGTGCAAAGGGTTAATGTTAACATGTAAACAGGACAGCCTACATCATCAGTGAAGTATGTTCACATGACTACTGAAACTACCAGATGATGAATCTGTCTCAAAGCCCCATGTAAAGTCTTATCCTGTATCCAGGGAGAAGATAGCATTCAATAAGGGGGAGGTAATGGCCTAGCGGTATTATCGGTAGACTGTTACTCCACAGACCCAGGTAATGTGCTGGGGACAAGGGTTCAAATCCTGCCATGGCAGATGGTGGAATGGGAATTCAATAAATATCTGGAATTAAGAGTCTAACGATGACCGTGAATCCATTGTCAATTGTTGAAAAATCATATCTGGTTCACTAATGTCCTTTAAAGAAGGAAATCTGCTACCTTTACCCGGTCTGGCCTAAATGTGACTCCAGACCCACAGCAATGTGGGGTGACTCTTAACTGCTCTCTGGGCAATTAGGGATGGGCAATAAATTCTGGCCCAGCCAGAGATGCCCTCATCCTGTGAATGAATCAAAAAAGAGTGATGTTTACCAATCACTTACCAAGTGACCATCTACTACCAGGTATAACTAGATGACAATTACAGGTGGTCAATGACTATCTGTAGTTGCTCATCAATTGGGTGCAAATAATATGCCAACTCCATTCACCCACGATCAGAGCTGCCTGTGCAGCACCCTAAACCCCCCAGCCTTCCTTGATTCTCAATGCTACTGGCACTGACTATCTGGGCTTGGACGAGGTGAAAAATTCCATTGGCTGAGGTATGAGGAGGTTGTTGAAAGCCAATGCGTTCAGGAGAGCCAAAGGAAAATTGTAAGTATTCCAGTTTCTTTTTCTTTGAACATACTAACTTCTCTTACATTAAGCTGCAAAAAAAAACATGTGGACAAAATGTCAGGTACTGTTTATATTGTACTCCTGCAGCTTGATTTAACTCATTTGCCAATCTGCTGTTTGGATATAAACCTCATCCCTGCCTCCTCATGAAATGTGTTCTGTCGAAAAGATTGTGCATAATAGCAGCAGTTAATATTGAGAGGCATGATGACAAATCAGAAATAAGTTGATCAAGCCTCCTACGCAAGTGAAGGACGAGAAACTGACAATTATATGATATCTTATAAGTTCACTTCTAACATATTCTGGAATGTTTCACTTTTTGGTGGCCTGCTAAATGATAATTAACTTCAGGTACCTTCAATTTGTCATTTATTGCAATGAGTGATTGTGCTCAGCACTGAACAGGATATTTCTGTAAACAGTTATCACACTGTGATAGACTGCATGCAGTCTGGCACCGAACAGGAAAGAGCAGCACATTTCTCCTTCAGCCTATATCACCTTGCAATGAAATATTAAATATTCATTTTGCTTCATTGAGAGTCTCGAGGCAAAGTCAATTAGTTAGGAGCTGGATGTGCAGAACTGACCAGTTACTGATTTGGTATACAAAGGAAGTCAATGTGTAGCTTTGATGTTTTGTAACCGCAATGCTGTTTACCCTGCTCATCAGCACACCCCTCAGCAATCCCCAGCTCGAACATGTGCCTGTGGAAATCAGGTAACTTGATGTGGCCAAGTTCACAAACCCAGCACAGATGAGGTACTCGAACATTATCTGTGTCAGGGAAACCACCTCCAGGTCCAATACAGAATCACTGTCATGACATTAAAAAGATGCCGCTCTTAAAAAATTTGTTCACAGGGTGTGGGCATCAATGGCCAGGCCAGCATTTATTGCCCATCCCTAATTGCCCAGAGGGCAGTTAAGAGTCAGCCACATTGCTGTGGCTCTGGAGTCACATGTAGGCCAGACCGGGTAAGAATGGCAGATCTCTTTCCCTGAAGGACAGTAGTGAACTAGATGGGTTTTCACAACAATTGGCAACGGTTACATGGTTGCCATAAGGGCTGCTTTTTATTCCAGGTTTAAGTGAATAAAATTTTCACCATTTGCTACGAATATGAATCCACCTCCTCCAGAGCATTAGCCTGGGTTTCTGGACACACTATGACAGCCCTGTCTCCCACTGAAGGTTTGTAGCTTCTGCACTACAGCGTTGTAGAAAAAGCACTATTTCACTGACAGTGTTTTATTGTGGCAAGGGGAGTTGGTTGAATGTGTTTTAGATAAAATTCCTCCACATTTCTTATTGTATTTGTATGTAGGGCATGGCCATCACTAGCTGGGACAGCATTTATTGCCCATTCCAAAATGGTCTGGAGAAGGTTGTAGCGAGCTGCCTTCTTGAAATACTCCAGTCCTTGGAGAGCAGCCACAGTCACATCGCAGGATTCAGACCCCGTGACCATGAAGAAATAGCAATATAGTTTTAGGGGGCCACACAGTGGCTCAATGGTTAGCACTGCTGCCTCACAGCGCCAGGGACCCTAGTTTTATTCCACCTTCGGGCAACTGTCTGTATGGAGTTCTCGCTGTGTCTGCATGGGTTCTCTCTGCATGCTCCAGTTTCCTCCCACAGTCCAAAGGTTAGGTGGCTTTGCTGTGCTAAATTGCCCATAGTTTCCAAGGATGTGCAGGCTAGGTGAATTATCCATGGGGAATGCAGGGTTACAAGGATAAGGTGGGTCTGGGTGGGATGTTCTTAAGGGTCAGTGTGGACTCGATGGGCTGAATGGCCTGCTTCTATACTGTAGGGATTCTATGGTTCCAGTCAGGATGATGTGTGACTTGGAGGGTAACATATAGATGGTGGTGTTCCGATGCATCTGCTGCCCTTAATTTCTCAGTAATACATGTCACAGGGTTGGAAGGTGCTGTTGAGGAGTCGTGGTGAGTTACTGCTGTGCATGTTGTAGATGGTACACACTGGTAGTGAAGAGATTGTGATGGTTGATCATGCTGTTCTGTCCTAGAAGGTGTTGAGCATTTTGGTTGTTGTTAAGCTGAACGTATCAGGTAAGTGGACAGAATTCCATCACACTCCTGTTTTGTGCCTTGTTGATGGTAGACAGGAATTGGAGAGAAAGAGGGTGAGTTACTCATCACAGATTCCCAGCCTCTGACCCACTCTCATAGACAAGTATTTATATGGCTCATCCAGTTCACTTTCTGGTCAATGATAGTCCCAAGTGCAAGAAGAGAAATTGCTGGAAAATCTCAGCAGATTTGGCAACATCTGTGTAGAGAAAGCAGAGTTAACATTTCAGATCCAGTGACTCTTCTTCAGAACTGATTTTAGCCAGGAAATGGTTGGTACCAGGTATGCCTTAATCTATGCAAAGATCATTGTCAGTTTTGCTAGGGCTCTTTGATGCTACATTCAGTCAAATGCTGCTTTGAAGTCAACAGAAGACACTACAATCTCACCTTTGGAATTCAATACTTTTGTCAATGTTTGGACCAAGCTGTAAAGAGGTCCCAATGAGCAGGTTACGCCATTTTTAGAAATTTTACACCACACTTTTTTTGACCAAATTTTTACTCCCAGAGACAAAATGTTGTGTGAAAGATACGATATTTGTGAGTTGTGAGGATACAGTGTTCTCTGTAAAAAGTAATTTGCTGATGCTTCTATTAATAAAAGCAATTAATTTTCTCTCAAAGATTGCAAGATATTTTGGATTAATGAAGAACAATCAAACTGGATAAGCCTGAAGAATCTTGGCCAATTCTTTAATTTTAGAATACACTTCTTACGAATTTGTCCGTAAAAGATGTAGAACTTGTCAAATAGATGAGGAACTAATGTGTTCATTGAACAAGCCAGGAATAAATTATTTGAGAAATTCTGTTTGTCCATTTTCAGAGAGTTGTTGGTTTTTGTCAACTTTGAAAACAAATCTTGGTGGCTGACTGGTGCACAATCTCAATTGTTAACAGGTAGCTTTTCTTTTCCCATTTGTTTTAAGTGAATACAGATAGTGGTGTTCGAGAGTGATTAGTCATTATTGAACGAAGTAGGAATATTCACCTTAATTTAGTTTATGGTACATTTCATACTCAAGAATTCCAGTTGGATAGTGAGTTGCGTACATCATTTTAGTTGAATTTAGGTTTTTATTTTCTCAGGAACAAGCCTATAACAAAGTCATAGCAGGGAGTTTCCTTTCATTTCTGCTACGGTTAAAAGCAGGCCAAACACTATGACCTATCCTCTCTCAGTTAGAAACTGCATTAGTTGTTCAATTCACTCAGTATTAATTTCGATCGTGAGAAGCTTTGTGCAGATTGTCTGAAAAATTAATAATAGTCAAAAAAATCTAGCTTTCAAATCAAATATTAAATTGGTTCACTATCTCAGGAATCAGTTATTAAGTTGGTTGATCAATTTTATTTTTCAGCAACACACCAACCAAGCCGAAGTTTGAATTTACTGAATATTAACATGACCAGACTCTCAGAAGATAGTTCAAATTTTCATTACATCTAATTTATGTTAACATCAACGACAGTCACACTTGGAACAGATAATGTAAAAAGACTCTGCAGCCACAGTAGGTACATATAAATTACTCAATTCTCTCATCCAAGGAAATGTCCAAGAACATTTTCCCTGGGACAGTCTGTTGAATCTGGTGTTCATCTAAAAATTTCAAAATTGAGACTTTTGCATAAATGATACGGGAACCGTGGTGGGTCGATGGAGGGAATGTCGGAACAGTTTTATGGGGATGAATGGTCTCTTCCTGGTCCTCCAGAGGATACAGTGGACACGCAATTTGAGGTAAAGGGGATTTGCTCCCACAGGTTATTATATGAATGAGAAGCACAAAGAAGAGGGTTTGAGTAGATTCTGGTGAGGAAGCATAAGGTGGAGGCAGCTCAGCAGACAATTTCAGGGGACAGGAGCAGAATGGACAATGGCTACTGATCGAAGGGTGGGAGTTGAGGACGAGAGTTATTACATATAATTACAGAGATTTCACAGCATAGAAACAGGCCATTCAACACAACAGATCAACCCGGGTGCTTATGCTCTATATGAGCTTCTCCTTCACCAGTTTGCCTCACTCAATCAACTATTCTTTCTCCTTCGTGCACTTATTTAGATTCCTCTTAAATGCCTTCAGTATCAAAGCAGTGAAGAGTGCGTGTGAGCACATTAAAGTAGGAGGAGACAAGGGAAAACTTCAAGAAGAGATTGGAAAGAAGACCAAACTATTCTATAAATCAATATTTTGGGTATAGAGAGCTGATGGAATTTGTAAAGGATGGGAGTGATTACTGTGAGGTAGTATATGATTAGGAGAAGGTTATAGAGTTATGGATAAATTGAAGCAGGGAGACTAGCCAAAGGGCATGACATCACTCAGGTGAGGCAGGCTGGGTAGAGCAAGGAAAGGACGTTCACTTTGCAGAATCTCTGGATGGCAAATGTGCACCTCTGCTGCAGTCTAGATACAATGAATGAAAGGCACTAATGTTACCGTCTCTCCACCAAGTAGGCATTTCATAAAATGAGACCTGCAGATTTCACATTCTTCAGCTTAAAAAACCAATTCTGTTTTTCAGACAGAACTGGAAGTGATGCCAACCACCCCAGCAAACCGAGGCATATAAATAACAAGCGGGACAGAACACCAATGCTTCACCGGAGGCGCACTGACGATGTTACCTAGCAGGGTGACGAAACGTCTGCAGCCAAAACCCCCGGCTCAGTGAGCCTCAAAAGAAATAAGTGTCAGGAGTAACTCCAGAGGGGTTGGTAATTGATTGGGAGTTAGGAGCCAGAACACGGATAACGGGAATATACTCAGGTTGGCAGAATGTGACAAGTGGTGTTTGCCACAATCTTTACTGGGTTCTCAGCTTCTCAGCATTTGGTGTGGAGCCTCCCAATTGGCTGTGTCCAGCACTGACCCCACATTTGGATAGAAAGCCAGTGGTAACCTAGCAGCGGTTATTTGCAGAAAGCCCAATCAGGCATTTGACAGCCTGCCATCAATATTCCTGGGGCTTTCAGGATGAGGATGCCACCTCCCACCTCTGACTGACTGGCAGCTCTTCAGACCCTTAGCACTGCTGGGAGAAGTGGTCACTGCTGGAACAGAAATAAGTCTGGGACTAGAAACAATCACGGAGGCAGATCAATGGGGCAGGCCTTTCAGTCAGGCAGACTCCTTGGCGAAGTAGCTATGGAGGACAGGAGGAAGACTTTCCTGTCAGGCCAGCTCTTGTCATCAGCAAGGCTGTTTATTCAGCACGGAGTGTCAGAATAGGAGGATTTTCCAGTCTGCAGGCTATACCTGACTCCCTCACTTCTAACATTAAACCCTTCACCCACTCACCCTGCTGCACACCCATGGGTGTATGAACACTTCCCCAGACACAGCTGGATCATTGAATCTGCTTGCGGTAAAGGGAGGTAGATTTGTGATTAACAGGCAGGTCAGTGGTTATCAGGGATAGATGAGAATATGCAGTTGAGACTGCATTCTGATCACCGTGATCTTATTAGAGGATGGTGCGGGCTTGACAGACCAAATGGCTTACTTCTGCTCCTAATTCATTTGATCTTATGTTTGAAGATTGTATTAACAGGTAGGTGGGTGAATTAACGGATAAATCAAACATGTTGCAAGTTTCAATGTAACCATGCAGAGCCTACATAATCCATTTATAACTGGAAACCTCTGAAAACCTGGCCGAGGATGATAAACAAGATATTTGTAACCATGACTGATGTGTACACCTTGATTGAAGTCAACAGTATTAACTCATGGCACCATTAACATAGCAAAAGTACCTGGAATCCTAGATGAGAAGGACTCTCCTTTGGTTTCATATCTTAGTACTGTGCTACATTAATCATGTATCTCTGGAGAGTGCAAACATGTGGCTTGTACAACACATTTGTTATACAGCCAAATCCTGACACTGTGTCACTAAGCATTCAGCTTCCTCATTCCTCTCCCAGATATGGGAAGTGTCACCAGTGGTATCCAAGTACCAGGGACAGATTCTGCACTGGGCAGGCCCAAATTACCAGAAACAACACAAGCAATATAAAAACCCTTCCTTTCTGTCCTTTTAACTCACATATTTCTGAAGCGCAATACTGATTTAAAATGTTCATTGAAATATATGGCTTTACTTTCTAGAGAAGCACAGAAAATAGGAGTACATAAAATGATGAAGTGAATAGATAAGATAGAAGGAGAGAGGTTGTTTCCACTGGTAAGGGAAACTCAAATGAGGGGGCATAGCCTCAAAATAAGGGAGAGCCGATTCAAGACTGAACTGGGGAGGAACTTCCTCTCCCGAAGGGTTGTGAATCTGTGGAATTCCTGCCCAGGGAAGCTGCTGAGGCTTCCTTATTGAATGTTTTTAAGGCAAAAATAGGTAGATTTTTGAACAGTGAAGGAATTAAGGCTTATGGTGAGTGGGCAGGTAATTGGAGCTGAGTCTACAATCAGCCATGATTGAATGGAAGAGCAGGTTTGAGGGGCAGATGGCCTACTCCTGCTGCTATTTCTTATGTTCTTATGTACCCTGTTCCTGCTTCTGCCCCATACACTTTGATCCCTTTATCCCTATCTCCTTCGTGCACACATTCAATGTTTTGGTCTCAACTGCTTCCTGTTTGCAGGTTTCTGTGTAGTACTCTGTGTCTTATCCAGTCACTGGGCTCATTGAAGAGGGTATCCTGTCGTCCACAGTGGCACTGTAGTTGAGTGAACCAGAGGGTGTGGTGGCATTCTGATATTTAGAAACTATAGTCCAGAGGAGGAGGCTGAGCAATGTGAGAAATGGCATACTGCCCAACGCATCTGTTGGGTATGTGACAAAATACTCGCCACTCAAATGCGGAAAGTCAGCCAGAGTCCGTTCCAAGTTTTTATTTCTTGGTTGATGGCATGTGGTTGGCTCTGAGTAATCCAGCATTGAGAAGTTGTAGTCTGCCACCTTCCTCATCTGTTGCAGTCCACCTCGGGTAGGTATACCCACAGCGAAGTTTGGGTGATCTTAGAGGGGCTTGCCAGATCATTTCAGAGTCAAGCATATTGTTGTTAGTTTGGAGTCACATCTAGGCCAGACTAGATAATAAAAGCAAGGGAGCCACTAAAGAAGGTGACATTAGCAAACCAGTTGGGTTTTCATAATTGTCTTGCACTTTCCTCAGAGCCCTATATCTTCTCGAAATGTATCTAATTTTCCTAGGGAAGATGCAATGCTCCATGCCTTATCACTTCCTTGTGATAGAAGTATCTCATGTTCCATAAGCTCCTGCATAAAGACAAATCCAACCAATCCTGATTCACCTTCTGACAATTTCAGATTGACAAACTCTCACACTGATTCGACTACCAAAGGGAATGGTCTACAAAAGCCTGCACCACCCTGGAAACCTCACTGTAAGCTCTTCTGAACTTTGTCCATCTCAGCATTTCAACACTCTCCTCACACAGAGTTCTATAGTTTCCGACCCTTAATCTTGCATGCACTTTCTGTTTTACATTTTCTTCTAAAACTGCACACATTGCTATAACTGAGCCCTAACCACAGCTTTATACAAATTTGATACTACTTCCCATGTTTGGACTTTATGTTCCTGTACATAGAATATGAAATATGTTGCTGACCTCTATGAACGGAGTTACATCCCTGCACTTGCACATTCAGAAATAGTGCACTTAATCTCCAGGTCTCACAGTTACCCATACCTTCTCACCTTTTTCCACTGGGTGTATACTTGCATTTCTCACATTTTGTCTCTTACACTTCTCCACATTGATTTGTATCTGGGACCTGCTGATGACTAATCTCCCCCCCCGTGTCCCTGAAGTCTTCTCCAGTTCCCACATTGCTGTAAACCCTGTCATCAAATTTCAACATTGCATTTCCTATGCCCAAGGACAGATTTCCTGTACAGAGAATGAGCCCACACCCAGCAGTCAACTTGCAGATGGCAAAATAGCAAGAAGTGCAAAAGAATGCAATGCCAGTCCCTCTGTTTTCAGTGATGATAGCTGAGGGAGCATTGAAAACATAGACAGGAAGAGCTTTTGGTATCTTCATTTAATGCTACATCCTCTTTCATATCCACCTGAAGAGCCTAGTGTAAAGGACTTGTTTTTATTGTCCCAACACTAACACAAACAACAACAACAAAGATTACCTATTGCGGGAGCACTCCTTCAGCACTGAACTTTTAGAACAGTTTGGTAAAAATGAGGAACTCGCTGCCACATACAGTGGCAGAGGTCATGCACAAATTTAATGGGAAACTTAATGCATGAATGAGACAACAGGGGAAGAACAGCAGAAGGCTGGAACATGGTGGGAAAGGATCAATGAAGATCAAGGAGATTTATGTAGAACACAAACACCATTAGGCTGAATGGGCAGTTTGGGATTGAAATTTCTTTGAAATGAGCATGGGCACCAGTTCTGCAGGTACATTGAATATTTTTTACATAATGGTTTGCATTTCCCAAAATACTTGAATCATCTGAATACTAATGATATCAAGGGATATGGGAATACTGGGAAGAATAGCTTGACTGTGATGATCAGCCGTGATCTGTATGCATAGTAAGTACAGGAGGCTCAATGGACTGAATAACCTTCTCCTGCTCTTGTTTTTTTACATTCCTATCTACTACACCAACTACAGAGTTCTTCAAATGGAAAAGCAGGATAAGTTGTCTTATGTTATCAGTCCTGAAGAAGGGTCACTGGACCTGAAACGTTAACTCTGATTTCTCTCCACAGATGCTGCCAAACTTGCTGAGCTGTTCCAGCAATTTCTGTTTTTATTTCTGATTTCCAGCATTCGCAGTTCTTTCGGCTTTTATTTATAAGTTATCTTATATTGTTATGGCGAACGTCTTGGTGGCTAGAAATCCCAGGCGAAGTTTCTCATTGTACTTTCAGATCGGGACCGGGAACCGGTGGCCTGACTCCAAATTGAACCTCTAAACCGGGTTTATCTTCACAGGAAACAATGCATGAGGAAGCTGACTATAACAGACGGTAGGTGTTCACAAGTAAGATTAAAGTTCTCTTTTATCAAACACTAATTTTCTTCCCACCACTCAAAACAACAATTTTTAAAAAATAGTCATTCTCATAACTTGGACCTCACAGCTTTTATTGGTCCTTGCATTCATCACTAGTTGTCCTGAGAAGGTAAAAATGTGGCTTCTTGCAGTTGGATACAGATAAGTGGCTTGTTCGATCACACCAGAGGGTAATTAAGATTCATGGTCACTTTTATAGGTTTTTCAATTCAATTGCAATTCTCAAAGTATTATGTGGTCGTATTTGAACTCATACTCTCTGGATTACTCGTCTAGTAACATAACTGACACACTCGTGCACTGATCACCTATTGGTACCTCACACAAGTGACCATAAATCAGTCCTGATGACATATTGGTAATGAAATACTGACATCTCTGAAAAGAAACGAGCTGCTTTTGGCTAATTTTCAATGGACTGTTTCCTAAGCAAACCTATTTCTAGCATTGACCTCAAAAGGTCAAACACAGCAGCAATCATAATTGGCACACATATCAGTTTAAGGGCACCTTTCCCCTCAGGGGGTTAAATACACATTGATAATTTCATTGGTTGTCTCTCATACAGTTGTACAGCAATGTTAGGATAGGCTGGTTTAACAATGGTGTGCAGTTCCTACATTTGTAAATTAGTCATTTGTAATTAGGGTGGATTACAGTCATTTGCACCAACAAATTAGCACAGTTAATACATTAAAAATGCAGGAATGCCATGTCGCAAAGAACAAAACAAAGTTCTACAAATACCATGAAAAGAAAAGCCTGTAGTTGTTTTGATTAGAATACCAGACAGCTTTTCTCTCCTGTTTGTGTTAAATGATTTTATCTCATCTGTGGTACTGCAGCTACAGAAATGCTGCACTGCCTCAGTATTGTGCTGAAGTCACAGATCAGATCAATGTATTTAAGAGCCATATGGTTCAGCTGGTTACAGTACCTGCCTTGTAAACATGGGATCTGGTTTTCAAATCTTAGAAATGCCTAAAGCAGTTGAAGTTTGGCTTTCAAAAGGAAATTTTATAATTATTAGAAGAAACATTTTAAGAGGGCTGTGTGGAGAGACTGGGCAATTTAGATGAGCTGTTACTCTTGCAGAGAGCTAGCAACACCCATGATGGGTTGAAAAGCCACCTTCCATTTTCTGATACTAGATGTGACTCAGCAGGACTATTACAGAATGATAAATTGATTTGTGTGAATAGACCAGGAAAGACGTATTTGCGGTTGATGATGCTAATGTGGGTAATGTGTTACCTACGAAACAACATCACTACAGACTCAGTTCAGAGAAATTAGCTCAAGTGAGAGAAAAGATTAAGTTCAAGAGGGACAATGGCATTATTGAACTGAGCCATAGTAGCTGGGAGCTCATTGGTTGTGATGGTACCAAAATCGAATGAGTCACAGAGATTCTATATTGATTATTGCAAAGTCAAAGTGGCAAACAAAGTGGATTCATCTCCCGTTCCAATATTGGGGGACCGCACTGAATTAATTTTACTTACACAATTCACGGCTGAAATTGACTTTCTAAAAGGATATTGGCAAGTTTCATTGACTGATAGAACCAAAGGAATGGCGACTTTTGTGACCATGGACAAACTTACATTTGGAATGAAAAATGTACCAGCAATATTCCAATGATTAGCCAATAAAGTCACTGCTTACATCAACGATTCAGTTGTTTTTAGCCAAACCTGGGAGAACATTTACACCACTTGACTGAACTGTTTGACAGCCAAATTTATAACTATACTGGCATTTTGTAGGCTAAGGGTGAATTATCTGATGCAAACGTGACTTATTTGGTCAATACTGTGAAACAAGACCAAGTAGCACCTACAGAAGTGAAAGTGAGGACTATTTTGAATTTTCCTGTAGGCCAACATGCAAAATTTTGCAAAATGTCAGCATGAGTGTTTTTTTAAAATTGCATATCCATTCCAAACTTCAGCACTGATGTTGCCAAAAGGCAGAAAATTTGAATGGATGCAACAGTGTTACAGTGGCCTTGACAATTAAAGCTGCGTTGACAAATACAATGGTTTCAGATGCACCCAGTTTTGAGCAACCACTTAACTGGCTGTTGATGCCATTGATATGGGTGTGGGTCTGTTTTACTACAAGATGATATGATGGCATCAAACAGCTGATTGTTTTTTAAAACTCACTGTGAATCTACAAAAGTATTCAACAGTTGAGAAGGAGACACTGAGTCTTGAGTTGGCTCTATATCACTTCATATGAAATGTACATCACCAACGACATGGAAGATACAGTTGTTTCTACGGATTACAATCCTTTAATTTTGTTCGAAAAATTTCAGGACAAGAACTTACAGTTTTTTGGTGGAGTTTAACTCTCCAACTGTATAATTTGAAAAACATTCATGTGCCTGGAAAAGAAAATGCTATAGCAGACGCTTTATCAAGAGAACATATAAGGACACCGAGTGCTGTGAAGCGCATGGACATATGTAAAATATGATTGCTGTGTATGTTTAATGTCAATACGTCAGTACTGTTAATGTGACATAGAAATAGCATTGAGATTATTTTTAATGGATAATGAAAATTCCTGTTAAAGATACATCATCTTTTCTTTTGGAGGAGACGTGACGTAAGGTGTATGATTTATATATACTTTAACATTATTTATTTTAGTGTTTGAATTTTGAACTAGTGACATGTGAATTTCAGTTTATGCTTATCATAAGGTTTAATTGTTATCTTGGCAGTCTTTCTGGAACTATGATTTTTAAGTCAGAGAGCAGGTGACTGGGCCTCTCCTGCAGCGATAATGTGAGTTTGCTTGTATTGTGAGAGTATTGAGTGAGCAAATATTAAAAAACATTGGCTTCTTTTTGGTTTAGGAGAATCAGGACTTGATTGAAAAGCTTCTGAAGACAGCGCACAATATAAGTGGGGGTGGTTAGATGAAAGAACAGAATCTCCTGAAGAAAGGAGTTACTTTAGACTACCTAGGAAATAGGTTCTCTCAGTGTCAGAGTTTAAAAATTCCAGGCCAGAAGTGTTTGCTTAGAACCTTGGAAGGGTTATTTGCAGCTAAGAAAATTTAAGCTCAGTAGTATGATTAATCAAGGAAATGGTTATCAAATTCCCAAGTCCAGGAATCGAACAGAACAATTAAATCAAACCTACACATATGACAGAAAAGGGATCTCTCCCTCCCTGGGTGTTTGAGCACTGTAAAGTGATGGTATTAGGAAGAGATGGAATTTATTTTGCTGTATGTTGTGAAATCTTTGAAACTGTGTTATATGTAAATAGCTTGATTTGTTCTACTTATCTTCATTTCTTATGTTTCATAAATTTCTGTTTTATTTTGTTAAAACAAAACCTATATCATTGTGTTTACGTATTTCAGTGAAAGACCACCATGTTAAATAAACAAAATAAAATATGATCCATCAAGTTAGATTTTAGTCTGGGATCTGTCTTGTCTGGTGATAACATCAGCTGGAATCATAAAATGAGGAAACTCAGGGAACAGGAGAACTACATCTTTTTAACACTTTCCTCAATCACATTCATTAGGCTATGTAGATTTTTGGCATTAGTCAATGGTCAGGGACAAGAGGGTGTGACTGCAACACAGACAGCTGTGGGGATTTATCATGCAGTGACGTAGGATCCTCAACCTTGACTTTGACCAACAAACACACTCGAAACAGCTTGAAGAACAAGTGACTAGTATGGAATAAAACATGGCTGCAGTGTGCCAGGATAAGGACAATCTGGAACAGAACTGCAAGAGAAACTTAACATAAACAGAAATGACAGACAATAACTTCCCAGAATCTAGTCTACTGCATTCGCTGCTCACAATGTGGTCTCCTCTACATTGGGGAAATGAAGTGTAGACTTGGCGATCGCTTCGCAGAACATCTACGTTCTGCTCTCAAAAAAGACCCTGAGCTATCTGTTGCCTGCCACTTCAATGCACCACCCTGCTCCCTGACCAACATCTCTGTCTCTGGCTTGCTGCAGTGTTCCAGCGAAGCCCAACGCAAGCTGGAGGAACAACACCTCATTTTCCGCTTGGGCACCTTATAGCCCTCCGGACTCAATATTGAGTTCAATAATTTTAGGGCCTAAACTCTCCCATGTCCTAGCCCCCTACCCCACACACCAGGCCTTGTTATCACATAGCCTACCATTACACACCCTCTGTTGTTAGTCACTAATAGTCCCCTATACCAACTATTCCCCCTCCCAGACTGATTGTTAGTAACTCCTTTGTCTGTCCAACTGTCTTTCTCTGTCTTTGGGCTCTATCCTATCATTTACTCCCTACCCCACCCACCTCCCTATTTTCTGCATATAAACTGACGTTTTCCCAGCCACCATCAGTTCTGAGGAAGGGTCACCGGACCCGAAACGTTAACTCTGTTTTCTCCTTCACAGATGCTGCCAGACCTGCTGAGCTTTTCCAGCAACTTTGTTTTTGTTCCTGATTTACAGTATCCGCAGTTCTTTTGGTTTTTATGACAGACAATATCACTGACAATTGGGACAGTCAATGGCATCTCCAGAACAAGTCACCATCACAAGATCTGTGCATGTTGCCTATAAATTAGAGAGCCACAGGCATACTTGTTATTGTAAACAGTTAAACATTCTATTAGTAAGGAAGGGCCATGTGTACTTAGCCTTTAAGAGTGTTGACCTTTAAGAATCCCATGCGCTGTATGTTTATACACACTGTTGTGACTTTGCCTGGCTCGATAGCGTGCTTCAGGTTTGCATGCTGTACCCCATGAAATTGGTTAGCTTGCTGTAATAACTTGCAAAATATCTTGCTGTTTTAAATAAATTAACCATTTGAATTAATCAATCCCTCATGGATGATCAATTATTAGACCGTTATCATTAACACGACCAAGTCAGGCGTGATGCTAATTTGAGAGAGCGTAAAGTATTAGAGTCCCAACTGAAATGTACAAGATTAAAGGTAATAAATCTGGATTGTTGAGTGATTATTGTGCCAATTGGCATACGTTCAAGTAGGTTAGACACTTAAATGCAGGTTCGAAGTGTGGCATGGTATGTAAGGGGTTCAATTCATGGGTCACTGACCAGGAGATAGGGTCCTTTAAAACAAGACCGGGAAATTGCTGAATTGTATGTTTGGGCAGTAGTGTCAGGTAAGGAGGAGGCTCAAGGGAAGGAAGATTTAGAAATCCAAAAAGAGAAATATTGAGGACAAACAGCAGAGTAGTGGTTTGGGTCAAGACAAACAAAGTGAGAAAGGAAGGGGAGAGTGAATGTCGTAACACTGCTGCATTACTGAATGGCAAATAAAAATAAAATTCAAGGCTCTTTATCTGAATTCATAAAGCATTTTTCATAAGAATAATGAATTGGTGGCATAAATAGAGATAAACAGTTTTAATATATTCACCATTACAAAGACATTGTTGCAAGGTGACTAAATTTGGGAACTACAGAATTTGAAAGGGACTGCCAAAATGGAAAGAGAGGAAGAGTAACACTGCTGGTAAGGAATAACATAAGGGCAGTATTCAGAAATGTTCTTGACTCGGACAATCAGGATAGAGAATCAACATGGGTGGAGATGAGAAATAGCAGAAGTCTAAAAATACTGGTGGAAATGATTTACAGGCCCTCTGTCAATACTTATTATCTTGGTCAAAACATAACACAAGAAATAATTGGAGATTTGGACAAGGACACTGTTCTAATTGCAGCTGAATTTAATCTACATGTAGATGGGACAAATCACATTGGCCAAGATTATCTGGAACATGAACTTGGAGAATACTTCCACATTCGGGATGAAATTATTTGTTATTAAATATTGTGTAATGAAACAGATTTAATTATTCATCTCACAGTAAAAGATCCCCTCGGGAAAAAAAATACATTTTAACATATTAAGCTTGAGGGTGACATAATATAGTCCCAAACAAGGATCATAAACTTAAACAAAGCCAATTACTGAATTATGAGGGGTTCATAGAATCATACATACAGAAGAAGCCCTTCAGTCTATTAAGTTTGTCCTGCCAAAAATATACTATTACCCACACTAGTCCCACTTTCTCACATTAGGTCCATAGCCTTGAATGTTATGACACTTCAAGGGATCATTCAAGTACTTATTAAAGGTGTGAGGTTTCCCACCTCAACTACCCTCCCAGGCAGTGCATTTCAGACCCTGACCACCCTCTGGGTGAAAATGTTTTTCCTCAAGTCCCCTCTAAACCTCCTGTCTGTCTCTGTAAAATTATGCCCCCTTGTTATTGACCCTTCAATAGTCACCCTGTCCATGCCCCTCATAATCTTATACACCTCTATCAGGTTTTCCCTTCGGAGACAAACCAAGCTTATCCAGCATCTTTTCATATCTGAAATGTTCCATCCATGCAACATTCTGGTGAATCTCCTTTGCATCCCCTCCAGTGCAATCACATTTTTCCTACAGTGTCATGACCAGAACTGCATATAATACCCCAACTATGGCTTAACTAAAGTTCTGTAGAGCTCCAACATGACCTCCCTGCTCTCTTAATCTATACCTCACTTGACAAAAGCAAGGGTCCCACATGTGTTTATTTATTTTTAGCAAAGTATACTTTACTCATAAAACAATCTTTATATACATACACACTTACTAAAACAGTTCAGATCTGTTCTGTCTTTGAGTACGGATAAGAAAACAAACATTGGGTTTTGACTTTCTCAATAGCTACAACAAACCCAAAGGCATTTCTTAATGAAGCAAGGTATTATTTACATGTATCTTAGGAATCAGGAGGGTCCGATAACTGAATGAGCCCCCATGATACTTTGGCAGAAAGACCTTAGACAGTGGTCTTTCCCCACTGCATCTTGCAAGCAGCTGCCCCAAGCTTTTAGTGCATCCCTCAGTACATAGTCCTAGATTTTGGAATATACCAGTCTGCAAAACTCAGTCGAGGTCGGCTCTTTTCAATGGAATGTCAACAGGTTTTGGGCAGACCAAAGAGTGTCTTTCACAGAGTTGATGGTACTCCAGGCACAGTTATGTTTGTCTCAGTGTGCATCCTGGGGAACAGACTGTAGAGCATAGAGTCCTGCATCGTGGAGTTGCTCCGGATAATCCTCAACAAGAATCACTGCATCTCTCTCCAGACTTCTTTTGCAAAGTCACATTCCAGAAGGGCAGTCTCTACACCTTGCCCCCTGCAGCCGCTTCGAGGGCAGCGTGCGGTGGCACACAGAGTCCGCAAGTGTCCCATGTGCCTTCTTAACCACTCTATTAACCTATCCTGCCAGACTTCAAGGATCTGTAGACAAGCAGCCCTCTGTTCCCCTGAATGACTAGGTTGGCTAAGGCTGAGAAGGTAAATGGATGAAAAGGGATGTCAGCAAATAAACAATTAAAACAAATGTAAAGAATCAACTCAAAATATTCAACAAAAAGTGTTTTTTAAACTTAGAAAAGGCTTTTGGGTAACTGTTCTGTGGTGCATTACCCATGGTAAATTATTGATCAATCAGAATCTACTGGAATCAGCACCTCTTTGTCATGGAGTATATATTGTTATTCTTTTTGAAACTTGGTATTCTTGCATCTGACTTGATGAATATAAGATGGAAAGCTCTGATAATGTGTCTTTTTTTCCAACAATAAAATACATTCCACTGCACAAACTCACCGGGGAGAAAGATCCATCTGTAACATACTAAAGAACTTAAGGATAGAATTTGATTTAAAGAAGAAGCTTATAAGGTTATAATGCATAATAGAAAACACAAGGAAGGGGGAAAGTTTTAGAAATCAGCAAAGGGTTAACAAAAAGACGAAAAAAACATGAAAAAATGCAATTAAACTGGATGGGAATATAAAATCAGATATTAAGAGCTTTTGCAAAGGACAGCAGCTAAATTAAACATTGGTCCCTTAGACTCAGAGGCAGGCTACAGTATCACATTGAAGGAAGGAATGGCAAAGACTTTGAACAATTATCTTGTGTCTGTCTGCACAATAGAAAACACCAGAAATAGATGTCGTCCTAGGGTCTAGTTTGTACAAAGAACACAAGGTAATTAATTGAATGAAATAATTTGAAAAGTTCCCCGAATGGCTGAAAACAAACTGAAAATGTTGGAGAAACTCAGCAGATCTGGCAGCATCGGTGGAGAAAGAAGCAGAATTAAAATCCAGAGTCAGAAATGACTTCTTTTATATTTCCAGCATCTACAATATTTTATTTTCCCCAAATTAGTAACTGTATCATATGGTATTGAATAGGACAGGTAAATTCCAAGTGTGATTCTCAACCTATGCCACAGTGCAGCTGGAGGAGGGTTCAAAGAGATGAAACCAGGTTAAATGATTCGGCAACAAAGTGACGGTTGGTATACAATGTGGAGAAGCATCTTACTTTGCTAGTGAGATTAGAAAACCTGTATACTTTTGGAAGAGGTGCAAAACTTTTAGAGGTTGAAGATCAGAAAGTATGTAAACTTGTGCAAGGAACACAAAGTCAGCATGAAGATACCGCCAGCAATTATGAAGGCAAATAGAATGTTATCCTTTACTGCAAGCATGTCTTTTCACAATTTTACAGGGCTTTAGTCTGATTGCACGTAGAACACTGTGGACAGTTTTGTTCTCCGTACCTAAAAATGAATGCACTTGCAATGGAAGCTGCACAGCAAAACTTAAATTAGCTCGTCGGATTAGTGGATTGTGCTATGATGACAGCTTGAATAAATTCGTCTCTGGTCTCTAGTCTCTGATGTGTCAAAGAATGAGAGGTAATCTCATTGAAGTGTACAAGACTTGAAGGGATTCAACAGGGTTGATGCAAAGAGGCTATTTCTCTGGCTGAGAACACAGAGTATGTAAGGGATTGATCAGTTAGGAGCGAGATGAGGAGAAACTTCTTTATTCAGGTAGCAGTGTATCTTCGGAATTGTCTACCCCAGAGGGCTGTGAATGCTCTATCATTGAACATATTCAAGGCTGGGAAAGACAGATTTTTGGTGAATGGGGAGTTGGGAGGAACATGGAGGTGAGGCAGAGAATCGGCCATGAATGGTGAAGCATGCTCAGTGAGCTACAAGGTGTTCTCTTGCTCTGCTTTCTGGTATGTGTTGACACCAGCACTCACTGACATGGAGACAAGCAGCTTTACCGTTCAGGCAATGGACACTCTGAGCTGAAGATACACGCTCACTCTGGTCCAAAATGACAGGCATCTGCATTCAGTGTGTTAGCAGCAAGGTCAGTCACAGACAAACTGACCTGTAGTCTCTTGGCCTTTTTGAGCAAACAGTCAAGAACTGGCACTTTGAGCCTTTTATCCCCAATCTCCTCACTGATGGGTGCAGAAGTCAGCTGCTGTGTGACACAATTAATCAAGTAATTGGGCAGAGGTTGTGAATCATACTTGGAATCTTCCTGTCCCATTCAGTACAATATGGCACAGTTACTAAATCTAGAGAAAATAAAATATTGCAGATGCTGGAAATATAAATGTCTGACTCAGTATTTTAACTCTGCTTCTCTCTCCACGGTTGCTACCAGATCTACTGAGTTTCTCCAGCATTTTCAGTTTTGTTTTCAACCATTTGGGGAATGCTATCGTCCGTTTAATGTGCAGTTTACAATTCAGGCAGCACAGTGCCATACTATTCAGGCTTTGCTGTGCTGTGCCACACATTGCCTGCAATTCCTTACACAGTAAATCCTCAAATTCAATACTTGTCCACAGAGTGAACTTCAGATATGAACAGGCTACATGAAGAGTACCTAGCAACCAACTCCTGCAGTTTTGGGCCCAGGCCCAGGGTCAGGTTAACTACACACTCTTTCAATCGAAGGCTGGAGCACACCTTGGAGATGTGGAGAGTTCAAATGAACAAAATGCATTTTTCAGTGCTCATTAAAGTGAGCACAGTTATTGAAGGCAAATTGAACAGTTTCCTATTTCAGGCACCCATTGTTAGCATTAGGTGCTTCAGGTATTGTTAGATACAGAGTAAAGCAGGCTGTCACACACTAAACAAGGACTGTTCTCCCAGTGCCCTTTCTCAAACAACATCACTAAACATAGGATTAGCTGATCATTAATTTATTTGATGTTTATGGGACTGCACTGTGAACAATATTGTTGTTGTGCTTGTCTTCATAACCACAGTATAAAGGTAAGCCATTGTCTACATAACAGTGGAATATAAACACTGACACAGACCTGCTGGGCTAAATCACTAGTTTCTGTGCTCTAAATACCATGCGATTTTATGTAATCACCGAAAAATGTAACCAATGAAAGAAAAGAAACAAAGACTTGTATTTAGATAACACCTTTCACGACCTCTGCACATCCCAAAGTGAATAACACTTTCGAATCGTCATCTCTGTTATAATGTAGGAAACACAGTAGTCAATTTGCACAATAGCAAAGTCTCAAACACAGCAAAAAGGAAAAAAACTGTTTTAGTGGCTTTGGTTAAGGAATAAGAATTAATTAGGACACTGGAAATTACTCCCATGAGCTTCAAAATAGTGGCAAGGAATCTTTAATATTCACCTGGGACAGCAGGCAGGGCCTCAGTTTAGCGACTAATCCACAGGACGGCATGTCCAACAGTGGCAATCCCTCAACTGCTTTTGAGTGCAGTGTAGATTTTACACTGGAATCTCTGGAGTTGAATTTGAACTCCACAATCAGCTGGTTCAGAGGTGAGCTGTACCTACTAAAAGCAATTGTCCTGAGGACTGGGTCTTGAAAACAAATTGCAATTCTTTCTTTTCTGCTCTGCCCAACAGCTTGTCTGAGGCCAAGTTGCACAGAGCACCCCCTACTTGTACCATTGTTTTTCATGTCTCTCAGTAGGTGAACAATTTGCAACAAAAAAATGAATGGGGCTGAGGCTGTGTGTGTGTGTTTTTTAAGAGTGGGTACGTGAAGCCGAAATTCATCCCACTGGTGTGGTCTGCATTTGAAAGGAAATCCCAAAAGTGACCCTAGTTTTGGTTTCAATTCTTCTCTCATAATTCTAGCAAAGTCACTGTCCTTGACATTTCAGATGGACTCACCACGTCTCTATTTTCCAAATGAATTCACTCAGTGAACCAGGCACATGTGGAGACAACAACAGCAGCAAATAAATGGCATTCAGGCTAATCTGCAATGAAACAGCCAGCTGAAAGAATTACCTGCCCTTCTCGGAATTACCCACTCACCCGCGGCTGGATTCTGAGTCACTGCCTACCAACAGGGTCTGTGTGTTTGTCTAATCCTTAAACAAAGTAAATTCACCAAGCCCCTGAGGCATTTGCTGCTTTTATTGGAGCAAATGGTAATAAGGGAACTCCAAAGTGAAATCTTATATTTATTCAAGCTGCTGAAAAACATATTAATCCCCACATTTCATTTTCAAAGGATTTATCGTTGCTCTTTCTAATTCCTTCACTGACAAATTCATCTTTTCCACATGATATCTTGCCAAGCTGTGACAATGCAGCACAAAATCTGTCTTTGTGTGTGTGTGTGTGTGTGTGTGTGTGTGTGTGTGAGAGCATGAGTATATGGGACCCTGACCATCTGTGACTGTGAGAGAGTGAGTGTACATGTGTTTGTGAGTTTGTGAGTGAGTGAGTGTGAGTTTAAGTGAGAGTGTGTATATATGTGAGTGAGTATATGTGAGTGCAGGTGAGTGAGTGAGTGTGAGTGTCTGTGCGCGTGTGTGTGTGTGAATGAGTGAGTGTGTGTGTGTGTGTGTGTGTATATGAATGAGTGTGTGTGTGTGAGTGAGTGAGTGAGTGAATGAATGAGTGAGTGCGTGTGTGTCTGTGTGAGACTGTGTGTGTGTGTGTGTGTGTGTGTGTGTGTGTTTATATGAAAGTGAGTGCAGGTGAGTTTCTGTATTTATGTAATTAAAATATCAAATATCATAGTTTAAAAACGAGACAGATCCTAGTTCTCCTTCTGAGGGTGAGAAGCTTCTGATGATAGTGCTGGAATATTACTCCACAGAGGGCTGGAATATTCCCCACCTCCTGTTTTCTTCACATTTAAGCCCAATTAGTCTCCGGAGCTGATAATCTGACTTTCACAGTTAACCCACATCTCACCATTAGCCGTGATTCATGTGGGAGCAGAAGCAGGACAGTGAGTGCTTTGAGCTTGTTCTACGATTCACTCTGATCACAGCTTATCTGTATTCTGTCTGTACCTGCCTGCCTTAGCTCCACATCCTTTCATATATTTGACAACTATAAGAAATCTATCAATTGTAGATTAACCAAAGTATCATCTAATGCTTTTAGCCAGAGCATTTTCAACATTTCTATCGCCCGTTATGTGAAATGTTTACCCACTCCTCTTCCAACTTATCAGGGACTTTGATTTGAAGGTTCCGTGCTGAACCTTTATGACAGTGTGGCAAAAGTGAGCTTGGATCACAACGTCCGAAAGAAACGTCCAAAAGGAACGCTCTCCCAGTCCAGATCTTAGAGACTTCAGTTCACCTCCCAGCATTGTTAAAAGACCCTCTACTCACTCATATCATTGTGTTGCTGCATACAGTCTAATGTCCCGTCCTTGCTCGCCAAGGTCCTCCATGTCCTCTCAAATCACCCATGCCCATTCATTTCCCCCATATCAGTCTGTGTCTCTCCTTTCTCCCACGTTCTCATTTTGCCCATTCATAGTCTCATGTGCCCTCAGATCACTCATGCCACCTTCATCTCCTCCATGATAGCCTATGACCCCTCAGGACCCCGCACCACCTCATGTCACCTCAATGACTCCCATATACCCTCATCCACTATGCTCTATGTAGAGCCCCCAGGAGCCAACAATTAGCAGTAGAAATTATTTGAACTGCTGATTTGAAAATAAAATCCTGTGGCTATGCAATAAAGCTCTCATTCAGAAATTTGTCCCTGATACTGCAAAAAAAATTCCTACAGAAGGAAAGTTTAATCTCTTAAATGGCCATTACATTATACAAACAACCAGCTCTGTGCAATCACCAATTGCATAAAAGGCACGTTATGTTACAACTCCCTCTTTAACCTATTAATCAGCAATAGCCCACCTGCTGAGCTACGCCTTTCTGAGCCTTTGGCACAGAGAAAAGCATTCATAATAACCACAACAATTGAAATCAATTATTGCATCAAATTGAAAAAGATGGCGTAACTTTTCCATTTCAATGTTGACTGCCTGTCAATCAATGAGGTGTAACAGGTGCTTAGATTTTTGTTTTAATGTTCAAAAACAGTGCTATCTTTTCCTGAGGTAAAAGATAACTGTAGATTTAAGTCCTGTGATAGGTCTTTTTCCCTGTATATTTCTCTACAGCTTTGAAGCATTTTGGCACTTTCTCCACTGGTAAAAATACTCTAATGCAGATCAACCCTTACACAAAGATAGTCAATGCAATGTTCAACTGTAGGTCAGGACACTATATCAGCAACTCAATTAAAAACACCAACTACTTTATTATGTATCATCCAATAGCGACGTTTGAAAATGTCAAAACATTTTACACTTACCTCTTAGAATGTAGCAGCAGACTTTGCCCAGTGGTTTTGAGCTCTTCAAGGAGTCACTCAAAGCTAGCTCCTGCGCAATAAAGCACTGCGCAGGAGGAAAGTAATTTTTCTCTGGTCCTTACATTGGAGGCTCAGAAATCAGAACTGATGCGTGTGAATTTTGCAACCAAGTCCTTTCTGACCGACAAGAAAGCTGCATGCAAACAGCATGAGATTGGGAAGGTACAGCGAATTGTTTTCTGGATGGCAAAAATAAACAATGTCTTTTGTATTCCAATTCCAGCCTTCACAAGGAGACAAAAATCTTTCCTACTGTCTGTTTGCCCTCGACTCCCTCAATAGCAGCCAAAGTTTATCTCTATTTAGCCTGTTAATTATTTTGAAAATCGTAAAACATACTCAATTTAATCAGCCCTTAATCTTCCCTCTTTGGGGAAATACAGTCTAACATACGTCATAAACACTTATACTTGAATGCTTGGAATGTTGTTAATATTTCTGTGAACCTGCACTGAACTCCTTCGAAGTGTCTACATATCCATCCTAAGATTGTGGACTTGCTCGCCGAACCGGGGGGGTTTAGCTGCAGTCATTTCATCACCTGGCTAATTAACACTATCAGTGCACCTCCGGTGAAGCGTTGGTGTTCTGTCCCGCTTGTTATTTACATGCCTCAGTTTGCTGGGGTGGTTGGCATCACTTCCGGTTCTGTTTTCCAGTGGTTTGTATGTCAGGTCCAGTTCAATGTATTTGTTGATGGAGTTCCGGTTCGAATCCCAGGCCTCCAGGAATTCCCTGGCATGTTCCGTTTGGCTTGTGCTATTATGGATGTGTTGTCCCAGTTGAATTTGTGTCCTTCTTTGTCCATGTGTATTGAGACCAGTGAGAATTGGTCGTGTCTCTTGGCGGTTAGTTGATGTTCGTGTATCCTTATTGTCAGCTTTCTTCCAGTTTGGCCTGTGTAATGTTTCTCACAGTCGTTGCATGGTATTTTTACGTAATATACAATGGCTATCATCCCCTTAGTCTCTCCCATTGTTTTTTGAAGATGCTTACAATATTTTAGAGATCTGTGAACTTCAACCATTAATTCTCTTTGAAACTCCACTGTTTCTGGATTTTCAACTCTGAAAAGATATTTACACCTTCTTGGTCCCAAAGGTGAATAGCCAGGAGTTGAACCCATGGGCGAATATCATTGGCCTGAGAAACCCTAACAATGTTTCACGTTGTTTTCTTTGATCACTGTTCTTCGAAATGCTTGGGCAAGATTTATTTCATAACAGGCACTGTGCAAATTCAGATCATTGTCAAACAATTAGTTGTATTTTATATTCTACATTCTCTTCCTTGTAATTCACTTGCCAATCTTCCTCACGACACCATTTTTTTTTGCTGTGGGGCAGTTCAACAAATGTCACTGCCAATCCAGTGGCCATTCAGCATGTACATGTTTCTGTTAGTGGGGTGCACCATAGCCAAACCTGAGACTGTACTCATTGAACATCTACGCATGGGCACTATCCCATTTCACCAGCAAAGTTAACGACCAAGACGTGTGCAATTTGAGTACCTCCAGATCAAACCTGAGGCCTCTCCAATCTTGCATTCGGTGATCTCCAGCTCTCCGTTATACAAAACAACACAGCAGTTTACTAGAGATAACAAGATGTAGAGCTGGATGAACACAGCAGGCCAAGCAGCATCAGAGGAGCAGGAAGGCTGACGTTTCGGGCCTAGACCCTTCTTCAGCAGTTTGCTAACTCATTTATTGTCACCGAATGATACACAAATTGAGGGGCGATGCATCGGGAAAACCAGCAGCACATCAAAGCACAGCAAATGACAACAGCCAGCAAAGATAAAAATAAATGTGCCAGATACACACCTCACCCAGGCCCATGAAGAGTGAACGCTAAACAAAAAAACGGAAAAGAACTGCGATGCTGGAAACTGGAAGATGGATCACTGGATCTGAAACATTGACTCTGCTATCTCTCCACAGATGCTGCTGAGTTTTGCCAGCTATTTCTGTTTGCGCCACAAATACTGAAGTTGATTTGAACGTCAGGCAGGTTACAGGTTTGATTTTAAAATGGCAGAATGACAGCAAAAGCAAAGGAAGAACAACCTCGTAATTTTATTGCTGACTGCATTCCTTTGCCTCTGAGAGGCTGCTGGGATCTGTGTGACATATTTAACCAGCCATCAGCTAGACCCAGTAACTTTGGATCAGGGACCTGGTGCTTTACGATAAGTGCTATGTCCGACATTAACGATTTGTTGATGTATGAATGAAGGTAGCTGATCAATCTTGAGTAGGAAACGATTTTGAAATATTCGCCCTGATGTTAACTCTTAACAGGTAAGAGGTGGGATCAGCGGAGTGTAGAGTAGTGGTTAAAAACAGAGAATGTATCCCCAATGCAGCGTGTTCAGGTTCATTACGGATTTTAGTGGTATAAATGCCTTGCCTCAGACAGGATGGACACTCCATCAACATATTTAAACCAGGATCCCATAGTGCAGAATATAAAACACAACTAATTGCTTTATGATAACCTGAATTTGCACAACACCTGTTAAGGAATAAATCTTCCCCAACAGCTTCGAAAAAGAGTGATCAAAGAAAACCAGGGAAACCGATTTAAAATGGACACAGGCACGTGGAGACCGCAAAAGGGAGACGGGAGATGCTGAGTCTGGAAATTAACTGTGTCTCGTAGGACAGGAGGAGGTAGCCGGCTCCTCAAGGACGTGCTTTCCTTTCGAAAGTTACGATAGGACATTCTTTCTCCACCTCATATAAAAAATGAACAGAACATCTACACAGACTGTCCCTCCACATCCACACTCGCTACCCACACACACTTAGCAAAGCCACAGTGATGCCTGACCCATTGATTATATTCTAATCAGAAAGGTAGTTGGATTCCCAATTGACCTCAGTGCTCCAGGGTAGAAAGAGAAAGAAAAGCGTCGGCCCTGGCTCCAAATCTTCTCAGTTGTTCACATCTGCCATTGCGGTCATTCTCTCCCCTGTCCCTGGTGACTGCCCCCACCCCAACTCGCTCCCAGACCTGATCTGTAGCCTCCCATGCAGTCCATTTGCCAGGCTCCATCCTAAACCAATGCATTCTTCCGCCATCGTCCAATCTGCAATGGTATATCAACTGCCGGATGGGATGCAGAAGGAAAAGATTCTTTCACATTCCTGCTTTTACATTTGCTCGGAGCTCCCTGCACTCCCCTGTCCACAGAGATACAAGGGTCAGTGCCTCAAGTTTTCATACTTTGCAAGTGCCCACTCCCACAAAGGCTCAGGGGCTTACTTCATCAACTTAACACACAAGGGCAAGACCTCAGCTTCAATCTCAGGTTGGCACTGCATCGTTCTTCACATTGTCTTTAGACCAGGGGGATAAAAGAGGCCAAGCCCCTTGCTCCTGGTCACTTTCAACTGATCTCTGTCAAAGAGGGCAGTAAACAGAGATGCCCATTCAGGGGAGGCAAGAGACCCAGCCATGATGCTGGTTATAGTCAACCAGCCATCTGTCACTCAAAGCCTTGAGTCACACATGACAAAGTAACTGTTTCAGTGAGGATACTGCCGGGTATTTCCTTGTGTTAAAATACGTAAGTATGCAACTTCATTAGAAGGAGGATAGAAATTGCAAGAATGAATATTTATCTGAAATCAATGACCTTAAGGTAATGCAACAATAACTAACAGACACAAAGACTCTGTGGTAACATTACTGTGGCCTTATAAAGCAAATAGTGAGGCCATTTCCTATCTCCACATGGTTTCCATGTAGCTTTGTACTTCTAATGTTCAATTCTCAACAATTCACCACCCAACTGTGCTATACTCATAGATTGCAGATTGCAGTTCTGCAACTGACTACAAATCCAAGTTGACCATGGAATAACCTTGCTAATGTGCAGAACATACAGGCACTTTTAAGCACAGAATATGGGGTCAAATTCTTTGAAATCCCACTACTATTCAGGTGAATATCCTTCTCCGATGTCAGCAGGGATTCAGAGAGGCACCCTGCAAATTATTTTTAACCTGTGCTATTATAGTGTTTGCCAGTGGGCTAGTTTGGTCTTAGCGTCAGTTTTGTTGAGCTTCACGGAATATTTCTCTCTGCTCTGGCAAGTTCTCTCACCGCATCTTACCAATCTTCACTCATTAGCCGCCCACCCCGTCCCCCTAGCACCCTCTTCTTCGGATTTGGCCCCATTCTACCTTGTGCCGTACGCAGAACACACTGCTGGGACCAGCAACCTTGCACAGGCACAGTCTTTAAAAGGCCATGCCCCCGAACATGAACCCTGACCTAAGGTTATCCTCCTTGAATTGGCTGAGATAACCGAGACAAACCTCCTAGCTTCATGTCTGTGCTAAACGGCACAGCGCGGCAGGAGTACAGGAACCTCCTTACTCTGACAGAGGGGCAAGGCACAAAAGAGACAAGGCAGGAAGGCCGCAAGCATCCAGGCCTCAAAGTGGGTAAGAGCTAAGAGAGCAAGCGAATAACCTAGAGCTACTGCTTGGCTCAGCCCATTAGCCTGGTGCATAGCATTGATGCAGCATTACAATGATAGTTGCATCCTGAAGTTCAGCATCGAAGGGCAGAAGCGTACTGTAAGTGAACCAGAGATGTGCTAGGAAGGTTGTTAGATGCTAGCACATGTCAGATTCTAATGTCCATGGACAAGGTGTGCAGGCAGCCAGTGCCCATGGAGCGTGCCCTGAGAGAAACCTGGTGTTCTTCACAGCTAGCGGTAAGTGGAAGTCGCCAGGAACCTGCTCTGACCATGTCAAGAATTCTTGGTACCTAGCTTGTTCGGGGCGGAGGTACAATAGAAAACTGATCAATAATTTGGCAGAATGTGTCGTTAATAAGTTTGTTAACAAGCAGTAATCCTCCTGAACAGACAACTCATCACTCTGAAATCAGAAACTAGCCTCAACATCCAGCATGTAGTTAAAAGATGCAGTAAAATATTCCCGACATCAAAATAAGCCTTGCTGGACTTCTCAAACAACTCTACAATGTTTCCCGCCATAGCCCACGTCATTCAAGTCCCTATAAGATTCCATCCACAGCTTCTCAATCAGGGTTCTGAGGAAGGGTCACCGGACCCGAAACATTAACGGTGCTTTTTTCCTTCACAGATGTTGCCAGACGAGGTGAGCTTTTCCAGCAACTTTGTTTTTGTTCAAGGTTCTACAAAGGTTCTGCACAATTTGAAAATTGTGCTAATTTTTAAAATACTTCACACATTAATGAATGATGCTCCTTTTTTTGGCATTTTCATTCATTTGTTCAAGAGTGTTATACTTTAATTGTTTTTAGAATTGGTTGTATTTGATGAGGGTATCACTTTGCTGGCTAGGCCAATGTTTATTGCCCATTCCTAATTGCCCTTGTAATGACGGAAGGGGATGAGGCAGAGATGTTTGGAGTTCTGCAGGATTTCACAATGTGTTATAGGGTTCCTTAACCAAACCAAAGATCCAAAACCACTGCTTCAAATAATGGGTCAAAATAACACCAGTGGAGGAACCATTCTCTTGCAGTAATGAGGGAGTGGAATACGTTGGTTATGAATGTCTAACGCAATCAACTAAACCATCACTTTTTCCAGGCTACCTTAAACATTGAAATTTCGCACCCTAGACGCTGAGATGCTGGAAGCCAAGGGAGGACACAGCCATTTGGTGAGTATTTGTTGGTTAACTGCACTGGCGGGAATCATCATCTGGCTGATAACCAGAGCACACAAAAGATCCACCTCTATCACCTCGCTTCCCAGAAGATGTAAATGCAATCCTGATAACCCCTCAGGGAATGCTAAAACATTCGGAGGCTAAGAGATTTTAGCCACTGTTGGTTGGCTATGGCAGTCGGGAGGAAGTCAAAATGGTTTAGAGTTCTCAACCAATTTAACCTTCAGGGGTTGAGGATACACAAAGCACTGTCCAGACAAATCCACAGCTGCGTATGTTTCACTCTCGTCAGAGATCTGCAGTTCCCTAATAGAAAGGATTATACAGCTCAGGAACAGGCCATTTGGCCCATTAGGCCTGTTTCAGGGTCCCGAACCGAAAGGTCAGCTTTCCTGTTCCTCTGATGCTGCCTGGCCTGCTGTGTTCCTCCAGCTCCACACTGTGTTATCTCTGACTCCAGCATCTGCAGTTCTTACTGTCTCTGAGGCCTGTGTCAACTCCTTGACTAAGCTCACCAATTAGCCCTATTCTTCTGCTTGAACCCCACAACCATGTAATTTTTTTCCCCTTTTATTATTTATCCACTTTCTTTTTGGAAGTTAGTTCTAAATTTGCTTTCACCACCCCGTACAAAAAATAAATAGAAAATAAACATCACTCCGTGAATCTCTCGTCCGGTCTACATTCCCCACCACCCCCACCACACCCGGCACCTTTCCCTGCAACCGCAGGAGGTGCTACACCTGCCCCTACACCTTCCCCTCACCTCCATCCAAGGCCCCAGACAAACAGTCTGACAGGGATTCATCTGTACATCCTGTAACCTGGTCTACTGTATTTGTTGCTCCCAATGCCTCCGCCTCTAAATCGATGAGACCAAATGTAGACTCGGTGACTGATGCGCGGAGCATCTGTGCTCTGTACACTATAATCAACACCACCTTTCAGTTGCTAAGCATTTTAACTCTCCCTCCCACTCCCTGGATGACATGTATGTCCTGTGCCTTCTCCAGTGTCACAATGATGGCACAGGCAAACTGGAGGAACCATACCTCATATTCTGCCTCAGGAGCCTACAGACTGATGGCCTTAACATAGCATTCACCAGTTTTAAAATCTCCCCACCCCGGCCTTGTCCCACATCCAACCCTCCCTCTCATCACACCTCCTTGACCTGACACAACCTGTCCATCTTCTATCCGCCCCACCCATCCCACTGACCAATCCCTACTAACCCTACCTGCATCCACCTATCACCATCCCACCTACCTTCCCCCCCAGCTCCCTTCCCCCTCCCCCATCCTGATGAAGGGTCCCGACCCGAAACGTCAACTTTCCTGCTCCCCTGATGCTGCCTGGCCTGCTGCGTTCCTCCAGTTCCACACTGTATTGAAGCTGACTCCAGCATCGGCAGTTCTTGCTATCTCCAATACAATCTCTCTACATGGCTATGTTTACTATCTATCCATACTCAGCAATGGCGTACTGAGTCGGCACGGTGGCTCAGTGGTTAGCTGTGCTGCCTCGCAGCGCTGGGTACCCGGGTTCTATACTACCCTAGGATGATTGCTAGTGTAGAGTCTGCACATTCTCCCCGCGTCTGCGTGGGTTTCCCCACATGCTCTGGTTTTCTCCCACAGTCCAGAGATTTGCAGATTTAGGTGGATTGGCCTTGTTAAATTGTCCATAGTATCCAGGGATGTGTAGGCTAGATGGATTAGCCATGGGGAATGTTACAGGGATAGGGTAGTGGGTGGGTCTGGGTGGAAAGCACTTCAGAGGATTGTTGCGGACTCAATGGGCTGAATGGGCAGCTTCCACACTGTAGGGTTTATATGATTCTAGCAGTCCTGGCCTACTGAACATATTCTAATGAAAAAGACAGTTTGCCTCCCAATTGACTTCAGGACTCCAGCCATGACTCCCAATACAGAATGCACCCAATCAATAACCACTCCTGCTGCCATGTCTGCTTGGGTTAAAACCATTGATTGCCAGATGTTATGCTTCAATTATATAGGATGTTTGTGAGACTACACCTGGAGTACTCTGTGCAATGCTGGTCACCATACTTAAGGAAGGATGTTAATGCGTAGGAAGCAGTTCGGAGAAGGTTTACTGGACTCTACCTGGAACGAGTGGGTTGCATTGTGACGAAACATTAGACAGGCTAGGCCTGTATTCTCTGGATTTAAGAAGAGTCAGAGGTAACTTAATTGAAACATATAGGATCCTCAGGGATTTGACCAGGTGGATGGTGAAAAGATATTTCCTGTTGAGGAAGAATCTAAAACTAAGGATCATTATGTAAAAATAAAAGGTCACCTGTTGAAGACAAAGATAAAGAAACATTTTATCCCTCAGAGGGCTGAGAGTTTTTGGAATGCCTCAAAAGACAGTGGATGCAGAACCTTTCAATATTTCTAAGATAGGTAAATTTTTGATTACCGAGGGGATAATAAATTATTGCGATTATGCAAGAATGTAGAGTTGAGGTTAAAATCAGAACAGCCATGATCTTATTGAGCAGCAGAGCAGATTCGAAAGCCTACTTTTGTTCCGTGATCATATGTTTACACCTGATGATGAAAGAAGGCCCAGGTACAATACCTGCCACAATTGAATAGCTCTCAGATATTCTCTGTCTCAGCCCACTCTTCAAGAAAGGCCACCTAGACATGTATGCTGGAAAACTGCAATGGAATTGCAGCCCAAGATAACTCATAATTCCTTCGGAAAGGAGGACAAGAAAATTGTACTTTAAAGAAAGATCTCCCAACCCTATCCTGATACCTCTCTATTTCAGGTATCTACAGAAGTGACTTTGTTTGAGATAATATTTTGGTGCGTGTCTGTAACGGTTCCAGCCATGCTTTGGAACCTGTCATGCAGAGAATCACAGATATAACCCTAGATTTTAAATATTTTGTTGGTTAAGCTGATCCTTGAATAAATTCTCTTTGCTGTAGCTGGGTATGAACATGAGAATTATCATTTGCATTTTCAAATATTAGTCAAGCAGCTACTAAAACCCACAGAGCTGCAGCTGAGTAGCAATAATGATCTGATTTTTGAAACAGTGTTATGAGGAGAATATATTAATTCCGCCAGTGGGCTGATAGAATTCTGCAGATAGCAAATGCATAAAAGGATCAATTGATTTTCCTTTGCAAAAAGTCGAGTGTATAAAAAAAGAGTTATTAAAGCATAAGGAAGTCTGCAAGGGGCTTTTGACATGATGCTGGGCAGAAGGAGGAAGATGTGACTGATTCACGGCCTCATCTATTCTGTGCTGCATTGCAGAAAGTGATTATATAAACATTCTCATCTCACTGATATGAAGCTTCTCTATTGCTCCCAACACCATTGCCAAAGTGGAAACCTGCACCTCATTTAGGATTTTCAATTGAATCAACAGGACATCCACTTATAGCCCTGCCATAATTATTCAATTTTCATCCTTAACCTCATTTATGGGCTTTACGTTTTGAATTTCCAAGGACATTGGTTTGGCATCACTTGGAATACAGCATTCAATTCTGGTCTCCCTGCTATAGGAAGGATGTTATGAAACTTGAACGGGTTCAGAAAAGATTTACAAGGATGTTGGCAGGGTTGGAGAGTTTGAGCTATAGAGGGAGGCTGAATAGACTGGGGCTATTTTTGTTGGAGTGCTGCAGGCTGAGGGGATGACCTTATAGAAGTTTATAAAATCATGACGGGCATGGATAGGGTGAATAGCCAAGGACTTTTCCCCAGGGTACGGAAATCCAAAACTAGAGGGCATAGGTTTAAGGTGAGAGGGGAAAGATTTAATCAGGACCTAAGGGGCCCAACTTTTCCACACAGAGTATGAAATGAGCTGCCAGAGGAAGTGGTGGAGGCTGGTACAATTACAACATTTAAAAAGCATCTGGATGGGTATATGAATAGAAAGGGTTTAAAGGGATATAAGCCAAATACTAGCAAATGGGACTAGATTAATTTAGGACATCTGGTCGGCATGGATATGTTGGACCGAGGATTTGTTTCTATACTGTACAGCTCTATGACTCTAAATAGTTTCAGAGATAGTTAGTTCTGTATTAATATTTTAGCTCCACTTTTTCAAATCTCTATGTTTTATGTGAAGGTATTGATATCTTTTCCCGGAGGTATTGACACATTGTAGAGGCTTGGGTGCTAAGTGTCATCCAAACCAACTGGTCATTATTGACCAGCAGACTTTGCTGATAGAGCACATCACAGAGGAGTTTGTATTCTTTGCATCCAATGTCATTGTAGCTTCAGTGGATGTCACTGGATGATGATCTGGCATGTGGTTTACTTAATTTCCTACTCACAAATCCTAATGTCAACTTTAATGTTCCTATTGTAACGTGTTAAAATCAACAGGCACCAGGGATTAAAACTCCTGATCTATTTGTCTTTGGTTATGCACTTAGAGGAGGGCAGACTTAAAAACAGCCAAAGCACTACAGAGCAACATGTTTCTAAAGAGAGAAAAGTGAAGCACCTCAAAGCATTCACAAAGGGTCAAAGCAGGGATACAGCCTTAAATAGAGTCCTGAATACTGTCTGTAATGTATCAGGATAGGGTGAAGATTCATGCAGAAACCAATAACATTGGAAGATATAAAATCACAGTCCTATAACGGAAGTTCCAGCAAGTATAGAACGGTAGTAAACATCAAATTGCTCCCAAAACTACACAGCACTCTTGTACAATATATATAAAACAAAAGCATAGTAAAAGAACAGAGGTATATCAGTGTTACTGAGATTATAGAGGATTGAATATGGAATGCTCCAAGAGTCAACGCTGTGTTCTCCCTCTGACCAGTTGTGTAGTAGTGAGTTGAGGCATAATTGACCATTTGAGGGCTTTGATTGGTAGCAGGTCAAGAAAGTCATCCATGGACATAACAAACAAAATAGGGAGAGGGCTCAAGAAGCCCCATTATCTCGTCCTTGCACCACCTCTCTCACTGTTTCCAGGAAGGGGAAAACCCATTCAAGATGTTTGTAAAAAGATGGTCTGCAAAATACTTCTAAATGACTAAATACAAGAGCAAAATACTACAGGAGATCTGAAATAAAAGCAAAGCAGCCTGGAAAATCTTCGCAGAAAAGGCGACATTTGTAGGGGGAAGCAGAGTTAACGCTTCAGGCTGAGTGACCTTTCATCACAGGAACGGATGGGGGGGGCAAGGGAGCTGGTTTCTGAAAGTTACCCCTACTCTTGCCCCAAGTCTGAAACCATGACCCATCTTGAAAAAAGACTAAAACAGATCGATCTAAAGGACAGGTTAGGGTAGAAGAATGGGCAGACAAATTGCAGGTAGAATTTGGTGTGAAGGAACATGAGGTTCTGTACATTGTAGAAATAATGAGAAAAGGAAGCATATTTGAAGGATGTGTGTAAGTAGGACGATGTGAATAGGAACAGACCTTTCTGCTTCTTGAGAAGACTATTGAGGAACTACACATTATCTCTATTTATCCATCTCTTCTCCATATCATTCAATACCCTGCCCCAGTAAACATTTATAGATCTCAATCACAGTAGCTTCTACTACCCCACTAGCTACTGTTTTTTGGGGGATGACATTGGGGTTCAATTACATGTTTCTTTGAAAATACCAATGCAGCTGTAAATACAATAAAAATGCTAAAAGCTTTATAAATAGAGGATGTAAAGACAAGAGGGCAATACACTTCTACCAGCTAATGGTTTAGCCAGTTAGAGTAATGTGTCCACTTCATGTAGATTGAAGTATGCAGCATCAATTCATAAAGGTATCGCCAGGGACGGATGATAAAGAAATGGATGAAAGGAAGTTTCATGGGGATTTAAAAGAAAACTCACAAAGTGGTTTAAAAAGTTGAATCAAGGAAGACAATTTCTCTGGTTAGAGAAATGATTATAAAGGATCACAAAAGTAATATCGCAATGTGACAGTGAGAAGAAGGCTAGGAGTATAGGTTTTAGATGGAAAGTTGGTGGAACAGAGAATGCATTTCCACAGGGAATAGATGAAATGGACAGCAATGTATTTTGCAAGGGAAGAGGTTACAAGCATTTGAAGCCGAGCTATGTAAAGCTATGGGAATACAGGAGGGCAGTGGGAATGGTGTTACATTACATGAACATAGTACAATGGCATGATGTGTAGAATGACCACTTCCATGTGTAAACTTTTATGGCTCCTGAGCTGTCAGTGGAGGAAATTACTTGCTAACTTGGGCTCCTTTGATAAGGAAACTGAATCAGTGATGTTGGATCCTTAGACAATCTTCAATATCTGAGATCAGAAGTGCTGATAACATTTTCAATTAATCTCAAAGAATTGAAAACTGATGGAAGTTGCAAAGAAATGTTGACCATCTAAATCTATGTAAGCAAAGACCAAATTGATAAACTGTCAGATGTAACTAAATCTCATTCTTCAATTGCTACCTATTTAAACTTTGCCCAAGCAACGTATTTCATTAATGAGTATTGCTGAAAAATGTCGCAGGAGTTCTTCATCAAGGCAAACGTAAGGATGCCAAAATTCCAGACAATTGCAGCCATATTCTCCTGTGGTAGAAATTGTTGCGATCATTTGAAATTTGGCATTCTTGTATTTGTCCTAATGAGTACAAGATGACACATTTTGACAACAAATCTCTCTTTTCTGTATTATTTAAATTAATCACTGTTTAGTTGATGTAGTAAGAGACTGTAAGATCCAAATGAAATCTGAGTGCAGATTAATCTCTAGTTACCTGATCGCAGATAAGTTCCCATTTCTTCTCGTTGTCGTACTGGCTCAGCAACTTCACTTTGTCTGGAGGCAGGTTCATACAATTCTGCAGAGAAATGGAGGACAGGAGTGTTACAATCATAGCTGAGGAACTTGTAGAACATGAGAGATTCCTGGTCAGAACTGTAACACCTTTTCTAAGATTATGGAATAAGGTTGTCTGCAGAACTTGCGCAAAATCGACAGGTGCTCTGTACACACTCAGTCGTTTTAATCTAATAGATATTTTGTTGAACTACCATCATTTTATAGTGTAGAGCAGAAGATATGTGTCCCCTTGGCCTCCTGCTCCTATTTCTTAGATTTACATAGCTTTAGATGAAATGGGTCGGCATGGACTTGTTGTACTGAAGTGTCTGTTACCATGCTGTACATCTCTATGACTCTAAATGAAAGTCTCTGGAGAGATCAATAGTTTTTTTTGGATATGAAGGCAACCAGGGGATTTTTGGATAGAGCAGAAAGATGTATTTAAGATAGATCAGCCATGATCTTTTCAAATAATAGAGAAGGCTTGAGAGGCCAAATGGCACACACCTGTTGCCATTTTTTATATTATGAATAAAGCCAGAATTTTTGATTTATTATTATGTGTTTAAAATTTCAAAGGCTTCTTCCTTTACAATTTCATCAAATAGGAGTGTGCAAACTGTAGCCTGAGGCCCACAAATAGCTAATCCAATCTGCAGAGTCTAACCAACTCGCCTGTAGTGTTGTTTAAATTTCTTTCCCGCTGGTTTATTCAGTTTCAATAGTGGAAGCTGTGAGATTTGTAAAGAGCTGTTCCTACTGTTCTATAAATCTCAAATTAGACTTCCAACAGCAGGTCAGTATCAACAATTTAGTTTAAATATTATATGAGTTCAGCAAGGTCTAATAAGCAGTGAAACAGCTCTCAAAGATGAATGGTCAGATCTGTACTAATAATTCTGGCTGAGATAGAGCCATAGAGGTGTCCAGCACAGAAACAGGCCCTTTGACCCAAAACATCCATGCTGAATAGGTTTCCTAAACTGAACATGTCCCGTTTGCCTGCATTTGGTCCCTATCCCTCTAAACCTTTCCTATTCATATACCTGTCCAAATGTTTTTTAAGTGCTGTAATTGTACCTGCCTCCACCATTTCTACTGGCAGCTTGTTCAATATGCGCAATCACCCTCTGTGAGAAAAAGTTGCCTTTCAAGACACTTTTAAATCTTTCCCCACTCACCTTAAACCTGTGCCCTCTAGTTTTGCACTCCTATATCGTGGGGAAAAGACCTTTGCTCTTCACTTTATCCATGCCTCTCATGATTTTATAAACCTCTATAAGATTACCCCTCAGCCTCCTACGCTCCAGTGAAAAAGTCCCAGCCTATCTAGCCTCTCCTTATAACTTAAACCCACCAATCTCGGTAACATCCTAGGAAATCTTTTCTGCACCCTTTCCAGTTTAACTGCACTGAAAACAAAATTTACAACAACTCAAAACAAAAAGATATTTAAATAAGTAATGTCATTCGTATAGAACAAAGAGATTACTGAGAATTCCGCACCTCACTCTAACATCCACAGTCATAAAAGTCTCATCCTGTTTGGTATGAAATCACTCCAAGACTTACTAATAAAGCAATGCTAGTTTTTTGATTTCTGAGTGATGATTATGGAAGACCATTCTTTACAAAGCTTCTTCTCAAATTGCTTTTACTATTTAGTGTATTTTCCAGCCCTGAGACTGTTTTGACCATTCTGCAATGAAAATAATTATATGAATACTTCTACTTGGTGGTGGGGCCTGTTCGGGGCCCAGCTGATGGAGGACTATCCAGAAAGTCTTCAGCCTGATCAAGTCAGGTTTAATTGCATTAAACAAAATCTCCAAGTCTCCCCAGTCCAGCAATCTCCTTCAAGAGATCAAAAGATTCCAGAGAAACAAAGAGATTGTACAATTGTGAAGAGTGAGCAGAAGATTTTTGCAAGTGGGCGTCTTAGCTAAGCTCCAATTGGAAAAGCCTATACATGCTTCTTTAACTGTAGGAGTTTGCATATATCAAAAATGAGAAAACATATCCAAAAATGGAATCCTAGGATAACAGTTCTCACAAATAAATGCTCAATAAAATGAGAGAAGTTTGTGAAAATTGTATCTTATGCCATATTTGTGTTGATGGGTTTGGCAGATTAATTAAAAAAAAATTATTTTTGGCTTATGGATGTTCCTGGTAAGTCTGATTTTCACCACTCCTCTCTAATTGGCTTGCAAAGATACAGGTCACCCTTCTTCAAACCCTGCAAATGATTCTTTGATATAATAAGTGACTTATTACGTTTCTTCGACAACAAGTTGTGGAATTGGAGTCATGCATGTGCTGCACTAAGGAAGGATGAAATAAAAACTTTTCTGAAGGAGTTGGGTGTTTAGGACAATTTGACAACTCAATGATTACTGTTACAGTTATCAGTTATCAGTTCTTAAAAGAAAATTTTCAGGAATTTGAACAACATCTGAATTACTTGACTGTCTGTCCAAGACTGCCTACAGCTCTTCATAGAACAAACACCATCAGAGTAGCTGTTTGACCAACATTAGGTCAGTGTTTAGACACTTCTTGTTCTGGGTATTTTTGCAAAGACTGATCATAATAAGCCTCTCAAAATTAGCAATAAGTTCATTCATTCCTTCGAGCCTGGCCTGCTGTTCAATATGACATTAAGCTGGTTTTCTGCCTCCTTACCATTTCCTTGTTGAGTCTGTCTATCCCTTGATTCTCTGGGAGATCAAAAGCCTATTTACCTCAGACTAGAATAGAATCAACAATGAAGAATCCACAGGGGAGACAATCAAAATTCAAGTGAAGCTGATAAAAGTAGGCAGAGGATCTTTGCATGTAGACCTGGTGGCTGAGTCTCAATCTTAGATGTTCGACAGTTTATCCTGAGACAAAGTCCCTTTTCTAGATTCTCCAGTTAGGCATGAACCTCTTGGTGTCTACCCTGTCCGTTACCTTAATCAATCAGGTCACCTCTCACTGTTAGACAGTGCAGGGAGTGTGGGCCCAAGTTACTTAGCCTCTTTTTGTGGCCCTTTCATTCTAGGAATCAATTCCATGAACCGTTGCTGCACCATCTTCACCAAAAGTATATTCTTCCTTGGGCATGGAGAGTAAACTGCACACAATGCCTCAGGTGTGGGCTCACTGAACCACTGCACAATTATAGAAACATTTGTCAGATACAGTAGGGACATTTAAGTGACTCTTGGATAGGCACACGGATGATAGTAAAATGTAGAGTATGCAGGGTGGTTTGATCTTAGAGCAGGATAATAGGTCGGCACAACATCATGGGCCGAAGGGCCTGTATTGTGTTGTAATGTTCTATGTTCTATTCTATGTTCTACTTCTTTCTTCTTGCACTTCGGTTCCCTTGCAACATGCCACTTACCTTCCTAATTGCTTTCTGTACTCATATGCCATGTACCGAGGCCCTTAAATGTGTACATCTAAGTCTCTCTGACCATCAACATTTGAGAGTTTCTTGCCTTTTCAAAAAATAATCAGTTTTTCTATCAGTCTTACTATCAAAGAGAATAACCTTACACTTCTCTGCACTACATTGCACCTAGTTACTCACTGATCTATCAGTCTCTATGCCCTGATCTGAAGAATCTTCAAACAATATCCTTTGAAGAAAGAGATAGTAGGAACTGCAGATGCTGGAGAATCTGAGATAACAAGGTGTAGAGCTGGATGAACACAGCAGGCCAAGCAGCATCAGAGGAGCAGGAAGGCTGACGTTTCGGGCCTAGACCCTCCTTCAGAAATTTC
>NC_063361.1:8685458-8700076 GCF_021869965.1 Rhincodon typus | reverse complement strand
GGAGGGTCTAGGCCCGAAACGTCAGCCTTCCTGCTCCTCTGATGCTGCTTGGCCTGCTGTGTTCATCCAGCTCTACACCTTGTTATCTCCTTTGAAGAAAGGCAGGTGCAGTCGCTTGCTAAACTGAAAAGAAGATCTCCATAGTCTCTGTTGGAAACGGTACAATGTTTTATGCCACTGAAGAGTTCAGCTCAGTGGTTAGCATGCTGTCTCACAGCGCCATGCAAACCCGGTTCAATTCCACCCTCATGGGGACTGTCTGTGTGAAGTTTGCATGTTCTCCCTGTGTCTGTGTGGGTTCCCTCTGGGTGCTCTGGTTTCCTCTAAAGATGTGCAGGCTAGGTGGATTGGCCATGCTATATTGCCCAAAGCGTCCAGGGATGTGGTGGATGTGACATGGGAAATGCAGTCACTGGGATATGGTAGGGGGATGGGTCTGGGTCAGACGCTCTTTAGAGGGTCGATGGGGGCTCATTAAGCTGAATGGCCTGCTTCCACACTGTAGGGGATTCTATGATTCGAGAAAATGCCCTGAACTTTAGGATCTTCAGTGTCATTTTCTGTTAACTAGTTAAATGGCAGTATCAGGCACAGAGAGAGAATAGGCCTCATATTAGGGAGCTTGTACTTGCATTGCATTCATTGGCTTCAGAATTCCATTCCAGAATCTTGTGAACTGCTAGACTTTCAGTGCATTCCAAATCAGTGACTTAACAGTGGCTACAAGAGCAGTTCAGAGAGGCTAGGAACATTGCAGTAAGTAACTCAACTCCTGACTCCCCAAAGCCTGTCAACCCATCTACAAGGCACAAGGCAGGAGTTTGATGGAATCCATTTGCCTGGATGAGATAAATAAGCTCGACACCATCCAGGACAAAGCAACCCAACTGACTGCCACTGCATCCACTCCCTCCAATGCAGTGTGTACTATCTACAAGATGCACTGCAGAAATTCACTAAATATCCTTAGACAGCACCTTCTAAACCCATGGACCGGTGCCATCAAAAGGACAAGGGCAGCAGATACATGGGAACACCACCCTCTGCAAGTTCTCTTCCAAGCCACACATCATCCTGACTTGGAAATATATCACCAACCCTTCACTGTCACTGGATCAAAATCCTAGAATTCCCTCTCTAAAGGCATTATACCTAAAGGCAATCTACCTACTGCACATGGACTGCAGTTCAAAAAGGCAGCTCACCACCACCTCCTCAAGGGCAACTAGGGATGGGCAATAAATGCTGGCACAGCCAGCGACACCCACATCCCGTGAGTGAATAAAAAACGTCACACAGGAAGGTGGTAGTGAGCTGTCAACTGAACTAATGCAATCTGTTCCGGGAGGGACAGGTACACCCAAAATGCTGTTTGGAAGGGAGTTCCAGGAATTGGACCAAGTGACAAGTGAAGGACAAAGATGGTGCGTGGCTTGGAGGGGAATTTGCAAATGGCGGTTAAAGAAGAATCACAGAATCCCTAGAGTGTGGAAACAGGCCCTTTGGCCCAACAAGTCCACACCAACCCTCAGAGCATCCCACCCAGACCCAGCCCCCTATAACCCACATCCCTGAAACACTATGGGCAATTTAGCATGGCCAATCCACCTAGCCTATACATCTTTGGACTGTGGGAGGAAACCCACACAGACAAGGGAGAATGTGCAAACTCCACACAGACAGTCCTCCAAGGGTGGAATCAAACCTGGATTCCTGGCACTGTGAGGCAGCAGTGCTAACCACTGAGCCACCACGCCACCCCTCAGTAGTGTTCCCAAGTATCTACTGTCCTGGTCCTTCCAGGTGATAGAGGTTGGTAGTTTGGCATGTGCTGTCAAAGGGGCCTGGGTGAATTGTTGCAGTGCATCTTGTCGATGGTACATATTGCTGCCAATCTGTGTCCACTTATCATGAGTATCTATGTGCCTCAGACCATGTACAAAGTAAGGGGGAAGATTTCATCCTCCTCCCACTGCTCACCTCACCATTCTCAAGACCACTGTAGTAGTTTGCAGTTATATTGTAGCACTGGCTGTCCTGATTACGGTGATGGAACTTTCCAGAGAAAGCTGTGCAAGTCAGTAAAACAGTAATTACTGAGGTAAAAGAAACAAAAGTGTTACACTCTCTGCTACAGCAGCGCTGAATACGTGCGCAGCACAACTACAATCTTGAAATGCGAACAGTCGTTCACTAAAGTCAGAAAATTGTAAATTTAATTCTCATTCAGGACACTTGAGGACATCATCCAAGGTCACACTCCAGTCCTGCCCTGAGGAAGTGCTTCATTGCTGATTGTTGGATGAGAAGCTATACTGAAGTCCTGTCTGTCTCTTATGGGCAGACAGAGGATCCCATGGCACTGTTTGAAGAAGAACAGAGGAGCTTTACCCAGGCTTGTGGCCAATATTTGCTGCTCAACAAACACCACCAATAGCCTCATGTATTATCACTGGACTGTTAATCCAGAGACCCAGGAACTGTTCTGGGGACCCAGGTTCAAATCTGGCCACAGCAGGTGATGGAATTTGAATTCAATAAAAATCTGGAATCAAGATCTAATGATCACCATTGTTGATTGTTGGAAAAACCCACCTGGTTCACTGAAATCCTTTGGGGAAGGCCCATATGTGACTCCAGACCCACAGCAATGTGGCTGACTCTCAACTACTTCTGAACAATTAGGATAGGCACTAACTGCTGGCCTCGCCAGTGATGCCCTTGTCCTGTGAATGATTAAAAGAAAAGCAGATTACCTGGAAATGTATTTTGTTGTTGCAAGCCAGAGTTGGCTGTCCACTTCCATTTTATGGAAGTCAGTTTATTTTCAAGTACTGTACTTCATTGGCAGTGAATTACTCTGGGATTTCCTGAGGTTGTGAAAGGTGCTATATTAATGCAACTTCTTTCTTCTCTATTTCTCCACTTTCTGTTTATTTATAAGAAGTATCTTCCTTGTCAGAGGTAAAATCTCCACGCTGTTCTGTAAGTGAACACCCTGCAGTGTGTTACTGATACAATGCAATACTGCTGGCTGTGTCTGGACCTAGATCTGCCTGTGGGAAATACTATACAGGAGGAAAGAGAGGATCGTGGGAACACACCGCTGACCCTTCCCATCTCCCATCATGAATACAAAGAGCCAACAGTGGGGCTGAGCACTAAGTCATTTCACAAGCACAACGTTAAAGAAAAAAAAATCAGCTGCAGATCCTTCCAGGACCGAAGCTATTCCCTCAATTTAAAAATAACATCCGGTAGAAATAGAGTCGATTCTGGCTCTTTGTCTGTTGGTGTCTCTCTGCTTTGCACAATACAAACGTTTCCTTTCATCAAATGCTAAATACGTATATCCTGTAAATAGCAAATGCACTTCAAGCGCTGACTGTATGAAAACAATACAAATAGAGACCTGCTTGATAGCTAATGAGAGATCTGCAGAGGTGAGGCTGGACTACTTCTCAATAAATACAATTCTCTGCAGTTTATAAATTGTTTTCATGCTAATTCATTTAAAATATTCACATGTTCCATACCTGGACATAAAAGGGAAAATTCTATTATATCGGCAGTACAATATTGGAACGTGGATACATAGGAACAGGAGTAGGCCATTCAATCTATTGAGTCTGCTTTGTTATTTATTACTATCATTGCTGATCAAACACTCAATGCCTTTTACCCAATACCATCCCCATAACCCCTTATGCCATTGGTAATCAAAAACTTTTTAAAATTCATTCATGGAATGAGAGCATCGCAGGCTAGGCAGCATTTATTGCCCAGAGGGCAGTTAAGAGTCAATCACATTGCTGTGGGTCTGAAGTCACATCTGTAGGTCCCGACCAAGTAAGGATGGCAGATTTCCTTCCCAAAAGAACATTAGTGAACCAGATGGGTTTTTCTGACAATCAACTGTAGATCATGGTTATCATTAGACTTTTAATTGTATTAAAATTTCACCATCAGCCACAGCTGGATTTGAACCTGGATCCCCAGAATATTACTTAGGCATCAGGATCAGCAGGCTAGGGATAACACCACTAGGCCATCACCTCCCCTATATAAGGGAAGCTATTTTAAACATCCTTAAAATGAGCTTCTCAGCCCTCTGTGGTAAAGGATTTCAAAGATTCATTACCTTCTGAGTAAAATAATTTCACCTCATCATGGTCCTAAATGCCATCCTAAATGGCACAGGCTCAACGGGCCGAATGGCTTACTCCTGCACCTGTTTTCTAGGTTTTTTTCCATGTTTATTATTAAATTGTCTCCCCGGTTCTAGTCTGCCAAACCAGGGGTACATGTTACCTGCGCCTACACTTTGTCTTATTGTAGGTTTTGATAAGGTCACCTGTAATTCTTCGAAACTCTGCAGAATATAAGCTCAGTTCTCTTTGGAAGACAGTTCTGTCATCCTGCGAAAGAAGTCTAATGGACCTTTGCTGTGGTATGACAATACTATCTTTCCTGAGATAAGGAGAGCAAAGCTGCACAGAAGACTCCAGGTGGGATCTCACCAAGTTTTTATACAATTGAAGCAAGACCTCACTACTCCTGTATTCAAATAAATCCTCCTGCAATAAATTCCATTAGCCCTCCTTATAGCTTGCTGCACCTACATGTGACTTATTGACAAAAACACCAAGGTCCCTTTGAAGGTCTACACTGTCCAACCTCTCACCATTTAAGAAATACTCTGTACACCTGTTCTTCCTAACAAAGCGGATAACCTCACATTTTTCCACATTATTTCCCATCTGCCTTTTCCTGGCCCAATCACTAACCCCTGTTCATATCCTCCTGAAAATGTTTTACATCTTCCTCACAACACACATTCCTGCTTAGCTTTGTGTCATCTGCAAATTTGGAAACATTACATTCAACGACATATATTATGAATGGCTACAGCCTAAGTTCTGATCCTTACAGTATCCCACCAGTCAGAGCCTCCTAGTATGAGAAGGTCTATGTATTCCAACTCTCCATTTTCTGTCTTTTTGACAATCCTCAATCCATGTCAGTACAGTACCTCTTACAGTATATGCTTTTATTTTGCCAACCAATATCCTGTAAGGATCTTATCAAAGGCCTTCTGAAAATCCAAATAGATTTTCCAAATACATCCATCGACTCCCTTTTATCAATTTTATTACTGACATCTTCACAAAGCGCAAGCAATTTGTAAAACATGATGTTCCTTTCGCTAATCCATGTTGACCATGCCCAATCAGAACATTCTTATCCAAGTGTCAATTTGTGGCATCCTTTACGATTAGACTTCAACATTGTCTCTACTACTACTAATTATCATTTTGTAATTGTAGTGTAAAAACTGTGAGCAGAGAGGTCAGTGTGGTTCAGCTGGCAGCACCCTGACCTCTAGGCCACCAGTTCATAGGTTACAGGTCATTGTCCAAAGCAAATTTATACTCAAAGATGTTGATCTTTGATCGGATCATAACAACGCATTTCAGCTAATAATATAAGAACATAAGACCTCACAACGCATTCGACCCTTAAGCCTGCTCTGCCAGTTTGTTACAATCATGGCTGATCTCATCTCAGCCTCCACCAGTGAGACACCACACGCTAACTGGAGGAGCAACACCTCATAGTCCGCCTTGGGAGCCTGCAGCCCAATGGCCTAAACATTGAATTCACCAGTTTTAAAATCTCCCCACCCGTGGCCTCATCCCATGTCCAACCCTCGCTCTCATCCCTGCCTCCTTGACCTGACACAACCTGTCCATGTTCTCTCCCACCTATCCGCTCCTCCCCTCTCACTGACCAATCCCCACCACTGCCTACCTGCACTCACCTATCACCATCCCACCTACCTTCCCCAGCCCCACCCCCTCCTCTCTATTTGTTTCTGAGCTCCCTTCCACCTCTCCATTTCTGAAGAAGGGTCGTGACCTGGAACGTCAGCTTTCCTGCTCCTCTGATGCTGCCTGGCCTGCTGTGTTCCTCCAGCTCCACACTGTGTTGTTTCTGACTCCAGCATCGGCAGTTCTTGCTATCTCTACTCCACTTTCCTGCCCAGTCCCCATAACCCTTCAACCCACTGCTAATTAAATATCTGTCTTCCTCCTCCTTAGATTTATTCAGTGTCCTCACATCCTCTGTAATCTCGGATGGTGAATTCCACAGATTCATGACCCTTTGAGAGAAGTAATCTCCTCATCTTGGTTTTAAATCTGCTGCCCCTTATCCGAAACTATGACCTCTTGTTCTAGATAGCCCCACAAAGGGAAACATGTCTAATTAGACTCCATGTCTAATTTGTCAACCTCCTTCAGCATCTTATACAGCTATTTCAGATTTTCTCTCATTCTTCTAAACTTAACTGATGGGAAATAATGTGGATCTCTCCTCATAAAACTAGCCTTTCATCTCCGGAATTAATCTAGTGAGCCTTCTCTGAACTGCATCCAATGCAATTACATCCTTCCTCAAGTAAGGGGATCAAAACTGTACACAGCACTCCAATAATCTTGATTACTAGTCCTGAAACTGCAGTGATAACAGAGGAGTATAACTTAATTAGTAGACATGAGAAAGCCTCAATTCTCAGTCAAGTACAATTGGACTCTCGAGCTGTCACATTACAATTTACTTCATAGAGCATCTTCCACCTCATTCTCCAAATTGGCACAGTTCAGTCCCCTGTATCTCCTCAGTTTCAGAATGAGCCTTCTCAGGCACTTGCAATTCTCGAACACATGGACCGTGAGTGCAGACTGAGGATGTGATGAGTACATTGCCTGACTAGTTAATTTAGGCCAACACCACTACCTCTGAGCTGCCCTCATGCTTCTGTTTTGATTCCTCTCACGGAACATCTCATTTCTCCCTTATAGTTCTCTATATTTCGGGTGCTTGAGCCCACAGTGGTCTGCTCTGCTGCGTCCCATTATGAGCCAGGTTTTGCTCTGACATTTCCGTATCCTCATTTCACTTCTGCTCTCTTCCTTTTCTGTCCCTACTTGCATGTTTTGACTATCACCTTGAACCCCTTACACTCTCTCACTTGTTCATTGTCTGGCGTTCTCACATCTCAACTGTGATGACCCTCACAGTTTCACCATTTGTCAAACTGTTCCAAATATTCTCCATTTACACATTCAGCACTGTCTTTTCTGATTCTTCCTCAGTCCCGATCTGAGTTGTATCGCCTTGGGCTTGAAGAGCAGACAGCCTATATATTTATCAGTATGATACCAGAGTCTAGAGGGTGGGTTACACAAACATAGCTAGAACCTTCTTTAAAATTCTTTCATGGGACGTAGACTTCACTGGCAAGGTAAACATTTGTTGTCTGTCCCTGACAGAATCATTTAATTGTCAATAAGATTGATTTGGATCTGGAGTCACATGTAGACAAGACCAGGTCAAGATAGCAGATTTCCTTCACTGAAGGACATTATTAAACTTGATAAGCTTTTATGAGGGTCAATTGGCTTCATGGTCACCATCATTGATATCAGCATCCAATTCCAGATTTTATTTGTTGAAGTTAAATTCCACCAACAACCGCAGTGGTAGTTGAACCTCTACCCTCAGAGCATTGAATCCCTACAGTGTGGAAGCAGGAGTCCACATCGACCTTTCGAAGTGCATCCCATCGCACCGACCCTATTCCTGCAACCCTGCATTTCCCATGGCTAATCCACGTAGCCTGCACATCCCTGGACACTATGGGCAACTTAGTGTGGCCAATCCACTCAACCTGCACATCTTTGGACTGTGGAATGAAACCAGAGCACGCTGAGGAAACACACGCAGAAACAGGGAAAATGTGCAAACTCCACACAGACGGTCACCGGAGGGTGGATCGGAAACTAGATCCCTGGTGCTGTGCGGCAGCAGTGCTAGCCACTGAGCCACCGTGCCACCCCGACTGAGCCTGGAGCTCTGGATTATTCATCCACTGGCATCCCCCTTATACCGCCATCTCTGTTTTACTTCCCTGCGTGTGGAAGGTTGAAGGGTGATCCAAATGAGCTGTTTAAATAGTAAAACAACAGGCTGGATAAATCCTCGGGTTTGGTAATCCAGAACGAGGGGGCGTAATTTTAAATGGAGAGTTCAGCCATTCCAAATCCGGAAACGTTTTCACAGAAAAATGTCACAAAAATCTGGAACTGTCCTCTTAAAAGCAGAGGTGAGGAATCAGATGTAGAATTGATAGTTATTTTTCTTTGTTAAATAGGCGTATCAAAGGATGTGAAGTTCAGGGAGATACATAGGTTTTTGAGGTCCAATTAAACTATGATCTAACAGATTGAACATATTCGGGGGGCTGATTAGCTGATATCTGTTCCTACAAGGATGTGACAGCTCATGCCTCAAATCACTTGCACCCTCTAGGTTGTTTACAATGACTCAACCAAGCCTGCCACCTCTGGCTTTGGTACTGCTGCCATTCCCTTTCACTTCCAGGAGCTAAGGATTGTGAGGTCTAAATCCAAGATCAGGACCACTCCAGCTCACATCGCACAGCAATATCCGAAGACAAGTCGAAACCTTCTCAATTCCAATCCACTCAATTCCGCACTCCCATCAAAGGCAGGTTAGCCGCTCATTCATTTTATTAGAATTGTTAGAAAGTCTCCGATAGAACATTTGGTGGTGCAATGACCTACTGAAATGTTCTGCAAGGTTCACAGGGTGATGTGTCTTCAACCATACACTGATTCTGATTTGGTTTTCATTGAGTACTAAAGCTACTGGTTGGAATTTAATGAGGGCTGTGCTTGAAAGCGGGAAGGCTACCAACATTAACAAACACTGGGGCAATCTTATTTTCTATTAAAACCAAAAGAACTGCGGATGCTGTGAATCAGGAACAAAAACAGAAGTTGCTGGAAAATCTCAGCAGGTCTGGCAGCATCTATGAAGAAAAATAAATCAGAGTTAATGTTTTGGGTCCAGTGAGTTCTAAGGAAGAGTCACTGGACCCGAAACGTTAACTCTGATTTTTTTCTTCACAGACGCTGCCAGACCTGCTGAACTTTACTTTTTTTCTATGAGTTCACAAGATGCTAAGCACCACTATATACTTATTTATCACAGCCCCTCTCTAATTGTGCTTCAGGAGGTGTTAGTGAGCTTGTGTATTGGAAGTGCCGTTACAGTGGGAATCCAGGATTTTGGCTCAGGAATAATGAGATATAACTTGGAGAGGAAGGTACAGATGGCAACGTTCCTGAGGGTTTGCTGCTGTCGTTCTTCCAGGTGGTACAGGATACTGACTTGGAAGGTGTTGCTAAAGGTGCCATGGAAAGCAGTGGAGCACAGAGTGTAATGTGATGGACAGCATGCTGATCAAGCAGCTGCTTTGGTCCTGGATAGCATCAAGGCTCTTGAGTTTTGTTGTCACCTAGACAACAGGAGATGATTCCAGCAAACTCCAGACTCTGGCCTTGTTAATGGTGGACACGAAGCCAGGAGATAGGTCTCTCATCACAAACCTCCTGGCTTTATACCTGCATTTGTCATCATGGTGTTTTTTAAAAATCATTCATTCACTCACTCACAGGATGTGGGCATCGCTGACCTTTCCGGCATTTATTACCCAGAGGGCAGTTGAGAGTCAACTACCCATTGCTGTGGGTCTGGAGTCACATGCAGGCCAGACCAGGTAAGGATGGCAGTTTCCTTCCTTAAAGGACATTAGCAAACCAGATGGGTTTTTCCCCAACTATTTCATCGCCATCATTAGACTCTTAATTCCTCATTTTAATTGAATTCAGATTCCACCATCTGCCACAGCAGGATTTGAACCTGAGTCCTCAAAACATTATTGGAGTCTCTAGATTAATAATCCAGTGATAATACCACTAGGCCATATTGCTGTGTCTGGTTGGATTCAGTTCCTAGACAATGGTAGCCCTCAGGATGTTGGCAGTTAGTTCCTCAGTGATGGTAAAAAGAGGTTTACACAATTTCAAAAGTTACTCTAGAAGCCTTGGTTTCCTGATGCTGAAGGGTTAAGCGCTTCTGTCAAATACAATGTTCTCAGTCACATGTTGCCTTCATCAATTACACGTTGTATTTATATTTAAAGGGCAGTTCCTCCTAGCCCCTTGTATCATTCACCAGAAACACATCTGCTGAATCTGAATGTATTTTCGGCAGAACCTCTTGGGCTCAGGAAGCTGTACATATGGACATTCTGTTCTCTGTTTCCTGTCTTCAGCTCCATATCACTTCCCCCATTCTGCTGCCCTCACCCTCTCCAGCAGGTCTGTCATAACAGTCCATGCAGTGATGGAGTGATTGCGAGAAACCGTCAGTTAACCAAGTCAATGTTATCGAGCCTCCGAAAGCCTCCATTGCTTCCTGTTTGCCACACAGAATGATGATATCACCTCAGCCTCCTTTCGACTACCCCCCCACCTCCCCCACTCCCACCTGGCTGTATCTATCACAAAGCCTGTCTTCCAACCATCTCCACAGCCTTTCGGTGTAAAAGAGGGAAGACATTTGCGAACCCGTTGACGAGACAATAAATTCATCACTTGGGACAAGAATGGTGTTCACATCAGTATGTGCCCATTACCCAAACGCAGAGCAGTCACAGGTGACTACGTGATGTCTGCACTGCTCCTCCATATCTCCGAGTCTGGGCTGGGATCATCTGCACTTGACTCAGTCTGAAGGCCAGTGGGACAACAGCAACAGGTGGCGAGAGATTAAGACAGAGCACAGGATGCATTTTTGAAGGACAGACATTCACTACAGAGGTGCGTAGCACAATTTGGGAAATTTTACCTCAGAAGAAAATGATCTGTCAGATTTTCAATTTACATATTCGGTTTAGAGACAGAATCGAGCCCACCGTCTCAGAAACAGATCAGAACCAGCCCGAGAAAAGGCTGAGCATTAAGGCTGGCTGTTTCAAAGCCCCACTCGGTCTCTCTGGGACAGCATCCCATTGGGGTTTGCTAATACTTGGGCTCACTGCTCACCTGCCTTCAGAGTCCACACCCTCCTCATACCAACTTATGGCCTTTCAGCGCCCATAGAGCCAATATACTCGAGAACCAGTGAACCTTGTAGTAATAATGGCACATGTGAGATTGTTTTAAGAAAAGAAATACATTTTTAAATTCAGCAATTGCGACAACCTTATAAGTATCAATCAAAAAAAAAATTTAAAGCATAAAGAACAGGAACTATAAACACCTACCACCTCTTTGTCTTGTGCAAATAAACATTGAGTCATTCATAAAATTGATCAGAGAAATAAAAGCTTATTGTAGTATCATATAGTTGTCAATCTGTTCTACAAGCGCAATCCTATCTTTTTTTTGGCATGGAGTCAACCCGCACATGCCAGTACTACTATACAGTCTGAACAGAGTGCAACTTAGTTGAATGGAAAGGGGCATGTGACTTGTCATGGGAAGTTTGAGGGGTCATCAGGGTAGGCAGAATGACTTGGCATGACTCATGGAGGGGGCATGGACTCATGGAGGGGGCATGCATAAGAACCTTCAAAGTCACTGTTCAGAAAGTTCCCCAAATCCAGACTATGGTTCATGACTCCTCTGAGATCCTTGAACCACAAGTCACAGAGACGTGACCCGACCCCACAAAAACAGTAAGGGGGAAGAGATGCCACCTGTGCAATGGAGCCATTCAGGTGGTGAATGCAGCTTGCTGCACAGACACTTATCATTCCTCACCAACAACTGGGACCGTTGGAATGGGCAGGAATCCTGGAATCAGTTCCCACTTGAATCTTTTTTTAATGCGGTCAAAAATCACACAACACTAGGTTATAGTCCAACAGGTTTACTTGAAAACACAAGCTTTCGGAGTCTTGCTCCTAATTCAGGTGATAGTGAGAGAGGTGGCATCAGGCACAGATCTTATAAGATCAAAGGGTCATAGAACTGATGCAATTGTATTGAACAAACTTAAGATGTCTGTTAAATCTTTAATCAGTTAGGAACGAAATGCCGGTTTTGATTGATTAATACATAAATCCCAGAATTTCTTTCAAGTCACTGGCCCAAGACAACTGAAGGTTTTATCAGTATATCAGAGGTGTCATCTCAGGTCAGACAACGCATTTTAGGTGTGAGGCCTTGTTCAGTCCTGGCAACTCTGCAAAAATCCTACCTGCACAGCTGCCACTATGTTGCAATGTACAAAAGCAGCCAAATTGCCATCTTGCCCTTTGCTTTTGGTGTTGGCTGTGGAACAAATATCAGGCAGAAAATCGAGAATAACTCCCCACTCCTCTTCTCAAGGAGAATTTTTGACATCCACCTGAGATGACAGACAGCGGTCAGGAGCTTAATTTCCTAGCTAGAAGACAGCAATCCCACTTGCAGCACTCCCACAGTACTGGGCCTGACTGGTTGACTAGATTTTGCGCTCAAATCTGTGAAGTGGGATCCTCTTAACCATGACCTTCTGCCCGAGAGACTAGATTGCAGTCAATTGAGCCATTGCTAGTACTGTGAACAAAGCAATCGAGTTGGCAGCCCAGGTGAAATGGTTTACTGGCTCACCGCCCTTTCCGAAACAAACTGCTCTGCATTATTAAATGGTAAAGGGTACCAATATCCTGGGGGGGAAATTTGCTAATGCTCTTCCAGAGGGTTTAAACTAATCCAACAGGGGGATGGGAACCTGAATTGTAGCTCCAGTGTACAGGAGGTTGAGAGTAGTGAGGTCATAAATGAGGTTTCAAGGTCGCAGGAGTGTACCGGCAGGCAGGAAGGTGGTTTGAAGTGTGTCTACTTCAGTGCCAGGAGCATCCGGAATAAGGTGGGTGAACTTGCAGCATGGGTTGGTACCTGGGACTTCGATGTTGTGGCCATTTCGGAGACATGGGTAGAGCAGGGACAGGAATGGTTGTCGCAGGTTCCGGGGTTTAGATGTTTCAGTAAGATCAGGGAAGGTGGTAAAAGATGGGGAGGTGTGGCATTGTTAGTCAAGGACAGTATTACAGTGGCAGAAAGGACGTTTGATGACATCTCGTCTACTGAGGTAGTATGGGCTGAGGTTAGAACCAGGAAAGGAGAGGTCACCCTGTTGGGAGTTTTCCATAGGCCTCCGAAAAGTTCCAGAGATGTAGAGGAAAAGATTGCAAAGATGATTCTGGATAGGAGCGAAAGTAACAGGATAGTTGTTATGGGGGACTTTAACTTTCCAAATATTGACTGGAAACGCTATAGTTCGAGTACTTCAGATGGGTCAGTTTTTGTCCAATGTGTGCAGGAGGGTTTCCTGACACAGTATGTAGATAGGCCAACAAGAGGCGAGGCCACATTGGATTTGGTACTGGGTAATGAACCAGGCCAGATGTTAGATTTGGAGGTAGGTGAGCACTTTGGTGATAGTGACCACAATTCGGTTACGTTTACTTTAGCGATGGAAAGGGATCGGTATATACTGCAGGGCAAGAGTTATAGCTGGGGGAAAGGCAATTATGAGGCGATGAGGCAAGATTTAGGATGCATAGGATGGAGGAGGAAACTGCAGGGGCTGGGCACAATTGAAATGGGGAGCTTGTTCAAGGAACAGCTACTGCGTGTCCTTGAGAAGTATGTACCTGTCAGGCAGGGAGGAAGTGGTCGAGCGAGGGAACCGTGGTTTACTAAAGAAGTTGAATCTCTTGTCAAGAGGAAGAAGGAGGCTTATGTAGAGATGAGGCGTGAAGGCTCAGTTAGGGCGCTTGAGAGTTACAAGTTAGCCAGGAAGGACCTAAAGAGAGAGCTAAGAAGAGCCAGGAGCGGACATGAGAAGTCTTTAGCAGGTAGGATCAAGGAAAACCCTAAAGCTTTCTATAGGTATGTCAGGAATAAAAGAATGACTAGAGTAAGATTGGGTCCGGTCAAGGACAGTAGTGGGAAGTTGTGCATGGAGTCCGAAGAGATAGGAGAGGTGCTAAATGAATATTTTTCGTCAGTATTCAGACAGGAAAAAGACAATGTAGTCGAGGAGAATACTGAGATACAGTCTATTAGACTAGACGGGATTGAGGTTCATAAGGAGGAGGTGTCAGCAATTCTGGTAGGTGTGAAAATAGATAAGTCCCCTGGGCCGGATGGGATTTATCCTAGGATTCTCTGGGAAGCTAGAGAGGAGATTGCAGAGCCTTTGGCTTTGATCTTTATGTCGTCATTATCTACAGGAATAGTGCCAGAAGACTGGAGACTAGCAAATGTTGTCCCCTTGTTCAAGAAGGGGAGTAGAGACAACCCTGGTAATTATAGACCAGTGAGCCTTACTTCGGTTGTGGGTAAAGTGTTGGAAAGGATTATAAGAGATAGGATTTATAATCATTTAGAAAGGAATAATTTGATTAGGGATAGTCAACACGGTTTTGTGAAGGGTAGGTTGTGCCTCACAAACCTTATTGAGTTCTTCGAGAAGGTGACCAAACAGGTGGATGAGGGTAAAGCGGTTGATGTGGTGTATTTGGATTTCAGTAAAGAGTTTGATAAGGTTCCCCATGGTAGGCTATTGCAGAAAATACGGAGGCATGGGATTGAGGGTGATTTAGCGGTTTGGATCAGAAATTGGCTAGCTGTAAGAAGACAGAGGGTGGTGGTTGATGGGAAATGTTCATCCTGGAGTTCAGTTACTAGTGG
>NC_063361.1:8671003-8685448 GCF_021869965.1 Rhincodon typus | reverse complement strand
TGGGGCCACTGCTGTTTGTCATTTTTATAAATGACCTGGATGAGGGCGTAGAAGGATGGGTTAGTAAATTTGCAGATGACACCAAAGTTGGTGGAGTTGTGGATAGTGCGGAAGGATGTTGCAGGTTACAGAGGGACATAGATAAGCTGCAGAGCTGGGCTGAGAGGTGGCAAATGGAGTTTAATGCGGAAAAGTGTGAGGTGATTCACTTTGGAAGGAGTAACAGGAATACAGAGTACTGGGCTAATGGTAAGATTCTTGGTAGTGTGGATGAGCAGAAAGATCTCGGTGTCCATGTGCATAGATCACTGAAAGTTGCCACCCAGGTTGATAGCGTTGTTAAGAAGGCGTACAGTATGTTAGGTTTTATTGGTAGAGGGATTGAGTTTCGGAGCCATGAGGTCATGTTGCAGCTGTACAAAACTCTGGTGCGGCCGCACTTGGAGTATTGCGTACAGTTCTGGTCACCACATTATAGGAAGGATGTGGAAGCATTGGAAAGGGTGCAGAGGAGATTTACCAGGATGTTGCCTGGTGGGGAAGGTCTTATGAGGAAAGGCTGAGGGTCTTGAGGTTGTGTTCGTTAGAGAGAAGAAGGTTAAGAGGTGACTTGATAGAGACATACAAGATGATCAGAGGATTAGATAGGGTGGACAGTGGGAGCCTTTTTCCTAGCACGAGGAGACATAGCTTTAAATTGAAGGGTGATAGATATAGGACAGATGTCAGAGGTAGGTTCTTTACTCAGAGAGTAGTAAGGGCGTGGAATGCCCTGCCTGCAAAAATAGTAGACTCGCCCACTTTAAGGGCATTTAAATGGTCATTGGATAAACATATGGATGATAATGGAATAGTTTAGGTTAGATGGGCTTCAGATTGGTTTCACAGGTCGGCGCAACATCGAGGGCCGAAGGGCCTGTACTGCGCTGTAATGTTCTATGTTCTATGCTCTATGTTAAATAGGAAAGAGTACAGTTAGGTTGAAGCATCTGGTGAGATATCCGATACATTTATGAGCAGTTGAGCACTGGTGCACAGTGTTTATAGCATGTGCGCGATTGTAAAAGAGCATTAAATGCTCCCAACAACAGAGTTAATTACATACTGATGCCTCAGTTCACTTTCAGCTTCAGTATTTGATGAACTGAAGATTGAGGAGTGATCTGATCGAGAAGCAATAGTGTGTCTTTTAAATCAATAATGAAGTGGTGTAGGGTACAATCCTGAAGCATTTTTTTTCAGACAAAGTGGAGTGGGTCTAGAATTCCCATTCCCAAAATGTCTGAGAATTCATGGGTCAGTTGGAAATTCATAGACTAAGATTGATAATTTGTAGGTGTGGGGATCAAGGGATATGAGATTAAAGAGGGTAAATAGAGTCAAAGCAAAGATCAAATGATGTCATGGAATATCACAGCAAGCCAAATGGCCTCATTCTGTTCTTATTGCTAAATTTGGAGCATCTATTGTTTTCCACAACATTCCCTCCCACATCTGAAAATCAGCTACTGTGCCACTCTGAACGGCAAATGACCTTAAATGGCATTACATATATTCTCCACCCTATGTTCCTGAAAACATTGATTTTTACTGGGGTATTCTTACTGTTAGGACAGTGGAAGTCCTTGAAGACATCACCCAAATAGCCATCCTTTAACCGTGAACCAAAGCAGTCAAGCTGCCAGATCGTGGAAGGCATCAGAGCTATCCCTTACTCTATCTTCAGCCAGCATCCACTAACATTCAGTTTACCTTATGAAGCACTCAACAGTTAGCTCTGGTTATTTTACCGCTCTCCAAGGCATTGCAATGCCCTCAAAGCTTACATCTTCCACAACCCATACACTAGAGATTGACACAACATTGATGAGAAGCTTGGAATTAGCTACAACAGTGGTTCAAAATGTGACTTAAAACATGAGGAGTGGGGACTTCAATGAGGTAGTACAGGGCTATGGTGACCTTACAAATAACAGGGAAGAAAATGGCAATGAAAACTATGAGGCCTCTCAGTTTTGTTCCAAGTCTGAAAGAGTCACCTTGTGTATCAGATTCATTATATAGCTTCTCACTCTTCTTGAAAAAAAATCAATTCCAGGTCTTGCATTTCAATAACTATCCTAGCCAGCTTGCGAATGAAATCTGTAAGATCAGGTCAGCAAAATATTTTCAAATTTGATTGTTACCCAAGTCTCTCCAACTGATACCAGGAGAATGTTTGCCAGCACCTCAATGATGAGGGGATATGGTAAACACTGATGTTGGAACACAGCCACACCGCTTGAAGTTTGATTCGTCCTCACTGTATTTCTTATTTAATTCCCTTTACATTCATTGTCTACTTGGCATCAAAAGCTAAGAGGACAATTGGTCTCCTGCAGATCTGCAATGAGTTCACCTTTAGCTGCCAGGGAAAGTTTAACAAGTAGTGAGGAAAATAGTGGACAAGAGTAGGCCATTCGGCCCCTCAAGGGAGGACGCCTCATGTTAAATACCGTGCTGAGAAGAGGTCACCATTTGGCAGGAGATTTTCTGCCTCGAAAACATAACACCCTACCCCACAAAAGTAGGCCCAGATCCTATCCTTTCAATTGAGATATCTGGCACATCCTATCACATTTATGCACCCCCCCCCCTCAATGCAAGCAGTTTTGCAGCTTTGGTTGATTCTCCACTCATTTTATTGAAATCCTCTTCTACCGGAAGCTGAGTGTGGGTGACGTGCACTCTCTTCACTGATGGACTACAGGATCCTTCGACTGCCGCTATCCCTTGTCTGCAACCAGTTAATTAACTGGTCTAACCTGGTTACAGTAATAACCAGTTAGAGATGTGGTACCACTGATAGATCCTGCAAATCAGTTTGTGGCAGGAATTTCTCCTCTCAAAGGGTGGTTAGTCTTTGGAACTCCATTTCCAGGAGAGAAGTGGAAGCTGAGTCATTAAATGTATTTAAGACTGAGCTGGACCAATTTTTGACCTACAAGGTGTTGAGGGTTATGGGGGACAGGTGGCAATGTGGACTCAAGGCCAAAATGAGATCACGACTCCTTGAGATTCAATGCATTACCATCACTCAATACCCTGCTATCAAGATCCTGGGGGTTACTATTTAACCAGAAACTGAAGCGAACTAGCCAACTAAACCAGTGGCTACAAGAACTGATTAGAGGCTAGGAATCCTGTAATGAATAGCTCACCTCTTGACTCCCAAGTGTTTATCCATTATTGACAAGATACAAGTCAAGAGTGTGATGGAATACTCCCTACTTGCCTGGCTCAGTGCAGCTCCAACAACACTTAAGAAGCTTGACACCACCCAGGACAGAACTGACCCTTTGATTGGCACTGCATCCACAAGCATCCACTCCCTCCACCACCGACGCTTAGTAGCAGCAGTGTGTACTACCTACAAGATGCACTGCAGAAAATCAAAGATCCGTAGCCCGTCCCTTACAAACTCAGAAGCACTACTATCTACAAGCACAAAGGAGGCAGATACATGGGAACACCACCACTTGCAAGTTCCCCTCCAAGGCACACACTGTCCTGACTTGGAAATATATCACCATTCCTTCACTGTCGCTGCATCGAAATCCTGGAATTCCATCTTTACAGCATTGTGGGTCTACCTGCAACAAATGGATTGCAGCAGTTCAAGAAGGCAGCTCACCATCACCTTCTCAAGGGCAACTAGGGATGGGCAATAAATACTGGTCCAGTCAACAATCCCTACATCCCATGAACGAATAAAAACGTCATGATCTTTGCGGATGATGAAGCAGGTTCAATGGGTCAAATCACTTTCTCCCCTTCCTGTTTATGATCTTATTTTAAGGTGACAAATCAACATTTCAGTGTCATGATCCCAACATTGAACTCCATGTAAAAATCTTTTGCGAAAGCTGAAGATCCCCATGTTGGTGACATTGTCAGTTCACCAACCTGGCAATGACCTTTCCGACCAATTAAGGTATATTTTATCAATACATTCCTTACACAGAAACCTGAGCAGCTGTGTGCATATTAATGTTCCCAGTTTTCATTTTGGTACGTTTTATCCTAAATGCAGAAAGGAACAAGCTCAGTAAGTAGGCGACAACTGAATTAAGGAGTTAAATAAAGAGGAATCCTTACAAGTTGCCAAGAACAACACAAACATTTTTGAGGTAAAAAAGTGACAACTGTTCCTCCACTTACAGAAGAACAATCAGGCTCCTCTATTCCACACAGACCCATGTGCGTTAAACGTTTGTTCTTGTTCAACTTTCCTTCCCAGGATGTAGATTTCCCATTTTCAGATTAATCCAACTGTGGAAAGTCTCATGAAGTACTTCTGCCAGGCAACTAAAATAGAAACCTGCAGCAGGAGGTCCCATCCCAGTGCCAACTCGCCCAATTATCTGCCCTTCTTGCCACCTTTGGAAGGGAATGTTTACCCATATAGTGTGTGAAATATCCCCAAGATTGAGACGAAACATAATGTCTCTCCCTCAACAGGGTCTTTGGGAATCAGGCTGATGCCATGTCATACTAGGCCCTTCCTGGTTCAATGGCAATGATCACAGATAAAATACTCGATTGAACGTTAAACATAGAGGTAGCCGCAACTTTGGTTTTTAATTTCCGACATTAAACTAGAGATGTTTCTGGTCATCCACCCAAAGTCAGCATCAAGCATTCAAAAGTAACTCTGTGACATGCCCCATTGACTCAGCCCCAACAGTGCAGCATCCCTATCGAAACCACTCCTCACCTATGTGACAAAAATCAATTTATAACATAAGCTAACATTTGCCCTCTCTGAGCAATTTGAAATTAGCTCATTTTATTTCATATTGTTATTTGGCCTGCAATTTTCATTCAGCTGATCCTGCTCAGATAAGCAACTCAAATGGAAATTCCACACATATATGGTCTTTCCACTGAAATTCTGACTAAGTAATGCTGGTGAAACAGGAGGGATCTGCTCTGGGGTAAACCTGGGCCATTGACAGCAAACAGGTAGCAAAACCTATCAATGAAACAGTCCAGAATAAATCTCAACCTGGCTCCTACATGGCAACAGGCCAGTTGAACTGGGGAAAGGGCAGGAATATGGCTGTGTTTCTACCACAGTGGTCAACTTCACATTTACTTCACATTATACTCAATCTGCCATGTTCTTGCTAAGTCATATAAACTGTCCAAATTGACTTGAACCCTCCTTGCATCTTCCTCACAACATATCTTCCCACTTATTTTTGTGTTGTTTGAAAGTTTGAAAAAATTACAATTTGTTTCTTCATCCAAATCATTTATGTAATTCGAGAGCAGTTGAGTGGGACTAACAGCCTACATCCTGAGAATGACCTGTTTTATTCTTACTTGCTGCTTCCTACCTGTTAAAGAATTTTCAGTTGGTTTTTTCACTAATCTTTGTCTGGGGCCTTATCAAAAGCTCTCTGAAAATCCAAATACACCACATCCTCCTTTCCTTACGTTAAAGTGATATCCTGTAAAATCCCCAATAGATTTGTCATATATGATTTCCCTGATGTAAATCCACGTTAACAATGCCCAATTTTATGATCATTTTCTAAGTGCCAGTTTTAATGGGTCTTAACATTTTCCCTCCCATTGACATCAAACGAGCAAGCCCGTAATTCTCTACTCTCCTCCCTCCTGGATTGTAGGGTTATATATGCCACAATTCAGTCTGTGAGACTCTATCCAGAACTGACAGAATTTTGGAAGATACTTACCAATGCCTCCATTATCTCTGTAGTCACCCGTTTCAACACTCTGGAATGTAGCTTGTGGTCTATGGGATTTATTGCTCTTAATTCCAATTAACTTTTCAAATATTGCCCCTTTAATAATACTAATTTCATTTCTCAGTCTTACAAGTCCCTCTGTTGCCTAGTATTTCTTGGACATTTTCTGCACCTTTTTTCATGAAGATAGATGCAAAGTAATTGCTTAATTTCTGCACAATTTCCTTGTTTTCCACTATGCATTCTCTGTGGCCACCTATAATGGGCCCACATTTGTCCTGGCTGATCTTTTGCTTTTTCTTCATCATCTTTTGCCAGGATCTAAATTGCTGCCAATCATCAGGTTTACTGGTTTTTCTGGCAATTTTATAAACCTACATAGGCCTTATATTAAACTACCTTTGATATAATTCAATATTCAATTTCTTCTGATAGCCATAGTTCTATCACATTCCTCATTGGGTGTTAGTGTCTTACAGGAGTTTATACTGGTTACGGACCATCTAGTACTTCTTTAGGTACTAGATATTTCCTGCTTACTGTCAAAGCCTTCAGTGTATTTTCTCAATCCACCAAAGCCAGCTTGTCCCTCATATTTTCGTAGCATCCTTTCTTCAGATTGAATACCCTATTCAAATTTAACTCGAAATATGAAGAATTTTTCTGAAGAAGGGTCCCAACCCGAAATGTCAACTTTCCTGCCCCTCTGATGCTGCCTGGCCTGCTGTGTTCCTCCAGCTCCACACTGTGTTATCTCAGACTCCAGCATCTGCAGTTCTTGCTATCTCTAACTTGAAATTCTATTTCATTATGGTCACTGTTTCCCCAAAGGCTCCTTAACAGTAATGTTATTAATAGATCTTCTTCATTACATAATACTAAATCCAAAACAGCCTAAGTCCTAATTGTTTCTTTAATGCATTACTCCAAGAACTCATTTCATATGCAGTCCAGGAATTTACCTCCACAACATAAGTTTTACTCAGTCTTTACCTGCGTTGTAGTTGCCCGTTATTAATATATTACCTACATTACATGCACGTTAATTTGCTGATTTATACCATACCCAATATTACCACCACTGGTTGATGGCATATAAACAAATCCCATGACTGTTTGCAGCCCCTTCCTATCTCTTAACTCCACCCAAACTGAATCTACATCTTGATTCTTCAATGTAAAATCCTCTCTCTCTATCATACTGATCTCGTTCCTTAGTAAGAGCACTACAGCACTTCCTCTTCCATTTTGCCTATCTTTGCTAAGTAACAAAAATCCCTGGAAATTCAATTTCCAATCTCGGTCACCCCGTTCACATATCTGTAATGGCAATTAGATAATAACCATTTATTTTATTTTGTAGACCTTGTTGCAAATGCAGTGTTCATTCAGAATTTAATATTTGATTTTTGGCTTTGCTTCATCTGCCTTCTAATTTTGCTGACTACTTTTCTACTTCCTTTTGCCAGTGTTGCTTCCCTTCAATCAGAGCAATCCCTCTGCCAATCTAACTTAAACTGGATTTAAACCCCACTAGTGGAACATTGTCATCTCCCCTTTAAGTTCTGGGTTTACACTGTTGGGTGCCATAAACACTAAGAACTGGACTGAGATTGCCCACCACAGACACAACTCATATCGAACACTAATTACAGGTAGAAAGAGAAGTCTTTTAACAAAGTATTCCAGGCTCAATTAAACCCAGATTGCAATAATAAATTTATCAAGTGATTTGATGACACTATCTCAATTTATAAGATAACAACACATCCAAAGGTGCTGCCCAAAATAAACTTGGCTGGTATGGACTCAATCAGCTGAATGGCTATCTTTGGTGCAGCAATCAATGACATCTCAAGGGTCTGGATGACCAGTTCGGAAAACTGATCGAAGTCTAAAGTGAATTTGTTCTAAACTATTAAAACTCAGGAAACCTTTGAAAAGCCAGCTCAGACCCCCAAAGATGCGGTATCCCAAGTTGCCTATTAGGTGATTGTGGAGTGTGCACAGCATGAAAATCACACTGTTATATTCTTGTATCTGAATAAAGATATTGCACATTCTCCTACTTGTGCAGGCTTTGCTTTTCGTCAACAGCTCAACTCTTAAAATGTGTCACCTCCATCAGAGATTGATCCTGGTGCAGCCTCCATGGGTCAAAGTGCCTTTACCTGTGCTGTAGATCTTGCTGACTATATCTGACTCTTCTGTCTTCTCAGACTCTTGGTCTCGGACACCCAGCCCTAGGCTCTGAACCCCAGCCTCCGAAGTGGGGACACCAGAGGCCAGCGACCTGGACAGGGGACACAACTGACCCGGAGAGGGGACACCATTGACTCGGAGAGGGAACACCATCGACCCAGGGAGGGGACACCAGTGACCATCGACCCGGGTAGGGGACACCATCGACCCAGGGAGGGGACACCAGTGACCAGTGACCCGGAGAGGGGACTCCACTGACCCGGGGAGGGGACACCATCGACCCGGGGAGGGGACTCCAGTGACCCGGGGAGGGGACACCATCGACCCGGGGAGGGGACTCCAGTGACCCGGGGAGGGGACACCATCGACCCAGGGAGGGGACACCAGTGACCAAGGGAGGGGACACCAGTGACCATCGACCCGGAGAGGGGACACCATCGACCCGGGGAGGGGACACCAGTGACCATCGACCCGGGTAGGGGACACCATCGACCCGGAGAGGGGACACCATCGACCCTGGGAGCGGACACCAGTGACCATCGACCCAGGCAGAGGACACCGTCGACCCGGGGAGGGGACACCAGTGACCAGGGGAGGGGACACCATCGGCCCGGAGAGGGGACACCAGTGACCATCAACCCAGATAGGGGACACCATCGACCCGGGGAGGGGACACCATCGACCCGGGGAGGGGACACCATTGGCCCGGAGAGGGGACACCAGTGACCTGTGACCTGGAGCAGGGATGCCAACGATCAGCGGCCCATTCTGGAGCATGAGAGCAGCCAGTGGTCAGGCTATGTGGAGGTCCCCGGTGCTGGTTTGCTAGGGAAAGCCCTTAGAGAGGCTGTGCTGTTTATCTTTTTAACTTTACTTCCTGTTTTTCTAACCTGCGGTTATACTGTGCATAGCTGTAATGTAACTTTTTTATTTATTTCTCTATTCTGTAGCTAAGGATTGTACCTAGGTTCTCTGCATCTAAGATGGCGCTATGTGTTGGTGACATTGTTAACGCTGTAACTAATGTGAAACTGGAGAAGCTGTACCTAGGTACCTTTGTACTGAAGATGATGCTGTAAGTGGCAACTTATAAACTTTTCACTAGACTCATTTGAGTACATGTGATAATAAAACTTAAAAAATATGGAGGCTGCATTGCTAAAATGTGTGCCACACAAGTACCAACCTGCCCCACAGTTGAAATGATGCCCTTTGGGACTGGCTGGCTCTAACAGATATTGAGAGGAAGGTACTGCTTGGTGGATGCATCAGTTTTTTGTGGCCCAATATATAAATTAGTCAGAAGCTGTTGACACCCAGCCTACACCAGTTACAGCTTTAAACCAGCAACAATATTGTGAGTTGGCACACAGCGCATGCTAGTTCTCTTCTGAATTTTATTTCCTCTGGCTTTTGTCCATGCTACTGAAAACTGTGACCAGTGTGGGACATAGTTCTGTCAATGAAGGGACTTCTCATTCAGTTAGTGACAACCACAGGGCACTGGTTCTTTCAATGCATTGCAAAAATAACAGCAAGGTTGTTATAACTGGCTTCAGCATCCCAGCTTCAAGAGATACAGGAAGATGAAAAGAAAATCAGCCACTGCTCCCACTCTTTATTGCTATCCACAGTTCTCTCCTGTGAAGCACAGGGTGGTTATTTGGCTGTGATTCCTCTACACATATGCCAACACACATCAAGTGTGGTTGGTGTGAGAGATTGGATGGTTGCTCTCCCTGTAAGCCACATTCCCGAATGAGTCAGTATCTTCAGAAGAGATACAAATACACTTACAAACTTGAAGCTTATGAGGGAAGCCAAATAGCCAAATGTTTGCCTGCCCTTAATAAACATTTCTCCAGTCAGCTAATTCACTCAGTTTTAGCTAATACCACATATTTCCCCTCCACTCTGAAGTCAGGTTCATGTGTTGATTAAGTTCAACAGAAAGGAAAACTTACAAGTGTCAGTCCTCTGTTTCCTTTTTAGCAATATCTCCTCTGCAACACCCCAGCTGCTGTTGTCTAACCATCCAAACTGAATTTATCATTTAGATTCCCATTCAACAGTCTTGAAAATCTCTGATGATCCAATTTTCAACTGCATTCTTTCAATCACAAAGGATCCAGTTTGTCCTCAGTGCTCTGATGCTGGGGCTTTGTCGTCAGTTTATTTATATCTCTGGTTGGTTGATCAGGAAGTGACCCCACATTTATCCCCCACTATTTGTAACTTATTAAATTTAGTGAAGGATTTAAAAACCCAAAAGAACTGCAGATGCCCTAAATCAGAAACAAAAACAGAAATTGCTGGAAAAGCTCAGCAGGTCTGGCAGCATCTGTGAAGAAGAAAAATCAGAGTTAACGTTTCGGGTCTGGTGACCCTTCCTCAGAACTGTTTCTGAGGAAAGGTCACTGAACCCGAAATGTTAACGCTGTCTTTTGCTCCACAGATGCTGCCAGACCTGCTAAGTTTTTCCAGCAATTTCAGTTTTTGTTAGTGAAGGATTTTTCTGCCTTTACTGCTATTTTAAGATTTGACAAATTCTGAATATTTAATGATGTTTAAGCTGACCTACATAGTCAATGATGTACCACGGTTTTGATGCTTGAAATCATATTTCCAAAAATAAATTCCTCCCATCTGACTTACCTATTATTAGAGACACCGGTCAAAGCAATCTCCGACCTGAGAATACAATACCACTTGAAGGTCATAGATGGTTTCAATTATATTGTTATTTCCTTTCAAGCTTAGTTACTCAGGACCATGAGCAGCACACTCATACTCACACTGCACACACGGAGACATCAAGATTTTCCGCAAGGTGCCTCTAGAGTATAAAAACCTTCATGTAATCAGTTCAAGGTTACTGCAGTCAACCTGGATGGTTTTATAGGGAGTATAAATGCTCGAGGCTGTAATGAGGGTTTAGGGAGGGGGAGGTGACACTCTTAGAAATAGAATACTATGCTAAATAGTAGTCTACATGCATCTATGTCTACAGCCAAGAGTTTACCCCAGCTCCATCATTGCATGGTACAGTAGGTGCTGTTATGGGTCAAGGTGGACAACTCCTGGGACATAAATTCCCACGCTAGAAACCATAATGTTGCCATAGAAACCCAGTGAGACTGAAAGTCATCGGAATCGTTTGCAAATAGGTGTAGAATAAATAAGGTTGAGGGGTCTACAGCCTCCAACTAAACTTGAATTTTAAAACTAAATTTAAACTCTGAGTACCGATTCACATTTAATGCACCAGCAATCTTTGTGGAAGTGTTTCAGTTCCCCAGTGCTCAGACTGTAAGATTCCAAAAGCAGGTCAATGCTGCAGTGAAGTTCCCGATCAACAATCTAATTATGTCAGATCATAAAGGTTCACTTCAAGCAGGATTATCAGCCCCTGCAATATATGGGAAGTTAAAGAGGGAAGAGGAAACAGCAAAGTGTGGGAAATCACACCTTGGAGTGCAGCAAGCACTTGGAGATAGCCAATTACAAAAAGGTACCTATAAATAAACATGGAGGTCCTCCACTCTGCGTCAACTCTCAGGAGCAGGGGAATGAAGTGCAGCTAGCAATGTAGAAACAGAAGAGGGGCTGCAACATTGCACAGCCTACATCCCTGGGAGACTTTGATTGCCACAGGTCACAAATTGATTGAACAAACTTACTCGGTCTTGCCTCCATGTGATTCCAGACCCACAGCAACGTGGTTGACTCTTAACAGCCGTCTGGGCAACTAGGGATGGGCCATAATGCTGGGCCCAACTAGCAACACCCACATCCTACTAGTGAATAAAAATCTTTTGTATGGGAGTACTGCTTGGCAACACTGTCAGTGCCGAACCGCCAATAGACAATGAGAGACTCCCACATAGCAATCCTACCAAGGGAGCTCCCACTGGGGTTGCAGGACGGAATGCCATGGTGTTTATGGGACAGCTGACAAGCGGAGGAAGTCAAAGAAGTGCAGCCCCACTGTGAGAGTGCTGCTGGGCCTGGCCAAGGAGATCTTAAATAGGGCAAATGGACAGATGACGAGTCCATTTCCACAGTTATGTCTGCACCTAGATTTTCCTGGAGAAGGAGCACATAGTGTTCACTGTTATGCTCCAGGCCTTTCAAAATTGGTAGGCCCCATGGGAATGAAGTGTTCATCAGTCTTGGCAATGTCACTTTAATCTGATTAACTCAGCTTCCTTTACAGTTTCTGGTAGTTTTGTTACCATATATCAGTGACAGTCCTTTCAGAAAAGCCTCTTCATTCCCTGTTTCTTTGCAATCTACAGAAATATAAATAAATGAGGAGAAAAAGAACTTGCACTTTAACAGGCCTCTTGAAAACTTTACGAACCCGCAAAAATCCTTAAAGTGCTTCTTTTGCAACAAAGTACAGTCACTGTCTCTTTATTGCAAATGCTGCATCCAATTGGCACAGCAAGGTCCTACAAGTAAACAAATTAAACAAAAGATCAGAAATGTAATTTTCAGTTTTGTCGATTGAGGGAACAATACTGATGAGGAGATCTGCTTTTCTTTCCAAAAATATGCTTGGGATCTTTTAGTCAGCCAGAACAGACAAACTTGGCCTTGGTTTAGTGCTTTTCTTAAAGATCGCAGTGGTATAGCACAATAATCCCTCAGCATTGGACTTAAGAAGGAAAATACTGCAGATGTTGTAATTCTGCAGCAAACACAGAAAACATTGGAGCATTTCCGGAGAGTCACATCGGTCTCAAAACATTAACTCTGTTTTTCTCTCCATTGACACTGCCAGACCCACTGAGATTTTCCACCTGGTACTGAAGGAGTGCTAGGACCATGGTGGCACATACGGTGACACAACAATAGGAAGCTCCACCTGGTGGAAGGTTCTAGATCCATTCCTCCCACATCACCACATGTCCAGCCCCAGTGGTCTTGAAAGTATGGAGCAGAGGTCAGGTACGTCCCTATGTTGTCCAAAGATGTGCAAGTTAGGTGGATTGGCCATGCTAGCTACACATAGTGTTCAGGGATGTCTAGGTTAGGTGCGTTTGCCATGGGGAATGAAGAGTTAGGGGGATGGGTCAGGGTGGGATACATTTTGGAGGGTCGGTATGGACTCACTGGGCTGAATAGCCTGTTTATGCACTGTAGGGATTCTATGATTCAATAGTCTATGCAGGAAGGAAGTAATAACTGAATAATCACTGGAAAGGATTTTTTTTAGAAATGTGTTAAGCTAAGGATCTTAGACCACCAAATAAAATCACCAAATGTTGACAAGATAGTAAGTATTTGGTTAATGAATTTATGAATGTACTGCAGAAATTCACCAAGGCTCCTTCCAAACCCATCAACACCTAGAAGGACAAGGGCAGCAGATACTTAGGAACATGACCACTTGCAAGTTCCACTCCAAGACACTCATCATCCTGGCTTGGAAATATATCACAGTTCCTTCAGTGTCATTGGGTCAAATCTTGGAACTCGTTCCCTGACAACAATGAGGGTGCACTTATAGCATATGGACTATAGCAGTTTCAGAAAACAGCTCACCGCCATCATCTCAATTAGGGATGGACAATAAATACTGGCCTCACCAGAAAAGCCTATATCCCCTGAATGACTTTTTATTTAAAAAAGTATACACTTTTCCTTACAAGTAAGAACATGCTATGGACTTTAATGTTATGGTCTTCAAGATTTTGACAAGGTTTGATAGGGGAAAGAGGCGAAGATGCTTCTACTTGTAAGTGCACCTACAGCTAGGGACATAAACATAAGTCAATAATAGATTCAACATGACAATCAGGAGGTGGTTCCTTACTCAGAAAGTGGAACTCACTACCTAAAGGAGCATTTGAGTTAAGCAGTATTGTTGCTTTTAAGGGCAAGACAGATAAATATGAGTTATGAAGATTAGATGAAGGCAGGTGGGAAAAAGGCTCAAATAGCAGATTCTGTATCACTAATACTTCCCAAGTGTGTGAGGCATGATTTTCTTTCCTCCTTTCTCTCACAGCACTGAGGTAACTTCAAGCATCCTCATGCCAGGAAGGGTACATTGGGCTTATATGGCTTGGTTTCCCTCTGTGGGATTGGACATCACTGATTAATGATCCTATAAATCCCATTTATTGCCTATGTCTAATTGCTCAGAGGGCAGTTAAGAATCAATCACATTGCCATGGGTCTGAAGTCACGTGTAGGCCAGACCAGGCAATGACAGCTGCTTTCCTTTCTCTACTGGCCAACAGTAAATTAAATGGGGTTCTTTTTTAACAATCAACTTTGGTTGCATGGTCATTTTTCAGCCAATTTTTAATTCTGTCCTTTTTGTTGAATTCAAATTTCATCATCTGCTCTGGTGGGATTCAAACCTGTATCCCCAGGACTTTAGAGATAACAAGGTGTAGAGCTGGATGAACACAGCAGGTCAAGCAGCATCAGAGGAGCAGGAAAGCTAACGTTTCGGGCCTAGACCCTTCTTCAG
>NC_063361.1:8646145-8666003 GCF_021869965.1 Rhincodon typus | reverse complement strand
CCTGCTGTGTTCATCCAGCTCTACACCTTGTTATCTCAGATTCTCCAGCATCTGCAGTTCCTACTATCCCCAGAACTTTAGCCTGGAGTTCTGCATGACTAATGACATTACCACTACATCGCTGCCTCCCCTTATCAAACAGGTGAATAGGGAGCTCACATCCGTTCAGTTTCAGCAGGCCAGCAAACCAAAAGTGTGTTCCTCCCTTAGCAAGAGTTTGCTTAGATGAAATAGGGCCTGCTTTAAGAGGCTCTGTTCCTACTCACCTTTGTCAATGACATGAGTGGAGATCAATAACCACTTAAAACCAACAAATTGGAAATGTTCATCAGCCTTGACCATGAAACAGTACAGCAGCCAGGTCTTAACAAAACAAAATCAGGTTGGTACAAGGGCAATGCAGCACATTGTACTGTTTACCAAGAGCTCTTTCTTCAAGCTTATTCCACAAAGCAAAGATAATCAATTCACTGTAAAAGCGCACAGGTATGTTTGTGTCATGAAGATATGCCCTAATTGAAGTTTCAATGCAATGTATCTAGCTAACGATATCACAGAACAACCTTCTGACAGATTTTTCAATGAATTCTTACGGAAAAACATCTAACAGAATTAAATGCTATCTCTGGTTGTCTGAACAGCTCCATAATCTGCATTCCAGCCAATGTTCCTGGACATATTGTGGCAAGAAATTGTACCACGCCTGATGGAAAATTCTGCAAAAAAGGTTCAGCACCAGTGAAGGGAAATACCTTATTGCCTAGTCATTTCAAATACGAAGCACAAAGGTACTTGAGGTGTTGATGACAGATTCTTAATGAGTTGTTGTGATAGTGCTTTGTTAAAAATTTTGGGGCACCAGAGTAGGTGCAGCCCCTCAAAAACTGTTTTGCCATTTCCTTTGATCTAGGCTGATCTGCACCTCCTTTATTTACCTGTTGTTGCATTTTTCAAAATCTCTTCCTGACAAAAGTCTGTTTAACTATACCTTGAAAAGTTCATTTGACCTCATGTCCATAACCTAATGCCAGAAAGAGTTCCAGATTTCCATTACTTGTGTTCAATTTTATTCCTAGAAGGTCTTTTTTCTAATTTTATGCTCTTATTCTGGGCTGTCCCTAGAAGACAAAATTTATTTGGCTACCCTGACCCTATCAAACCATTTATCAATTTAAAGCTGCCCAAAACTGCAGGTAGAGTCTCATTGTAGTTACAAGTATTATCAATGCTCTGTACAACTGGCAACATTTCCTCACTTTTGTCTTTCGACCCTTGAACTAAAAGGTAACATCCCACTGTTGTGATTGTAATGAGGTCAGCAAGAATATGAGTTCCTTGATTGGGGCTGTTAATCTGACCCAATCAGGGAAGCCTGGCTGACAGTTAACAAAAGGAGTGTCAGAGGTTGTGTTCATTCTGAGAGTTGGCCCTGAGGGAGCTGGTTCAATGTTAAGGACTCTCCACGTGTAAATAAAAAGTGACTTGGTGATGGGATACCAGCCTCTGTGGAGTTATTTCAGTGGTGAGAGAAAAGCACGCTCCTGAAGAAATTTGTTCACAACAATTGTCTTTAAGTTGGGGTAGGCATTTCTGGCATCATGCGTTATTTGGAAAGCTTGACTCATTCAATCCTGCCATCAAAGACTGGGCCGAGTATTTTAGAAGAATGCGTTATTTTTTCCGGGCAAATTATATTGGAGTAGATGAAAAGCAACAAGTAATTCTTCTGACAGCTTGTGAACCCACTGCTTTTTCGGTTATTAGGAACCTAAGATTTCCTGGAGCCTCCAAATACTAACACCTTTCAAGAGGTGATGGATTTAGTTCAGGAATATTACTACCCCAAGTATCCTCTGAGACGCCATCAGTTTTACTGAGCGATTCGAGAACCAGGGGACTGGTTGTGACTTTTGTTTAAACCTTAATAAGATGCTGAGAGACCATTTGGGATGTGAGATTAATGATGTAACTGTGCAAAAGCTCCTCCTAACTGAAGCCCAACTGATTTCAAACTGACACTACAACTGGCTTTATCATTGAAAAATGCAGCAAGTGGAGGATATGAGTTGCAGGGTATTCTGATGGAAGTGGACTCCCTTGCCAATCTGACTGAGCTTGGGCAATTGTATAGTCTCACTCAGGTCATACCCTGAACCGGGGGACCCTAGGTCAGCCCACAGCAAAAGCCCAAAACAAAGTCAAGTCTCGGCCAAACGGTTAAATTTTCTTCAGGATCCGAACCGGCAAGCCATTGTAGTTGCTGCGAGTCTGCGCACTCATGACAGCAAACAAGTCTTACTGGACCTAAACTGAATAAAAGAACTCATAGGCCGATACCCAGGAGAGTGCACACCCTGGAAAGTCCTGGAACAGTTATTCAATTTAACTGTTTGCAACATCCAAGTCAGAACCAATTAAAGTAAATGTCTGGTTAAATGGTCACCTGGTTCTAATGGAGGTCGATACCGGCATGGCTGTTTCAGCGATCCCAAAGTCACCATGTCACTCCTTATTTACATGTGGAGAGTCTGTTACACTGATCCAGGCCCCTCAGAGACGGCTTTCAGAGTGAAATGAACCCTTGACACTCCTGTTCCTGTCTGTCAGCCAGGGCTCCCTGATTGGATCAGATTAACAGCCCCAATCAGGGAACTCATATTCTCTGAGGTCCACATGGCTGACCTCATTACACTCACTATAGAAGTGAGATCAGAGGAAGAGAAAAGATACAATTATAGAGATCAAGAGCAAGAACAGAGAGTAAGGTGAAAAGATTTAATCAAAGTGAAGCAGACTGGCCAAGCGAATGTTTGTAACAGTATAAATTGAGTGCTTAAACACTGTACTTGTAGAATCATGATGCACAATTGAGAGAGTGTGGCTTCTCCTTGAATAGGATGGAATAACCATTGCTTGTTTAAACAAAGCATCTGACTTAGGTACCCTCACCCTTTCACGGCCAAAGGCATGTCTAACAGTTCAACACCACCTATAATGCTTCTGTTATCTTATCAAACTTACTGAAAACCCATCTTCCTCTGGTTGCAATTATATTCCTTTGACAGTATTGCCACCCCCTGTCCTTTCCCAAATTTCCAATCATTTCTGAAGATCTGAGAACATGTGTACATAACCCCCCATCATATCCAGCTTCAGTAAGATCACAGAAACACAGGAATACAGCCCATTCAGCAACTACTCTGGCCCATTCCCCCAATACAGACCTCTGTAATGTCAATTTCTTGGAGTTGAATCTGTGCTTCCAAATTATCTGGTATATTGTAGGCTTGAGAGCATTCTGTACAGCTTCACCCTGCCCACCTCACCTTTATCCCTCACCTTTTCCCTTGTAATGTGCATTTTAATAAGTCTGTTAATACCTTTGAATAAACAATTATCACCAACAGTCATTTCTCAGCTATATTTGTCCAATAAGGAGGCGTCCTCGCATCTGATTCTGAGATAACGGCCCATGACCTGAGGAGAGGTTGACCGTTTTACATTAGTCATTATTTTGAAGGTTAACGTACACTGCTATAGCCTTTTTTCTAGATTGTTCTGTGGTTGAAGGCAACTGTGTTTCATGATCACACCCTTTCTGCTGTGCTGTGTGACTTCCTGTGCTGTTCTTCAGAATCTGTCTCAGAACTGCTGCATCCTTCCTGCAACAACCTCACAAATCTTTAATGAGAGCCCGATGAAGTGATTTCCTGCTCCTGCCCTCTAATCGCTTCACATTGCTCCAAAATAGGTATCATTCACCTGCCCTGCCCTGCTGCACTTACTCTTCATCTCAAAATCATTTCTGAAGAGTCACCCACAAACTGTAATGCCATCCACATTTGTTTTATTCCACACATAAATATGATTTGGTTTGACATAGTCTTTTGTATCAATGTCAATTTGCATTTATGAAGTGCTGGGTCCGCTGCTTTTTGTCATTTATATAAATGATTTGGATGTGAGCATTGGAGGTATGGTCAGTAAGTTTGCAGATGACAGCAAAATTGGTGGTGTCATGGACAGTGAAGAATATTATCTCAGAGTACAACGAGAACTTGCTCAGATGGGCTGAGGAGTGGCAGATGGAGTTTAATTTGGATAAATGTGAGGTGCTGCATTTGGTAAGGCAAACCAGGGCAGGACTTATAATGGTAGGATCCTGGGGAGTGTTGCTGAACAAAGAGACCTAGGGGTGCAGGTGCATAGTTCCTTGAAAGTGGAGTCGCAGGTAGACTGGTGAAGGAGGTGTTTGGCATGCATGCCTTCGTTGATCAGTGTATTGAGTGTATGAGTTGGGACATCAGGTTGTGGCTGTAAAGGACATTGGTTAGGCCACTTTTAGAATACTGCATTCAATTCTGGTCTGTCTGCTATAGGAAATATATTGTTAAACTTGAAAGCGTTCAGAAAAGATTTACAAGCATGTCACCTGTGTTGGAGGGTTTGAACTATAGGGAGAGGCTGAATAGGCTGGGGCTACGTTCCCTAGAGCTTTGGAGGCTGAGGGGTGACCTTAAAGAAGTTTATAAAATCATGAGGGCCTCTATAGGGTAAATAGCCAAGGAATTTTTCCCAGGGTAGGGGAGTCCAAAACTAAAGGGCATAGATTTAAGGAGAAATAGGAAAGATTTAAAAGGGACCTGAGGGGCAACTGTTTCACACAGAGGGTGGTGCATGTATGGAACTAGCTGCTAGAGGAGGTGTTGGAGGCTGGTACAATTACAACATTTAAAAGGCATCTGGATGTGTACAAATGGTACATGCTGCTGCCACTATACATCAGTGAGGATGGAGGGAGTAAGTGTTGAAGACGAGTGGCACAGTGACGCAGTAGTTAGCACTGCTGCCTCACAGCGCCAGGGACCCAGGTTCAATTCCACCCTCGGGCGGCTGTCTGCGTGGAGTTTGTATTCTCCCCGTGTCTGCGTGGGTTTTCTCTGGGTGCTCTGGTTTCCTCTCACAGCCCAAAGATGTGCAGGTTAGGTGGATTGGCCATGCTAAATTGCCCCGTAGTGTTCAGGGATGTGTAAATTAGGTGTGTTATAGGGGGATTGGTCTGGGTGGGATGCACTGAGGGTCGGTGTGGACTTGTTGGGCCGAAGTTTTCACACTGTAGGGATTTGATGATCTATGAATAGGAAGGGTTGAGAGGGGTATGAGCCAAATATGAGACTAGGCCAGATTGGGATGTCTGGTTGGCACGGACAAGTTGGACCAAAGGATCTGTTTCCATGCTGTATAACTCTATGACTCAATGAAACATACAGGAGAATATCAAGAATATATCTGTAATACTTCAGTGTATGGAACTAGGGTTCATAGATCAGAGATAGTTGCCTGGCAGTAATGTCACTGGACTAATTAACAAAAGGCTCAGGTTAAAACTCTGTTGTCGGGAGTTCAAATCCCATCATGGCAGCTACTGGAATTTGAATTCAACCAATAAATCTGCAACGGTGATTGTAAAGCCATCACCAATCGATAGAAAAACCAGTCTGGTTCACCAATGTCTTCTGGGGAAGGAAATCTGCTGTACGGACCTGGTCTGGCCTATATGTGATTCCAGGCCCACAGCAACATGGTTGACTTTTAACTGCTCTCTGAAAAGTCCTGGCAAGCCGTTCAAGGGCGATTAGGGATGGGCTACTAATGCTGTGCTTGCCAATGACACCCACGTCCCATAAAAGGATAAATAAAAACAATTCATCCAGGAATTTTAGAGGTTTATAGCAAGGAAGGAACATTGCTTCAGCCTATCATGTCTACACTGGATCATCATTACAACCATTCACAATAAGCCAAGATTTCCCCTTCAATTTCTGGCTATCTCTGACACAAGCATAGTGCTGGCAGTTGATGGGTCTGTGACTAGATAAGTATGTAGTTGTACCCTTTAGTTACTTCATGAAACATGAGAAAAGCCTTCTGCAAAATGAGAATACTTTCAATCAAATTCACAGCTCTCAGAACAAGATCAGACTTTTCCTGTAAACCATTTGCAGTCACTAGGCATTTACTTCTATAAATGAAAATTAAATGCCAAAAGAAAAACACTGAAACAATAAAACTGATAATATGTTCATCCAAGATTATAATAAACCCTTTGGGACTAATTTCTCCTTTGAAGTTCCCCAATGCTGTCTCTAATTAACACGCATCCTTTCTTGGTTGGGACAGTCTGAGCCATGGATTTGTGTACAGCCGCTATTACTCGTCTCAAATCGAAGATCAGACAAAAATACTGATTCTTTCTCTTCCTACTGTCTCTGTTCTGTTGTGGGGACAATGTATTTTAGACTTAGTGTTGACCGATTGGGTAGACAGGTGGAAATAGGCAGGCAGCAAGCAGACACTAGCATGAAGAGTGAGTAAAAGGAAAATGAGAGAGAGAGACTCTGATTTGAGAAAGGTGGAAGAGGGATCAAAATGGGAAAGAGAGGGAGGTAGAAAGAAAGAGGGGTAAATGAGAGACAGGCACAAAATAGATGCATTTAAGATGAAGAAACCGTCAGATAAAGAGAAATAGTTGGAGATCTAAAAAAGACACAGATAAGATTTACTAGGACGTTACCTGGACTGGAAGGTTTGAATCATAAGGAGAGGCTGGATAGACTGGGACTTTTTTTCCTGGAGTGTAGGAGACTGAACAGTGACCTTATAGAGGTCTATAAAATCACGAGTAGCATAGATAAGGTAGACAGCCAACAACTTTTCCCCATGGTAGGGGAGTCTAAAGTTAAAGGGCATAGGTTTAAGGTGAGAGTGGAGAGATACAAAAAGAACCAGAGGGGCATCTTTTTTTTCAAACAGAGGGTGGTGAGTGTCTGGAACCGGCTGCCACCGGTAGTGGTGGAAGAGAGTACAATTTCAACATTTAAGAAACATTTGGACAGGTACATGGGTGAGATAGCTATGGAGGGATATGGACCAAACGTGGGCAAATGAGATAACAAGATGTAGAGCTGGATGAACACAGCAGGTCAAGCAGCATCAGAGGAGCAGGAATGCTGATGTTTTCATCCAGCTCTACAGCTTGTTATCTCAGATTCTCCAGCATCGGCAGTTTCTCCTATCTCTGTGGGAAAATGAGACTAGTTTTGTTGTGAAAATTGAGCGGCATGGACAAGTTGGGCCAACGGACTATTTCCAGGCTGTAAACCTCTATGACTCCACGACTCTAAACAAAAAAGGGATGATGAGAATAAGGCACCAATGCAAAAAAAAGGAAGTGAGCATTATCAGAGACCAGCAGCACCTTCAGACAAAAACACTCCTAATCAGAAGCAACTTATATCAAGGTATCAGGTAATGACCTTTTTTTAATAACTTGAACCTATTTCTTCAAAAGTTCTAAGTCAAGAAGAATATGGTGCTCTCCATCCAATCACATCACCTAACTCAAAAGACTAAAAACAGAATATTCTTGCTCGTTGTTATTTATATATGCTTCTCAAATGATAAACTGTTGAGGATAGAAGTATGGTGGCAGGAAGCAAAGAACCAGAAGACACCACCAGTCAACTTTATAATTTGCTGGGCTTGCACAAGTCATCATGCACAAGCTTCAATGGGATTGACGTTGTTTGTACAGCAATTTGGAGCAACAAAGGGAAAAAATACTTTGCCAAATACTTTCTTCAAGAAGGCAATGTCCCTTTCATTTCAGAAGAGTAACTTTGGAAGACAAACCGCTCAAGCTACACAGGTCCAGAGATTTTTTGAGAAATCGGTATCAATTAGTTTTGAAAGCTTTCCGATAGCATTTCAGAATTGGGAAAGGAAACAACTTAAAACCCAACAGACAACAGTTTGACTTGCTTCTGTTTTTGTGCAGAGACACAAAAGTATTTTTTTCCGCTTGTATTACTTAATAAGTAATTTCTTCATATAGAATATTTGTAGAGCAGGATGTGTGCAGTTACCATATAATGTGTTTGCTTCCCTATATTGTGTCCATATCCTGTGTATAATGACAGCTTTCAGCCTTTGAGCTTAGAAATCCCTCCATAATCCTTACCACTTCTCTCTTCATTATTACGGTCCTACTTAACACCTATATTTTTGAGAGATAGTAGGAACTGCAGATGCTGGAGAATCTGAAGAAGGGTCTAGGCCCGAAACGTCAGCCTTCCTGCTCCTATGATGCTGCTTGGCCTGCTGTGTTCATCCAGCTCTACACCTTGTTATCACCTATATTTTTGAACCTGTCTCCGTATCAACCTCCTTTGGGCTCATCAATTTTGGTCAGATTATGCTTCTATGAAATGCTTTCAGGCATTTAATAAGTTACATGTACCATATGAATGTAGATTTATACATATAAAGCTCATACACATATGCAATATACATCAGCAAATTAATTACTTCTGCCACGAAGGTAGAGACATAACGTTTTCAACAGTAATGTTTTCACCTTTGTTTGTCAGTCAGTCAACAATATATTTCAAAAGATGGTGAATGAATTTCATCAAAACTTAGTTCAAAGATATGAACCATGAATGACTGATCGGCTTTTGGCAAAGATGCAGAAGGGTTTGAGTTATAAGGAGAGCCTGGATAGAATGGGACTTTTTTCACTGGAGCATAGGAGGTTGAGGGGTGACCTTGTAAAGGTTTATAAAGCCATGAGAAGCATAGATAAGGTGAATAGCAAAGGTCATTTCCCTAGGTAGGGGAGCTCAAAACTGGAGAGCATAATTTTAAGGTGAGAAGAGAAAGATTTAAAAGGGACCTGACAGGCAACTTTTTCACACTAAGGGTGGTTCCAATGTGAAATGAACTGCCAGAGGAAATGGTAGATACAAGTACAGTTACAATATTTAAAAGACTTTTGGACAGGTACGTAGTTAGGAAAGGTTATGAGGGATATGGGCCAAATGCAGGCAAACGGGACTAGTTTAGTTTAGGAAACATGGTCAGCATGGACAAGTCGAACAGGAGGGTCTGTTTCCATGCTGTAAGACTCTGTGACTATTTGACTCAGAACTGGATGTGGATCAAAGAACAAAGAACAAAGAAAATTACAGCACAGGAACAGGCCCTTCGGCCCTCCAAGTCTGCGCCGATCCAGATCCTCTTTCTAAACCTGTCACCTATTTTCCAAGGATCTGTATCCCCCTGCTCCCTGCCCATTCATGTATCTGTCTAGATACAACTTAAATGATGCTATCGTGCCTGCCTTTACCACCTCCACTGGCAATGCATTCCAGGCACCCACCACCCTCTGCGTAAAGAACTTTCCATGCATATCTCCCTTAAACTTTTCCCCTCTCACCTTGAAATTGTGACCCCTAGTAATTGAGTCCCCCACTCTGGGAAAAAGCTACTTGCTATCCACCCCGTCTATACCTCTCATGATTTTGTAGACCTCAATCAGGGTCCCCCCCTCAACCTCCGTCTTTCTAATGTAAATAATCCTAATCTACTCAATCTCTCTTCATAGCTAGGGCCCTCCATACCAGGCAACATCCTGGTGAACCTCCTCTGCACCCTCTCCAAAGCATCCACATCCTTTTGGTAATGTCACGACCAGAAATGTATGCAGCATTCCAAATGTGGTCGAACCAAAGTCCTATACAACTGTAACATGACCTTCCAACTCTTGTACTCAATACCCCGTCCGATGAATGAAAGCATGCCGTATGCCTTCTTGACCACTCTATCGACCTGCGTTGGCACCTTCAGGGTACAATGGACCTGAACACCCAGATCTCTCAGTGCATCAATTTTCCCCAGGGCTTTTCCATTTACCGTATAGTTCGCAATGAGACCCAGTGAGAGTCAGTGTGTGTTTGGGAACCTGTGCCCCAGTGAGAGTCAGTGTGTGTGTGGGATTGTACCCCAGTGAGAGTCCGTGTGTGTGTGGGACTGTACCCCAGTGAGAGTCAGTGTGTGTGTGGGACCCTGTGCCCCAGTGAGAGTCAGTGTGTGTGTGGGATTGTACCCCAGTGAGAGTCAGTGTGTGTGTGGGACTGTACCCCAGTGAGAGTCAGTGTGTGTGTGGGACCCTGTGCCCCAGTGAGAGTCAGTGTGTGTGTGGGACCCTGTGCCCCAGTGAGAGTCAGTGTCTGTGTGGGACTGTACCCCAGTGAGAGTCAGTGTGTGTGTGGGACTGTACCCCAGTGAGAGTCATTCCTGGAATATTTTTAAAGCATTCATTAATTTTGGGAGATTGGTGTAGGTTGTTTCATTTAAAATGTTGTGGATATCTTTAGAATGTTGTTCATTGTCTCAGCTGCTGTGGGAAATTTGTCAAAATATGAGCAGAGTTGTCAGAGCAGGTTGTTGGACCTGGATTATCCTGAAGCTTCCTTAGTGAGTTGGAAGCTCTTATTAAAAAATATTTCACTGTAGTTACAAGCCTCAATGGAGAGTTGCATAACTGTAATAATGTGAAGTTAGTGCAGTGTTGTGCATGTTTGGACTCTACAGAGTGCCCTCTTCACTTGTTATCCAATACATCTGTTTGGAGTGTTTGAATGTTAAGAGTAGGTAAGACATCAGTTTGGTGCCTGAGTAGATTATTTGGAAACTCCTATAACATAAATGAGAACGAGGTTTTATTAAAAATGACTTTTTTTTTACTTTCCATAAAGTGTTTTATAATGCGAAAATGTTTGGTTATTATAAAGGTCTTTGATGAATTTTCATTAGCACCGAACAATATACATCAAGGCATGACTCCTTTCATTTCCCTGCCATCACTTACACAGTTTTGGGCTTAGAAATATCAGCTAAATGGCATTTAAATGATTTCTCTTAATTAATTGTACCTGCTTACCTTCGACCAAATGCCGTACTAACATAGAGCCTAAAGGCATTCCAGAAACAAATTCTGAAAATAGCACCTAGAACGAAGTTGAGCCTTTTACAACTATACAGCAGCACTACAGAAATATGCTTCCTGAAATAAAAATTCCCAACAAACCACAACATCATCAAATAACTTTGTTGCTATCACTCTTGGTAATGGTCAAGTTAAATGGACTAAATTGTGCCAGACTCAATGCTCAGTCTCTGGTGGGTTGGCTGCTCTCAACTTAGTCAACTCCAGCTAGCCCTAGCTTAACTAATCCTTAAGGATTAGAAAAGGAATTCATGGGACAAGCGTCTGATCATTAACCAGGAGTTGACACAATGGGTGAGAATACAGTTACACATGCCTATGATAACCTGTGTGGTCAAAATCCTGGCCGCACTCCCAATTTGGAGATATCAGGATATTCTGTCATTGAATTTTCATGGATGGTTTTGCTGCACTCCTGCTGTAACTTTCAGAATCACAGATGGAGGCTGTTTGGTCTATCGAGTCTGTACTGACCCTCTGAGGAGCCCCAGTTAACCCCACACTTACAATAGTGAACTGAACCTACTTGGCCTGCACATCCCTGGCAATTTGGCATGGCCAATCCATCTAATCTGCACATTTTTGGATTGTGGGAGGAAACCAGAGCACTCAGAGGAAACTCATACAAACACAGGGAGAAAGTGCAAACTCCACACAGACAGTCACTGAAGGCTGGAATCAAACTCGGATCCCTAGTGCTATGACGCAGCAGTGCTACCCACTGAGTCACTGTGCCACTCCTTTTTTAATTACTTCCCTGGGAGTACAGCGGTACCCAGTCGACAAGACAACAGGACCCCAGTTTTACAGGATTTCCATCATTTACCTTCTTTTCCAGTCAGCCTCAAAAACAGCAATTCATTTTTCAGGCTTGGTTAATATTCTACCTGGCTAACCCTATGATGTGAAGGGCCTACAATTACATCAATGAGACATTCACTGCATTTCATTCGCTGTTTCATTCAGATTTTAGAACTCACATAGCACAGTGACCTTTCTGCAGCTTGGTTTGACTTAGAATCTCAAGCATTAGGAAGCTGAAGGAGAAACTATTCAATGGAAAGCAATTGATGTATTTTGATATCTATAGCAAGACTTCTCACTTAGAATTGGGTTTTCATCATGGAGGCAGGAGTTGGGAATCAGGAATTTTCCCAATGTTGCAATCCTGCCATTGCTGGCCAGCAGAATTCTCAGCTGGGCCAGTTTGGATAGGCAGGAGTTCAAACTACATTCTTAGACTGAAATTATTGCTAAAGTATCAAATACCTATTTTCATACTGCAGAGCTGCTTCTAAGATGAATTGCACTTGCACAATGTGAATTGAACACTGAAACACACCCATAAGATGGCAAGTGCCTTGTATCAATTTTACTCCTGGGTCTTCACTTGATGTTTCTGAAGAGAATAATCCATGAAATCTGAACTTTGGGTTCATGATCTATAGTCACGTTGCTTTCCTGCCAACAGATCTGCCTTGACAGTGAGAATGATTTTGAAATCTCCAGCAGACAAAAACCAGAACCACAGCTGACCATTAGCGAATGAATTCTGCTCCCACTCCTGGCATGTGTATACAGGAGGAAGATGGAACATTGGTTTGTCTAATCTTTGTTGGATTTCCCATCTTATTCATTTAAATCAGTTCGTCTTAAGATATTACTTCTCAATCCTTACTTGAGACTCCTCTAGCCCTTGCAGTAGGTTAGACAGGTGAATTTCACAGCAATTATAAAGCCAAAACATGTATTGACTCAGAAATTACTAACCAATAATGTCAACGATCACTCAGTGACATTCTCAAAGTCTAAGTTAAATGTTCAAAGACACAGGGAACCAAAATACCCGAACTGAAGAATACAAACATGCCTTTAATGAGCTGGAAATTATAGTTCTCTTCAACTTCATGAATATTAACGAATCAAATCTATTAGACATCAATCATTACTTCATCTTTTCAACAGGATTTTATTGAGTAAGTTATTTGTCTGAGTGTAGAAAATGCAGCTGTGGCTTTCAGACCTGCTGGTCTGGTAATGTAATCACTTCCTTCTTCATTTTGATGTTATTGGCGAAAGCAGCGATTGCTGTGACACAGATAATGTAGCAATCAAGCGGTTACACACTGTCCACATGTTCAGAACATCACTTCAGCTGGTGCCACTGTTAAGTACATCACTGAATATTACATCTGTTTCAAAGCTCAAGCAACAAATGCCACATGCTTGAAGACAGGCAGGTCTCAAGCTAATAGCAAACAAAAGAATGGTACCTTGTAAAACACTGGTGAGGTGAGAATGTTGGATTGCTATGCGGAGCCATGCTAAGACTCAATGTGATTGGACATGGATAATTGGCTGTATCGTCCAAACTCAACTCATCACTGTTACGGGAGTAAAGGAAAAAAAACTGAAGAAGGGAGGGGTTCCTCAGAAATCCTGAGAAATAATGAGAGTAGACAAGTTGAAACATTTATTAATGCAGCTTATAGGGTCCTTGGGTTTATAAATAGAAGTATAGAATATAAAAGCAAGGATATGATGCTGGACATCTACAAATCATTGGTCAGACCACGTTTGGTGTATTATGTTCCGTCCTGGGCAGCTTATTTAAGGAAGGATCTTAAAGCCCTTAAGACAGTTCAAAGGAGATTTACAAGAATCATACCAGGAATGAAGGATTTTAGATACAGTGAAAGATTGGAAAGGTTGGGCTTATTCTCCTTGGAACTGAGTAGATTAAGAGGTGACCTTATTGAGGTGTAAAAATAATGAACAATTTTGACAGGGTAAAGGACATTCCGTTTCCACTAGTTAATATGTCAATAACTAGGGGTCACAATTTCAAGATGGTCAGCAAGAGAGCTAGGGGTGAGATGAGGAGCAACTTCTTTACTCAGTGAATTATTAGGATTTGGAAAGCACTGCATGGGAGAGTGGTAGAGGCAGATTCCACAGGAGGTTTCAAAAGGGTGCTGGATATATATTTGAAAGGGACAAAGTCAGGATGATATGGTGATAGGGCTGGAGAGTGGGACTAGCTGGGTAGCTCTTTTGGGAGATAGTACAGACACAATGGGTGCAATGGCATCCCTCTGCACAATAAAATTCTATGATTTTATAAGACACTGATTTGAGCACAAGGAGCATGCATGGAACAGGGGAGTGTGTCGGATTGTAAATTTGTCAGATGGGAGCAACCAGGAGCAACCAGGGACAAAAACTCAATGAATGAGGACCACAGCAGTATTAGAATAATTAAGAGGTATCAGTATCAAAATTAATTTTAAAATTGACTATTTAGTACGTGGGGAATTTTAGATAATTTTCATCATTATGAGGTAGGGGACCCGATTTTCCTGAGGTATTGAGCTGGTGAGAGTCCGTACTGGCTCTTCCAGGGAAAACCCACAGAGCAACACGTGAATCAGGCACAGGCAAGACCACTATAGGGCCTTCCCTAGACTCAGGACCCCGGGGTGAAAGCCTCACCCAGTGAGAACTGTAAGCCAATCAAAGACTGGAACTCACCAGTGCCATTGAGAAGGCCATGGTTTCTGTTGGAGGTGTACACCCAAAGTCCCAGGATCACGGAGGGAATATAACCAAGGTAAGTGATATGGGGAAAGGGGCATGATTCTCAGGTTGGGGATCACAGGGAAAGGGGCTAGCTGGTGTAGAAGCTAGAGGAGGGGGAAAGGCTTACTGTGGGTGCCTTCTTCCGTGATGCCCTGTCCATCGATTGGCACTGGCACTGGCACCGGCACCGATTGTCTTTGATTTATCCCAAAATGAACCTAAATTGACAACCGCTTCACAGCGTGGTCACATGGTGAAAGGTCTGCATGAAGTTGGTTGTCCAACAACAGTGGTTGTCCGAAACTCTTAAATGATCCATACTTGACAGAAATATCCTAAATCACTAAATTCCCATGTAATCTATCTCCAAGCTTCTTTCTCAACCACTCTCAGTGTCTCACAGTGGCCACATCCAATGGAAACAGAGCTATTAAATTCTCTAAGGTGCTTTGCCAACTATTACCATTTCCTTTGCCCACGATATGTGGGCGCAAACTACGAATGGCTAGCACTGAAATGCATGAAAAAAGGAAGATGAATCACCCATTGTCACTGAGTTGCAGTTGGATGAACGCAACGATCTAGTTGTTGGAATGGAAATAAATCCAATTCTAAACCTTACGACGTGATCATAGATCAAAACAGTCATCACTTAATAGTGAAACAGTTACAGTCAATCACATGTCTGCAGCAATCAAGCCCACTACACAATTTCAGTCCAGTAATATTAGAGGAAGAGGGTGCACACTGTCCGAAGACACTTCTCTCCAACAGGATTTCTTCTAAAGTTTACACAGGTCGCTGATAATATCCTTTCCATCAGTACTACACATTAGGGTCAGAATGCAAAGCAAATACTGTGGTCACAAGAATAGGTTAGAGACTTACTTACTGCCTGAATTACCAAAGCATGTTCGCCATCTACAAGGCACAAGTCAGGAATGTGATAGAATCACATGCTCACAATATGATTTCCTCTACATTGGTGAGACATAGCTTAGACTGCTTTGCAGACACCTACGTTCTGTCCACAAAAAAAAATGACTCTGATCTTCTGGTTGCTGGCAACTTCAACACACCACTGTGTTCCCTGGCCAACATCTGTCTCAGGCTTGTTGTAGTGCTCAGTGCAAGCTGGAATAACAGCATCTCATTTTCCACTTGAGAACTGTGCAGCCTTCAGGACTCAATATTGAGTTCAACAACTTTAGGGCTTGAGCACTTTTTCCATGTTCTTACCCCAATGTCCACACACCAGGCCTCATCATCACATGGGCTGTTACCACACACAACCCACTGTCAGTCCCTGAGAGTCCCCCTTAGCAGCTATGCATTCTTCCAGGCTGACATTTACTCATTCCTTTCCCTGCTCAACTGTGTCTCTCTCTCTTTCACTCTCTGGCTCCATCTCCACCTATTGTTCACTCCTCCCTCCTCCCCTTATTATCCCACCTTTAGCATATACACCAACCTCTTCCTAGCTACAATCAGTTCTGAAGAAGGGAAACTGGACCCAAAACGTCGGCTGTGCTTCTCTCTTCACAGATGCTGCCAGACCTGCTCCGTTTTCCCAGTTATTTCTCCTTTTGTATGTGATGTAATAATCTCCACTTGCCTGGGTGAATGCAGCTCAAACAACACAAGAAGCTTGACACCATCCAAGGCAAAGCAGCTCGCTTGATTGGCACCCCATCCTTCATCTGCAAACAACCAACCCGTCCCTCCACCAGTGAATGATTACGGCAGCAGTGTGTAGCATCTACAAGATCCAATGCAGCAACTCTCCAAGGCTCTTTTGGTAACACTTTCTAAACTCACGACCTCGACCAACCAGACAGCAAGGACTACAGATGCATGGGAATACCACGATCCAGACCTGGAACTATATTGTTACACTTTTGCTGACACGGGTTTAAAATCCTGGAACTCCCTTGGGCATTATGGATACACCTACACAACAAGAACTACAGTGATTTGAGAAGGCAGCTCACCACCACCTTCTCAAGGGTAATTACAGATGGACAATAAATGCTGGCTTAGCCAACGATGCCCACATCCCTAAAGGTCAGTACAATGGAGGAGATTGCTGGAGATCAAGACAGAGCTAGAGGGGTGAAAGGTTTGAAGAAAACAATGAGAATAAGACCGGAAAAAAATGTCAGAGGAGTGGAGGTCCCTGGATTCTCAATAGCTCAGTCAGAAAATGTGTGTCAAGTTATTGATGTGATGCAGAGCAGTACAAATCAGAACAAACTTTTATACAGGGCAATGTGGTTTCTCTGTGATTAGGGCAAGGTGGAGAAGCTTTGAAGGCTTTCACTATCTCTGGACAAGAAGAGGGATATGGAAATTGAGTGACGACATCTCAACTGCTCTGTTCTTCTCGTCACCCAGCGGCCAATGTCTGTACATCGCTGTTGAAATTCACACAGAAAGATTGACTGCTTGGCTGTTGTCCTGAACAACTGTCTGCACTCACTAACTTCCACCCTCCCAGGAAGGAAAAAGGGGAGAAAGATGGAAAGGAAATGGGAAAAATAATTTGCAGTGGGAGGTCAGAAGAGATTTACTAGGATGTTGCCTGTGCAGGAGAGTTATGAAGGAGAGATTGGACAGACTGGGGTTGTTTTCCTTGGAACAGAGGAGACTAAGGAGGTATATAATCGAGACTAAAATAATGAATGGCATAGAGAGGTACACAGAAAGCAATACTACCCTTTGGAGAAGGCAACAAAACCAGGGGGCAGAGGTTTAGAGAATAGGGTGGAGAGAATCTGGAATTCACTGCCTGTAGGGGTGGTGGAGACTGAAACCATCAAAACATTACAGAAGTACTTAGCTGTACACTTGCAATAAGAAGGCATGCAACGTTATGGCTCAAGTGCAGGAAAGTTGGATTTGAATAGTTAGATGGTTTTTTTGACAGACTCAGACTCAATAGGCCTTTTTCTGTGCTGTAGGCATTTATGATATGAATAAACTCAATGTCACAATAATCGGAGGGATAGCAAGGGCCATGCAGACTGGAAAACAGAGCAACAAAAAGTGGCACAGAGCCCCCAAGAATATAAATAAGTGTGCATATTTCACAATTGCAAGAGAGAATGGCAACCTAATAGATGGGAGCCAGGAAACAGAGATTCAGAAGTAATAAAAATAACAGTGAAACAAAGAGGTAGAACTTGTTTTTAAAAATACATTTACCCGTTCAGGCATATGTCAGCTTAATGCTAATTCCTTTTAAAATCACACCATCACATGGTAGAAAGCTGTTCACTCTGCACATTTCACAACATAAATATGTTTTATCAAAAATCAAAGATTTGTCTCCATGCTAAGGGTTCCAGTGGTATTTCCAATCGTCTTCCTGTGAAGAGCTTAATAATCTGTATGTTTCTCTGTTGATTAGGTGAGCAGCATTTTAGAGGGTGTCGAGTCAATGGAAGAGATGATTGATCTTGTGAACAAATCCAGCTTGGGGATGGGAAGTTTCTTTATTCAATCATGGGATGTGGGCATTGCTGACGAGGCAGCATTTATTGCCCATCCCTAATTGCCCAGAGGGCAGTTCAGAGTCAACCACATTGCTGTGGGTCTGGAGTCACATGTAGGCCAGACCAGGTAAGGATGGCAGTTTCCTTCCCTAAAGGACATTAATGAACCAGATGGGTTTTTCCGACAATCGACAATGGATTCACAGTCATCATTAGATTCTTAATTCCAGATATTTATTGAATTCTAATTGCACCATTTGCTGTGGTGGGATTCAAACCCAGGTCCCCGGGCCATTGTCCGGGTCTCTGGATTAACAGTCCAACGATAATACCACTAGGCCATTGCCTCCCCCCGCAGGGAGAAAACTGCAGAAAGATGCAGGTTTCAGGCCAGTGCTTCGGGACCTTGGGAGAGATTGGGCCCAATGGGTAGAGAAACAGAGGGATTTTTTTTTTATTCATTTGTTGAACGTGGGCATCGCTGACTGACAACCATTTATTGCCCAGTCCTAGATGCCCGTGAGAAGGTGGTGAGCTGCCTTCTTAAACCGCTGCAGTCCACCTGCTGTGAGTTGACCCACAATGCTATTAGGGAGGGTATTCCAGGATTTTGGTCCAGTGACAGTGAGATCGCTTAGCTCTGTCTATCACTCGCTGCTTATGCTGTTTGATGGCTTCATCAGGTTGACATCCCATTTTCAGGTGTGCATGGTGCTGCTCGTGGCATGCCCTCCTGCACTCTCCAATGAACCAGGGTTGATTCCCTGGCCTGATGGTAATGATTGAGTGGGGGATATGCCGGGCCATGGGGTTACAGATTGTGCTGGAGAACAGTTCTGCTGCCGTTGATGGCTCACAGCGCTGCATGGATACCCAATCTTAAGTTGTTTGAAGTCTGTCCCATTTAGCACACAAGATGATGGAGGTTATTCCCAAATGTGAAGGTGGGATTTTGTCTCCAAAAGTAGTGTGTGGTGGTCACTCTAACTGTAATCAACATGTCTGCAGACAGCAGGTTGCAAAGGATGAGGTCAAGTATGTTTTTCCCACTTGTTGATGAGATCTTTCTGAATGGGTGAGGTCATCCTGAGTGACAAAGGAATTAATAAGTTTCTCATTCTTATTAGCAGAGAAGATCCAGGTGAAAGAGGGATTTAAAATGATTTAGAGGAAAATGAGACCATTAGATATATTGTAGGTGGTGAGTATTTTGGCAGGTATGAGCAGGACCCAATTGTGCTTTATATGATCCAGCTAAATCTGTTGATAAATTGTTAAACCGGTTGTCAGGCGAAATCCAAAATTATCCAGTCAAGAATCAAAGAAATAATACAGCACAGAAGGGGGCCATTGGCCCATCTTGTCCATGCTGACCCAAAGACACCCAAATGCCCTATCTAATCCCATCTTCCCACACATGCCCCATAGCCCTGAAGTTTACACCACTTATGGTACAGATCCAAGTACTTTTTGAAAGAGTTTAGAGTCTCTGACCCCACAGCCAACACAGGCAGCAAATTTCAGTCACTCACTACCCTCTGGTTTTTCCTCATGTCCCCTCTAATCCTTAGCTTGAATCTGAGTCCCAATTTTTGAACTCTCTGCGTAGGGAGACAGGTTCCTCCTATCTACTCTACCTCTACGTCTCGCAATTTTTTATACCTCAATCATGTCACCCCTCAGCCATATATGTTCCAAGGAAAACAACCCCAACCTCTCCACGTAGCTACAATTCTCCAGCCCTGGCAACATTCCAGTAAATCTACACTCTCTCCAGAGCAACTACGTTCTTCCTGTAATGTGGTGACCAGAACTGCACACAGTACCCCAGCTGCAGCCTCACTAGTGTCTTATACATGTTTATCATTACATGAGATAACAAGGTGTAGAGCTGGATGAACACAGCAGGCCAAGCAGCATCAGAGAAGCAGGAAGG
>NC_063361.1:8628632-8636145 GCF_021869965.1 Rhincodon typus | reverse complement strand
TCCGCTTTCCTGCTCCTCTGATGCTGCTTGGCCTGCTGTGTTCATCCAACTCTACACCTTGTTATCTCAGATTCTCCAGCATCTGCAGTTCCTACTACCTCTGAAACAATTGCTTTCCTGTGTTCTGAGTGCAACGCTCAATGGTTCTGCCTGCCTGACAGCAAACCAATGTTGGAGAAGGGCTTCACCAATTATTAGGTGCCTTGTTTTGCATAGATGAAGAGTCTAGTGCCTCTTTCAGATGTGGATTATAAAAAAAAGTCTACATTTTTCTTTTCCTGATATGCCAGGAGTAAGTCTGGGAATCTTGGATCAAGCATGAGGATAAAAATTAGTCTCCATTTTAAATTCAAGTATAAGTAACAGTCGATTTCATCAGATAAATAGGAAAAATGATAGTGGCTTTAGAAGCAGGGTTAGGTAAAGCATATATTTCTCAGTAGGGCAAACAAAACAAAAGGCAGTTCCTATTCTAAAAGCGGAGAATGAAAGAGAAAGAAAATGAGTGAAAGAGGAAAGAACGAAAATATTTTTTTAAAAAGTTCATTCATATAACAACTTCCATATTGTAAGGATGCCCCAAAATACTTTACAGACAAGAAAATAACTTTGCTTCCTCCCTCCTGCTACAATTTTGTTTTGAAATTCTAACTTGCCATCCTCTAACTTCTCAATGTCCCTTTTCTTTGCTCCTGCTCTTTCACATCAGCTGTGCTCTGCACAATCTATTTAGACTTTCACCAAGATTCCTTTTGTCGAAGTATTGCTGCAAAATCACTCTAACCCTCCCATCATAAATTTTCATTTGTGCATCTTTCATCTTCTGAGTCATTCCCTACATCAGCTTGAAAAAAAAGTTAGGTTCCACAGAATGTCTGTAAGTCCATCAATGAAACCATTTAAACAAGGGTCCAAAATATGTAACTAAACCTGCAAGTTCAGAGCAGCAATGCAATAGAGTTAGCAACTGTCATGGAAACTTAGATGCAATTTTATAAATTCAGATCATGTGGAAATGCCTTCTTATTTCTCTATCTTGTTCAAAGGCACTTTTCAGTCAAGATAATCTATCTAATCCAATCTGTGTCACTTTGCAAATTGGACCAAAAAATGTGAACCCAAACCTGGATTCACTGCTCCTTCACCTGCAGATAGTCAGTGAAAAATATCATTTTCTCAAATGTGCAGGCAGTCGCATACAATTAAAAGGCATCATTGAAACTACAGGCATTGCAAAATCTCAAGAATCCAAGGCAGACACCCGAATAAATGGAGAGAGAAGCCCAGTAAAATCGTTGATAACTTGACTGATGGCTAGAACTTACACTGTTTCAAAGACATTGCATGTTCATTAAAAACCAGTGTCCTCTCTAACACTGAGACATTTTATTTTGTGTTTTATTAGGTATTGATTTATTCAATCTGCCAACAAAAGATGAGTTTAAACTGAGATACTGTCACAAATGCCTGGATTTGAAGGAATACTGTTTTGAGGATCATTTTTTAGACAGGACATTAAATTACAAGTCCACCAGCATCTCAGGTGGGTATAAAAGATCCCAAAATGCTATTTGAAGAACAGTTAAGTTTGTGCCAATGTCCTAATCAATATTTATTCCTTAACCAACATCATTAAAGGTAGTGGTGCAGAGGCCCAGCTTAATGTTCTGATATCATGGGTTCAAATCCTGCCAAAGAAGATGGTGAAGGTTGAATTTACTTAAGATTAGCTCATCTAATACTGACCGATGTTGATTAGGAACCCATCCGGTTCACTAATACCTATCCTTCAGAGAAGCAAAGCTGCCATTCTATTCTTGTCTAGCAGGCATATAACTCAAGATGCACAGCAATGTTTGACTTGATTTATCACTGTCACGTGTACCAAGGTACAGTGAAAAGTGTTTTCTTATGTGCTTTGCAGGCAGATCGTACTATACAAGTGCATCAGGGTAATAGAACAGAGTGCAGGATACAATGTTACAGCTGCCAAGGAGGTGCCAATAGAGATCAATGTGATTGACTTTTAACTGCCCTCTAAAATAGCCCAGCAAGCCACTCAGTTCAACATCAATTGCGATGGGCAACAAATCCTTGCCACTCATGCCCCCATTTCCATGAAATAACTGACAACTGTGGGACCCTTGTTCTGTGCAAGTTGTCTGTTGCACTTCAAACTTTACGTCAAGAAGTTGGAAGCCATTACATAAAAAAAATTCTGTTTCCAATAGAGATTAATGACCAAGAGCAAGATAATTCACAAGCACCATGAGGCTGAGCCACATTGTCCATTCCAAATGTGCATTGACAGCTTTCCTCATTTCCTACCAACACACTGTCAGGGTCTGGAACAAAAATCCATAAAAATGAATAAAGTTCAGGGCTTCTCTGTATCCTTCTCTAATACCATTACATCACAAGACAAGACAGAAATTGCTGAAGAGACTCAACAGATCTGGCAGAATCTGTGGAGAGAGAAAGCAGAGTTGGGTCCAGTGACCCTTCTTCAGAACTGACTGTAGCTAGGTAGAAGTGGTATACATGTTGAAGACGGATGGGGTTAGGGGCCAGTAAACAATGGGTCAAGATGGACCCCAGAGACAGAAAACAGTGGTTGAGCAGACAAAGGGATGGATAATGGTGAGCCCAGAAGAAAGAAAAGCTGCTAATTGGGACCATTAGTGAGTGAAAATGGGTTGTCTAAGATGAAAACAGCCCATGTGATGACAGGGCGAGGGGTTTGAGGGTGGGTAAAGAACATTGAAGGAGGTGTCCTGGCCTTAAAATTACTGAACTCGATGTTGAGTCCTGAAGGCTGGATGGTCCCAAGCAGACAATGAGAAACTGTTCTTCTGGCTTGCGTTGGAGCTTTGCTGGGCCTTACAGCAGTCCCAAGGCAGAAACATTCACCAGGAGTCGTTTTTGCCGACAGGACATGGCTGTTCCGCAAAGCAGTTGCCCAGAATGCATTTCGTCTCCCAATGTAGAAGAGACCGCATTGTGAGCAAGTAGACTAAATTGAGTGAAGTGCAGGTAAATCAGAGCTTGGTTGACTGAAACAGACTGTAAAATTGTTTGTGTGAAGTTTGGTTATCTAGGGCTTATTAATGCAGGACCAGGAAAAGGCATCTTAATTATAGACCAGAGAAAATATGCTAGGGTCACAATTTAAGGCTACATTATGACCACAGCCAGAGACTTAGACCTCCCCTCTCGACTTCATCTGTATTGATTTGAGAGTTAGGATATGAGAGTAAATGCAGCATCTATCAGGAGTGGGAAAATTAATGGATATAGTGGGGTAGAGGGGGTTGCGCCTGATGATGAACTAGTGAAACTAGTTGGAAACTAGGCAGGTTAGGATCTGGAGTAAGGCAGGATTAAGTCTAGTTCTGATTTCTCTAAGGTCATGTGGGTGTGGCTGAGAGGGGTTGTTGGAAGAGAGAGTTCTCAAAACAATTCTGTCATATAATTTTACAAAGTATACATTTTCTCCCTCATTGACTACAAATTGGCTGAATCCAAATGGGTATTGACTAGAGACAGGCAACCCCTCGAGGTGCTTTTCTCACACATTAAAATTCACATTGAATGAATACTAACTTTATTAAGTCACTTTGCAAAGATAGGCCCCACTGCCGCTGTCATTCCCTCCCCAGTTTCTGAACCAAGGATTGTCTTTTGAATCACAGGGGAACGAGAGCCTTTGGGCATTTAGCTCATGATTCGGATAGAAGCCCACAAAAGCAGTTTTCTTCATTTCAAGACACTGTACAGGAGCTGAAAATGATTGAGGCTACTGAGGCTATGTTAAATGCCATTAACAAATGAACTCATACACCAGCAGCAGATGCTTTTTTTAATACACACAAGGCTGGTTCGACATTTGATCCTGGTTCTGTGCTGTTGCAGCTATTAACCTATATGGCGATGAGGGACCTTCTCCAAGGAGCTAAAAGAAAGCAGTCACAGTTTTCATTTCCATTCATTATCCATGTGACATTAAAGATACTTTTACAATTACTCCTCATTTTGGATCTGTTGGATCTACAGGATCCCGCATTTCCAGTACAAACACCACTTGCCCACAGTTACACATGACCACAATTCTGTTGTGAGGGTAAGGGAGGATAAACAAGCATACATTAACCATCTGAAGGAAATGGCAACACATGGAAGATTCCATTGCCTAGTACGAGCATGGTGCATCGTCCAAAGACAAACTTAGGGCTCAGCCAAGGTGCTTCCATCATCAAAAATTCTACTCAGTTTCCATGGCTAACCTACTTGGGAACACAGCTGACTAGGGTGAGGTGCCCTGAGTATCATGAAGACAGAATAGGACAGCATCTTCCTTCGACACATTAGGGATAAACAGAAAAAAAATCTTGCATTTACAGTCTATTGTACAACTCAGAATAATACAATGTCACAAAAATGTCAATGAAGTATATTTACAATCTTGATACATTAATACAGTATCAGAACACATACGGTAGGAGCAGGAGCACAGTACACAGCCCATTGAACCTGCTTCACATTCAGTATCGTTATGGCTAATCTTAGTTTTCGACTCCTTTTCCAATTCTCCTCCCACATCCCTCATTTTCCTGAGATGCCAAAACTCTATCTATTGCAGCTTCAAGTATATTCAATGTTGGAGCATCCACCAACTTCTGGGCTAGAGAATGAAGAAATTTCTCCTCATCTCAGTCCAAATTGGTTGACTCCTTATCCTGAAACAGTGCGCCCATGTTCTAGATTGATCAGCCTCCAGAAATAACATCATATCTCATCTCTGTCGAGCCCTTCAACATCTTGCATGGTCCAATGAGATAATCTCTCATTCTCTAAATTCCATTGACTCAATTTATTCAACCTCACATCATAGAACAATCCTTTCATTCCATGGACCAATCTCGTGAATATTTGCCTCCAATGCAAGAATAAATATATCTTGAAATATGGAGATAAAAACTGCACACAATAGTCCAGGTGTGGTCTCAAAGTCCCATACAATTATAAGAAGATGCCTTACTGCACAAAAATTGCTTGGTTTGTGTGCCTGCCTAAAACGATTTCTTAAAATAATCCTTTATTTGTAAAGTGCTTAGGGACATCCAGAGGGCATGATGAGACTCTGCAAAACTGCAAGTTTGCTTTTTCTCACAACTAAAACATGAAGCGATCATTTTTGTACCCCAATCTCTTTTCAATGAAAGCCAACATATCTTTGCCTTCCAAACTGCTTTCTATACTTTTATTCAAATTCACTCACAGGATATGGGTATCACTGGTCAGACCAGCATTAATTACCCAAAGAGCAATTAAGAGTCAACCACATTGCTGTGGGTTTGGAATCACATGTAGGTAAGGATGGCAGTTTCCATAGTGTTACCAGGCAATGTACACACACAGGACTCTCATCCGACCCATCCTCCTTTCCTCCAACATCACAAACTTCTGCAAAAGGCAAAAAAACGGGGAAAACAAAAAACCTCATGCCAATCTAGCAAGGTAAATCTCTTAACTTCCTCTCTGATCCATGAAAGAAACAAGATCCTTGATACCATAGTAAGCAGAACAGCCCCATTCAATAACCCAACAACCTTCGATGTGCAATACTGTTAGGCACACTTAATAGCTCCCTTTTGATTGTTTGAAGAAAGTGCATTCACTAGCCCTTCTGGAAACTTGTTCAAATACCTGCTGATATCTAATATCATCCTTATATACATTTCCCACAGTCCTCCTGATTTCAGCTGACTTAAATAGCCTTTCCACATTTACTATATCTAATGTTACACAATGTTTAGAACCTCAAATTTACAATCTGACTTTAATGAATGACTTAGAAATTCCAACTACAACTTAAACTATTCATCCTGGGCTTATCTGCCTCTATATTGATCTTTACATTAATCTTTGGCTTCTTTAAATATCAAGATACAAAACAGGTACTGGTCATCAGTGGAGCAATTTGGGCATTGATATTGGATCGGACAGAATTTACTATGCAACCGCGTATGTCACATTTTGGATTTTAGCCCAAGGTCCTGTTTGATTACACATGCAGATCTAAAATCTCTCGTGGTTCTATCCAAAAAGGTCTAGGATCTCACACGTATCCCTTATCCAACATTAATAAAAACTATCGCAATGTACAAAATCATTCCTTCATTTATTATCTATGGAGTCTTACTGCACAAAAATTGCTTGGTTTGTGTGCCTGCCTAAAACGATTTCTTAAAATAATCCTTTCTTGTAAAGTGCTTAGGGACATCCAGAGGGCATGATGAGACTCTGCAAAACTGCAAGTTTGCTTTTTCTCACAACTAAAACATGAAGCGATCAGAATAAAATTCTCCTCGTAAATCATTTGTTACCCAATTACAGACTTGAATTTAACACTGAATTGCAGCACTGGCAGAAAGGCTAGACTGATACTGCCCATCATACTCACCCTTTCTCAATCCACTCAAGGTCAGGCCTTAGACAGACAGATTAGATTGCAAACAGCCTCACAGTCCAAAACAGGCAATTTACATTTCGAGAACCAATGTTCAATCCTACTGTAGATACTCAATTTGCACCAAGGAGTGAGGTGAACATTTGTAAAAACGCAGTCTGTCTAAAGTACACCACCAACGGAATTCATCTTTTGATCAATTGCTGCACATAAATCCAATACAATAACAACTCCAGAAATAAAAGCCACTCAGGAGAGAGGAGCAAATAAAGAAAACAAGATATTTAGTAAAGAGCAGGATTAGATTCTCTCACCTTGAAGGCTGTGATACATGAACACTGCTTTCTGAAATCCTCGCTGTATGAAGAGGAACCTTCACAAAAACAATTGTGAGAATAGTTTGAGATGCATTAATTAGTTGTCTGTTAGGATCCCCACTGTGAGATTTCTGGATATCAGCCAGTTATTCAATCCAATGCTGGATAATTATACAAAAACACAGCACAAATATAGGCCATTCCACCCTTCAAGCCTGTGCTTGTTCTTTGTAAGTGACTCCCAATGAGTTCCATTTCCCCAACCTCTGTCTATAGCCTCGCAATTGTTTTTTCAAGTATTCATACAATTTCCTTCCAGCAGTTACCGTTTCAAGCTGTGCATCCAGATCATAAAACCATGCATCTCTCAAAAAGAAACATTCTGCTAATTATCTTAATTCTTCCCTCTCCAGCTGTACTCATTAATTCCACAAATACATCTGACTCAGGAAGAAAACTATATTTCACAGAGTATGTGAGCTACATAACCTCTGCTCATCCGAAGGCCATTCAATCCCTTTCAAAACCCAGGATTCATCCAACATTAATTAATTCACACTGATTCCCTCGATTGGTCTTCTGAATAGTTCTCCCCCAGTTTTCTCCTAATGGTGCTGAATTTCATCCAGACAAAAAAAAAACATAAGTCCAGGTAAGCAATGGGCAACAATAAACAAAGGCAAAATTAACAATAAACAAAATTAACAATAAACAAAATTAACAATAA
>NC_063361.1:8613256-8628622 GCF_021869965.1 Rhincodon typus | reverse complement strand
ATTAACAATAAACAAAATTAACAATAAACAAAATTAACAATAAACAACAATAAACAATAAACAAAATTAACAATAAACAACAATAAACAAAGGCAAAATTAACAGTGTTCCTTGGAAAGCTCTTGTTCATTATGAGGCACTATGGGGGAATGGTTTTGTTGGAAACACTTTCAGAAAGAGTTAAAGCAAAAGTACCTCTACATGTTCAGGGAAGGCAAGAGACCTAGGGCACAGTTCCTTCAGTTTTGTGTCAATATCAGAAGCTACCTTGACTCTGCCAACATTTCCTGAACAAAAAGCAATGCGACAATGACCTAAGGTATCTGTTTTTTGAGTCATAGAGACATATAGCATGGAAACCGACCCTTTAGTCCAACTTTCCCATGCCGATCAAATATCCTAAATTCATCTAGTCCCATTTGCCAGCGTGTGGCCCATATCCCTCAACCCTTCCCATTCATGTACCCATCCAGAAGCCTTTTATATGTCATAATTGTACCAGCCTCCACAACTTCCTCGGGCAGCTCATTGCATACACACACCAACCTCTGTGTGACCCTTAGGTCCCTTTTAAATCTTTCCCCTCTCACCTTAAACCTATGCCCTCTAGTTTTGGATTCCCCTACCCTGGGAAAAAGACCTTGGCTATTCACCCTATACAGACCATCATGATTTTATAAACCTCCATAAGGTCACCCCTCTTCCTCCAACACTCCAGGAAAAGTATTCCCAGCTTATTCAGCCTCTCCCTATAGCTCCAACCCTCCAACCCTGGCAATATCCTTGTAAATCTTTTCTGAACTCTTTCAAGTTTAACAACATCTTTCTTATAACAGGGAGACCATAACTGAATGCAGAATCCCAAAAGTGGCCTAACCAATGTCCTGTACAGCCTCAACACGACTTCCCAACTCCTATACTCAATGCACTGACCAACTACTGTGTCTAGCTGTGACTCCACTTTCAAAGGAGCTACTTCTTTTTATGAATACTTCAATACTTGTATTCAGAAATATACCAGGCTTTACTTTTACTGTTCCATAATTGAAAAGCTGCTCTATAACCTGTACCACCTAGTACTGATCATTCTATTCCACATAACTCTCTGCACGTGTTTCTAACATCAACTGATTGGACTCCAGGCTTCGGCCTATATCTCCAAGTGTTTCTCATTTACTTCTTAACTCCGCCCACAATGTGCTCTTTATGCCCAATCAGGCACAGTTTTGTGACATCACCGCAAGGTTGCTCTAGGGTCCTAACTCGCTTACACAACACTATTGGTCCTACCTGCATCAGGCCTCTTTATTTGATAATGTCACCAAAGGCAACTAACTCCCTGTTGAAGGTCTCTCGCTTTCACTTACCAGCCTCAGCAACACCCTCTTCTCTCAGTGGGCTTGCCAGCCTGATACTACTTTGGCCCTGTGACAGCCTGATCTAAAATATGATTATGATTTTGATTCAAATACGTAATTGGGTAGAACTAGAATGAGTCAATTGGAAAAGTATTTCTGCAATTAGAATTATTTTCTTTTAAACTATTCGTCGAAGTGCTTGATGTTGTTGTTCTAAAAAGTGTACAATTTGGTGATTGGAAAATATACATTCAAATATTTGGTGAGGAAAAAAAATTAACAGAATCTCCCCAGTGTATCTGAAAGGGGCAAGTGTCACCTGGTAATACTTACACAATCTCCTCTTCCATCTGGAGACTCAGAATCAGTCTGTGAGTGTCTCACTGTGCACACATTTAATGTCACAGGATTCTCTTAGTGCTAAGTACAGAAATGTGTTGACTAATTGGCAGCAAGTTACAGTTCAAAAGTGATAATTTTCCTTGTTTCATGTGCTATTTTTCACTGCACTCCGAATGCCGAATGGATCAATTCCTTTCTTTATTCAACCAAGACAGCTCGTTTGTTTGTGTCCTTCTGGGCAGATGCTGGGCTTATGATGTTACCTCATGGAAATGTGGGTAGTTTGCAATTATCTTCAGCTGAAATCTCTCAAATACTTCTATAATGGGTCTGTGCAATGTCGAGGGCCAACACTTGTATGTAGCTGTAAGTGTGTGAGAGATACAGGGACAGATGTGGGGCAGAGAGAGAGACAGTGAGAGAGTGAGAGAGTGAACAAGTATATCAAGTTATGTGTAGAAGAGCCACAATGACAACAAAGGTTTTGACTCTATTCTAGGATGTATAGGTTATACACTATTGCACACAGTCCATACCTTGGCCCTTAACAACATTCAGTACACTACATCTTTATCAGGTATGAGCATACACCTGAGTCCGGTCCCAGCAATGAGGCAACTTCTGTAATATAAAAGAAATTGCTAACTTAAGGAGGTTGATTTATAAAATCTGCTTCTTTTCCCAAGGGACCAGTTTTAGAAGTTGAATGATTCCTTATATAAACAGATGCTGTATACAACTGCAGTCAATTGGATCAGTTAGTTTATTGAGCAAACAGATTCCATCTCTGGTTTGTACCAGGTTAATTGATCCCAGTTGAGATAGGTAGTAGAACTATCATTGGCTTTAGCAGTCAGGGAGCTCAGTGGCTATTAGGGCTTCAGACTACTAAATCCAGCAATCTATGCTGGAACAGACAGATGTTAGCTAAGGCTAAGTTGGGCAGATGTAAATAGCAATATTCCTCCCTGTTATCCAACCCCACAACCCCATCCTCTTTCTCTTGATATAACAGTATCCTGATGTTCATTATTACATATGGACAATGCTTCCTTGGGAGAGATGCCAGAGGGTTTCTGCCAACCAATAATGTTGGTGTTATCAGGAGGGCAGAGAAAATTGGCAATTGAAACAAAAAATAGGTCCCAGATCTGAGTGGATTTGGTTCATAAATTTAAAGCTAAATTGTTATTAAACAGCCCACCCTGGAAACATTCCTGTGAAATACTGTTGCACGACTAACTTTGTTGACACAGAGAACACAATCAGGTGTCACCTTCTCTCCAGAAGGTCACTGATCAAATTTAAAAGGTGCCATCCTCCACCATCAGGAAGGACTCACAGATCAGTACCACAACGATTAACAATTACATACAACATACATGCTGGAATGGATGAATGTCAGCTGAGGACAAGTTGGGCAGATCTCAGGAATGCTGCCCCTCCCTATTCTCTTTCCCCACAATCCTTAACCTCTTTCTCTTGACAGAACAGTCTCTTGATGTTCTTCATTACATTTGGACAACACTTCCTCATTTCAAAGCGTTGCTCCTCTCAAAATCTGTCCTTCACAGTCAACAGACTAGATCCCAGTGCCCAGCAATCACTACATGGTTCAAGCACAGATGATCCACAGTTACCATACTGGCTCCAGCTCCATGCCCCACATTTTCCCTGAAGCTTTGCAAAATGTTTTCTCTTCAATTCCCCTTTGAAAACTACAACTAGATCTGTCTCCACCAGACTCTCAGGCAGTGAATTCCAGATCTAGATCATCCTATGTGTTAAAAGGATTCCTCTGACCTTCCTCCTTGGTTCTAGGACTTGCCACATTGTGTTGAGATCCTCTGGTTCTTGTTCCTCTCAATATTTGCAACACCTTCTCTCTATCTACTCCAGCCAGACTCCCTATGACTTTGATGACCTCTGCCAAATCTCCTCCCAACCTTCTCCTCCTGGACCACAACTCCAAATTCTTCAATGTATCCACATAACTGACATGCCTCATCCATGAAGCCATCCTTATAAACCTTTTCTGGGTTTTCTCTAAAAGGGTTCACACACTTCCTAAAGGGTGGTGTCCAGCATGGGACACAACACCCCAGTTCAGATTGATCCAATGTTCATCATAACATTCTTCCGATCTCACATATCCAACAGCACAACACTATACCTCGCACCCAACGCTATGTGAACACAGTGGAATGCAATAAGACAATCAATTCCAGAGCTAAAACACAAATTGCTGGGAAACTCAGCAACTCTGGCAGCATCTCTGCAGAAAAAGCAGAGTTAACATTTTGGATCCAGTGAAGCATTAAAAACATTAACTCTGGTTTCTCTCCACAGATGCTGCCAGACCTGCTGAGTTTTCCCAGCAATTTCAGTTTTCATTTCTGATTTCCAGCAACCGTAATTCCTTGGTTTTTCAATTCCAAAGCTACTGCATTCCAGGCAACAATATGTAATACATAATCAAATGGAAACTTTGTAACCTTTGAGTAAACTCAAATGTTCCACCAAATTTTGCACTTTTCCCCATTTTACCATCAAATCACTCTTCATATTTCTTCCAGTAGCTGTCATTTACTATCTCACTAATAACTCCTAGTTACACAAATAGGTTGACACCACAATCACTCTCAGTGTTGACCAGATTTCCAGGTTTTCCAAGCCAGCTGTGGGGTAGGAGGGCAGTTTTGATTCCGAACCAACATGAAACAAAAACCCTTGTGTGTCTTCAGGTGGAAATAAATGATTCGCTACATATGAAGAGTAGTACAGTTCTTCCTCATGTCCAGGCCAGTCCTTATGCCTCAAGCAAAATAATTAAACTGAACATTATTTAAATTACTGTTAATGGTACTTTGTCTGCCTACAAACGGTGCCTTTACTTCAAAAATCATTCGTTGACTCTGAATCATTTCAGGACATTTCAAGAATGAGAAAGTTGACATACAATTTATCGGTTCAGATCATCAAACCTCGAGAGGTATTTAAGACATGAGGCTTCAATCTCTGTTTCTCTGAAATTCAATGCTGACCTTAAATTCACCTGTTTGCACTGTTTCCAAATTAACAATAAACAGTAATAGATTTCTCTTTCTCTGTCACTCATTTTGGGGTGTATCTGCTGTTGCAGACGCTGACTTAGTCAGTTGAACTGAATGTCAAGCTGGGTGTAAAAGAGGACATGGGAAATTTCTGCTCCTTGAAGACACTTGAGTTGGAGATTGCTGGCTCTTTACTAACTGATCACCAGGCATGGTGGAAAGCCCCCAGTGTGAAGTGACTGCAGACTATAGAAGGACTGAAATATTTACCTATTAACTTAATTTCTTTATTTTCCTAATTTATACAATGAAAAACTGTAATGTAGAATGTTTAACTTTTTTCTTCATTTCTCTACTTTTGTACCTAATCTATCTTAGTACTTAAGATTTGTAACTAGGTACTTTGTACCTGAGATGGCGCTGTGTGTGGCATCATTCTACACCTTCACTCTACTGTACTTTTGTACTTGAGTACCTGTGACAGTAAAACCTAATTCTAATTTTAACTAAAATCAGGGTTGATAAACACCCACTGATTGCATCATTGAAGGACTACCACAATGATGATGGAAAGTGCTTTGTGACAAGTAATTGGTCATCACTGAGAAATCAACATTTACACTGCTTACATGACCTTCATGCAAAACAACAGTGTTTGAGCAGCAGTAACCATGGAAATTTGAGAAATGTATCACAGTCAGATCACACAAATTTCATTTGATTATCTTGTCCTTAATACACAATGAAGCTTGTAGACGTACAGCTTACGCTCCATCTGGTTCACAGAATCCCTAGAGTTCAGTTAGAGGCCTTTCAACCTATTGAGTCTGCACTGACCTTCCAAACAGCATCCCACCCACTCCTTATATTAACCACGGCTAACCCACCTAACCTGCACATCCTTGGACACTCTGAGCAACTTAGCATGGCCAATCTGCCTAAACTGCACATGTTTGGACTGTGGGAGGAAACTGGAGCACCCGGAGGAAACCCACACAGACACAGGAAGAATGTGCAAAATTCCACACAGACAGTCACCCAAGGCTGGAAACGAACCCGGGTTCCTGGTGCTCCTCTGAGCCACCTGCTGTGGCCCTTAAATTTATGCTGATAACTCTGAAGACACTGCACTGCTCGGCTGTACTTAATAGATTGAATTTACCCCACAGATCCACAGAAATATCCCTGTTTCAAACATTACACTGTCTTGAAAGCTAATAACCTTTTGCACTCTGTAAGGTTCCCTTACTGCACTTAGCAGCTTTGCCACTAGCTCCAAGTCCATTGCGGAGGGGTTTGGCATTTGGCCTCAGAGATTCATTGAAATGCAGTTCAAGATGATTCACTCTACAGTTCATCCATTGTGCACAGGAGAATCTTCACTTCAACACTCCTACAAATGGCCAATTTAAGACTGGGAAGCACCTTCAATGTAACACAATATCCTGAGATGCTTCACAGGAGCATTACAAAATAAAAATGACACCCAGCCTCATGAAGAGCTATTAGCTCAGAGGAACAAAGGTTCAGTGGAAGAGGTAGGTTCTAATGAGTATCTGAGAAGGGGAAAGTGAGGTAGCGAGTTGGAGTGGTGTACAAAGGGAATTCCAGGCTCTACTCAACTAATGGCTGCCAATCATGGCACTATTATCAACAGGCATACACGAGAGGCCAACGCTAGAGGATGTATTTGTCTCGAAGGGATGAGATTACAGAGACAAGGACAGCTGTGGCCATGGAGAGGTTTGAAAAGAAGGATGACAATTTTAAAAGCAAAATTTTGATTGAATAGAAGCCAATGAGCACAGTGGTGATAGATGAAAGGGAGTTAGGACACAGGTAGCAGAATTTTGGACCTCCTCTAGTTTGTGATGGGTAGAATCTGGGAGACCAGTCGCCCCGTATGTCAGAACAATCACAGCAATGAAGGAGTGGGTGCAGGTTCCAACAGCGAATGAGTTAAGACCAGGCCATGTGGAGATGGGCAGTCACTGCCGGTATAAATAGGAGATTGGAAGTACATCCTGGGTCAAAGGTGACACCAGGTGAGTGAAGAGACTGAGTCACATTGTTAATCATTGGCAACAGCCTACACTGCAACACTGTGGTAATGCTGATTGGCACAGGCTCGTACTGTACTGCCCAGACCACTGTAATATTCTGTTCCTCTTAAACTCTCTCATTATGGTGGTCCACTTAAACCAAGATAAGCTGGCTAGAAAGTTCCCAGCTTCCAATCCCAACCTTTGCCAAAGCAGCCAATTTTAAGCAGAATGCAGGCAGGATGCCTGAACTAAGTCTGAACATAAAGGAATAGGAGTTGGAGTCAGTCATCTAACTGCAAGCACTAGGCTTAATCTGATGGGCCAAACAGCCTGTTTCTGGCTTTTTAAATTCTATGTCATTCCAGTATCCTGTCAGACCTGCTACAGGCTTGGCAGAAACGTAGGGGTGAGACTGAGTTCAGCTACAATGCTGTTATAGTTGAATGGCCCACTGGCACTCACTGCCTTGGCTCACACATAAGAAGCTGCCATATGTCTGCCTATATGGGCCCAGTTAACGCCTCCAGAAGATGAGGGTAAAATATGCAAATGTACTATTTAAATCAAAAGTAAACGATTCACGATTTGTGCGCAAGTGAATAGATCGATCAAAGCAAAATGTTGAGCGAGTCCAGCGCTTGCTCTGAATGCCGACGCTCAGGAGGCTCCTGCATTGTTTGAGTCTGTTCCAAAATGAATCATTCTACCATTTCCATCCGAATTTTGTGCAGTTGAATGATAACAACCAGCCCACCTCCAGAATGATGTAAAAGAAAAATCCCTAAATTAATCCGCTAAAGTATAGAAGTCTGAGTCAATCCAGAATGATGTCTAATGTTGAAGGTGGGATGTTTTGCAGCGTGTCAAACTCTTTAATGACACCACCCACAATCCACACCAACACTGACTGCCCTCTGCGAATTGGAAAGCTTTATTACCTGCCTTATCCTTCCTGTATTGTTCTCACAAGCCAGGGGGAAATGTAGAGTTACTGAAGCAATCACAAGGGATAAGTCCCCCCTCTTCACATCCATATCTTCTTTCTGTTGGAGGGTTTGAGCTATAGGGAGAGGCTGAATAGGCTGGGGCTATTTTCCCTGGAGCGTCAGAGGCTGAGGGGTGACCTTATAAAGGTTTATAAAATCATGAGAGGCATGGATATGATAAATAGCCAAGGCATTTTCCCCACGGTAGGGGAGTCCAAAACTAGAGGTTGAAGGTTTAAGGTTAGATGGGAAAGATTTATAAAGGATCTAAGGGCAACTTTTTCATGCAGAGGGTGGTGCATGTATGGAATGAGCTGCCAGAGGACGTGGTGGAGGCTGGTACAATTACAACATTTAAAAGGCATCTGGATGGGTACATGAACAGGAAGGATTTAGAGGGATATGGGCCAAATGCTGGTAAATGGGACTAGATTAATTTAGGATATCTGATCGGCATGGACGAGTTGGACCGAAGGGCCTGTTTCCGTGCCGTACATCTCTGTGACTCCGTAAGTCCAGAGGAGAGAAATTCTCTGTCTGAAATTGGGGCTGGAATAATAGGAGTTATAAAGTAATGCTTCCATCGTACAGGACTCCAACTAGACCCCCATTTGGAGTACTGCAGCTCAGGCAGGAGATATTGGCTTTGGAAGTTACATGCAAATTCACCAGAACTACTCCAGAGCTTAAAGGGTTAAATTATTAAGAAAGGCCACATAGACTTAACTTGTGTCCGCCATCTATTAGAAGGATTTAACTGAAGTGCCTACAAGGATAAAATTGATTTCAGGGATTGGAGAAGGTGAAACGGTTTCCTCTGATAGGGAATCCACAGCAAGGAGGTATGATCTTAAAATAAGAGCGAGACAATTTAAAAGTGAAATTAGGAAGCACTTTGTTATGCAAAAAAACAGTCAGCACCGAAAAGTTAACATTCCTGGATGCTGGGACAGTTCAAATCAAATAATTCTTATAAGAAATTTGGGGAGTAAGCAGTACAGATTGGTAAATTGAGATAGAGAGCCCACGATTTGATTAAATGGGCGAGAAAGGGCTAGAAGGGTTAAATGGCATGCTGCTGTTTCTAAACACTGCTCCTCAGTGGTTGGAAATTAGACAGCAGTTTAATTTGTTTTGTTTTTATGTTTTTTAAACACCAAGCAGTCGGAGGGGCTCAGGTTTGACTCGGTGCCATGTAAAGTTGTTTGAGATAAGATCACGAGCAGGCCGCCCTTCAATGTAGCAAAGGCCTCAACTTGTTCCTCTTCTTAGTTTCAGATCTTGTCGCAAACTGTTATGGTTCGTGTTGCATTTCCCCACTTTGTGACACGCTTGTTCCTTTACGCATTGCCCACACATACACACACAAACACACATCCTCTGCCAAGAGGAACAATGGCCTTGGACTGCTCTTTAACATGGGCAGAGCGAATTTGAATGAAAACTGCTGCCATTTCTTTTCAGAAGGGCCAGACCAGACGTCACACTCACTGTGAAGACGTCACATGGAGCTAATGTGATTACATTTCTGCAACACTGTGGCTAGTATTCTGCAAAAGGCTCAATAATTAATCCCTTTGCTCTTGACAAATCTGTTTTGGATGCTGCACATCATAAATGTTGCAATTTTTCCAAATGTGCAACAATTCTGTGTTGGAAAGACTCACTCTCCCAGTAACTGTTTTTTTTCTTTCAAGTACATAGTTTTAGGGCTGGGGTACATGTATTTATGCTTCAGTGTGGGGACACCGGCGCAGGAGAATGATAATTATTTCTTGAGTGCCAATCTAAGAGGGATAGTCTCTATGTAACCAGTGTGCCCTTTCGTTTTGGCCATTCAGAGAGGGATTACATATAACTGCACAGAATACACAGGCCAACCTGTCCACATTTATTATGAGTCAAATTATGGGCAGTTCACATTGGCATTATTAATGGTCAGAAAGGAGAAACATTCTTTCCCGCCTACAATGCGGCCTGAATTTCCAATCCCAGAGTGAAAGCAAAGTTTCTGAATGTCTGCTGTAAAACAGAAGTCCAGCGAAACTCACCCATTGTGCAGATTGGATACATGGCCTCGATGTTAAATGACCACACTGGGGGATCATAGCAGGTTAAAAATTATATACGGGTGGAGAGTGTCAACCCTGAAACATACACACCAAATACTTTTCATTTTTAATGCATTATTTCATGGGATGAGAGCATTGTTAGCATTTGCTATCCATCTTTAATTACCTTTGAACTGAATGGCTTGCTGGGCCATTTCAGAAGGCAGGTAAGAGTCAATCACACAGATAAAAGCACAAAACTGCAGATGCTGGAAACAAAATGCTGGAGAAACTCAACAGGTCTGGCAGTAGCTCCGCAGAGAAAAACAGAGGTAATATTTCGATTCTGGTATGAATTCTTCGGAACGAAGGCAACTATATTGAATCTGTGAATCTGGAGTCACATGTAGGCCAAATCTGGTAAATCAGAAGATTTCCTCCTTTAAAGGACATTTGTGAATGAGATGGGTCTTACAACAATCAATTATAGCTTCTTGGTCACCGTTAATCCCGAATATTATTAGATAAATTTAAATGCCCACTGGAACATGAACCTAGGCCTCTGTTCCCAGAGGATTGGATTGGTCCTGGATTACTACTCAGTGACATTATTAGTCCACCACCTTCTTCCACCCAATGGTAGTGGGTTTTACATCATGTGAATGTCATATCATAGAAAGGTAAAACACTTCACAAATATATTTAAATCAGATTCTCACAGTCTAATGGATGGCACAGTGGCTCAGTGGTTAGCACTGCTGTCCCGCAGGGCCAAGGACCTGGGTTCGATTCCACCCTCCGGGGACTGTCTGTATGGAGTTTGCACATTCTCCCCATGTCTGCGTGGGTTTTCTCTGAGTGCTGCAGTTTCCTCCCACAGTCCAAAGACGTGCAGGTTAGGTTGATTGGCCAGGCTAAATTGCCCATAGTGTCAGGGAATGTTTAGAATTAGGTGTGCTAGCTGTGGGAAATGCAAGCTTACAGGGAAGAGTTGGGGGATGGGGATGGGTCTGGGTGGGATGCTGTTTGGAGGTTTGGTGTGGACTTGTTAGGCCAAAAGGCCTGTTTCCACAGAGTCGATACCTGTTTTGAAGGAAGTAGTGCTTTCTCCTGGTATCCTTATGGGACAGTGGGAGCTCGGTCCCCAGCCTCAGAAGGAAGCCCTGCTGAATCCGTGCTCTCTCCCATTCCTAGCCCTGAAACCAGCAGACCTCCTCACAGCTTCTCTCCTTCTCGATTGGCAGGGACAGTCTCCAAGGTTCCCCAAGAGGGCTATCTCCTGTTGCTATGATTTCCCAGTCAGCGGTCAGTCAGCCTGTCAATTTGACCAGTTACCATTCAGGAAATGGAAAGAAGAAAATCAAAATGACCTCATGAGGTTAGATTTGGCAGAACCTCCAAATCCATGGCAAGGTTGTCCTTTGCTGCCGAGCCCCTTCCCAGTAAATACCAGAACTGTTGTTCTAATGTTCTTACAATTTCAACTTGACACTGCATCAAGGGAAAAGTGAAGAGAGAAATCGTTCCAGAAGCATTCACTCTACTTTTACTCAGTGATTATCCTGCAGCACTAGATATCTTAATGTTCAGCTGATAGCATGTCTGCTGTAATGTATCTATATGTTATGAGCATGCATAGTGTGCAGTGCTGTCATCAAACACATGAACTGGGTCTCTGCATCTCGTTACAAGTATTACCCAATATGTAACACTTGCCCCTTAAATAGCAATAACTGGCTAACTCTCATCGCTGTATGGTATGGAGCCATATCCACTAAGGATGGTAGGCATCTCTTGATCTGTCCTTTAGGGAGGAAACACTTGGTTATGTCCAGCTTGTGGGGGCCAGGTCAGAAGGACACAGCCAGTAAAGGACTGGCCTAAGCAGTTCAGTTTATTCTACACCATACTCTAGGCTTCTACGCTAACCAATCCCTTCTAATTACTGCCATGGGATTTAATTGTGTTGATCATTTTAAAGGCAAATGCAACTGCTTGTAGGTTTTTGGCTTTAGGTTAATTTGTATCACTGACAACACGTGACTTTCAAGGGCTGGAATGCAGCATTTCATTAACAAGAAGGATTCAGAGTGAATAGAAGACTTTCACATGTAGTAATATTGATGAGATGAACATAAAACAATCTTATGGTGATGAGGCACTCGCAGAGGAGATATTTTCAATGGGTTACAACTGAAAAGTACTAGCAGCAACATGACATTGCACATGGCCAAAGCAGTGTTGAAAGATTTGAGCACATAAAATGATCAGAGTATTTTATCCCAAAGAACTTATACGCCTGACAGCCGTAGTGTCAGAAACAGCAATATAAAATTAACGAGGCAGTGAGGACCAATGCAGTCATGATAGGTAAATGTGGCATGTTTGGCAGGAACAGATAATAAAGGCCCCATGGTCTCCACTGCTGTCCACCACCTCATATCTGGATCTGTTATAGACCAATCATCAGAGATTGACTGCTGTGGTTAGTCAGCATTCCACTGTTGGTATATTATAGATATTTCCCTAAACAGCCTATTCAGACAGAATATTACACATCTTTTGACTGGGTATGATTTGAACCCAGTCCTCCTGGCTCAGAAGTGGAGACGTTATCTCAGTGCCACCAGAGACCCCACAATCAGTGTATTATATGATCAATAGAATGAAAGAAGACGAAGCAGATTCAGCTTGGGGTTTCTTCATCTAATAATCTTTAAACTTCTGGAGTGCCCTGATTGTGACTACAGCTGATAATAGCCAAATTGAATGACTGGAGAAAGTTTTTAAAAAATGATGTTTTAATATAATAAACAAAACTACATGTTATGCATCTACTTCCCACTTTAGACGTTTCTGGACAATTTAATTCAGTCAGAAAGCAATAATATCAAATCCAAAGTCCAACTTATTGGCCTCTGGCGAAGGCATTCTTAAACAGCTGTCAACAGGCAAATATCATATTAAAGGAAAGCCTTGTCATTGTCAGATCCCATCTGTGTGTGTTACTACAAGCGCAGCAGCATTAAAAATAAAAATAAATAAATCCCTTTGACTTGGACACTTAAATATCACATATTTAACATAAATACCAATTATTCACAACGTCAATACAGCATAAAATCTGCCTCTAAGGACAGGGTCTCAAGAGGGCCTTGCAGTTTAGGATTCATTAAGACAATTACACCTAACCTAAATAATCACCGATTAGTCCCAATAATTAGGTTCCATTTTGATAGATTGTCAACCCTTCCTGCCAGGTATAGAATATGGGGAAATTTGAAGCTGTCTAGTCCCTCTGGGCCAGGAGGCCTGGCTTCAAGTCCCAGAGGTCTGTCATAAGAACTCTGAATAAGATGATTAGAAAATACTCAGGGCATTGATGAGATCACATCTAGGGTACTCTGCATAATTCTGGTCACCTTAATTAAGGAGGGACATAGTTACATTGCAAACAGATCAGAGAAAGGCAGGTGAGTAAGGTTATCATACAGTTTGGTGGTGCAGACACAAGGGGCCAAATTCTGTATTTCTGATATTATTGTTTCTGTCATTATGTTCTAATTATATCCTTTAATTTCTTTCTTCTCCAAGATGTCACGGCAATGCATCATAACCCCAAACGTCTTATGGATATATTGAACTTTTACAGACAACATGTGTTTTGAATAGAACAATACATCAGCCTAAAGATGGCAGAGAATGTACATACAGTGGCTGTCTGGGAAATCCCTATGCAGAATACACTGAGTCCTAAGATGAATTATGGAATGCCACACCTAAAAAGTGTGAAGGGTACTTCAGACATCAACACTTCAAAGGGAAAGATAACATTGAAGAAAACTGAACTGTGATCTCCTGTGGCTTCAGAGATAATAAGGGGCAATTAATCCCCCTCTCAGCAGAAACTCTGTGGGTTATTTGCCAGAATATGATGTGAGCTGAAAGAAAGACAGTTAGGGGTCAAAGACATGTTTTGTGCTTTACCTTTCCAAAAGCACACAAGAAAAGTGGTTAAAAATCAACTATAACCCCATATTGTGTGTGCTAGAGTGCAGGTGGGCTGGTGTGCTACTTGGGGTTTGAGTTCCACTTTGCCAAAGTGTGCTGTGAAGCTAAGAGCTTCTTCCATTAAGCACCCCTGTGTGTGCAGATATAACGAAAGAAAGTCTCTCTGTTCAAAACAAAGCCAAATTCACAAAACCGCTGGTGAAGAGTTGTGAAGAAGACTCATAACTACACTCAAACTGTGACCTCTGTTTCTCTCTTCACAGATCTGCCACACCTACTGAGTTTCTCCAGCATTCTCTGTTTTCATTTCAGATTTCCAGCATCTGCAGTATTTTGCTTTTATTACATTTTTGAAGAAAACTGGACATACTCCTTTTGGCTCACTGCAGAACAAAGAATCTCTAAACAACTACTCAACTGTCCCAAATTCAGCGTTTCCAGAATCAGTCATCTTAATGGTTACAGCATATCACAATCTATATGTCATGCATAGTTTTCTCAAAAAAGTTTCTCTACCTCAAGAAAGCCTAGTTCAATTGTCTCCTTTTGAAACATAAATACAGTTAGGTTGGGAAGAGGTATTCATTTGGGAAGGGATCATTTCTAAATTAACCTTCTGACCAACTGTAAGAAGAGGTTGAGTAAAGGAGGCCTTCCAGGTCAGCCCTTCTCACCCAGGAGTGTAATCATTTAGGGTTATTACTTCAGGAATCCTTAAAAGAATTAGGATCTCAGCCCAGGAACAGGTCATTTCAAAGATTAGGCCCATTTGCCAAATGAGACCACAACAGCATCTGCTTCAATGCTCTTCCCACAAGAAAACAAACAAAAGCACTTCACAGCAAAAGAATTACCAAAACGTAATGTCTATTGTTAGGCAAGTAAATTCTACTGCTGCACAGCAGGATGTCAAAGTGGGTCAACCCTAAATCAAAAAAAAACAGAGACTGTAGCTACTGCTCAGCAGGTCTGGTAATATCTGTAGAGAACGAAACCTGGTTCATGTCTGTGACGTTTCATCCAATGGAAGATTATCTATTTTGGTGGTGTTACCAGAGGGATACACGTAGGCTAGGACAACCTCGGTCAAAATACGCCTCTGTATCTTTCACATTCAACTAAACAGACAAACATGTCCCAAATTTAGAATTTCATTTAAAACTCCCCCTCTAACAGTGTAACAATCCCCAAATCAGCAGATAGCTGTCAGTTTTGATGATCTACTCAAGGCTTGGAGTGGGGCTCAGTTATCAAACTAATATTTCACCATATGCATTCATCTTTGCGGAAATGAATAGTTACCAGAATTTTCTTCTTGCTCTCAACTTCTGAATTTTTTAGCTCATATCCCTAAGATTTAAATCCTTTACCTCATAGCGAATATAGCCTGGACCAACCTTGCCGTTCCTCTTGATTGTGTTAATCTTTAATTAGGTCACCAAAAGAAGTCTAAGAATCAGTTTACTTCCTGAAGGTTTTGGAAACAACAGGACATATCAAACTAATATTTCACCATATGC
>NC_063361.1:8590915-8612856 GCF_021869965.1 Rhincodon typus | reverse complement strand
TGAATATTTATCTCTCAATCAACTTTGCTTTTTTTTTAAAAAAAATGAAAGAACTGTGGATCCTGTAAATCAGAAACAAAACCAGAATTTGCTGGAAAAACTCAGCAGGTCTGGCAGCATCTATGGAGAGAGATCAGAGTTAACGTTTCAGGTTGAGTTAACTATGATTTCTCTCCATAGATGCTGCCAGACCTGCTGAGTTTTTCCAGCAATTTCTGTTTTTGTTATTGTTTTAAAAGAACTGTCCATCTTAATGTTGCTGCTTATGGGAGCTTGTTATGTGTAAATTGGCTATTGTATTCCTAACATTACAACAATGGCTATATTTGAAAAGTACTGAATTGGTTGTAAAACACTTTAGGATATCCTAAAGTATATTCCAAATGGAATTTCTTTCTTTCAGCAACTAGAAGTTTTAGAATCTGTGTATGTTCTGTCTTTGCCTGCACATTCGGTCACTTATTGAAGCAACTGATATGTAAAATATTTGAAAACATCTTTCTTCTGCTCTGAGTTACATAATTACAGCAGTGAATTGTACACTTTGGCAGTCTATACAAACTATCATGACGTAAAAGTTTTGAGTACAACACTTCATCTCATCATGGATCATGAAAAATACACTGTACAAATGAAGACGGTCCTCACTTCTTGTTTGCACTTTATCAATGAGGACAAGGCCTTCTGTCAAGCTCTCAGTCACGTATAGGCCCTGCTTCATCTTGGTGACATCTTGTTTTCTTACTTCTATAGAATAAGTGATTGTTCTCAAACATTCAGAACTTTCAAATTACTTCAACAGTCATCAGTCTTGCCTTAGTGTTTTACAAACCAGAAATCATTCAGTAACTGCAAGCATGGCTTGCTAACACTGATCTTTCAATGGTAACGTTTAAACAATAACTAGTGAATTTGACTATTCATTGTTAGCAACTGCCTGTTCAACCTCTTTGCTCAAGTGCAATATAACGGCAGCAGTGGATTTTCTAAAAGGTGTAATATACAGTAGAACAGATTAGAACCTACCCTTACTTGACCCTAGGGAGACCATTTCTCTATTTACAATATGCGGAGGAATTAACTGATTTCAAAACATACTCAGCCTTTAAACATGAAGCTGCATGACGTTGCGCCATCAGCTGCATACAGGAACTTACCAATGTACCCTCCCACATCACCTTGCCCCTGAACACACTACCTCCCTTCTCTCAATCTGCCTCCCCCCTCCCACACTACCTCCCCTCTCTCAATCTGCCTCCCCTCTCTCAATCTGCCTCCCCCCTCCCACTCCGCCTCCCCTCTCCCACAGTATCTTCCCTCTCCCACACCACCTCTTCTCTCCCACATAACATCCCACCTTCAGCCCCAGTGGAAAGATGACTCTCTGTATATCATGAACACCCAACCCTGGTCTCACAGGGATGGCAGGGAAAAGAGAAGCAAGAGGCAAAATTCAGAGGAAAGAAAGAAAAACCATGAGAATTTCCTCTCAGATCCCCAAAGGCAAATCGAGAAAGGGTCTGCTGGCTGATATCATTTGTCCCCATTACCCACATAGCTACTACAACTTGAGATATCTTCAACTAACAGGAAGCTTCTCCAACTCCTTCATGAAAGTCTGAAACTAATCCACTCTCACCACATGCACCAGAAACATATTGCAGACATTTTCAAGACCAAACTAAAAACTAGAAGGCAGTAGATGTGGGTAACAGTTGAGTGTGTCATTCCATTTATGCCCTCAACTTAGAAGTCATTATATAATGAAGCATCCTGTGATAAAAAATATTTTTTTTACTTGTAGTAACATTCTGTCAAAGCAAACAGTCTACATCACTTCCATTCACTTGTTAAAATGCTCCAGTCTCATTTGGAGTGTCATTTGTTTTGATCTTCAAAATAAACCTCCTTATAAACCTGAATGAAAACAAAGAACTGCAGATTCTGGAGATCTGAAATGAACAAGAACAGATGGGTCATTAGATCCGGAATGGTAACTCCATTTCTCTCTCCACATATGCAGCCAGACCTGATGAGTTTCCGAGCAATTTGTTTTTGTTCGCTCCGTACATATGTAACTCAGTCACTTCAGTACTACTCTGTGTAGCTTAATACTGCATCCTCCACAGCCCTTCCACTACACATAAACACGCATTTAAGTCCATACCTAATATAAGAATATTATACTGAATAATTGTTAAAATAATGGCTAGTGGTCCTCAAGTCTCCAAGGTTTCTGAATGGCATGACACAGCATGGACAGCATGTGTTTACTGGGCATTATAAAGGAAAAGACTCCACTTTATATAGTGCTTTTCATGTCCTCAAGTTATCCCAAAATACAGAATCCCTGCAGTGTGGAAGCAGGACATTTACCCCATTGAGTCCACACCAACCTTCTGAATAGCGTCCCACCCAGACTCACCCCATCCCTGTAATCCTGCATTTCCCATGGCTGATCCACCTAACCTGCACATCCCTGGAGACTATGGGGCAACATAGCACGGGCAATCCACCTAACGTGCACATCTTTGGACTGTGGGAGGAAACCGGAGCACCCGGAGGAAACCCACGCAGACATGGGGAGAATGTGCAAACCCCACACAGACAGTCGCTAGAGGATGGAATCGAACCTGAGTGCCTGACGCTGTGAGGTAGCTGTGCTAACCACCCAGCCACCGTGCCACCCCAAAATGTCTGACTACTTTGAACTGTCGTCACTTGCAATGTAACCTGCTCAGTCCCATGTAAAGCAATTTGATCATGACCAGAAAGTCTATCTTTAGATCATGGTTGAAGGATAAATTTTAACCATATATTCTGGTCATCTTTTCAATAGGTGAGAGGGAGGACAAGGTCTTAGTGTAATAATTCAGTAAAAAGACAGCACCTCTGACAGTGTAGCACTCTTCAGCATGGCACTGCAGTGCCAAGCTAAATTTTATGCCAACTCTGAAGTTCAGGAATGGAATCCATAATCTTCTGACCCACATGTGACAGTGCTACTAGCTGAACATTAGGATTACAGCATCAGAATCTTTATTGTGGTTGGTCACCGAGCTGGCTCATTGTTTTTCTGCAGATGTTTCATTCCCTTGCTGGGTAACATCATCAGTGCAGCCTCCGATGAAATGCTGTTGTGTTTTCCCGCCTGTTATTTGAACTCTGGAGTCCGTTGAGCTGGATTACCTCACTTCCAGTTTTCCTTCGAGCTCTATGTGTTTGTTGATGGCTTTCTTCGTGGAGTACCAGGCTTCTAGGAATTCCCGTGCCTGTCTCTGCTTTGCTTGTCCCAGGGTCTTGGTGTTGTCCCAATCGAATTGGTGGTTCTCCTTATCCATGTGGATAGAGCCAACCAACCACAACATCCACAACCCGAGCTACAAATCTACTCTAAAGCCTTACAGAAGCTTTATACTGGCAGATCTTGTGAGACAGTCAGAGCATCTTGTCTCTGAGCCAGGAGCTGAAGTTGAAGTCTCATTTCAGATCTTAATGGCCAAGGAAGATGCATCTATAACATGACCAAACAGCTTAAAATTTGAAACTCCCACCAACACATGCCAATGGCAAGAGCAGGGTTAATGAGAAAGAAATTGCATAGCTCCCGCCTACAACACAATGTAAAAATGTATCTGCTTGAGCATCTCAGATTCCACGGGAAACTGGTTAGCTCACATGGAAGGATGGCTGGCATAGCATCAGATTGGAGCCAACATCACAAGGTTTTATTCCCCTTTGGATGGGGGTGAATTTGGTCTCCTTGCTCAACCCATAGCGGCGAACACAGAGCTGTGGCCCAGACCTGCCTCCAGGCAGACAACTCAACATAAAGAAATCTTCACATGCAATTACAAGAGTTGCTACAAATTCTAATGCAATGTCAACCTAGCAGGTTAGAAATCTACCCCAAACCATGGATAAGAAACCTGAGACACTCAGCCAGTGTTCCGCTGATTAAGGTCCATCAGGTTACCTCCCCTTTCACTTCTGACTTATGTAAAACTTGCTGCCCTTGCCAATCAAGACCTATTTGGGCAACCAATGCTGATGAGGGCAGGGTTTAGTGCTGTGATCACTGGCCTACAACTCAACCAAGTTGTTTTTCCTATTTCTGCATGCCAAACTGTGCCTGATTAATGGTTTGGTTAAATTAGTAACTCATGGTGTGGGGTCTGTATCTCATTTACTCAGTGCTACAGCAACTCTGTAAGAAGCTTTGGATCCAGATGCCGGTTGGCACTGAGACCAAGCTAAAGGGAAAAAAAAAGTGCCATGTGATAGATTTTAACACCGAGAATTGCCCAATTCATAAAAATACAAAATGCTCTTCAGTCAGAGGAGGTTGCTTTGTTTTGCAGCTTGTTAAAATCTGAATACTAAGAAATGATGCATGTAAAGAGGAAATTAAAGCAGACAGCATAAATCTGTTCTCATAGCTTGTTCATGGGATCTATTAATTGCTTTCAAACTTTATTATTCACAACTTGTAACTGCACATTTTCTTTGGAGCGTGGTTGGGAGTTTCACTGTCCTTGAACTCTCCTCCCACCTTACTTCAACGTGCAATAGTTACACGTATGACATACATTTCAGAAATTGTGATAACCCACATGTGCAGTCCTAGCAGTCAGTGAACATCCCAGCAATTTCCCCCATTGAAGAAAGCACCAAACCACCATCCCCAGTGTCTGCCAGCACCACTGCACTCTCGTGAAACTAAGTGTGCAACACACCACGCGCACTGTCACAGTCCCATGATACATTCCTGAGTGGTGACTGGCTTCAACACGTTAAACTCCAGGGGGCCACCTCAGCACAAATTGACACATTTATTATTAGTCCTATGTGGTTCCAAGCTGCCGAACTCTGCAGTGCAATCTGCACTTCAATTACAGCTCAATGTCACAGATTCAGCATCCACCAGTCTTCTGCTACCTATCTAGCCTGATCTGCACATCAAGCTTTTTCAAGAGATGAAACAATTAAAGAATGAGATAATTAGAGGAAACAGGCAGAGGATGAGCTATCTGTATATATATTTATATATGCAGCTTTAGAAATTGCTCAAGGACAACAGATTATTTCTCAATAATCTTTGATGTCTTTAATTCTTCTGAAAAAAAAAGCACTAGCAGCAGTTCACACACTTAAATGACAGAAAGTAAATATTATATTTTAAAACTTTAACAGTTAGATTTCTGAGCTCCAGGATAGTCACAAGAACATAAAAATGCATGGACCTAAATAAGGCTGTGACCTGTTAAGCTTCTATTTTCCATGTGCCATTTGTAATTTAGGGTCATGGTTTATGTTAACTTGCCCAATAAATCTCCCAAAGAAAGTCTTACACAACATTATTTCAAGGGAAACTTCTGCACAGAATAACCACAATGCCAAACCTAATCAAAGAAGTCAGTCTGGATCTGGAAAAAAAAGGCACAAGATGAATGGAGGCCTCTTAAATCAGAAAAAGGACAAATTAGGTTAAGATACCTGCCTTAAAACTTAACCTTGTCTTGTCTCCATCCATGGGTCCTGCTGTGTATTTCAAACAGTTTCTGTTATTATGCTAATCCCTAGGTTGGATTATTATCTTATAATAATTTCCAGTGCTGATTTTTTGAAAAATATTCACAGGGTGTGGATGCTACTAGTGGGAAATTCACCCTTGCGATGGAACCACTGCAGTCCATGTTGACAATGTACTCCAATAACACTAATGGTTTTTTAATCCAAGAATGACTTGCCGGGACATTTAACAGGCCAGTTAACTTTATGGCTGTGTGGGGCTACAGTCACATGTAGAACAAACTGCGCAATGAGTGCACGGTTCCTTCAATAGAAAGGTCAATAATAAACCAATTGGGTTTTTTCATAGCCACCATCGCTAAATAGTCTGTGACAAGAAACAACCTGCATTTATATGCCTTGCATGACCTGAGGATATCGTAAAGAGCTATACAAAAGTAATGAGATTCTTTCAAACATCTGTCAATGTCTTGGTGTTGGTAGTAGCTGCAAGTCATTTGCAAACAGCAAAGCTCCCACAGACAAGAAAAGTGACCAGTGAATCCATTTAGTTGCATGTATAAATGATCCTCACTCCATTAACTGCACCAATAAGGACGTTTCTCTGTTCATTTTTGGGTTTTATCCTTTCCCCATCCAAGTGTGAAATTGAAAACTGTGACAATTAGTTGTTACTTTTCTCACAGGCTGTGCCAAGCAGAGTGAAATGTGCAATAGTGCCAGCTCTACACAGGCCACTGGATGAAGCCATACATTAGGGTGCCAGGTATATCTGATAGCAGCTCTTTACAAGGGTGATAGGTGTTTTGTAGTTGTTGTCATCTACCTAAAAAAAGTAGCTTTCAAAGTATTTGTGAAGAGGACCCCTATAACTTCAGACATACACCAGAATGGGGGACGTAGTGACACAGGGCTAATGATCCAGAATCCCAGCCTAATGTTTTGGGGACATGGGTGCAAATCTCACTGTGAACTTTGAATTACACAAGAATCTAAAGTTTCTTTTATATAAAGTTAGCGTGCTGGCAATCATGTAACTATTGTTGATTGTCATTAAAAACCCATTAGGTAGTTCCCTAATTTCCTTTAGGGAAGCAAATCTGCTATCTTTAACTGATATAGCCTACAGTACATGGCCATTGGGCAGTATCGTGGCTCAGTGGTTAGCACTGCTGCCTAAGTGCCAGGGACTGGGTTGAATTCCAGCCTTGGGTGACTGTCTGTGTGGAGTTTGCACATTCTCTTGGTGCTCCAGTTTCCTCCCACATTCCAAAGATATGCAGGTTAGGTGGATTGGATCATGGAAAGTGTTGGGTTACAAGGATAGGGTACGGGAGGTGGGTCTGGGTGGGATGTTTTCAAAGGGTCAGCATGGACTTGATGGGCCAAATGGCTTGCTTCCACACTGTAGGGATTCTATGATACATGTGACCCACGGGAAATGTGGTTAACTAGGAACTGCCCTCTGGGCAATTAAGGATGAAGAATAAATGCTGGCCTGGCCAGTGACACACACTTTGCATAAATGAATTTAAAAAAGGGCCCCTGAGAAAATACACAGGTGCTCTCTCAAGAACACAAGAAGAACATAAGAAATTGGAGCAGGAGTAGGCCATCTGGCCAGCTCCGCTGTTCCAGAAGATCATGGCTGATCTTTTGAGCCCCACTTGCGCGCCTGCTCACTATAACCTTTAGTTCCTTTGCTGATCAAAGATCTATCATCTTTGATTACAAACATTCCCAACCAAAGAGGCAATTTTGAAGCATAGTCACTGTTTTGGGCACTTAAAGACACTCATTAAACAGCCCTGGATGATGGACCCTATTCTTTAACAAGCCTTTAAGGAGACGGAGCAACAATACAACATCAGAATATAAGACTTTTGCCACTCCTCCAAATCCACGTGTCACAGCAACATTTTTAAAGACATATAAATACCAGAAACAAGTGGAGGAAATGCATAGCAGTGCTTCACACTGCAGTGAATGTAAGCAGCCCAAATATGCCTCAGAGCTCAGGTTCAACAATATTTAGAGAGAAGGAAGTCCTTATTTTCTATTGTTGCAGAAACTCCCCAAGACAGTGACACTGCCCTATTCATTACTGGTTTCTCAATGTCAGCCACACCATGAACGAGACTGAACAGAAACAGACAGAACACAAGAATGAAGTCAGTAAAGTGTGAATTGACTCAAGACAAGATGTACCAGAAGCTGATTTAACACAAAAACAGATTAAAATGTAAAAGCAGGGACTGTTGGCATTCTGAGTCAGGGAACAGTAGATACTACAAAGGATAGGTTACTCAAAGAATGAAAGAAGAAACAAACTAATACTTTCTTGTCCACTTTGGTCACTGTGTTTCTATTGAAATGAGAGGGTTACAATAGCTGAAAGTTGAATGCTTTAATCACTTCGAAAGCCAGAATGAAACATTAAATTTCAGTCATTCCCAACTTTTAGTAAATCATACTGTAAAACTGTGATAATACCAGTTCAAACATTAATATCAATCATTGCTACTGCTGCAACTAGGCGTCATTGTTAGAGTACAGAATCCTCTCAGGAATAAGTACTTGTTGTGAGTGGAAACTGGTGTGAAAGTTGCCTGTATAGATAGGGAAGTGAACAAGCTTTAAGAGTCACTGCCTGTGCGGTGTTTTGAGGTCTTCCTTTTAAGACAGAGATGAGGAGAAAGTTTTCCACTCACAGGACCATTAGTCTGCACAATTCTCTTCTCCAGAGACTACTGGAAGGTACATTGTTGAATCGGTTCAAGACTAGGTTGGATAAATTTTAGATGGACAATGACGTTGAGTGGTGAACAGGAAAAGGAAGTTGAGATCACAGTCAGATCAATCATGATCTAACTGAATAGCAGAGCAGGCTTGAAGGGCTAAATGGGGTACTGTTGCTCCAACTCCCATGTTCCAGTGATCCTGGGGCAATAAAAGGCATTGCGTGAATGCAAGGCTTCCTTAGTGGATGGTGGATAACACCGAGTAGATATTGGTTATTGAACCAGGACTGGTGACTGGCAGTTACAATAAGCTATAGGAAATCCATGCCTTTGGTAGATGACAAATTTCCCAGGCTCCTTTGTATTGACAGCAGTCATTAGGGTCAAAGTTGTTATATGTCCATTCTTGCTACAATTGCTTTGACTGCAACTTAATATCATGCCATTTGTGTTTGCAACAAAAATGCATCACGCCACAGTTAATCTTAATACTGTGATATGTCGCATCAATTACCATTGGTAATGATTTGTTCCCCGACAAGGTCATTGCTTTAGATATAAGACAAACATACCCACAAGCAATTTTAGTGTGTACAGGTGCATACTGTGGCCACATAAAGTAGATGAAAAAATGCCCCTGCCTATGGCAGAATTACCATTTCCTGCTTCATAATCACCATTGCCTTGACATGCACACCTTAAAACCTCTTAATACTTTATCTAGTGTTTAGCAAATGAGAATTAGAATCTTCAACACATTACAGCAGAATAGGTTTGGACTTTTCTGACAGGATAAATAACCATTAAAAGATGCATTTTACCCAATGAGAAACCTGTTTCATAGATTTTAACCAGTGATACAGCCTGACTTTGTTAATTCAATAGATTTTCCACTATTCAATTATGATCACTTTATAATTTGAATCAAGCATTGTAAATAAGCCAGCTAATTGAAAATTCATGCTTTAAAAATTGATAACTTGAATTAAACAACTTAAAAGGGTCATATTACGTGTCAGCAAGTAATCAAAAGAGCAATTATTATTCTTCTCCTTTGGGCTATTTCATCAGTGGTATTCAAATTCATGTCTATACAGTGACCACAGCTTAAAGACAGACTTTAGACGATTTAGCCACAAGATCTTTGAGCAATGGATCTATCTACTGAAATAAGTTTGTGTCTCAATTATGATCACTGTAACGGGACTGTGTCAGACAGAGCATGGAACTCTTTATCCTGGATTATCTCCACACGTGTAAAAGTGCCGGTCCTGGAGATAAATATATCACTCAATATAATAAAGAACACTACTGCCCAAGAAATGTCTATCAGAAAAGTGACTGTACAGCTGCTTAACTTGCTTTTGTCTTCTGATCTCTCCCACTCTTGTAACGACAAATGCTTTTTAGATTGTGTCTGACTGACCTTAATTGCTATCACAGTATTTAAGTGGGCCATGTAGTTGGGTTAAGATTTGACGAGCAGATTCATCAGGAGTATACATACAACAACTGAAGAATTAATACAAAAGTACGGGCTGTTTTAAAACTGTTGCGTAGAGTTAACATTTATAGTTCTCCTATGAATACTGTAAAAGAGCAATTGGAACTGGCCAGGACTAGGTTAGAGGCACTGACTGTATAAACACTAAATGGTTTCACTTGAACATACTAGGTTTCTGTGTAAACTTGGGCTTGGGGATGGTGGCATTCTCTGCTTTAAATATGCTTCTAACATAGTCAACATTTAAACAGAGTTGAACAGGTGTTTGACCCAGACATAGGCTTTGGATTCACACCCAACTGTCCGACATGCACCAATCTTTACAGTACTAAGTCAAAGATTATGGACCACCTTAAACTTCATTGGAGTCTGCATTCATGGAGGTATAACAGGGATGGTGTTTAAATTTATCAAACTGTGGGTTTAAGTCTCCTTCAACTCTCCCCTTAAAGCAGTTCAGGTACGGGATGCAAATCCATCTGCTTTCTTAGGGTTTTTACAAGCTCTTTCCCCAGCCCAGGTGTGCATTGTGTAAAGGCTGCCAATTCTGACCAGCTGCACTCCTGAAGATTTCCATTTGACACATCTCCACTGCCTCACCTTGCAAAGCAGCTCCCATATCCCCAAATACAACCCCCATGTCCAACATCCCTGGGGGGAAAAAAAGAGATCAGACAGTCAAAGAAAATGATAGTTTTTAAATCCTCCTAAATTTATCCCAGCAATCCTGCAGAGGGCTGGCAACTCTACCTGTGTCTATGTGAGTGTATGTGACTGAGTGAGTGTGTGTTTTACTCACCAACACAAGGGAGAATCTCTCCTCCAGCTCGTCCTCGTTAACCGGCATGGGCTGTTTGGGAACAGTCGCCTGCGGGCACCTGATTTCTTTCCCCGGGGACATATCCATACCCCCGGCTGCATTCCCCATCCTGGAGCCGGCAAAATGTTTCAACACGTTGAACTTCACACTATCCAGGATTGAGCACCGGTGACAGTCCGTGTTATTTTTTCAAAAAAAAAGCAAAAATGAGAGAGAAGGGGCTAGAGAGAGAAATAAAAATCACACGAAAAGCAAAAGCGACACGCTCACCCTACAGACCAAAAAGAAAATCCTTTAAGAAAGAGACAGTCTCCACTTTCTGCTCTCCAGCCCTGTGATCCCGTATTATCTCCCAGCCAGTAAAATCCATTGCTTGGTCTTCACATCTGCTGGAGAAGTCACAAGCGGCAGCATCAGTTTGATGGCTTTAGAGTGTTCCTCCTTATCCACAGGAAGGAGAAATGGCAGTGTGTATTCTGTCTTACACACACACACACAGACAGAGAAAAGGGGAGAGAGAGAGAGAGAGGAAGTCAGGCTCACAATGAAGCAGCAAGCAGCACAGTTACTAAAAGCACCAGCGACAGATTGGGGTTTCCTGTTCTGCACTGACTCTCTCGCTCTCTCTCTCGCTCTCGATCCTGCTGCTGTTGCATTCAGCTTGTGCCCTGGATTGCAGACACCTTGCGCGTTGAAGGGGGTGTGGAGGCTGGTCAAGGTCTCTAGTCTATTTTGCACATTGCAAACCCCCAGTCAAGGCACTATGCGGATCGCTCCTGCATTTAAACGCCCCGTCCCAGACTATGCAGGCTGATCGGCTGCACTGGGCTGCACCCACTGATTTTAAAGCAGGATCCCTGGTGAGGGGTAGAGTGGTTTCTGTCTATTGCCCCCACCCCCAATCTTTCTCCCCACCCCACCCAGCCGCAGTTTGCAAACTCCTGGTGGTCTCTCCCTGCAAAGCTTGTCCCCGGGGTTGCAGTTGGGTTGCACTCAGGCTGGGCACTAGGACCTCTCGGTACCGCTGTACCCATTGCCCAGGAGCTGCCAGTCTCAGCAACATTGGTGCTGGAGGCAAGAGCGTCCGCATGGTCCTAGCGCCCTCTCTATTGTTCCTGGCTCCCGTTAGAAATGGCTGTTATTTGTGGCTGGGACGTTCATTATGGCTCGAGATTCCTGCACCACGCGAGGGTACACAGCTTCCTTATCTTTCAACCTCCGCTGGAAAACTTTTCCCTGTGAGACCAAAGGCTGTTGGAGCAAATGCCACTCAACATTGCCCAGACTGCAACAGAGCACTTTTGCTTGCCCATTGATAGGTTGCTGTTGGCAAGATCTTGTGTGGTAATTGGCTGTTGTGTTTCCTTCATTACAACAGCCTACCCTTCAAAAATATTTAATTGGCTGTAAAATTATTCTGAGATGCCCTTAAATTGGTGAAAGATGTTATATCAGTGCAGGATCAGATACAGTTTCTATACGCTAACCATGACTGGCCATTTTTTCGTAAATAAACAGCTCTTGACATCCGGGCTGTATTTGACTCATTGTAGCATTAAGGAGTCCTAGCTAAGGTAAAGTCAATGGGAAACAGGGGAAAACTCACAGCTGGATGGATTCATACTGGCACAAAGGGAAAATGATTGTTGCTGTTGCCCCAGGCTTGCCAGTGGAATGTGGGTTGTTGGAAGTCAGTCATCTCAGCTCCAGGATATCTCTGCAGGAGTTCCTCAGGGTAGTATCCTAAGCCCAACTATCTTCAGCTGCTTCATCAATGATTTTCCCTCCATCATAAGGTCAGAAGTGCGGATGTTTGCCAACGATTGCACACTGTTCAGCACCATTCACAAATCCTCAGATACTGAAGCAGATATGTTCAAAGATCTGGACAATATCCAGGCTTGGGCTGACAAGTGGTTAGTAGCATTTGCACCACGCAAAGGCCAGGCAATGACAATGCAACAAAAGAGAATCTATCCACTGTCCTTTCAACATTCTATGACAATACAATCAGTCAATCCCTCACTATCAACATCCTGGGTTACCATTGACCAGAGAGTCAACTGGACTAGCCACATAAACACAATAGCTACTACAGCAGCTCAGAGGCTAGGAATCCTGCAGTGAGTAACTCACCTCCCAACTCTACAATGCCTGTCTACAAGGTACAAATAAGGACTATGATGGAATACTCCTCACTTACTTGGATGAGTGCAGGTCCTATAACACTCGAGAAGCTTTGCACCATCCAGGACAAAGCAGCCACTTGATTGTCACCATGATCACAAACACTCAGTCCTTCCACTACCCCCTTCCCATTCTCAGTAGCAGCAGCGTATAACATCTACAAGATGCACTCCAGAATTCACAAATTTCCCATCAGCACTTTCCAAATCCATGACCACTTCTATCTCAAAGGACACAGGCAGTAGGTGCATGGGAAAACCACCACCTGCAAGGTCCTCTCCAACCCATTCACTCTCCTGACTTGGAAATATATTGATGTTCCATCACTGTCGCTGGGTCAAAATCGTGGAACTCCCTCCCCAATGCGTTTGTGGTTTTGCCTACACCAAATGGATTGCACCAATTCAAGAAGGCAGCTCAACATCTTCTTGTCTAGGGCAGCTAGGGATAGGCAATAAATGTTGGCAACACTCACATTCCCTGAATAAACAAAATACAAATCTCAAACATACCAGTAAAAGTAACCATAAAGATCTTGGATTGTTTTATGATCCTGATTGTTCCCTGATTTCCTTTGATAACAGAACTGTGGCCTAAATCTTACTTCAGTGTCACATGAATGTGATTGACTCTGAATTACTCTGTAAGGTTTCAGGCTGGAAATTGGGATGAGCCAGATTGGCTCTTGTTGGTTGGCACAGACACCATGGGCTTGATGCTTCCATGCTGTAAATCTCTTTGTTGGAATGTAACCAGGTCTTTAGAGTCAGATGTGGAGTTTGGGCAGTGAATGAAGTCATAGTGTCATAAAGATGTACAGCATAGAAACAGACCCTTCAGTCCAACTCATCCACTTCGACCAGATGTCCTAAATTAATCTAGTCCCATTTGCCAGCATTAGGCCCACATCCCCATGAATCCTTCCTATTCATGTACCCATCCAGATGCCTTTTAAATTTTGTAATTCTACCAGCCTCCACCATGTGCTCTGGCAGCTTATTCCATACACGCACCACCCTCTGCATGAAAAAGTTGCCCCCTATGTCCCTTTTAAATCTTTCCTTTTTCACTGTAAACCTATGGTCTCTAGTTTTGGACTCCCCCATTGCAGGAAAAGACCTTGTCTATTTACCCTATCCCTGACCCTCATGATTTTATAAACCTCCATAAGGTCACCCCTTAGCCTCCAAAGCTCCAGGAAAAATAACCCCAGCCAATTCAGCTTCTCCCTATAGCTCAAACCCTCCGACCCTGGCAACATCCTTGTAAATCTTTTCTGCACACTTTCAAGTTTAACAATATCTTTCCTTTAGCACAAGAGACCAGAGTTGAAAGTCAGAAAGAACTACTTTGTGCTGGTTTTCTGCGAGCTTCCCAGCTCCTCCCAAGGGAAGATCTGAGCAGAGACTGCAACCCCAGCCAAATAGTGGCAAATATCTAATAAATCTTTGTTGAGTGGGCAATTAGAAACAGAGTTCCATTGACAATTCAATATTGAAAGCATCGCACTGGCCCTACACTATGTCAAAAACTCAGCCATTCCGAGAAGGTGCCTGTGGAAGAGGAGGTTGGAGAGGAATGAAAAGAAGATGTGACCTGTTTGCAAGGAGCAAGCTTGTGGAGGTAGAGGTGTACCATTACACAGGCATTGGCCAAATCCAGTGTGCAGAGATGGCTGCTGGTTCCCTCAGCCTTTTCACCTGGCTCTCCGTTCTAACCTTTAGCCTCAATGATATACTGCTAAGGTCCACCACATTGAAGGCCAGTAGCTCCCAGACCAGATCTCCTTCATCTTCCATCTTCCTGCCACCTCCAACTGGATACCAAACATGGAGCAGATTAGACAACTAATCCCCTTCCAGAGAGTTAACCTGCGAGATGCACTGCACTACAGGCGGGTTACACATAGAAATGGTCCAGAAAGGCAAAGTCTTCAATGAAAATTCAGCCCTATGATTCTGCTGTAGCGTAGCAAGCTACTGAATGGTATCAATCTGCCACTTTAAGACAACCAGTGAACTGCAACATATGTTAGCCTTTCCAGTGTTATCAAACATTCATTTCAAAAACTCCTACTCTTAAAAAATCAATAAAGGTGATACGAGGACACCGCACTGTCACTAGTCAAGCAACATGTCTACAAGCTAAATAAAAACCACAAGATCTGCAGATGCTGGAAATCAGAAACAATAACAGAAGTTTCTGGAAAAGCTCAGCAGGTCTGGCAGCATCTGTGAAAAGAAATCAAAGTTAATGTTTCGCATCCAGTCACCCTTTCTCAGAACTGAAATCTTAACTCTGATTTCTCTCCACAGATGCTGCCAGACCTGCTGAGCTTTTCCAGCAATTTCTGTTTTATGTCTATAAGCTCCCCTTCACCTGACAAGTCACTAACAAAGTAACTTAAAAGGACACTCATTACAATAACAGAAACTTGCAGTGATAAATCAAAATATTATTATCTGTGTCTAAAACAGATTTTGTATTATGTGGTGCCTACTGTCTATAAAAAGATCCAAATATATGCTGGATACTACATGGTCCCTCTTCAGGGCCAGATTGAATTGTCATAGAATCCCTACACTGTGGAAACAGGCCCTTCGGCCCAACAAGTCCACACCGACCCTCAGAGCATCCCACCCAGACCCATTCGCCTGTAACCCATCTAGTCTACACATCACTGAACACTGTGGGCAATTTAGCATAGCCAATCCACCTAGCCTGCACATCTTTGGACTGTGGGAGGAAACCGGAGCACCCGGAGGAAAGCCATGCAGACACGGGGAGAATGTGCAAACTCCACACAGACAGTCGCCCGAGGGTGGAATCGAACCCGGGTTCCTGGCGCTGTTGTTGTGCTTCAGGGCTCCCATCAATTTTCACTCGATTACAAACCATTGCACAGAAGCTGCTTCAAAATGAGTGGGAAGTTCAATATTGAGGGTTAACAGTTTGTATTTCTTCCAAATCATAATTTGTAAGGTATACCAATGGGAAAGACATGGATGGATATGGACCAAATCCAGGCAAATGGGACTAGATTAATCGTGAAAACTGGGATGGGCAAATTGAGCTGAAGGGCCTATTTCCATGTTGTAAATCTCTATGACTATGACTGAATGTAAATCTTCCTAAAGAGCAACTTTCCTATTAATCTCCAAATTGCTATCCTCTTTTCAGAATCATTTGAACCTCCCCCAGTCAAGGGCTCCCTCTTCCCACTCCGCACAATCCTGCCTCCATTGCCCTTAGATTCCAGCTCTTTGGCTTCTCCAGGTGACAGTGCAGGCAGTGAAGGCAAAGGTAACTCCCATGAACCCAGTGAGGGAAAATATACAATGGGAACAATGAAATTAACATGCTAATCCTTTTAAAGTGAACAAACAATCAATTATAGTGTTTCCAGCTATAAATATTTATCTCCGCATGTGACATTATTTGAATGGGAAGATTAGTCTCGGTGTTAGTCCCAGTTTTAAAAACAGAATATGTTGCAGATCAGGCAACATCTGGAAATAGAAATTTCAAGGCAAGGGGGTTGGTTTTTGACTTTGTGTAAAATGGGTGATGGCGTGCCAGCTCCCTGCATGTCTTTAATTTCAGATTCCTGGTCTTTACAATTTTCCCTCATTATGTTACTGCATCAATGTCAATATTCAGTCTGGAGAAGTATATCCAACAAATAAAATGTGGAGCTGTATTTTACATCTAAATATTATATGATCAATAGCTGCACCCTGAAGTGAAATAACAATTATGCAGACAAACTTGAAAAGATCATTCTTTTCACTTTAACTTAGTGAAACTCCTGCGGTTGTAGGTTTCCTACTGTCGTTATACTGATTCATGACTGTTTCAATGCCGTTAAATCCTGATAAACAGGCAACTTCAAATTTGTATGCATACATATATAGAGTCAGAGATTGTATAGCCATGTATTATAGATGCAGTGGAGTCCCTTATTAGCTAAAAATAATCACTGCTAAATTATTTAAGAGCATGGATGCAGTATTATTGAGAATATATAGAGCATCATTCATCAATCCAAGGATGCTACATGAAATTCTGCCATTTTCTTCATTTACCACATGCACCATTTGCTGATGCATCAGAGAGAGAAAAGATGACAAACTACATTTCTATAGCACCATATCATATCCTCATGATATCCCAAAACACTTCACAGCTAATGGATTATTTTTGAAGTGGATTCATTTGATCATAGGAATGACGATGGGCCATTCGGCCTCTTTAATCTGTTCAATCTTTCAACTGTATCATTCAGTGGGAGTCAGTTAGCTGGATAGCTGGGTTATAACGGAGAGTGAAACCAAAAGCATAGGTTCTGTTCCCACACCAGCTCAGGTTACCCTAAAGGTCTTGTATTCACGACCTCCTTCCTCAATTGAGGTATGGTGACCCTCAGGTTAAACCACTGCCAGTTGACTCTCTCTAATGAGAGAGTAGCCCTCTAGAGCTACATAATTGTTGATCTGAACCTCAATTTGTTTATTCATCTTTACTCCAAATGTCCCAAAACTGATAACTAATCAATCTTACCTCTTCCAGTATTGAGAATTTTAATTGATTGAGCCTTGATAACCTTTAAAGCGAGCAAATTGTAGAGTTTTGCTGATGGTTGTGTGAGAGTGTTTCTTGATCTCACTCCTAAATCACTCAGGTCTAATTTACTTTTCGGCCTACTACCTCTGCACTTTCTCACTACAGCACATAGTTTTTCTGCATCTATTGTATTGAGTCCTTTTGTCATTGTAAACACTTTAATTAGATAATTAACAAAAACAGAAATTGCTAGCAATACTCAGCAGGTCTGGCAGCATCTGTGAAAAGAAAGCAGGGTCAACATTTTGAGTTGGGTGCCTTCATCAGAACTGGTGAATGAATCAAATAATTTCTTGACTTTCTAAATTTAAGAGACCACATTTGTGCAACCTGTCCTCGTGATTTAACCCCTAATGTCCTGATATAATTCTAGATAAAATGCGCCGTACCCACTCCAAGATTAATATATTCTTTCTGAGATTTGGTACCTAAAACTGAACAGGGATCTCTTAATAGGATTAGACTGGGTCTCCGTACAACTAAAACAGCACTTTCTTACTCTTACACCCATAGCGATACGGAGTTAGCGATAGCACTCTTGAGATAAAGGAATCATTCCATTAACATTTATAGTTGCATTTTGAACCTGTGCTTGTACCTCACTTAGTGGATACCATTCAGGAAATAACAGCTTTTGTCTTTCTTTGATTCAAAGTAGATGACCTCTCACCTTGACCCATCTTGCGCTATCTGCCACAGTCTTGTCTACTCTGCTCTACTCTAAGGAATAATGTTATGATTAAAAAGGCAAACTTGTCTTTTCCAAACCCACCAAATTTACTGTCCTTAAAATGATGTCCCTTTAACTTATTATTGTGAGGATTTTAATGTTGGATGTTGTACAGCAGACTCCAAATTGTCCTTCAATCATGTGAATTTATTACAATTTCCCACTTCTGACCACCCTTCCCAACTTACTTTGTCTGGAAACTGTTCTTTCATCCAAGCCATTGATATATCTGGTGAAGAGATCACATAGGTTGAAAGTGCTGGACTTTGAAAGTTTTCCAGTGTCACATTCACAGCAGCAGTGTGATCTTATCTGACATCACCAATTAAAAACCTATCTTCTGGCATGCCATCCGACTAGGGGCAGTGGGCAGCTTTGGACATTCAGTTGTGGATATAATATTGCCCCTTGCAGGAGCACCTGGCTGGCTTCCCCAGTGTTGACAGAGTATTGCTGAGGGGTAAACAGCAAGGGCTGAATGCATGTAATGGGTCAGGGATTGGGTGGCACTTGCTTCACCCCGAACAATATCAAAGGTATCATTATCAAGGTAATGATTAGGCAGCAGTGAGAACCAGATATAGGAATGTATTACTAGTTTTGCCCATAAACATTAAAAAGCCTCAAGATCTCACCCTTCCATTAGGCAGCCACTTCCTCTGAGTTACTGGAAGGAAGCCACATCTGAAAGACACTGGCAAAATAATCTTCCAGTGGGAAAAGTGCTGAAAGCTGATTCATTACCTACTTTAATTGGTTTTCCAATTTAGGTTTACTGGGAAAAGAGGCTGAAGGTAGAACATATCAGCAAACAGACGTGACAAGAATTGGCTCCTGAATATTGATGGCGTTCAAGAAGTTTGAAAATCTAGTTAAACGTTGCAGAGTCACTGTTAATCAAGGAGGGATTGGTGCATTAGTTAAAGATGACCTTCATCCAGGAGATTATTTGAAGAACAGAGACCTAGGGGTTCAGGTACATAGTTCTTTGAAGTTTGCACCACATGTAGGCAGGGTGGTTAAGAAGGTGTCTAGCTCGCTTGCCTTCATCGTGCAAGCCTTTGAGTATCGGAGTTGGAACATCATGTTGATATTGTACAGGACATTGGTGAGGCCTCTTCTGGAGTACAGTGTCCAGTTCTCATCGCCCTGTCATAGGAAGGATATTATTAAACTGGAGAGGGTCCAGAAAAGATTTACCAGGATGCTGCCGGAAATGGAATGTTTGAATTATAAGGAGTTGCTGGATAGGCTGAAACGTTTTTCACTGGAGCGTAGGAGGCTGAGAAGTGATCTTTTGAAGATATTTATAAAATCATGAAGGGTACAGACAAGGTGAGTGGCAGGTATCTTTTCCCTAGATTGGGAGATTTCAAGACTAGGGGGCATATTGTTAAAGGGAGAGGAGAAACTGAAAAAAAAGACATGTGGGACATTTTTTTTAACACAGAGAGTGGTTCGTGGGTGAAATGAACTTCCAGAGGAAGTGGTGGATGTGGGTATAGTTGCAATGATTAAAAGACATTTGGATAAATACATGAATAAGAAATGTTTGGAGGGATATGGGCCAGAAGCAGGCAGGTGGGACTAGTTTAGTTTGAGATTATGGTTGGCATGAACTGGTTGGACCAAAGGGTCTGTTTCCATGCTGTATTACTCTATGACTCTTTTAGGATGTAGAATACATCTGGGCAGAGATGAAGAATATTGTGCAAAAAGATTCACAAGTGGGAATGGTCTTGAATCCCTCTAACAGTAGCCATAACGTCAGACAAAAAAATTATTTTCATAAAGATTCAGCAGTAATCATGGATGATTTAATCTGCATACACACTAGAAAAATCACATTAGCAATCTTTGCTTGGGACAGAAGTTCCTGAAATGCTTTTGAGGTAGTTTCCTAGAGCGGCATTTTCTGGAGAGACCAGAGTGTGGGTTAATTTAAATTTGGTATTTTATAATATTACAGTATTAATGAATCATAATGTCACACTAACATCACAATAACCGTAATTTTGCATCCTGTACAAAATGGAGAAAAGTGGATCTGAGACCGATGTTTTAAATTCAATGAAGGGAAGCGAAGGGGGCATGAAAGCAGAATTAATTAGAGTGAACTTAGAAACTGGGTTAGAGTGTTGGTCTATTGAAAAGCAGTGGCACACATGTAAGGATATATTTCAGAATACTCAGAATAAGCATAATTCCTATTATTAATAAAATTCTAAGGGGCGGACCCACAACCAAAGGAGCATCAAAGTAAAGGGTGGCACAATGGCTCAGTGGTTAGCACTGCTGCCTCACTGCACCACGGATCTGCATTCAATTTCACCCTCAGGTGACTGCCTGTGTGGAGCTTGCACGTTCTCCCCGTGTCTGTGTGAGTTTCCTCCAAGTGTTCCAGTTTCTTCCCACAGTCCAAAGAGGTGGATTGGCTGTGCTAAATTGCCCATGGTGTCCAGGGTTTTGCAGGCTAGTTGGATTAGCCATGGGAAATGCAGGGTCACAGTGATAGGGTGGGGTGGGGGGTTCTGAATGGGATGCTCTTTGGAGGGTCGGTGTGGACTCGATGGGCTGAATGGCCTGCTTCCACACAGTTGCGATTCTATGATTTGCGAAAGGTGAAAGTATGTGATTGTACAAAGACGGTTGAAGAGAATATAATGAACTGCAGAAAATGGCTTAAAGGTTAATCTGGAGAAAGAAATTACAGTACAAGAAGAAGTTAGCTAAAAATGTGAATACAGATGGTAAGAGTCTCTTCAAATAGTTGTAAAGGAAAGAGTAGATAAGATGAGTGTTGAACATGTGGGGAGTGAGAACGGGGAGTTAAGAGCTGACAATAAGGAAATGGCTGACGAAATTGATAAATCTTTTGCTTCTGTATTTACGAGAAGAGTACAAAAAATTTCCAGCAAATCAGGATGTGGAAGGGAGAGAAGAACCTTGTGAAATGACAATCACCAGGGAAATGGTACTGAGTGAACTGATGTAGCTGCAGACTGACAAGGCTCCAGGTCCTGATAAATTTCATCCCAGTACTTTAAAAGCAATAGTTAACCAGGTAGTAAATATGCTGGTGTTAATTTCCCATAATAAACTAGATTTTGGGAAGGTTTCATTAAACTGGAAGGTAGCAAATGCTCTAGAAGGGAGGATGTAAAGCAGAAAAAAGAAAATCATTGTCTATCTGAGGTGGGGAAGGTTTAGAATCAATCATTAAGGAGTTAAAACTGGGGACTTAAAAAATTCAAGCTATGAAGAAAAAGTGAGCATGGTTTCATGAAAGTGAAGCCATGTTTAAACAATTTATTGAAGTTCTTTGAGAAAGTAACATATGCTGTGGATAAAGGGAAGTCTGTAGATGTACTACCCTTGTATTTCCAGAAGGCATTTGACAAGCTGCCACGTGAAAGTTTATTGTACAAAGTAGCAGCATATGGTGGATGAGATAACAAATTGGCATGGATAAGAGATTGGCTGACAAAAACATTGATGATGTATTAATGGGTCTTTTCTGATTGGCAGGATACGATGAGTGGAGTACTACAGGGATCTGGACACTCAACGTTTTATAATTTTTACCAATGATGTAGATGAGGGGAATGAAAACATTGTAGCAATGAGTTTAACAAGCTACATAGGTATGCATGTTGTGAAGAGGACATAAGGAATTTTCAGACAGGTTTGGATAGGTTGAGTGGAGATAGTAGGAACTGCAGATGCTGGAGAATCTGAGATAACAAGGTGTAGAGCTGGATGAACACAGCAGGCCAAGCAGCATCAGAAGAGCAGGAAGGCTGA
>NC_063361.1:8567846-8590515 GCF_021869965.1 Rhincodon typus | reverse complement strand
ATTTCTGAAGAAGGGTCTAGGCCCGAAACATCAGCCTTCCTGCTCCTCTGATGCTGCTTGGCCTGCTGTGTTCATCCAGCTCTACACCTTGTTTTCTTAGATAGGTTGAGTGACTGGATAAACATCTGACAGATGGAGTATAGTTTAGGAAAGTGTGAAGTTGTTCACTTTGACAGGAAGAGTAAAAAGCAGCATATTGCTTAAATGGAGAGTGAATGCAGATTCTTAGGTGCAGAGAGGTCTAGATGTTCTGACTCAGAGTCATTGAAAGTTAGTATGCAAGTTCAGCAAGTAATTTTAAAAGGCTAACAGGATGCTATCCTTTACTATGAGGAGAATTGAACATAAAAGTAAAGGTGTTATACTTCAATTGGACAAAGTATTCGTGAGACCACATCTAGTGTACTGTGTACAGCCTTGGACTCCTTACTGAAAGAAGGATGTAAATTCCAGGTTGGACAGACTGGGCTTGTTTTTACTGGAATTTAGAAGAGTGAGGGGTGGTTTGATTAAAGTGTGTAGCTTCCTGAGTGGTCTTAACGGTGTGGAATGTCTCCTCTTGTAGATGACACCAGAAGTAGGGGACATGGTTTAAAAGCTCCGAAAGCTTGTGTTTTCAAATAAACCTGTTGGACTACAACCTGATGTTGTGTGATTTTTGACCTTGTCCTCCCCAGTCCAACACCAGAACCTCCACATCAAGTTCTCCCTTTTAGGGCAGAGATGAGGAGAATTTTCTTCTGTCAGAGGGTTGTGAAACTTTGCAGCATCGCTTCCGAAGTAGTTGGAGGTGGGATATTTGAATATATTTAAGGTAGATATTGATAGATTTTTATAGGCAAAAGAATCAAAGGTTGTCAGGAGAAGGTGGGAATGTGGAATTCAAAATACAAACAGAGCGTTCCATAATCTTATTGAATAGTGAAGCAGGTTTGAGGACCAAATGGACTACTCCTGCTTCTAGTTCATATGGCTGTATGTTTAATCTGCTCTGTTTAGGCCAGTTTATGTGGAATTATGTTCACAATTAGTATAATTAGTATAAAGTTTCCCTAATCTCGTCTGTTTTTATCACACATCCAGGTAACCTGCACTGCACCGCCGTTCCGCCCCCCCCAACCCCATGCCCTGAACACTACTGTTGGAGGTCCATAGACCAGTCCCACCAGCATCTTGTACTTTTGCTGTTTTATTAGTTCTGTCACATTATTTCTGCTGTATTTTTTCACTGCTTTCATTGTCTTCCGTCAATATGATTTCTCTTCCTCCTTTTCTAAGTCTAATTCTAATTTGAATTGAATTCTCTGCAATGACTACGAAGGCACACCTTATAAGCTAAATGTTTTCCTCTGTGTTATCTGTTTCATTTATTGTGTTATATGTACTCATGCACTTAAATTGCTATTTGTAACTAAAAGCTGTGAGGTGCATTTCTCTTCCTCTTTGACCTACTGCACTTGTGGTTGCTGAGGTTAAGTATGAGAAGGGATAATGCACAAATTCTCTCCAGGCAACATAAGATGTTTTCATTTTACAACAATCTTCCTTCATTATTAACAGCAAAGTTATTATTATTTTAAATAAACCTTTTTGATCCCAGGGCACACATATGATCACTGTCTCCTTTGATACTCTTTTACCCTCTTTCTTTATCTTTAGTTTGTTATTATTCCCACCCTGACCTCTCTCTGCTTTTTATTGGTCACTCAGTTTATTGGCAAATGCAGCAGACAATTTGAACGCAATAGTTCCATAAGCAGCAAACGAAGTAGCAAGCAGCTGATCTCTTTTACAGGATGGGAGGAGAATTGGCCAGGACAGGACAAGATTGTTGTCCATCCAATAATATTGTGGGACACTTTGCATTCCCAGTTCAGGCAGGTGGGGCTTTGCTTAAATGCCTCACTTTACTTCTTCTTTTCTCTTGCGTAGTGGCGTATGAAGCAGACCAATAACATACTTATGACTGTTTCCAAAGCTAGATTTTCCCTGGCACAGTTTGCTAGCCATGTTAGCAGAGAATTACAGTTTGAGGGGTGCCATATAAGTACATATACATGGTGAGCTAGGAAAACCTCCAGCTCTTGATGTTTGCTACCGGATGATAATCAACCTGTTTGGTTGCGTTACGGATGTACTTTTTTTGGTCACCAAGTCCTTGAATAGCACTAGAACCTGGAATTTCTGGTTCAATGCACCATGAGATCTCAACCTTTCATCCGATATCTTATTAGAAAACTTCTGTAGACTGTGAAACACACATTCCTTTGTGGAACTCAGCAATGACAGCTGCTCCTCACAAAGTTTCCCTTTTACCAAATTGCATTTACATAGCACCTTCTTAGTGTAAAACATCCCATGGTGTTCACAGCAGTGTTACCAAACAAAATTTTGACACCGAATCACATAAGTAGAGATGGGAGAAGTTGACCACGATCAAACAGATTGGGACTTAAAGGAGGCTCTTATTTGGTGAAAGAGACTAGAGAGGTGGGCAGGCTTGACGAAGGAATTCAAGTTGTTAGGGCTCAGGCAAGAGCCCGAGTGGCACTACAATTAAAGTCAGGGATTCTGAAATAAAACCCACAAACGTCTCAGGGTTGGTGGCGGTTATAGTGAGGGGAAGAGGTAGGAATCCAGGGGAGTTTGAAAAGAGGGATAAGAACTTTAAAGTTGAGACTTTGCTGGTCCAGAACCAAATATAATTCGGTGAACACAGGGAGCATTGGGTAAATGGGACATGGTGCAAGTTAGGACACAGTAACAGAGTTTCTGACAACGTTAAGTCTCCAGAAGATAGAATGTAAAACACCAGCCAGATATGCATTGTAATATTCAAGTCTAGAGGTGGCAACAGCACTGATGAGGGAATCAGCATAGCTGAAGTACATCTGGGGTTGATGCTGGGTGATGGAGGTGGCCTTACTGACAGCTAAAGAAAAAGGGCACAATATCATTGATTTACATGGAAGACCCAAATTGGCAAAGAGAACTTCTAGCGATCTCTTAAAGGGTATGTGATGGTTTTAAATTTTAAAAAATCAATTGTAAAGCTATTAAGAGCAAGATATAGTTCTTATTTCAATTTAATTTAGTTATAGGGACTAAAGATGCTGCCAACAAATCAACTTTCTAACAAATAACAGTGAACCAATTTATAAAGGTTTTCAGAAACACTGCAGCAGCATTGATCCTTGCTATATACATTAGGGACGCTAAATCCTTCTAAACTAATGAACAATAAATTAGGTCACATATCCTGCTCTGCTCAATGATTGGAACAATGTAAAGCTAATGTGCACAAATTTAAATGTGAACTGAAATTATCTACATCTCCTCTAACCTGAAGATGCTGACTGTTGCAGGGGTACAATTTCAACAAGCACTGCACTTTCATTCCTGAATGGTCAAGAGGTGCAGGGAAATTATTTTAGCTACAAGCGGTCTGATCTGTCAGTATTGGCACCCAAGTTGGCACTGTCTCCTAGCCATCACTGGGCAGAAGTTGGGGCAAAGATCTTGATAAGTTCAATGTCTCCTCCCAACAAGTTCCATCCCCAGCTTTACTAATTGAGGTAGCATTACCAACACCCTGGTCAAAATCAGTCAACTCAGAACAAACCAGGAATTGAAACTGAATCCCAATACCATAATGAAGACTATTAGTTCAGTCAGCTAAATGTAACATACTGACCAGTACTTACTCAGTGTGCTGAGGATCTCCACGATATCATGAAGTATTTAGCTCCTGAATTCCTGCTGAGGTTTTATGTTGATTAATAAACTACTTTAAAGGTTAATAATGTAATTTGAACACATTAATGATATTTCTATTTGGTAATCACTCACGGTTATCCAATGTTCTTTGTATAATGGAGCATACACTAAATTTATTCATAGTCAACCATAAGTAATCCATAAATAAACTTGTGGTCAAGTTAATAAGAATTAAGGTAATCACTTCACATGTGACTCTTCTTGTATGAAGAGAATCATATGTTGTGTACATGAACATACTGATAGTTTTTCATACAACCAGCTACCACCAATTTAACATTAGGATGAAGTCAAAGTCTTACCAGACCATAGGATTGCTCTCTCAATAGAGAGAGAGACTGGTGCTGCTGTAACCTGAAGGTCACTGTGCCTCAGGCAAGGAAAGAGGTCAAGAAGGAGGCTCCTTCATGGTAACCTCCCCAGGTGCAGGAATTGAACTCACACTGTCCCCCTGCAGTGTAAATTAGCCATCCAGCCAACTGAGCTAACCAGCCCTCCTTATGTTAGAAACAGAATCTTGAGGCTGTAATTTAGTTTCAGATTCCAAATCTACAACTCTGTTTGTGCATTGCCTGATCTTCACTTACATAGTGAGTGACAGATTGTGAAGACCAGAAGTAGATTACAGCACTTATCATACATTATCAGGTATCCATTATTATCGGACTCCCTACATAACTTGAATTGTTCATTGTGAGGAAATCATCATTCCTTGACTGTTGTCAGCGCGGTGGTACACTGGTGAGTCATTTTAGACAGTCAACTGGATTTTAATACTTCTCTTTTACACAAGAAGGCAGATGCAATTCTTTTGCAATGACTGAAAGGAAATGTCTTAAAGAAGCAATGCATCCCATCCACTTCAACCATGAAAGTATGATATGGAAAATTTATAATAAGTGATTAATACATCGGTACAGTATTCCTTGGTCTATGATTTCACTAAGAGCAAGACTCCTGATTAAGTTTCACTTTACTGTATCTGGTTATGTATGCAGTTTTGAGTTGAAGTTTTTGAGAGTGATGTCTACAACTAACAAATGAGTTGAAATGTCCATTATACAATATTGACCAAATAAGACTTCTCTCAGTGTTCAGTGAAGGAAATCTGTGTTTGTGAAATTATAGCGATTTTCAGAGAATTGAGATGCGATTTAATGAGAACAGCAAAAGAGGAATTCTGACTGATCACAGAGCCTGTGGGAAAGCTTTCTGAGCCCCTCAACTACTGGTAGCATAAACCACGGCCAATAAGCCCTCAACAGCCTGAGAAAATAGTTGCTTATTAAAAAATCATCAACCTCAAAGACTCAGGTACAAACCGCTATTTATCCATTGTCACATTATCACTGGGGTTGGGGAGGAAGCGGGGAGGTGGTGGTCGGTGTTGGGAGTGAAGGAGGATTGGAAAAGGGACCAAAAACCTGCTGGATCCCACATCTCCTTCTCTCTGTCGAGATTGCTGAGTTCTAGGAATACCCACTGGCTGAACTGAAATTCAAATAGTAGCCAAAACGTCAGGAAAGGACCCTTAATTTTGTTTTAGAATGGCTGACCTGCCTTTCCAGTATAAGTTACTCAGCCACCCAAACTTGCCAAAGTTAAATTAGATACTGATGTGCTTACATTTAGCGGGGGTCAAGTTTCACATATGTATCAATTTAAGCTGGTCTGCCATGGGGTCAGGTGTGCAATAAAGCTCTGTGCATCAAGTACATAGTTTTATCATTAGCCAACAATAAAATACCTATTTAAAATAACTGCTGTTCTACTATCCATTATCTATCAATATAAAGCCTTCCAGGCAAAATATGATTGAGCAAAATAGCACTATCTATGTGAGGGATATTAATAAATAGGAAGTGTTACACAGACTGCTCACCTCTGCTCAAATCCCTGACTTGTGCTCCCCGCGGATGAATCTCAATGAGAAGAATTGGACTCTGTGCTTTCTTGGTGTGTACCCTCGAGGCAATGCTAGGTGTGATTATAAACACATTTTACAAATTTCAGCAAAATTAAGCCCATATTGGTATGTTGCATAACTGAGCAATAAACCTTGGATAAATGCACAGGTAATCATACAGTGGATGATTGAAGAGGGACAGGATTTTCTCCATGGCTCTTGGGCAACTTACCTCCCTTGACCAACAAGCCAGCAAATTAAGTAGGTTAGCTGCCCTTTAATATATCTTTCTTGACATGGAAGTTTTAAAAAAAATCTATCAAAATTCTTCCTATCTCATTTTATATTTCTTCCTGGTTTTCTCTTGTACCCTTGTTTTTAAACAGTGACCCCGAGTGATATTCTCCCATGAGGAAATATCCACCTTGTCAAGACTTCCCAGGATCTTAGAATCCCTACAGTGTTGGAGCAGGCCATTCAGCCCTTCAAGTCCACACTAACCTTCCAAAGAGCATCCCACCCACCCCACTAACCTATCCCTACATTTCCCAATCCACCTAACCTGTACATCCTTGGACGGTGGGAGGAAACGCACACAGACACAAGGAGAATGAGCAAACCTGCACACAGGCAGTCACCCAAGGCTGACCGAGATCCCTGGCAGTGTGAGGCAGTAGTGTTAACCACTGAGCTTCCATTCCAAACTGCTTATATGTTTCAATCAAATTGTCTCTTATCTTTCTAAACTCCAGTGGATACAAGCCTGGCATATCCAAATTGTCCTGATAAGACAAATCCCCAATTCCAGGTATTAGAATAGTGAACCTTCACTGAACTGCTTTCGGCACATTTCCATCCCTCCTTAAATAAGGAGACAAACACTGTACACAATACTTCAGATGTAGTTTCACCAAGACCGGGATAACTGAAGCATTAGCTCCCTACATTTGTACTCAATTCACTTCATAATAAATAATAATATTCTATTGGCTAAGATAACAAGGTGTAGAGCTGGATGAACACAGCAGGCCAAGCAGCATCACAGGAGCAGGAAGGCTGACGTTTCGGGCCTAGACCCTTCTTCAGAAAAAAATAGAAAGTGTAGATTCAGAAAAAAAAAAGTAGCTTTCCTGCTCCTCTGCTGCTGCTTGGCCTGCTGTGTTCATCCAGCTCTACACCTTGTTATCTCAGATTCTCCAGCATCTGCAGTTCCTACTATCTCTGAAACATATTCTATTGGCTCTTCTAATTACATGCTGCACTTGCATGTTAACCATTGTGATTTATACACTACAACATGGAGATTCCTCTACATTTTAGATCTCTGCAACCTCTCATGATTTGGACTGTCTTCTAAAAAAGTTTCCTGTCAAAATGGACAGTTATATATTTTCCCACATTATACTCAATTTGACAAATCTTTTCACATTTATTTAACCAATTTATATACCTTTGTTGCCACTTTATGTCCATTTTACAATATACTTTCATTCCTATTTTTAAACCAGCACTTGAGCAATGATACCTTTGGACAGTGCAGGTATCCAAGTCATTTATATGAAGTACAAAATGTAACGGCTGTAGCTCTGATCCCAATAGCATATCACTTCCTACATCTTGCCAATCAAAAAAAGACCCATTTATTCCTATTAGCTAGCTACTCTGCTACCCAGGTCAATATGCTATTCCCTATACCATAAGCTTCTAATTTATCTCAATAACCTTTAATGTTGCACCTTCTCAAACGTCTTCTGGAAATCTAAGTACAATACGTTTATCCACAACACACATTACATCCTCAAAGCATGTCCTCCACTCAGCCACAACCATTCTCTCCTAGCACTGAGCTCTCATCAATTCCAATGAAGACTCTACTCTCAGTGGTGTGACAGCCCCTGGTATAAAATATACAAGTAACTGTTCTCTTCTCTGATGTGTTGCAGTAGTTTTGCCTCTCATTCCAGCTCAATACTGAGTTGAACTTCCTCAAGACACAAGCACTAACTGCAGATGTGTTAGTCCTGGATTACATTGGTATCCAGATGCTCCCACATGTCATAGCTGTGATACAGCATCTGTCCTGCTATCTTTAATATGTTTCAATTTGCTGTTAATTAATTTAATTCAGTCATTTGTTTTCTATTTTCATTTTTTTGTATAATTCATTTACAGGCTTTGATTAACCTTACCACCAGTTCCTTCCAACATTTTACATCCTAGGAATAGAACTGAACTTAACCACATAACAGGTAATCACTAAATATCTAGCTTCTTCCCATGTAGCAGAGTAAAAGCCAAATCCTACAGGATAATAAAGTTAGAGAAAGCCTAACCCCACCCTATTCCCCCAACTCTCACCTTTCTGCTCAAAGTTGTTTCTAGTCTATCTACTCAGGTGTAGCCAGAGGAACACTGGCAATCCACTGTTACTGCTCCTCCACCATTATCATAGAATCCCTACAATGTAGAACTTGGCCATTAAGCCCATTGAGTGTGCACTGACTCTCTGAAGAGCATCCTACCCAGACCCACCCCATCCACTTAGTCTGTGCATCCCTGGACACTACGGCAACTTAGCATGGCCAATCTACCGAACTTGCACATTTTTGGACTGTGGGAGGAAACCAGAGCACCCAGAGGAAACCCACGCAGACACTTGGAGAACATGCAAACTCCAAACAGACAGGCTCCTGAGGCTGGAATCAAGCCCAGGTCCTGGCACTGTGAGGCAGTAGTACTAACCACTGAGCCACCATGCCACCTATGCCATGCATTATCTTTGGTGTCTCTTATTGACTCATCCTTTGTCCCATCTTATTTCTCATTCTTGGCATAAACACAACAAACGCAGTATTACATTTCACATGTACACTCCATCACCACCTCTCACAACAGCTCCACTGCCTCTAATCTGTCATGTAGCTAGCTCAATATCCACCTATTATTCAGCAAACATCTTCTCCAATTTCCTACAGGGATCATTAAAGCCATCATCTTCCACATCCCCAACAAACACTGTTTCTTAACCAGTGACTCGATTTCTCTCCCTGAACATCAATTGAAGTTAAACCAGATGGTTTGCAAACTTGATGTTTATTTAACATCAAAGCTGAGATTCTGCTCCCTGTCCATCACCAGGACTCTCCCAATGTCTGTCTCCACCCCAGTCTCAGCTTATCTGCTAGTGGAGGCCTTATCCACACCTTTATTACCTTTACACTCAACAATCTGAATGCTCTTCCAGCCAACCTCCCACAGTGTTCCATAAAGATGGACTCAGCCAAAACTCAACCTTAAATATTCTAAATTGCTCCAAGTCCAGGTAAACCATCATTGCTTTCTGACCTACATTATCTCCTGGTTAAGTAAAATTTAAATTTTAAAAATATCACCTCGTTTTCAAACCCCAGCATGCATGGTCTCCTCCATGTCTCTATAACCTCCTCAAACCCTATAATCCTTGGGCACTCCTTCAATTCTGACTTCTTAAATCATTCCACAACTGATGGCTATGCCTTTAAACACTTAAGCTCTCGGCTTTTTTAATGTCCCCCTAAACCTGCCTGTCTTGTAACCTTTCTTTCTTCCTTTAAGATGCTGCTTATAACCTACCTCCTTCATTAAACTCTTGCTCACCTGTCCTAATATCTCCTTATGTGGTTCAGCATCAAATTGTGATTGATTCTGTGAAGTGCTATGGAAATTTTCTCTGAGTAAAGATGCTACATAAATACAACTTTCCATCGTTATATACTGACAGAACTGTGGAACCTTTCACAGTGTGTGATGCATTTTAAGATACTGCTGAGATGAGACAAAGCTTTTTTTCTGAAGTACAAGCTTTTATTTACTGAGATAACAAGGTGTAGAGCTGGATGAACACATCATGGAAATAGGCCCTTCAGCCCAATTTGCCCATCCCAGTTTTCACGATTAATCTAGTCCCATTTGCCTGGATTTGGTCCATATCCATCCATGTCTTTCCCATTGGTATACCTTACAAATTATGATTTGGAAGAAATACAAACTGTTAACCCTCAATATTGAACTTCCCACTCATTTTGAAGCAGCTTCTGTGCAATGGTTTGTAATCGAGTGAAAATTGATGGGAGCCCTGAAGCACAACAACAGCGCCAGGAACCCGGGTTCGATTCCACCCTCGGGCGACTGTCTGTGTGGAGTTTGCACATTCTCCCCGTGTCTGCATGGCTTTCCTCCGGGTGCTCCAGTTTCCTCCCACAGTCCAAAGATGTGCAGGCTAGATGGATTGGCCGTGCTAAATTGCCCGTAGTGTTCAGTGATGTGTAGATTAGGTGGGTTATAGGGGGATGGGTGCTCTGAGGTTCGGTGTGGACTTGTTGGGCCAAATTGCCTGTTTCCACACTGTAGGGATTCTATTTTCTATGATCAAAATTGTACATCTAAAACACTCCACTCATTGTGACAGTACCCTTTTAAGTTAATTGTTACAGCTAACTTACACCAAATTCTATTTTTATTTATTTTCCTAGCATTTTTAATGACTGTCTCTTTGAATGTTCTGACCTTAGGTTTTGCACTGTGTTGAATTATAGGTTGCACAGGGTGACTGAAATTATTGGGCTTTGGTGTGGTTTTCTCTGGAGTTCCTGATTATGCAGCAGGCTCCTTTTCATCTCCCCATAATCCAACACAAATGAAGGCTTGATAGAAACTTGAGAGTTTGCAATAGCCCAAGAATAACAGCAGGATGGTTTGTAGCAGCACCTGAACCGTAAAGTGAATAATTCATCTGACTTGGTCCAGGCTTGTGGTCTCCAGGGAGACTCAAGTTACTATCGGTAAATTAACACCCAGTGTGTCACCAGCCTCAGATAAAATGAACCATCTCCCTCAGCACTCATCCAGTCAACTTCAGTTTCTTAATTTACTCTAAACCCCACAGTGAAATCAGGAGTATTAATCTGCCTGAGAGATACAGAACTGGTGCAAACTAATTCAATGGAAATTAACATGGGGTTTCGTGCTGATAATTTGCAAAGGTCCATAAAGAAACAAGATTGTGCCTGATATTTCAGATTCTTACAATTGCCCGTACACTGTGGTTGAAAAGGATAACATCACACGTTGAACAACAACTCTCACAGATCCAATAGTCTCCTTTTCAATAAAATCATTCTTGACATCATTGCCCATTCCAAGTTGCTTTTGAAAAGGTGGTGGCAGTGTTTATTTTCTTGAACCACTACTGCTGTTGTTATCAAGGTGCTTCCATGCTGTTAAGCAGTGAGTCCCAGGAATCAAACCCAGCACCAATGAAGTCATAGCGATATATGCCCAGATTTATAAAAATGCTGCCCTGAATGGGAAATCTTTAGCGATGAGGATAGATTGCAGAAGTTGGGACTGTTTTCCATGCAGAGAAGAAAACGGACAGGAGATTTGAGGAGGTTTTCAAAACTATGAACGGGCTGGATAGATTAGTTAGGGAGAAGCTGTTCCCATTCATAATAGGAACAAGGGTGGCATGGTGGCACAGTGGCACAGTGGTTAACACTGCTGCCTCACAGCACCAGCGACCTGGGTTCAGTTCCACCCTCAGACGACTGTCTGCGTGGAGTTTGCACATCTTCCCTGTGTCTGCGTGGGTTTCCTCCGGGAGCTTTGGTTTCCTCTCACAGTCCAAAGATGTGCAGGCTAGGTAATTGGCCATGTTAAATTGCCTGCAGTGTTCAGGGATGTGTAGATGAGGTGAGTTATAGGGGGATGGGTCTGGGTGGGATGCTCTGAGGGTCGGTGTGGACTTGTTGAGCCAAGGGGCCTGTTTCCAAGCTGTAGGGATTCTATGAAAGATCAAAAGGGCATAAATTTAAAGCGATGAGCAAACAAAGCAAGGGTGGTGTGAGGAAAAAAGATGTTTTCACACAATGAATAGTGACAACAATAATATTACCTGAGTCTCTGGATATCCATTGCAATACCATAATGGTAATTCTCTGGAAAGCCATGTTTGAATCCCAACCAAGCAGATGGTTAAATTTGACCATTCCCCACCCCAAAAAATCTATAGTTGAAAGTCCATGAAACCATTGCTGTGAAATCACATCTGGTTCAATAATGTCCTTTAGAGAAGGAAATTATTTTCAATTTAATTCTGGTATGTGGGCATCGCTAGCCAGGCTAGCTTTACCGCCAATTCCTAATTGGCCAGAAGTCAGTTAGGAGTCAACCATATTGCTCTGGGTCTGGAGTCACATATAGATCAGATCAGGTAAGGATAGCAATTTCCTTCCCTGAAGGACATTAGTGAGCCAGATGGGTTTTCACAGCAATTATTTCATGGTCATCATTAGCCATTCAATTCCAGATCTTTTTTTCAATGTATTCAAATTCTATGATCTGCCATGGTGGGATTCAAACCTGATCTCCAGAAAATTAGCTGGCTCACTGGATTAATTGTCTAGCAATAATACCTTGTGTCAAAGAAGAGAACAGTGATACCATCCAACAGGTCTTAAATAATACACTGGGTGACTGAAAAGAAATTAAATGTATTTTATGAGAATCACAGTGGTTAGGGATGTGCAGGCTGGGTGGATTGGCCATGGGAAATGCAGGGTTACAGGAGTAGGGCAGGGTGGGATGCTCTTCGGCAGGTTGGTATGAACTTAATGGGCTAACTGGACTGTTTCCACACTGTAGGGATTCTATGAGTATCAAACATGTCACCATTCAATAGACTAAACCTGTTTTGTGCAGAAAAAGGAAAATTAATAATGGATCAACTCTTCCTGTTCAAAGTTACAAAGGGTTCAGAGAGTACGGTAAGGGATCATGTCAATTGCTTACCAGGTCATAAATTGAAGGTTGACACAGAAAAAGTAAAAAGGACTTTTAGAAGACTTGTTTCATACAAAATACATTAGGATCTGGGAGATCTTATCACAAGTGGAGTTGTATTTCAGATACTATTTAAGAAGACGATAGATAAAAATCAAAAGAATTACGGACGATGTAAGTCAGAGACAAAAATAGAAACTACTAGAAAAGTTCGGTAGGTCTGGCAGCATCTGTGGAGAGAAATCAGAGTTAACGTTTTGGGTTGAATGACCTTTCTTCAGAACTGCCTCAGAACCAGTTCTGAGGAAGGGTCACTTGACGGAAACATTAACTCTGATTTTTCTCCACAAATGCCACCTAGCCTTGCTGAGCTTTTCCAACAAATTCTGTTTTTGTCTAAGAAGATAATAGGCATGAACTTGAAGAAGAATCACAGGGATATAAATGGAAAGTGAAGGAATAGGAATAGACTAGTTGTAAAAACATTCCTGTATAAATAACAGGCTGAATGGCCTCTTTCACTACAGAAATCTCCAAAACTCTATAAATCCTTTTAATTAAACCAACAGGAACAGGCATGGTAACAAATCTCCAGCATTCAATGTATTGTAATTATTTACAGTGTGGTCTCAAAAGCCTGGTAATTTCTCTTCCTGATATAATTATACAGACTATCGTCCCTGTATCCGATCATCTGCTTCTCATCTCCAAAATAATTCTCTATTAGACCATTTGGGGAGTTGTTTGATTGTGTTAGGCTGCAGTGATGGTATTGACTCTCAGTCTCAAATCAGTGTCACATTGACTCTGTTTTTAACTGTCATTAGCACTCTTTCATTTTTTTCTCCCAAGACAGAATATGTTATAAACGTTACACCGCTCAGCAGAGCGCTTAAAGGGACTAGGATTTAATCTCTAGTTTCCGATAATGTTCAGAGGTCATTCGAAGCTCCACTTTTGTGGTTTTTGAAATTATCTCTGGATCTTTCAATAAAACTACAGCTGTTGTTCACTCCCAAATGTACAAACCATTTAATCAGTATACAAAGTTATTTTAAATTATGTTTCTTCTACTTGTTAATTAAAAGGGGCAATTACTACATACAGATTTCGGTAGAAGAAACCATATCTGTGTTGGAGCTAGTTTCCTCTCTAGAGCTATCCACTGGTCAATGAAATCAGTCTGTCTGTGCTACTTATCCCTGAAAAGACCTTTTTTTTCTTGTGCTAATCTTGTGTAGTGCTATTCTCTATCTATTTGTATTCACATAACAGGCATAGTTAATTTAAACCAGATTCAATTCCTTTTTTTAGTCATCGGTTTTTGTCTGCCCATGTTATTGCTTGGCACTTACCATCCCTAATCTAACTTTCCCCATGTACACTTCATCAAAAACCCCGATGTTCATTAAACTACCTGGGCTCCTGCTATGGCAACACCTCAATGTTAAAACTCTGAACCTTGCTTTCAAATCCCTCCCTATCTGTGTTAACTTTTACCTATGGTCCCAAAACCATTTGTCATAACTGTGCTCCTTTTTGTAATGTTATTGCTTGTGTTGTTCCATTCTGCATTAGTCCCTGATACCTTGTGCTTATGTATGTGTCATAGGACTGCTCCTAAGCCCTTGCTTTGCTCATCCATGTATCCTACTATTTTCACAGAAATCTGTGGCGTGAATTCACCACTGGAGGATTGTGGAGAACAACAGGCTAACTTTATGGGTTCCTTGTCAACATTGCAAACTCCTATCTACAAACTTATGATGGATAAGCTAAGAATGATGGACAGTCATTACAGTGATAGTGATGGGTTGAATTGAATTGTGTAAGATTAGCATGAAATTCCACTGTCTATAACTTTAGCCAAGTTGTTAAACTGGTGAAAATAACCAGTGTAAGCTCTCTGTTAACACAACACAACACAAAATAAATTTGTCCATAATCATTAATAGATTAAAATGTGATTTTAAACCCATGAGTGTCTTGGGCAATGAAATGGACACCAGCTTTTTGTAAAATATTCATTCATAGGATTTGGGCCTCTGCAGTGAGGCCACAATTTATTACTCAGCATTAATTGCTCAACATTAATTGCTCTGGAGAAGTTATAGTGAACTGCCCATTTGAATTACTGTCGTTCATGTAGTCCAAGTATACTCACTGTTTTTAGATAGGGAGGTGCAGGAATTGGACCCAGTGGAGGAACAGTGATACAGGGTGGTGTGAGGCTTGGAGGGTAACTTGCAGTTGGTAGCATTCCCATGTCTCTGTTGACCTTGTCTTTCTAGATGGTAAAGGTCATGGGTTAGAAAGATGCTGTTGAAGGAGTTATAGTGAGTTGCTGCAGTGCAGCTTGTAGATAATACACACTGTGGGTAATGTGCACTGATGGTGAGGGACATGAATGTTGAAACTTGAAGGTTTTCGATAATGTGCCGATCAAGTGGATTGCTTTGCCCTGGATGGTGCCAAACGTCTTAACTGTGGTTGGAGCTGTACTCATCCAAGCAAGTGGGGTGCATTCCATCACAATCCTGACTTGTGCCTTGTAAATGATAGTCAGACAAATCAGGAGGTGACTTGCTCGCCACAGGATTCCCAGTCCCTGACCTGTTCTTACAGCCACAAGAAGGTACACGGGTTAAGTTTCTGATTCATGGTAACATTTCACAATGTTTATAATAGGGATTCAGTAATGGAAATTCCACTGAATGCCAAGGGACAATGGTTGGATTTGCGCTTATTGGAAGTGATCATTAACCGGCACTTGTGTGGCATGTATGTTACTTTCCACTTATCAGCCTAAAACTGTCATGTTTGATCAAACTGTATTACTCCTAAGGAACAATGGTACTAAAGCTATCTATAGAATATTAACAAAACTCAACGCATGTCAAAAATAATTGGTTCTAAAACTCATTTATTTCCCGGAGGCTTTTCCTTCATTCATTCATAATGTTACTTTGATTTTATTTTCATGAGCTTTTGATGAAATTATTATAATGTCCTCAATAAAATCTGCTTCTTTTCAGACAACAGCTGAGAAGAACATTTTGCCTTTTTTTTAATGAAACCAAATTACTCACTCCATTTATATCACACATTGTCATCACTGAAGTATCACAGAGCACAGGGCGCAGAGTGCTTTCATGTAGATAATCGTTCAGTGTCAGCAATATTACACAGAAAGCAACAGGATGGAGGATCAGTCAAGAGATAGTAGGAATTGCAGATGCTGGAGAATCTGAGATAACAAGGTGTAGAGCTGGATGAACACAGCAGGCCAAGCAACATCAGAGGAGCAGGAAGGCTGACGTTTCGGGCCTAGACCCTTCTTCAGAACCTCACAGCGCTAGCTGAGAGTTAAACGTTGTTAAAGAACACACTCTCTCTCTCTTTACATGTGGTTACTTATAATGCTTTCCGCAGAAAGTGTAGGCAGAGAAATTCAGGACCATCCATGTTTTGGGAACACAGGGTAGTGAGGCTCAAGTCTCATTGCAAAAGCAGAATTCAATTTATAGATGATAATGTTTCATCTGAAGCATGACATCTCTGGCAAAGCAGCAATCCCTCATTACTACACTGGGATACTAACCAACACAGTAAGGGGAGAACAAAATGAATGTGCAATACTGTTCGTAATTTCCATATTGTGGTGTACAGTCACACAACAACTTCCAGCAATCATCACTTCATTATAGCTGTCCTGGACACGGTACTTGGAAATCACTTGCAGTAATATTACCATACACGCATGCAATGCACATACTGAATTTCCTGTCTACTAGCTTAAATGAGTCAGCAATCTGTTCAGTTTGATTTTCATCTATTGACACGATATAGGTATCACTGGATAGGCTAACACCATTGTTTATCCTTAATTGCCCTTGAGAAGGTGATGGTGAACTGTCTTCTTGAAAGGGTTAACAACACTGTTAAAATATCAGAGATATATTTTAAATGTTTGCATGGTCACTTGTTTTGTAATGATCGCTGGGACTTATTTAATACTGATGTAAGTTACAGCTGCTAAATGACATAAATCCCTTTATTTACCACACTCCACATAGAAACTGCTGGTTTCTCAGAACAGGGTAGATTCCAGATTTTGTGTTGTGTCAGGTCCATTCAAAAGTGGAAGGTGTTTAAACAAACAAATTACATTTTTGAACGACATTTATATAACCTATCGCTTACTGCTAAATAAGTACCATAATAAGACCATAAGACATAGGAGCATAAATTAGGCTATTCGGCCCATCGAGTCTGCTCCGCCATTCAATTATGGCTGATAAGTTCCTCAGCCCCATTCTCCCGCTTTCTCCCCATAACCTTTGATCCCCTTGATAATCACGAACCTATCTAACTCAGTCTTAAATGTACTCAATGACCTGGCCTCCACAGCCTTCTGTGGCAGTGAATTCCATAGATTCACCACTCTCTGGCTGAAGAAGTTTCTCCTTATCTCCGTTCTCAAAGGTCTTCCCTTTACTCTAAGGCTGTGCCCTCAGGTCCTAGTCTCTCCAATGGAAGCATCTTCCCAATATCCACCCTGTCCAGGCCATTCAGTATTCTGTAAGGAGTTGCGAACATATATACAAATATACAAGTTAGGAGCAGAAGGTCATTTGGCCCTTTAAATCTGCTTCATCTATCAATAAGATCATGACTGATTGTTTCAGATTCCACATTCCCATCTCTCCCCGATAAACTATGATTCCCAGGCCCAACAAGAATCTGTCTATCTCCACTTTAAAAATATTCAATAACCATGCCTCCATTGCCTCTTGAGGATTCCAAAGTTGCACAATCCCCAGACAGAGAAAAGTTCCTCCCATCTCTGTCCTGAAAGAGTGGCCTCTAATTTTAAATCTAGTTCACAAGAATAAGGATCCTTCTCACGGTCACCTTGTCAACACCATTCAGGATCTTATAAACTTCGATCAACTCACCCCCTACTCTTCTGATCTCCAGTGAAAACAAGCCCAGTCTGTTCGATCTTTCCTCATAGGACAACCTGCTCATTCCAGGCTTCAGTCTGGTAACCCTCCTCTGAACTGCCTCCAATGCATTTACATTCATCCCTCAATAAGGAGATCTAAACTTCACACAGTATTTGAGATGTGCTTTTACCAATAGCCTGCAGAACTGAAGTATAAAATCCTCTCCTTTACATTTAATTCTGCCACCATAGCAGAAAGTGGAATTTGGATTCAAGAGACATGTGTAATTAAGAGACTAAAGATGACCATTGTTAATCGTTTTGGAAATACACTAATGTCTTTTAGGACATAGATTCTAGACCTACATTAATGTGGTTGACTCTTAACTGTCCACTGGGCAATTAGGAATTGGTAATAAATGCTGGCCCAGGCAGTGAATGGGTTTTAAAAAATGCCAGCTTGTGGTATCAGGTCTTCTGGGTTCATCATTGAGGAAAGCTGGGTGAATTGTTATGGCCTGTAATACAGGTTAAAAAGAATGTAAAACAAAGATGTGATGAATCATGTAATGAATATGGGCTGGACCTAGGTTTTAAAAGTCATAGATGGGATAGAAAAGAGAGAGCTTCAAGTTATGGAATTATGAGTTCTCAAATGCAGTCAAACTTACAGTTGATTTTTATTTTCCACATGTATTGACATTTCTCTCTTCTGCAATTGTAAGAATAACAGAATAACATAGCATGGCATTGATCTATCCAGAGATGCTACTGCGTTTTTTGCGGCAGCAGCAGTGGGAGCAGTGAGAGTGAGGTCCAGGGGCCCGCCGGGACGGTAAGTTCTTCATTTTGGCAGCGGAGCTGAGTGGCCGTGGTCGAATTGCGCTCTCGGAAAGTGAGTGAACTGATATATTTGGGCAGTGGCTACACCCGAGACACTATACGTGTAGTGTCTCCCACCCACCCTCCTCCTCTGACCAAAACAAAAAGACTCTGCTGTGTTTTTCTTTTTCTTTTTTTCATTGTGTGCTGGTAAGTAGAGTTATTTGGTACAAATTTTTTTCATTTCATTTATCTAGTATTTGATTTTATTGTAGGACTAAGTTAAGGCTAAAGTAAAAATGGCAGGAGATCCCAGACCCGTGTTCTGCTCCTCTTGCTCAATGTGGGAGCTCAGGGACGCGACTGATGTCCCTGACCCCTACACGTGCAGGAAGTGTGTCCAGCGGCAGCTCTTGAGCTGCAGATGGACTCACTTTGGAGCATCCGCGATGCTGAGGAAGTCGTGGATAGCACGTTCGGCAAATTGGTCACAGCAAAGATTACGATTGCTGAGGGAGAAAGGGAATGGGTAACCAAAAGGCAGAAAAAAAGCAGGAAGGCAGATGTCCCTTGCGGTCATCTCCCTCCAAAACAGGTATACCGTTTTGGATACTGCTGGGGGAGATGGCTCACCAGGGGAAGGCAGCAGTAGCCAGGTTCATGGCACCGTGTCTGGCTCTGCCGTACAGAAGGGCGGGAAAAAGAGTGGAAGGGCTATAGTCATAGGGGATTCGATTGTAAGGGGAGTAGATAGGCGGTTCTGTGGTCGAAAACAAGACTCCCGAATGGTATGTTGCCTCCCAGGTGCACGGGTCAGGGATGTCTCAGATCGACTGCAGGACATTCTGCAGGGGGAGGGTGAACAGCCAGCTGTTGTGGTGCATATAGGCACCAACGATATAGGTAATAAAAGGGATGAGGCCCTACAAGCAGAATTTAGGGTGTTAGGAGCCAAGTTAAAAAGTAGGACCTCAGAGGTAGTAATCTCAGGATTGCTACCAGTGCCACGTGCTAGTCAGAGTAGAAATGGAAAGAATAGGCAGGATAAGTGAGTGGCTTGAGAGATGGTGCAGGAGGGAGGAGTTCAGATTTTTGGGACATTGGGACCGGTTCTGGGGGAGGTGGGGCTATTACAAATTGGACGGTCTACACCTGGGCAGGACTGGAACCAATATCCTAGGGGCTGCTTTTGCTAATGCTGTTGGGGAGGGTTAAACTAATGTGGCAGGGGGATGGGAACCAAATGAGGAGGTTAGTGGACAGTAAGGAGGTAGTAACTAAAGCCTGTAAGGAACTCGATAATGAAGTCAGTGTGACTAAGGGGAAGAGGAGGCAGAGAGCAGATGATGAACGCAGAGGGCCAGGTGGTCTGAGGTGCATTTGTTTTAATGCGAGAAGTGTAGTAGGTAAGACAGATGAACTTAGGGCTTGGATTAGTACCAGGGAGTATGATGTTATTGCTATTACTGAGACTTGGTTGAGGGAAGGGCAAGATTGGCAACTAAATATCCCAGGATATAGATGCTTCAGGCGGGATAGAGAGGGAGGTAAAAGGGGTGGAGGAGTTGCATTACTGGTCAAAGAGGATATCACAGCTGTGCTGAAGGAGGGCACTATGGAGGACTCCAGCAGTGAGGCAATATGGGCAGAGCTCAGAAATAGGAAGGGTGCGGTAACAATGTTGGGGCTGTACTACAGGCCTCCCAACAGCAAGCGTGAGATAGAGGCACAAATATGTAGACAGATTATGGAAAGATGTAGGAGCAACAGGGTGGTGGTGATGGGAGATTTTAATTTTCCCAACATTGACTGGGATTCACTTAGTGTTAGGGGTTTAGATGGAGCAGAATTTGTAAGGAGAATCCAGGAGGGTTTTCTAGAGCAGTGTGTAAATAGTCCAACTTGGGAAGGGGCCGTACTGGACCTGGTGTTGGGGAATGAGCCCGGCCAGGTGGTTGAAGTTTCAGTAGGGGATTACTTTGGGAATAGTGATCACAATTCCATAAGTTTTAGAATACTGATGGACAAAGACGAGAGTGGTCTTAAAGGAAGAGTGCTGAATAGGGGGAAGGCCAACTATAGCAAAATTCGACAGGAGTTGGGGAATGTGGATTGGGAGCAGCTGTTTGAGGGTAAATCCACATTTGATATGTGGGAGGCTTTTAAAGAGAAGTTGATTAGAGTGCAGGACAGACATGTCCCTGTGAAAATGAGGGATAGAAAGGGCAAGATTAGGGAACCATGGATGACAGGTGAAATTGTGAGACTAGCAAAGAGGAAAAAGGAAGCATACATAAGGTCTAGGTGACTGAAAACAGACGAAGCTTTGGAAGAATATCGGGAAAGTAGGACCAATCTGAAATGAGGAATTAAGAGGGCTAAAAGGGATCATGAAATATCTTTAGCAAACAGGGTTAAGGAAAATCCCAAAGCCTTTTATTCATACATATGGAGCAAGAGGGTAACTAGAGAAAGGGTTGGCCCACTCAAGAACAAAGGAGGGAAGTTATGCGAGGAGTCAGAGAAAATGAGTGAGATTCTTAATGAGTACTTTGCATTGGCATTCACTGAGGAGAGGGACATGATGGATGTTGAGGTTAGGGATAGATGTTTGATTACTCTAGGTCAAGTCAGCATAAGGAGGAGGGAAGTGTTGGGTATTCTAAAAGGCATTAGGGTGGACAAGTCCCCAGGTCCCGATGGGATCTATCCCAGGTTACTGAGGGAAGCGAGAGAGGAAATAGCTGGGGCCTTAACAGATATCTTTGCAGCATCCTTGAGCACAGGTGAGGTCCTGGAGGACTGGAGATTTGCTAATGTTGTCCCCTTGTTTAAGAAAGGTAGCAAGGATAATCCAGGTAATTATAGACCGGTGAGCCTGATGTCAGTGGTGGGGAAGCTGCTGGAGAAGATACTGAGGGATAGGATATATTTACATTTGGGAGAAAATGGGCTTATTAGTGATAGGCAGCATGGTTTTGTACAGGGAAGGTCATGTCTTACCAACTTAATAGAATTCTTTGAGGAAGTGACAAAGTTGATAGATGAGGGAAGGGCTGTAGATATCGTATACATGGACTTCAGTAAGGCGTTTGATAAGGTTCCCCATGGTAGGCTGATGGAGAAAGTGAAGTCGCCTGGGGTCCAGAGTGTACTAGCTAGATGGATAAAGAACTGGCTGGGCAACAGGAGACAGAGAGTTGTAGTGGAAGGGAGTTTCTCAAAATGGAGCACTGTGACCAGTGGTGTTCCACTGGGATCCGTGTGGGGACCACTGTTGTTTGTGATATACATAAATGATCTGGAAGAAGGTATAAATGATCTAAATAGCAAGTTTTCAGATGACACTAAGATTGGTGGAGTAGCTGATAGCGAAGGGGGCTGTCGGAGAATGCAGCAGAATATAGATAGATTGGAGAGTTGGGCGGAGAAATAGCAGATGGAGTTCAATCCAGGCAAATGCGAGGTGATGCATTTTGGAAGATCCCATTCAAGAGCAAACTATACGGTAAATGGAAAAGCCCTGGGGAAAATTGATGCACAGAGAGATCTGGGTGTTCAGGTCCATTGTACCCTGAAGGTGGCAACGCAGGTCGATAGAGTAGTAAAGAAGGCGTATGGCATGCTTTCATTCATCAGACGGGGTATTGAGTACAAGAGTTGGCAAGTCATGTTACAGTTGTATAGGGCTTTGGTTCGACCACATATGGAATACTGCATACAGTTCTGGTTGCCACATTACCAAAAGGATGTAGATGCTTTGGAGAGGGGGCACAGGAGGTTCACCAGGATGTTGCCTGGTATGGAGGGCGCTAGCTATGAAGAGAGGTTGAGTAGATTAGGATTATTTACATTAGAAAGACGGAGGTTGAGGGGGGACCTGATTGAGGTCTACAAAATCATGAGAAGTATAGACAGGGTGGATAGCAAGTAGCTTTTTCCCCAGACTGGGGGACTCAATTACTAGGGGTCACAATTTTAAGGTGAGAGGGGAAAAGTTTAAGGGAGATATGCATGGAAAGTTCTTTACACAGAGGGTGGTGGGTGCCTGGAATGCGTTGCCAGCGGAGGTGGTAGAGGCGGGCACGATAGCATCATTTAAGATGTATCTAGACAGATACATGAATGGGCAGGGAGCAGAGAGATACAGATCCTTGGAAAATAGGCGACAGGTTTAGATAGAGGATCTGGATCAGCGCAGGCTTGGAGGGCCGAAGGGCATGTTCCTGTGCTGTAATTTTCTTTGTTCTTTGGGCTTTGCTGTGTTAGATGATAACTAGAGCAGGAGTCAATCCTCCTTAGTGGTCCATCCATGAGCGGTGTAAATGGCAAGTCGAGTAATCATTCGCGTGAGTGCGTGTGTGTGTGTGTGTGTGTGTGCGTGTGTGTGTGTGTGT
>NC_063361.1:8525624-8537846 GCF_021869965.1 Rhincodon typus | reverse complement strand
CCAGCTCGTCCCCGCCTCCCTAACCTGTTCTTCCTCCCACCTATCCCCTCCTCCCACCTCAAGCCACACCCCCATTTCCTACCTACTAACCTCATCCCACCCCCTTGACCTGTCCGTCCTCCCTGGACTGACCCATCTCCTCCCTACCTCCCCACCTACACTTTTACTGGCTCCATCCCGCCTCTTTGATCTGTCTGTTTCCTCTCCACCTATCTTCTCCTCTATCCATCTTCTATCCGCCTCCCCCTCTCTCCCTATTTATTTCAGAACCCCCTTCCCATCCCCCATTTCTGATGAAGGGTCTAGGCCTGAAACGTCAGCCTTCCTGCTCCTATGATGCTGCTTGGCCTGCTGTGTTCATCCAGCTCTGCACCTTGTTATCTCTGAACACTGGGGAGCTGTTTATTAATGAGTATGCACTGCTTAACAACACTGTCGGCCACGCTTCCCATCATTTGTACTGATAATTGAGAATAGGTTGATGTGTCTGTAATTGCGTGGATTAGATTTGTTCTGCTTTTTGCTGTTATGACATATCTGAGCAATGTTCTACTTTTTCAGGTTGGTGTCAATGATGTAGGTGAACTGGAACACCTTGGTAAAAAGCTAAGACAATGCTGCACTATAAATCTTCAGTGACACAGCCAAAGTGTTGATGGGGTCTTTAGGCTTCAGTGTGCTGGGCAATTTGTTTGGCATCACGAGAAGTGAACTGGTTTGGCTAAAGACTGGAGGGGAAAACACTGCATGTCTAATTCCTTATCCCCTCCACCCAGCAGAAATGATGACATTTTTAAACTTAGGTACATAGTGGAGAGGCGATATCCTAGTGGTATTATCGCTGGACTATTAATCCAGAGATCCAGGCAATGTACCAGAAATCTGGATTCAAATCCCACCATGGCAGATGTCGATATTTGAATCTAATAAAAATTGGGAATTAAGAGTCTCATAATGACAGTAAATCCATTCTCGGTTGTCAGAAAAACCCATCTCAGTCACTAATGCCCTTTAGGGAAGGAAACTGCCATCCTTACCTGGTCTGGCCTACATGTGACTCCAGAGCCACAGCAATGTGTTTGACTCTGAACTGCCTTCTGGGCAATTAGGGATGGACAATAAATGCTGGCTTCACCAGTGATGTTCATGCCTTATGAATGAATAACAAAAAATTACTCTCAGTCTAAATATTTTTAATCAACCAGTTCACAGATATTAGGGCACATGCTTGGAGCAGATGAGATTTGAATTTGGACCTCCTGGGTCAGAGGTAGGAACACAATCACTGCATCACAAGACCTCAACTTACCTTATTATATTATGCAAAATCAATATAAGAAGCTGTTGTTTGGTTTATAGCTTCCAGAAATACAAAGCTTCAGGTATGGGCAAGTACTGTATCAATGTCTGTGCTCACTTCATACAAATGGGTCCTTAAGCAGTTTGTGAATGTTTCAGATTGGAATTCTGACTCTACTTAATCAAACATTTTCTGTCTGCTGAGAGGTTTTGGTTTGAACAGTGAATGATAGTGACTGAGACAAATGGATAACTGGCTCAATGTTAGATAACAAGGTGTAGAGCTGGATGAACACAGCAGGCCAAGCAGCATCAGGGAAGCAGGAAGGCTGACATTTCGGGCCTAGACCCTTCTTCAGAAAAAAAACGTCAATGTCACCTTTTTACACAATTGCACAAACAAAACAGGCCCTCCCCCACTGAAAATGTTGTTTGAAAGCACCTGTTTCTCCATTCACAGAGCAGAGAAAGAGGCCTTAGAGCAGCAAATGAAAGAACCTAATTAATTCTAATAGGTTGTTGACAAGTTCCGTCATTCATTCCTACCTCTGCTTGTGCGCCATTCAACAACTTCCAAACTGGCACATTCCAAATTAAGAGCTTACTGAGCGAAGAATTGTGGTTTGGCGCAGCCCATTAATCCACGATACAGAGAATGTTGCTTTTGGTGGTCCTTAAAATCATGTTAGTGAATAGCATTGTCTTATCCGTCAATGGGGAGCATTATGGAGTATCTTTCTCCGCTTTGGTTGACCATGAAGATTGTCACCATCCTTCACCTGCTCCACAACGACATGGAAATCATGGTTATGACAAATGGCTCCACCACCGATCCATTCCCTGTTCAGACTGGTGTCCATCAGGATTCCGTCATCACCCCAACACTGTTCTCGATCTACCTTGCTGCAATGCTTCACCTCACCGCTGACAAGCTCCACATGGGAGTGGCGTTAACCCACAGAACCAGCGGGAAATTATACAACCTTCGATGCCTTCAAGCTAAAACCAAAATCACACCAACCAGTGTCATCGAGCTGCAGTACGCAGATGATGCTTGTGTATGCACAATCTCATAGGATGCACTCCAGACCATCGTCAGCACCTTTACAGAGGTACTGAGAGCATGGGCCTCACCCTGAACATCCGCAAAATGAAGGACCTCCACCAACCTGGCCCAGCATTGTGAAATGAACCCCCAATCGTCAAGGTCCACGGCGAGGCCTTAAAGAACATTGACCACTTCCAATACCACGGGAGTGTCCTGTCTGGCAAAGCAGTTATTGATGAAGAAATCCAGCACCACGCCCAGTGTGCCAGCACAGCCTTCAGCCATCAGAGGAAAAGGGTGTTCAAGGAAAACAACAACATCAGATCTGATACCAAGCTCATGGTTTACAGAGCTGTGGGGGTTTCTGCCCTCCTATATGGCTCTGAAAGATGGACAGTCAGCAGCAGATACCTCAAGGCACTGGAGCGGTACCGCCGACATGGCTGCGTAAGAAACTGCAAATCCGCTAGGAAGAAAGGCGCACCCACACCAGCGTCCTCAATCAGGACAACTTCTCCAGCATCGAGGCACTGACCACCCTTGATCAGCTACAATGGGCTGGGTACGTCGTCTATATGACCGACACGAGACTCCCCAAGCAGGTGCTCCACTCTCAGTTCCGAAACACCAAGAAAGCCCCAGGTGGACAGAGGAAGTGCTTCAGGGACATTCTCAAGGCCTCACTTGTGAAGTGCAGTATTCCCACAGACACCTGGGAATCACTGGCCCAGGACCATCCAAAGTGGAGGAGGAGCATCCAGGAAGGTGTCGAGCACCTCGAGACTTGCCGTTGGGAAAAAGTGGAAGCTGGGCTATAACAGCGAAAGAAGCGCGCTGCCACACCAACACCCCACCCCCCTCTTCCCCTGACCACCACCTGCTCCAAGTATGGCAGAGCCCGCGAAAGTCGCTTTGGTCTGTACAGCCACCCATGGACTCATCCTCAGAGTGGAAGAGAGTCATGGAGTCTTTGAGTTATAGGTTTATGGAGAAGTACAACTTGCCCATGCTGACCAGATATCCTAAACTAATCCAGTCCCAAGTCATCTTCATCTGCGAGGGACTGCTAATGATGATGATCATAACTGGAAGACGGATGCTGGATATTTGATCAATAGGATATTTGGACAACTGTGTCCAATCTAATAGTGGACAGACCAAATATTCAGAAGTTAGTGAATTTGGCCACTGAATAGATATTGCATTAAATTATCATCCAACAGGTTTTCAATGTATACATAGAATTAATTGCATCAAAACTCACAACAAATCTACTTTTGAGTTTCAAATACTTAACAAATTTTTAAGATCAGTCTAAACAGTGAGGAAACGCCAGTACATTTATTACTAATTAAGGTGTGTGATAACCCCTTCAAGGCCCATGAGGAATCACTAATTAATCTCCTTGTGGAGCTCATTGAGTCTGAGTTCCCTTGGTAACAGGAAATGGCTTGCCCAATTGGAACTCATCACCTGAGCCCTTTATAAAGCAGACCCATGCTGTGTCTGTAGTGGTGTATTTGGTCTCTGTGTGTAGCTTATGTGATAATACAGAGGCATGTGAAAAAACAGGGTGAGAGGTCTTAACTGGAGTAGCTTTGACATAGGAGGTAGCATGGAGGATACTGGGGGATAGTCTGGAGGGAGACAGCAGTCACTGTGGATTCATAGTTGGGGCTTTGTTGAAAATCTCTCTTCTAGCATTGACTGACAATATCATAGTCTTAAAGAAATGATGTCACCGCTTTCCCCCCCACCCCAATATGTGAAGGGGAATTTGACCATTTAACCTTGGTCAAGAGATGGCCCTGTGAACTTCCAAAACATCAGCATTTCTGGATAGCCAACGTATTGCTGGATCTGTCAGGCTTTCTCTTCCCAGCCCTTGTCTTCTATCTTCTGGATATACCTTTGGGAATTGGTGTTGAGCTGTTCGAATGCTGCCATGTTGAATTTTGACCTTGGCTTGTTCTGTCGGAAGGGAAAGCTGCTCCTGTACTACTTAAGTTGGTCACATGGTTAGGATGTGGTATGCACAGTGTTACTTAAGCCTTGAAATTTGATCTTTAATAGATTTGTCTAAAATCAATCTCTTCCATGTTTTAGCAAAAATGCAACCCATTTAAATAGAATTAGCTGCTGAAGAATGGAGAGATGTGCCCTTGTGAAAATCTTAGCTCATGTACGTGCTCCAGTGTGTGTATTACTTCTTTTGTAATCCCTTACTGTCCAAGGTTAGCACTGAGTCATAGAGTCATACAGCATAGAAACAGACCCTTTGGTCCACTCTGTCCATGCTGATCGTAAACCACAATCTAAACTAGTCCCACCTGCCTGCACTTGGCCCATATCCCTCCAAACATTTTTTATTCATGTACCCATCTAAATGCCTTTTAAACATTGTAATTGTACCTGCATCCACCACTCCTTCTGGAAGTTCATTCCATATACAAACTATTCACTATGTAAGAAAATTGTCCCTTGTCTTCTTTAAATTTTTCTCCTCTCATCTTAAAAAATGCTCCCTGGTGTTGAAATCCCCCACTCTAGGGAAAAGACAACTGTTATTCACCTTATTTATGCCTCTCATGATTTTATGAACTTCTATAAGCTCACCTCTCAGCCTCCTACACTCCAGTGAAAAATGTCCTAGCTTATCCAGCCTCTCCTTATAACTCAAACCCTCCATTTCTGACAACATCCTGGTAAATTTCTTCTGAACCATCTCCAGCTTAATAATATCTTTCTTATAACAGGGAGACCAGAACTGGACATTGCACACTGCAGTGGTTCAGGAGTAACACACTTCATCACCTTCTCAAGAGTAACTAGGCAGGAATGATTAATGCTGATCTTGTCAGTTTCACCCCTGTGAGAATGAATTCAAACAAATCCTGCAGCTAATCATAATTTTGTATGTACTAATTTCCAAGAATTTGTTATTCCATTTACATTTTCCAATATGTATCGCAACAAATGCACCCTGATAGCTGAGGCTCCTTTGAAAGAATGTTGGAAACAGGAAATTTGTCAGGTTATTTTCATTCCTTGTGACAGATAAATTCAACCTGATACAATTTATTTTGGTGAGCTTCTCCCCTTGAGGGCTTCTGTTGGTGTTTTGATCTAGTGTAAAATGGCTTCCACCTTTTTCTCCACATCTTCATAATCAGGTGACAGGAATCACTTATTGCACACATTTGAACTTTGAATTGTATTTGAAGGGCTGGCAAACAAAATGTGTGGTCTAGTCACCTGACAGGAACTGGCTGATGCAAGAACAGTGTGCACTCTTTGCTAAACATTATTCATACTTTCAGTCAAACTTCGATTCTCCCGCTGCTGTTTAAGACCCTTTCTGGTATGTGGCAATGATAAACGACTAGGTTGGTGACAGTGAGGGATTGCTGCAAGTACTATTGAAGAGAATGCTATGAAAAGAAATTAAAGGAAATATATACAGAGTTTCAAAGGAAAGAAACTTCTGGGAACATTTTCAAAAGTTACCAAACTTTCAGGACGGTAGTAAATAACATGCTCAATTTATGTTTTAAAAGCCTCGATCTCTCATCCCGAGTCAGAGATCTCTCTCATTTTTCCAACACTCTCAATCGATGTCAATCTCTTTCCCCAAGCACCCAGCAGTCACCCACATCCATCATTACCTGCACCTTCTCCCCCTACACCACCAGTCAGTGGCTTACAATCCATGGTCAATATTCACTCTAAAGGTGCACCCAAGATCCGTGGACATCTAAGTCCCTTTCACGTTATAATAATTATTCTCAACTCCTCAAGCAGAACTGTGACTCCCTGTTTTCACAGCACTAACAGTTATTCATGCCTACACTCTCTTACTGACATTATCACTCATGGCCTCCATAGGAAGACAGTGGTCATCCCACACTGCCCAACACCTTCACTAATCATGGCCTACATTCTTCACAGTACAGTTAGTGGTTAAGCAATCATCGGAAATAACCACCCACCCCTCCCCCAAAACAGCAATAGCAACAATTGTATTTAGAAAGATAATGTGATGTTTGTCTTTCTAACTCTATTTCTTATTTTTCTAACTTCTACAATGCATAACTGTATGGTAATGTAACTTTTTTTCTTTATTTTGTATAATATATATTATATAGCTAAGAACTGTTCATTTGTAAGGGTGACTTGGTGAAAGGATACCAGGCTCTTTGGAGTTGTTTCAATGACCTCAGGTTTATAGAGGGTAGAATGTGGGAGGCTGTATTCTAAAGGGTTAATGTGAATATGCAAATAAGATAGCTTGTGCCATTGTTCGGAAGTGATGCAAGATTGCATGATTAAGAGGAGATAATTGTTTCCAACAGCCCCATGGCAGTCTTGATTTGTAGTGGTTGGCATTCACTGTGTTCAAATAGAAAGGTAATGATTGGCCCTACGTTGAAAGAATCCTGCTATATGTACCCACCTCGCTCTCAAACCAAACCACAGAATACAGACTGACCAGGAATGTGTTGGGATGCTTAAGTCAAGAAGTAATAAAAGAATGGATGAGAGTCTCAGCAGAGGCTGGGACAAAAACGATGATGATACAGAACAGTTGATACAGTGTGGAGCTGGAGGAACACAGCAGGCCAGGCAGCATCAGAGGACGAGGAAAGTCGATATTTCGGATTTACACCCTTCATCAGGATTCAGGAGGGGGAAAGGAATTTAGAAATAAATAGGGGTTTGGGACTGGGGGAAGGTGAGTGGGATGGTAATAGGTAGGGGGTTGTGGAGATTGGTCAATGGGAAGGGGGGGGTGGGTAGGTGAAAAGGAAGATGGACGGGTTGTGTCAGGTCAAGGAGGCGGGGATAAGAGGGAGGGCTGGACATGGGATAAGGCTGGGGGTGGGGAGATTTTGAAGCTGGTGAATTCTACGTTGAGGCCACTGGGCTGTAAGCTCCCGAGGCGGAATATAAGGTGTTGTTCATCCACTTTGCGTGCTTCCTCATTGTGACATTGAATGAGGCCCAGGATGGACATGTCGCCAAGGGAGTGGGAAGAGGAGTTGAAATGGCTGACAACCGAAGGTGGTGTTAACTGGAGCGCACCAACCGTAGGTGCTCTGCAAATCAGTCACCGAGTCTGCACTCGGTCTCTCTGATGTAGAAGAGACCACATCAGGAGCAATGGAAGCAGTAGACCCAGGTTAGAAGACGTACAGGTGAATCCCTGTTGGATATGGAATGATTGTTTGGGGCCTTGGAGGGAGGTGAGAGGGGAAGGTATGGAGCAGGCATAGCACTTCCTGCGGTTGTAGGGGAAGGTGCCGGGTGTGGTGGGGAATGCGGAGTGTGGAATGGACGAGGGAGATACGGAGAGTGTGGTCCCTACAGGAAGTAGATGGGGAGGGGAGAGGAATATCCTTTTGGTGGTGGGTGCCCGATTACAGGTGGTGATCGTGGCGGAGAAGGTTTATTGGATTCAGAGGTTGGTGGGGTGGTACGTGCGGGTTGGGGGACTCTATCCTTGTTGTTGTTGGGGTGGGGCGGGTGGAAGGGTGTTTGAGGGTAGAAGTGCAGGAAATGCTATCTCCATGGCACAGAACAGGTCAGAGTGTGATCTTGGGAGTCAATGTGACAACAAGAACACGAACAGACTGTTTCGTATCGTCAGGGACAGAACGGATGTTGGTATCTAGGGCACGGAGTTGGGAGTGTGGACCACAGACAATAACTTCGGTGTTCCCAATAGTTAATTGGAGAACACTTATGCTGATTTAATTGTTATTGACGGATGAGCAGTTTGATATGTCAATTGGGTACAGAAACAAAAGAGATGGTGGAAACAAATGGGGCCTTATGAAAACTTGTTTGACTGAGAATCAGTTTGATTAATATTGTCTGGGCGACCTGTTAAAAAAAAAATTCTCTCTTGTACAAACATGTTCGGATTGGTCTGTTTTAAAGCTGGATCTGTATCATTGGTACAGGATCACCATCTGCTGGAACTTGATGGCATTGCTGGACAATCAATATGCAGCCATTGTGGAAAAAACAATAGCAACTGTCCAGCACTTTGATATCAAAGTTGGAAATGCTGGACTTCAGGAGAATTGCTAACCTCCCACAAGCAGTTAGAAAGTAGATTAGGTCCCAGTTAGTTTGGTATAAAAATGGAAAAGGCAGCATCTGTAAAAAGTAATAGAGATAGTATTTCAGGTGGAGGGCAGGAGTGATCAAATGGTAAAAACGATGCTGCTGTTAAGACCAAAAGGAGTGACAATGGGACAAGTATGAAACAAAGGATTGGTCCAGGCAGAGGAAGTGCAAAAGGCTACACTAAAATAGCAGAAGCAGCAAGAGAAAAGTAAGGAAGAAAAGTGCCCCATGACCTAGAAATGTGGTGGAAGAAAAACATGGAGATCCTTTGGCTTGGGATTAAGGATATTGTCAACATCAGTTGTACCATGTGGTGTTAATTTGAAACATTTAAATACAAGACCACGTGTATATGGTGCACATGTAGGATATAAGGGAACTAATTAGATGAACATCTTGGAAATGCTAATTTTCCAATTCATCCACATTTCTTAACTTGAAAATCAACATGATCTTAGATGCAACAAATACAAAACAATAAAGCAACCCAGTAACATTCAGTATATACTTTAAGTGTATGTGAGAAAAGGACTGGGTATTGAGATCATCATTCGGGGAACATGTGACCCTTTTAGGAATATATGAACAGGAGGTGGCCATTCATCCCAGCCTGTTCCACCATTCTAGATCATGGCATCATGGGTGGTGGGCTGAAGGGCCTGTTCCTGTGCTGTACCATTCTCTGTTCTATGACTGACCACCTTTTCTACACTCGTTCCATATCTGCCAATGTGAATAACCTCCAGAAAAACTTACTGACTTCTGGCTTGAACCTGCTCAATGTTTTCCCTTCTACAGCAGTCTGGGTGGAGAATTTCAAAGATTTATGATCTCGGTGTGAAGAAATTCCTCCTCATCTTAGTTTTAAATGGACTATTGCCTATTCTGGAGATTTTTGTCCCCTGATTCTACAGTCAACAGCCAGGGGAAACATCCTGTCTAAATGTGTCCTGTCATGCCCTTTAAGATTCAATGAGATCATTTTTCAAAACTCTGGAGAATACAGATCCAGGCTTTGGCCTCCCAGTTGAGTGAAAACTTCGCTCGCTGGAATGGAGGAGAGAGAGGTTTCTAAGTTTGAATTATAGATAGAAGACCTGAGTGAGAGAGAGGTCTTTTGTTGGTTAAAGATTGAGGGCAAAGCTGGGAATTAGGAAAGACTCAGCTTTGTCGGTATTGTCCGGACAACAGGAGGCGAAGTCTTAATATTTATATTTTCAAGTAGAATAAAGCGAAGGAGCTAGAATGAAAGGGCTCAGAGATGAAAACACAAAATGGATTAGAAAGAGTCAGCTTCTGTGGAGAACTGATAGAACAAGGACACAACTGAATTCAAAGAAATCAATTTGCAAGTTTTCTTTTTCATTGGTGGGTTCGGTGTGATGTTTTTACCAATTCATCACAATGTCCTATCCACATCCATCCAGTATAGAATGATGCTTCAGAATCAAGCTTCAGGATGTTATAATCCTGCACTTCTTCTTATATCCTTATTTATGCTAAGTGTTACAAAAACATAACCAATATTAATTCCCCTCTCACTGCATCATGTTCCAATGCTCCAAGTGACAGGTATGCTCCCATTAAGGAAGCTTTCCATCACTGCTCTACCTTGTTAAATACATGTTTGATTTTGGCAAACTATTGGATTTTAAAATTCAAAATCATTATCTGGGCACATTTACTTGAATCAACACAAGCGAGCTCAGATTCTCAAGGGAAAATGTGCTTTCCTATCTTAGAGTTTCTTTTTTGAAGTAGCAGCAGAAAGAGTTAAAGAGGATAATATGGTTGATGAGATGTGTATGGACTCTGAAATGGTGTTTCACAAATGACCCCATGTTTTGTGTGCAACAAAGCACATCAGAACCCATTAATGATTGGGGTAAAGTGTGGACAACAATTCTCCTTTTCAAACTGTGCCCAAGGCATGTTTTGTTAACAATGGTAGAGGACAAAGTGGAGGTAAGTCTTCAGATCCAGTACTGTTCATGGCATTTTAGCACGAGTTTCAATTATGGTCTACCTAGGCCATCAGGAGCTAGGGATGATACACCAGACACCATTGAGACCTCAAGCTAGGCCCACTGCCCCCCACCCCCTCACCCACAAGGTTTATGACATTGTTAAATTAGGTGGAGCTTAATACAGTCTCCAACATTAACCCTTCCAGAACCATTGTCTTAGAGATTTTCTGTTTAGAGGTGTTATTACCTACTTCCAGAGCAGGTGAGACTTGTACCCAGGCCTCCTGATCCCAGAGGTACACTACCTCTGCACAAGAGCCTCTCCCCTATCCCTCCCTATTACCTTATTTAACATCCCATAAAAAGGGTCTCACAGTTGGCGAGATGTTCAAAGAATGAGAGGGGACAGATCAGATAATAGAGGAGTTCCACTGTTCAGAAGTTTAGAGTAGGATTTTAATCCTCCAATCCTGGGCAACAAGTAACCTCAAAATTCCTGAGGAATCTCAGAGTAGATACATAGAAACAGGTCCTTTTATTTGATTGGTCAAGAACTACAGGAGGTAGATTTAAATGTGAATGAGAAAAGTGAGGAGTAAACCTTTTACTCCTATGCTGCAAATGGTCACTATGCAGAATTTCAATGGATTTAGTAGTTGTTTAAAAGGAATTGGATAAGAAATCACAGGGAGGAAGATAACTCAGCTTATCACTAGGCTAGAAATCCCCAGCTAATTCTCCGGGGAGGTTGGTTCAAATCTCACCCATGGCTGGTGAATTTAAATCCAATGAAATCAATCTGAAATTGAAAGTTGGCCTCACTAATGGTGATCATGAAACTTGTTGATTGTTGCATAGACCTATCGCTTCACTGATGTGCTTTAAAAAAAAAAGTAAAATCTCCCATCCTGACCCAGTTTGGTCTACATGTGACTCCACAGCCACAGATGGCGTTGACTTGTGACTGCCTCTGAAATAGCCAAACAAGCCCCTCAGTTCATTGGCAACTATGGATGGGCCATAAATACAGGCCTTATCCAGGATGCCCACAACTCCTGAAAGAAAGTTTTAACAAAAAGTAGGCAGATGTCAGTAATTCAGGGCAGGGAAGCCCTTAACCAATTATGAGATGGAAGTTCAGTGACACTAATGTGTCTTTGTTCTGATCTTTATTACCAGGAAAGACCATCTCAGTCCCAAGTGTTGTGGATTCAGAGTACCAAACCCTGCCAACAGAGTGAGTTAACAGGTCAGGGATTACTGAGACCGAGAATGGCTGTGCAATACAAAAAACTGAACCACTTAAATAGTGTTTTTTTTTTTTTAAAAACATACCTCAGCCATTGACCTGTTTTGATCACATCAGAGCTGATTTCAGCTGGAATATCATACGGATTTGCCCAAGTTGTAATTATGAGACTGTTTTCAGTTATGTTACCTTGTGCTTTTCTGAAAGCAATAGCAGTCAAATCTGAACAGCACAGTCTGATATTTTACACAATTAGCATCAACTGAAGTCACAATGAGGCAAATGAGTCAATGATAATCCAAGCTCATGAATTCTCTGCTTAATGACTCGATCAGTGAATTAGGTGGCAGCAATCTTAACATGGAACCCAGGAATATAATTCATTCAAAATCAAGAATTGCACACTTTTTAAAAAAAAGTTGAATAGAGTTAAATGTTCACACATAATTCACTGAATTGAATAATCAATTATCTCAAGCATCTTAAAAATGTTGGACATCTTACATATAAACCAACTATACATCACA
>NC_063361.1:8512997-8525224 GCF_021869965.1 Rhincodon typus | reverse complement strand
TGCTGTGTTCATCCAGCTGTACACCTTGTTATCTCAGATTCTCCAGCATCTGCAGTTCCTACTACCCCTATACCTCACAGGGTTCATCTCCAAAGTATACTCCCCACAAGCTTTCCATTAACCCTTCAGATCCCTTGAATGGGGACACCAACCCCAGACTCTTACAAATGTTTCTCAAATTCGAACTGGTGATGGATAGCTTCAATCAGAAGACATTTGACATTTTCCTCCATGCACTCAAGGAGGTAGTGAAGCTCATTTTGTACAATGTGTGGAGGTTTAAACAGTGGTTCAAACAATGGTTCCGATAGCTTGCAACCCACTCGGATTCTTGCCACGTAATCCTTGATAGAGTGAAATCATTACATTGCAACAATACCCTGCAGCTTCAAGTTCCATTTGATTAACTTTATCTTTGTACCAATTATAAAAATCAACATTCCTCATTTTAGGGAGATTGTGGTTATCAGTTAACTTTACGCATATTAGCCAAAAGGTGAGGAAAGCCCATTGACCTCAACCTTGTCGAAAAAAAATCACTTTTGTGATGAATACTGAGTAAAAACAAATGTGATGTTACCCACAATCATTTGGTGAATGTTACTTTCCATGAGACAGACTAAATAAAGTTGTTCCACAGTCACCTTATGCCTGGACCGTGCAATTACACTATGGCAGTTGACATGAAACAAAAATAGCAAATATTCACCTTGCAATTTTAAATGTTGGTACAAAATTTTAAACCAAAAAAAAAAAGGACAGCACCAAGAAAGTATGTGGGCAAAATATGTTTTGTATTGCACAAGATTTAATACTTCAGGTCTGTTAAAATGTGATACTTTAAATGTTTTATATTCAACAGAACTTCCATTGGATAATGAAGATTCACACTGGATTAGAAGGTAAGCAGCTTTCCTCATTGGAGAGAAGAGTACTAGAGTTACAGGTCATTATTTGTCTGATGCAATAAATTTAAAAAAAACACACACTCAGGAGTTTAATACAAGTTTCAAAGTCTTAAATTTGACAAAATCCATTTTATAATGCTCAGATATTAAATGAGGGCAGTCATACAATGTTGTCTAAGACAATTAGTGGATATTAAGCGCTATCATATTTACATTTTCTGAAATGTTTATACAAGGAGTCTTTACACATTAAGAACAGGATTTCTAATTAACAGGTGCAGAAACCCTTCATTGTGAAATACCACTTCATATTCTCATACATGTCCTAAAAGCAAGGATTTTATTGACATGAGTCTTAATAAATGATTTAGTTACATTAAGGTGTCACATTTCAAAAAAAAAAGAAAGATTACAGATGAATTGCTAATTTTTTTTTTGGGGGGGGGGTATGTTGGCAAGGAAGATCACATGAACAGGTTTGCAGCAAACACAAAATAAGAGAGGTGAAATTAAAGTGAGTGTGAGACCAGAGTGTTGGCATTGTATGGATAGTACCAAAGATCCAGAGAGATTGTGATATGCAGGATATCAAGGAAAGGATAGAGCTGCAATGACATAAACAAGGTTCTCTGAAAGAAAAAGAACAAAGAATAACCACTTATCTTCAGTTGCTTATTGACAATCTTTACCCCGAAGTATGCTCCAGTCTACTTGTCAAGACTCCAGCGCGTGTTGGTGTTGATGCTAAACGGATTTCAAGCCCAAAGTTAAAATTGTTCAACAACAGATAATTCTCTGGGGTGGTGCAGCAAGTGACAGAATCAAGCTCACAGCATTTGGTACTGACCAAGCTGAGATGAAGATGATCAACATGGGCTGAATGTTTAGGCACTTCCTTGTGACAAAACGAGAATTATTTCCACAACTTCCTCAAGTAAGATTTCCCAGTAAATTTATCTCTGTTCCTTCCTGAGGCTGAAATATTCCCTGCAATGTGTTGTCCAGAGTGGGGGCACAGAACACCCACTAAAGATAACCAACAAGCTACCTGTGGGCACTATTTCATTTCGCTGGGATTTGGCTCCAAGCTTCTCAGCTCACCTTGACTCATTTTAAAAACAAATGTTCACTGGGACTTGCACATGGTTCAATCCACTCAATCACATTAAATTTTCACAAAAAAAAAAGTTTAAAAATTTTCAGTTGGAAATGCTAATCTTCACATTTTCAATAAGAGATTGCTGTCCTTAGCAATGCTCAAACACATACAATTAGATCACTAAAGCATTGTTTCTGTTATACTGTTTTATGCAGCAACAGCTACAATTTTTCTGTTAAACTACTAGAAGTGTGACTGCAAACATTTAATCAAACTGCTTTTTATTCTGCAAATCGAATGCAACGCATCTCTTGTTGATCCATTGGCCCTAAAGGAATAAGGCAAGTATAATGGTTTATTGTCTCTAAAGTAACAGAACTCTTCCTTCACTATAAATGGGCTCTATGCTCCAGATTAGAGACACCTTTATAATTAGTCTTCATAGCAGTGACTAGCAATTGAAAGGAAGGACTGAGGGACCAAACCCTGAGGAGTACAAACCTCAATACCTTGACTACTTGCATAATTATGCAGTTTGAGCATACAGGATATTCAGCATTTATCAGTGTCTTCCCAAGAATATTCAGAACTCTCTCCTTGATCAGCAATTTCAACTAATAGAATTTGAGCACTCATCTCCACTCACAGAGCAAGATTCATCACCAAATTTGCTTGATGTCTCTATTTCCATCACAATATTGGAGGTTAGGGTCCAGGGAGCAAATAGACTGGATCAAATGTTTATTTGAACACCACTCTTAACCGCATTGCATCACATCCAGTGAGTAAACAGTCAGTGTGGCTGAAGAGGTCTCCTCCCCCAGTGCATTCATCGCCTTGCATGTATAATACCCTGAGTCCATCTGAGTGACATTCATAATTATTAGTGAGCAGCTCCCATCCTCTTGGTAGTCGATCTGGAAGTGTGAAGACTCTGTGATTGGATCCTCATTTTTATACCAAATCACTTCAGGGTCCGGGTAACCTGTGGTCGGGGAAGAAAAAATAAAATACAGGATGACAGACTTCAAAAAAGGAATCTACTATTTTTCCAGGTCAAGTATAAAAAGATAATGCTTTAGTTTCAGGGATCTTTGAAGTACATGTCACTTAAACACCCTGTATATAAATGGCTCTGCTCCCCCTCACTCACTTATAAAGCTAGAGCATAGTATTGAATGGAATGATACATTATGTAGTATAACAGTGTTATAGTGTTATTTATGATATTATTCAGTAACTAGGGGGTTACAATTTCAAGATTGTCAGCGAGAGAGTTAGGAGTGAGATGAGAAGAAGCTTCTTTACTCAGTTGTTAGGATTTGGAATGTGCTGCCTGAGAGAGTGGTGGAGGCAGATTCCATGGGAGGTTGCAAAAAGAGAGAGAGTTGGATATATATTTGAAAGTGATGAATTTAAGAGGGCAAAAAGGAGACAGAGCTAGAGAATGGGACGAGCTAGGTAGCTCTTTCAGGAGCTGGTACAGAAAATGATGGATTGAATGCCCTCCTTCTGTACTGTAAAATTCTATGATTCTACAATTGCATGTTGCAGCCCAAGATGACAGACAGCGTCATTTGCTTTTGCATAGCACTTTATGTTATGTTTCAGAACCGTTCGAAAATGCTTCACAACGAATTTCTCTTGAAGTGAGGTGATTAATGCAGGCAAATGGGGCAACCATGTACAGAGTCAGACCCCACAAACAACAGTTGGAGTTTAGTATTTGATGTAGGGTGGGGGGAATAAACTTGATTATTTCAGAGAATTCCTTGGTGTTCATCTCAGTTATTGTCATGGGCTGGGAACATGGAGCAACAGAAATAATAGGAAACTTCAGAACAAGTGTATTTCCCCTTTAAAATCACCAAGCTACCTGTACAAAGTATTGAAATGATGCTTAACCTCCTCACTAATGAGGAAGGTCAAGCTAATGGTTTAGTCTCCAATTATTGTTGATCAATACTCCCAATGATGCTCACCTTCAATACGACACTGCAGACAGGATGCACTGCCTTCCAGTTCCTCCAAGTCCTTCAAAGTTTTACTGAAAAATGGTTTCCTCTGAATTTGCTCATCCAGGGAGGAGAGCACCTCCTGTTGGTGCGTTGGGCTCAATACTGGGAAAGGATAACAATAAAGAACATGATTGTTGATATCCACTGTACAACGACAGCCAAGAACTCCAGTCTATCCCTTGAGAGTTGATTTTCCACTCCCACCCACATTCTGTTCATGATATACAAACACAGTTGGCTGTTTGCCCATCCTCATTGCCCTGGAGGTGATGTTGGTGAGCTGCCTTCTTGTACCACTGCAGTCCTTGTGGTGTGCGTACTCCCTCAATGCCAGCATGGTCATCCCTGTACAGGTGAGGTAGACAGATCGGTGGAGGTGTGTTGGAAAACGGAGTTCCTGACATTTTTCCAGTATTTCCTCCATTGCGTGAATCCTTATTTAATCATTGGCACAGCAGTACCTGCTTACCCCCCCAACCATAAACAATTTCTAGTAAACAAGACCAAAGGAAGGTGGTAAGAAAGGCTTCACAAACTAATGTCAAAGAACCATATGGATCCTAGTGTTTAGGAAAATAAAAATTCCACTTCCGAAAAGAATAAGAACTGGCATTCAGATAAAAAGGTGGTGTACAAATGGGGAATGATTATCCTGATGGCCATTCACCAGAAGGAATCAAATGGGTGGCTGACAATACAAACAAAAAAAAAGTGTGAAGTGATTCGACCTTCCAAAATGAATTTGAATGCAGAATACAGGGTTAATGGCAGGATTCTCGGCAGTGTGGAGGAACAGACGGATCTTGGTTTCCACATCCATAGATCCCTCAGAGTTGCGATCCTAGTTGATAGGGTTGTAAAGAAGGTGCAAGTGTGTTGGCTTTCATTGGCAGGTGAATTGATTTAAGGAGACGTGAGATTATGCTGCAGCTCTATAAAACTCTGGTTAGACCACACTTGGAATATTGTGTTCAGTTCTGGTCACCTCATTACAGGAAAGATGTGGAAGCTTTATAGAGGGTGCAGAGATTTACCAAGATGCTGCCTGGACTGGAGGGCAGGTCTTATGACGAAAGGTTGAGGGAGCTAAGGCTTTTCTCATTGGAGCGAAGAAGGATGAGAGGTGACTTGATAGAGGTTTACAAGATGATGTGAGGCATAGATAGAGTGGATAGTCAGAGACTTTTTCCCAGGGTGGAAATGACTATTATGAGGGGGCATAATTTTAAAGGTGATTGGAGGGAGGTATAGGGGAGATGTCAGAGGTAGGTTCTTTACACAAAGTGGTGGGAGTGTGGAACGCGCTGCCGGCAGTGGTAGTGGAGTCAGATACTAGAGACTTTTAAGCGACTCTTGGATAGGCACATGGTGGATAGTAAAATGTAGGGTATGCAGGCTAGATTGATCTTAGTAGGATAATAGGTCATCGTGGGCCGAAGGGCTTGTTCCCTGTTCAAACTACCAGCCCCTAGAAAATGGGTATAGTACCAAGATTGGAGTCAGAGGACAGTCCTTGTAATAAGTGAGCAGTCTTCTTCAGACAGAAGATGGGCCAGATGAGATAGAGGGAAGACCCCAGGAAAAGTTCCCCAAAAGCTGGAGAGCAGGATACTGTCTCCACAACCTGAAGGGATTGACAACACTGTCAGTTCCCTGTTTGTTCCCTTCAATTGTCAGTTGTATTTTTTTTTGTCTACCTAATGTACATCTAAACTATTGCGTCAGAACAAACCACCTGGAAATTTCTTACTAACTGCTTATATTAGGTAAGTGTGGTCACCAACCCTAAAAATCTAACAAGAGCCAGACCTGCTACCCTGCAATCAGTTTGTTTCATAGCTCAGTAGTGAACTGATTAATGGTGTAGAGAGCGCGAGTGCGAGCGCGAGCACGAGCACGAGCGAGAGAAACAGCTGGAAGTGAGGTGATAGGAACAGGCTGTGTTGAATGAAATCGCTGGGATTGAGGCCCACAGGAAGTGTCCAGGAGCCAGATCTGAGTGTCACATTAGGGGAAGGGACAAACCTCAGGAGTACCTCCAAAAAAAAAAAAAAAAAGTTATATACAAGGCCAGATTCATAGAAGTGTAATGGTTTGTATTATCTGAATGACCAAATTATGAGTAATTGACTGACAAAACAGTGACGGCCTAAACATGGAATTCACCAGTTTTAAAACCTCCCCACACCCCCTAGCCTCATCCCATGACCAACCCTCTCACGCTGCCTCCTTGACTTGACAAGGTGTCCAATTTCTCTCCCACCTACCCCATCCCTCCCATCTCACTGATCAATCCCCACCACTCCCTACCTGCACTCACCTATCACCAACTAAATAGAGAGGGGGTGGGGCTGGGGAAGGTAGGTGGGATGATCTCCCTTCCCCCTCCCCATTTCTGAAGGGTCCCGACCTGAAACATCAGCTTTCCTGCTCCTCTGATGCTGCCTGGCCTGCTGTGTTCCTCCAGCTCCACACTGTTATCTCAGACTCCAGCATCGGCAGTCCTTTGTGTCCTCAAACAGTGGTTGTAATGTATATCGTACTGAAGCCTGGACTTATTATCTTTATAAATGGTGGCATAAAGTACGGAAGAAAATGATTTTTTGCTGAGCTTACATAAAACACTAAACATGGTTTCAAATTCTGGCCACCAGAAAGATAGGAAGGCTTTGTAGAAGAGTTTAGAAATTAGGAGACCAGCTCCAAGGCTGAACAATTATCCAGACACTGACGTTGTTTCCCCTTACAGCCAAGGTGGCTGAGGAGATTTGATGGAGCTGTGTAAAAAAAAAAAAATTAAGAAAGTATTTAGATAGAATAAACAAACACTTTCCAGGGGCTGAAGGACAAAAAAAAAAAAAATCAGATGGCCCAGATTTAACTTAATTTGTTTGTATGGATTGCCAGAAGAACCAGGAGGGGAGAGGAGAGGGAAAAAAAACCTTTACACCAAAGGCTAGGATTTGGAATGCACTCTCTCCTGATACTGAGTGCCATCCAGATAGTTCCACTGAAGATCAGTAGATCCATGGTTGTGTAGGAAAGAGTAACAGCTCTTTCCAAGAGGAACTCAATGGCTTACCATTTTTGTCTTGAGAAGTGGGTGCAGATTCTGCATTGTCTGGTTTGTTCAATGGCAAGGCTAGTCTCTTGAGGGCAAGAAGTGCCTTCCCAGCTTTCTAAAATTTAAAACAAAATAATTTTAGATATTTTCTCTTCAAGAAAGATTAAAAGTCACTACAGGAGCACAAGCAGATCCAATTTTAAATAAAACAGAACCAGAAAATCTCATAGTACAGCAAGTGAGCACTTGCCTTATTGTGCTTGTGTGGGCTCGATGATAGAACGACCCAGTTACTCTCACTGCCCTGCTCTTTGTCCAAACCCTCCAGTTTTTGTCCTTTTTAATGGCCATTCAATATCTTTGACATTTACTATTAAATCCACTTCACTGTCTTTTTGGCAGTGCCTTCCTGTTCTTAGCCGAGAAAACATTTATCTCCTCTTGCACTTTTGCCAAATATCTTAAACCCGTCATGTTTACTTATCAACCATCCTGCCCGGGTAGAAAGCTTTATGTATTTTGATCAATAGCCAGCATAACGTGATTAATTCTGTGATCACATTTGAATTCAAAAACAGTACATAAGCAGGAGATTAAATAGAACCAAGTAGATGTAATATATTTAGTATGCCAAAAGGTGTTCTTGGAGTCAGAGATATACAGCACAGAAAGAGACGCTTCGGTCCAACTCGTCCGTGCCGACCTATCCTCAGTAATCTAGTCCCATTTGCTAGCATTTGGCTTATATCCCTTTAAACCCTTCCTATTCATGTACCCATCCAGATGCTTTTTAAATGTTGTAATTGTATCTGCTTCTACCACTTCCTCTGGCAGCTCATTCCACATGTGCACCACCCTCTGCGTGAAAAAGCTGCCCCATAGATCCTTTTAAAACCTTTCCCCTCTCACCTTAAACCAATACCAATCGAGTTTTGGACTCTCTCCTCCTTCCCTCCCCCCGGAAAACTACCTTGTCTATTTACCTTATCCATGCCCCTCATGATTTTATAAACCTCCACAGGGTCACCCCTCCGCTTCCAGCACTACAGGGAAAACAGCTGTAGCTTATTCAGCCTCTCCCTATAGCTCAAACCCTCCAACCCTGGCAACATTCTTATAAACCTTTTCTGAACCCTTTCAAGTCTCACAACATCCTTCTACAACAGGGAGACCAGAATTGCACACAGAATTCCAAGTGACCTAACCAGTGTCCTGTACAGCTGCAACATGACTTCCAAACTCCTATACTCAATGCATAACCAATAAAGGCAAGCATACCAAATGCCTTCATCACTATCCTGTCTACCTGTGATTCCACCTTCAAGGAACTATGAACCTGCACTCCAAGGTCTGTTTGTTCAGCAACTGATAAGAGGTACCACATGTCAAGCTACTCAAGGTAAGAGTCCATGATGTTGGAACTAATGCATTAGCATGGATATAGCATTGGCTAATTAAATGGAAGATGGAAAATTGGGAGGAAGGGGATACTTTCAGGATGGCAACCTGTAAATAACAGTGCCAGTGATCAGTGCTGCAGCCACAGTTATTTACAATAGATTTCATGACTTGGATGAAGGGACTACCACCAGGTTTGGAGATTACACAAAAATAGGTGGGAAGGGGAGGGTAAGAGATATAAAAGGCCGGTTAAGCAAATGACAAAAACCTGGCAGACAGAACATTTTGTGAGAAAGTGTGAAGTTATGTACGTTGGCAGGAAGATTAGAAGAGATGAATATTAGTTAAATAGGAAAAGACTGCAGAAAGCTGCAGCAGAGGCATTTGGGGAGCCTCATGCATGAATTTCAAGAAACTATCGAAGTTCAGTGGGTAATGAGGAAGGCAAATGGGCTGACAGCCTTTATTTCAACAGAAAGGAGTGCACACAAATACAAAGTCTTTGCTAAAAATTATACAAGGCAAAATAAAACTACAATCTAGAATTGTGTGAACACTTTTGGTTACCTTATGTAAGAAATACTCCTGTTGGAGACAGTCCAGAAAAAAGGTCACTAGGTCTTTTCCAGGTTACGGAGGGTTTGTCTAATGTTGAGCGACTGGGTCAGTCTTGTACTCAGTGAAGTTTGGAAAAAGGGAGAAGACACCGAATTGAAACATATAAAGACACTTCAGAGGCTTGACAGGGTCGATGAGGTGAAATGTTTCCCTTGGAATGAGTGTCTAGAACCAGAAGCAGTCACAGAGTAGCCACATAACCTGCTCATTATACACGTTTGCTACCAGGTGAATAAAATCCCTAAACTACCTCCTTACTTCAGGATTTTTAAGAAACTTGTATTTTCTTTCTTTCCAGTCCTTCAGAGTTTGCAATTTATCATGATCAGTTTAGTGAAAACTTCAAATTGGTCACATTAAAATCTTTTGCGAAGAAAGAAAGACTCAGCTGTTCAATGCTTTTCCAGAGCTTAAGTTTCTGATTCCCACATTAGTTCTCCATTTTGTTCCATCATTATTACTATTTAGCATTTCATGACAACACAGGGACAGGCAACTCGACAGCAACTTTATAAATCACTGCTTACGTTCAGAACCAGCCTCCTCCCAGCTTATTCTACATCATGCCCTCCCCCCATGGGGCTGTGAGTTCAATGTCCTCACCATTCAAGTTCTTTCTAAACCTATTCTTATTTATTAGTGATTTTTTGGATTATACTATTTTTGGATTATACGACAAGTGAGGGGAGTTGACAGGCCAGGGAATGCCTCACCATATTTCAATGAGTAGAGGCCAAACAAACAATCTTGACTTGACTGGCGCAGTCCTTACCTTCCATTTCTGCTTAGCTAGGAACCGTTTCATTCTCTCTTTTGACAGCGTCTTAGCAACTCCCTGCTCTGTGCTCTGTAGCCATGGATGGTTGAGGCACTCCTCACAGGTTAACCGTCTCCTAAATGCAGGCAAAAACAAAGTAGGCCTATAAAAATACCTTTAACCATAAAATGGTGAGGCACTGAATGGGTTTCAGCTATTTACTGCCAACATTAACGAGGGTCTGACTGTAATCTATCCCAGTTCACTGTACAGAATGAAGACAGCATGTAAACAATGTGTAGGACACAAAGGGACTTGCACAGGTTAAGCGAGCAGTAACATGTTATATTCTAGCTGCTACATGTAGAAGTGTAAAGTTATCCAATTTGGTAGGAAAACAAAAAAAAAAAAAAACTAGTTTTTTTGTTTAATAGTGATGAGATAACAGTTAATGTCAGTGTCAAAAGATGGCTACTATCCCACGTATCATACTCAGAGATAATAAGAACTGCCAATGCTGGAGTCAGAGATAACAGTGTGGAACTGGAGGAACACAGCAGGTCAGGCAGAGGAGCAGGAAAGCTGACTTTTGGGTTGGGACCCTTCTTCAGAAGCTTTCCTGCTTCTCTGATGCTGCCTGGCCTGCTGTGTTCCTCCAGCTCCACACTGTTATCCCATGTATCATATCAAGTTAACATGGAGGTGCAGCAGGCAGTTGCAACAATTTTCTGCAGTGCTTCATAAGATCAGACAAAATGTGATAGAGACAGATAGGGAGGTGTTGGGGAAGGTAATTAGAGGCTAGGAGAGCTAGCTTAAATAGGAGGAAAGTGAAGAGGGAATTCTAGTGTTAAGGACTTGTGGCCAAGGCAATTGAAGGCAATCATGGAGTGATTAAGATCAGGCTGGTCATGAGGCCAGAATTGGACAAGTGCAGATATCTTAGAAGGCTGTCTGGTCGAAGGAGACTACAAAGACCCTTGAGGGATTTGAAAACCAAGAAAGGAGAATTTTAAAATGGAGGCTCTGCTTGGCAGAGTGCCAATGCAGGTCAGTGTACAGGGGTGAAAGTTGAACCAATTTTTGATAGGAGTTGAGACACAGGTAACCAAGATGTAGATGATGGTAAATCTATGGAGACCAACCAGGAATCGACCAAATGGCCTAGTGGGAGCGATGGCATTAAAAAAAAACAAACAAAAACAAAGAGAGGAAAAAGGTTTCAGTAGCAAATGAGCCAAGACAAGGGTTGATTTGGACAAAAAAAGTTACCAAGCGAAAGTAGACACTTTTATTGATGGCAGAGATGTATGGTTGGATGCTTTTCTCAGGGTCAAATATGACACCAAGGTTGCAACCCAGTCTGGTTCAGCATTGGGCACTTTACAGACAGGAGAATGGAGGTCATGGGGAGCTAGATGAATCTGGGGCAAGGATCCAAGGCAAAGACTTTGATTTTCACAATATGCACAAGGAAGACATTTCTGCTCATCCAGGACTCGACAAGCTGAGCAGTCGGATCACTTAAAAGGCAGTGAAGGAGGTCAGGAGGTCAGAAAGGTGGAGTTGATAAGGAGGTCCAGATGGTGTTAAAATGCACATGGAAACAAAGCTAGTTTTAGATGACACCAAGATGCAGCAGGTGAAGAGAAACAGGAAAGGGACAAATAGAGATCCTTGAAGGATACCAGAGGAAGCGGTGTGACAGGAGAAGCTACTGAAGGTAACTTTCCAGCTAGGACCAAACAAACAGAGTTCAAAACAGGACCAGTTGAATTTCCAGCTGCCAAGGACTGCAATGATGGAGGAGTTGGAAAAGGCTAATGTGGCAAAGGCTACAAACAGGACAAGACGATTGAAGGCAACAAAAACAAAAGTTGCTGGAAAAGCTCAGCAGGTCTGGCAGCATCTGTGAAGTTGTGAGGAAGGGTCACTAGGCCTGAAACGTTAACTGTTTTGTCCTTCACAGATGCTGCCAGACCTGCTGGGCTTTTCCAGCAACTTCTGTTTTTGTTCCCGATTTACAGCATCCACAGCTCTTTTGATTTTTATTTATGATTGAGGGTAACTTCCTCATTGTCACAGTCACATCGAATGTCATTTGCGAGTTTGTTAAAAGATCATTTTGGGATGGTGGCAGGGAAAGAAAGCTGATTGGAGGCATTCAAACAAGGAGTCCAGTGGTATGTTATTACAAAGGGATTAAGTATTACAATGAAGACATAATGTACATGTCTTTTGTGATCAACTTGAAATTATTTGTAAAAACCAAAAGAACTGCAGATACTGTAAATCAGGAACAAAAACAGAAGTTGTTGAAAAGGCTCCAGGTTTGGCAGCATCTGTGGAGTGGGGGGGGGGG
>NC_063361.1:8492296-8512897 GCF_021869965.1 Rhincodon typus | reverse complement strand
GTTTCAGGTCCAGTGACCCTTCCTCAGAACTGATGGCGGCTGGGAAAAGATCAGTTTATATGCAGAAAATAGGGAGGGGGATAGGGTAGGAAGTAAGCGATATGATAGAGCCCAAAGAGAGAAGAGCAGTTGGATAGACAAAGGAGTTGATAACTATCTGGCTAGGAGGGTGAATAGTTGTGAATGGGGACTGTTAGTGACTAATAGGGGCTGTGTAATGGCAGACTATATGGTAACAAGGCCTGGTGCGTGGGGCAAGGGGGCTGGTACATGGGAGTGTTTAGGCCCTAAAATTATTGAACTCAATATGGAGTCTGGAGGGCTGCAAGGTCCCCAAATGGAAAATGAGGTGTTATGCTTCCAGTTTGCGTTAAGCTTCGCTGGAACACTGCAGCAAGCCTGAGACAGGCTTGTTGGTCAGGGAACAGGGTGGTGTGTTAAAGTGGCAGGCAACAGGTAGTTCAGGGTCTTTTTTGTGAGCAGAACGTAGATGTTCTGCAAAGCAGTCACGCTTCATTTCCCCAATGTAGAGGGGACCACATTGTGAGCAGCGAATGCAGTAGACTGGATTCTGGGAAGTGCAGTTGAAGTGTTGCTTCACCTGGAAGGTATGTTTGGGCCCTTGGATACTGGGGAGGGAGGAGGTAAGTGGGCAGGTGTTGCACCTTCGCCGGTTATAGGGGACGGTGCCGTGGGGCTGTGGGAGTGGGGGTGAAGTTATTTTTTAGCTTGTTCTCTTCCTCAAAAAGTGAGAAAAGTTGTTTTTGGGTTAAATGCAAAGGTTTGCTGGGATTGATTTCTGGAGCAAGGCGATTGTCCAGACTAGGCTGACATTCCTGAGACAGGCCCTCTTTAAAATGTAAAGTTCTTAAGGGGGTTAGAACTGGGAGGCTGGAGAGTTCATAAGTGGGATCACTGTCTCTGAATATGGCGGTAATTACAATTTAATCACAGACTGCAGAGAAAGTTCTTTACACAGAGGGTTGTGAATCTGTAAAATTGTCCACCTACCCCAGAAAGTTCTGGATGCTCAGCCAATGAGTGTAGATTTTCTAGTCAATGTATTCGGAGATGTTCTTACACATTTCTGGAGCAGGTGGGCCTTGAACATGGGCCTCCTGGCTCAGAGGTATGTACACTATCACTATCACTTCGCCACAGGAACCTGAGCCAATGAGTATATTCAACACACAGTTAATTGATTTTTGAATTGTTGGGCAAATCAAGGAACGTGCTGGTACTGTAGGAGGCTACAGTTAAGTGTAAAAGACAAGCCACAGTCTTGCTCAATGACAGAGCAGGCTTGACAAACCAGCTCTAGCTCCCCATTTCCTATGTCCATATGTTGGACATTGACCATAAAACTTGCACATCAATTGGCTCCGAGGCTCTTGACAGTGCTAAAAACACAAATGCTGCAGTCTAAACCGTATGGTTTGGCTTCAAAGCCAAAACAGAACTTGAAGTAGTGATTTGATTTGGACTCAATTCTGGAATTAGGAGACATGGATCCAACTTTAGGATACCCCAAATCAGCTTAGAGATCAGTGGCACTATTTCTGTTCACCCTGGAAGCTGGTAAATCTAAAATCAGACCCTGTCTGGGGGACATCTCCTTTAATCACTCTCCCTTACCTTAACAGGGAGCATAAGTAACAAACATGTAGCCATTCCAGCTGTTTGTCCATTCCTGGCAGTGGTTGACATTGGAATTCTACCAGTGCTTTCCAAAATTAAAATGTCCAATGACTAGTCTACAAACAGCCATTCATTAAGTAAAATAGTTTGAAGGAGAGGTGGTAGAAGTTAAAAGCAAAATGTAATTTCCTTGAAATAAGATTTGAAAACCTCAGTTGAGTTGGAAAGGATCAACAGTTAAAAAGGTTTCTTTACCTCATGTTCTTCTGTAGCAAAGAGCTGATGAAATTCTTTGCATTTTCAGAGATCTCGGCAAATGCTTCCTCATCAAACTCCCAAGAAACAGCGGTGACATTGGTCAGGGTCTCAGTGTCAGAGTCCCCTTGAAACGGAGACAATCCACTCAACCTGCAATGGTCCATGAATTAGATTCAAAATTAGGATATTCCATAGCACTGTATACCCAATGAAGCACTTGTGATGTGCTGTTACTGTTTTAATGTAAAAACAGAAACTGAATCAGACCATCTTTACAAATATTGTGGTTACAAGGGCAGGTCAGAAGCTGAGAATTCTGTAGTGAGCACTCCATCATGACTCTTCAATGCTTTTGGACAATCTTCAAAAGATCATTTTCAAGTCAGGCAGCACAGTGGCTCAGTGGTTAGCACTGCTGCCTCAGTGCCAGGGATCCAGGTTGGATTCCACCCTCAGGAGGACTGGCCGTGGAATTTGCAGATTCTCCCCATGTCTATGTGGGGTACCACCAGGTGCTCTGGTTTTCTCACGCAGTCCAAAGAGGTGCTGATCAGGTGGCTCACTTCCACATTATAGGGATTCCAAGAGGTCATCACATATGGGCGGCAGGGACCCAGGTTCGATTCCACCCTCGGGCAACTGTGTGTGGAGTTTGCACATTCTCCCGTGTCTGCGTGGGTTTCCTCCAGGCGCTCCAGTTTCGGTGGATTGGCCGTGCTAAATTGCCCGTAGTGTTCAGGGATGCCTAGATTGGGGGGTGGGGGTTATGGGGGATGCTCTAAGGGTCCGTTTCTGCACTGTAGGGATTCTATGAAAAGTTATGAATAATGTGCTTTAGTAGCCTTGAAAAGAGAGCGTTTAACTCAAACAACACTTGAGAAGGTCATCAGCATCCAGGACAAAGTAAAGTAAAGCAAAGCAGTCTGGTTGATCAGTGCCACCTTCACCACCTCAAAAATTAACTTCTCCCTTTACCACCAGCTCTCAGTGGCTGTCAAATATGTATTATCAACCAAAAGGTGCCCAGCGATGTGCCAAGACTTGTTTCATCAGCACTTCCCAAAGTCAAGACCTCCATCTGGAAGAACATAAAAAAGGCAGCTGCCACGTGGGGACACCACCACTCCATCATTCTCTGCAACCACACCACGTCTCCTGCAGCTGCTGGGTCACAAGGCCCTGGGTTCAAATCCCATTCCTGAGCTGTAGCATATAAAAAAATGAAAGCTGGTACTCCAACACAGCACTGACTCAATCAACATCACAAAAGCTAATTTCTTGGTCTCATTGTCACATGGCAGCAAATTCCCATAAACAGCAATGTTTCTTAAGTGACCGTGACAACTCGAGACAAGTAATTAATTGGCTGTAAAGCACTTAGACATTGGTGCTTTTCATGACCAACCATCTAAGCGCAATGTCTCTCTCTTCAGCTAGGTCCGACATCAATCCAACATGGAAATACATTACTATTCCTACAGCATTATTGGACCAACATTCCAGAACTGCCCACCCAGCAATACTACTACAGCACCTTCATTGTACAGACTGCAGTGGCTAAAGAAGGAAACTCATCGTTTTTTTGCTGAAGTGCAATTTGGAATGGGAAGTTAATGCTGGACTTGCCCGTGATGAAGGAATAATCTAAAAACTTTAATTTGTACCCAGCAAAGTGCCACAAACAGCAATGCCCTCTTTTTTAATTACATACGCTGTAGCCCAGGGATCAGAGTTGAACCCAGAGCCTTGTGACCCAGTTGGTAGCCACAGGAAACATGGGTGTTTTGGGGGGGGGGGGGGAGATGGGAGGAGCATGCAGGTGGTGTCCCCATGTGGCAGCTGCCATTTTTTCTCCAGATGGAGGTCTTGGCTTTGGGAAGTGCTGATGGAAATTAAAAAAGTCTCATTGCGGGTTCACCACCTTTTATTGCCTGTTGAAAGCTACCCATTAACTGCTTGCTAGGTCATTTCAGAGGGCAGTTGAGAGTCAACCAAATTGCTGTGGGTCTGGAGTCATATGTAGGCCAGACCAGGCAAGGATGGCAGATTTCCTCCCCGAAGGACATTAGCAAACCAGATGAGATTTTCCAACAATCAGTGGTTTTGTGGTCATGAGTAGATTCTTAATTCCAGAATTTTTTATTGAATTAAATTCTACCATTTAGGATCAGTTTTGAACCCAAATCCTCAAAACATTAGCTGAGTTTCTCGATTTAGTATTTGAGTGATAATACCACTAGGCCATCATCTCCCCTTTGGTTCGAGTTATGTTGGCTGATAGATAACTAAGGCCAGGTCATTGTGACGATTGCTCCTGAAGAAAGAGGGGTGATATGTTTGAAACATATTGTGGAGGAGTACTGACAGGTTAACAGTGAGAAAATGGTGGTGGTGGGGTGGGGGGGGGGGTGGTCATAGTTACAGAATAATGGGACATTCATTTAAAATGGGAGATGTCAAGGAGCTTCTTCTCTTAGAAGGTAGTGAATGTCTGGAATTCTCTACCCTGGTGAGTTGTGGAGGCTAGATCAATTAAACTATTTAAAAAAAAGTCGTCGACAGATTGTTGAGATATCAGGAAGTTGATGGCTACACACAGGAGGAGTGAGGTCTGGGACAGCTCAGCCATGAATGACAAGGGAGGCTTGAGGGGCTGAATGAGATAACTCTTATGTTATTGTGCCCTTTTCTAAAAGCAGGGCCAGTGGATCTTACACACCCTTAGAGGACAGTTGACACAAAGCTTTAACAGATTGTGTTTGAAACACAATCTGAGTGCAGCACTCCCCTCAGCACCCCAACCAGAGCCAGTTTAAGTCAATGTGCTGGAGTGGGATTTGGCCCTGAACCAGAATTTTGAGCGACAGCGAGAACACTGCCCACTGCCAACACCAGAGCCCTTTGGGAGCAATGGCTCCACCAATTTTACAGCAGCTCAATGCCTCAGCCCCAAACTCAAAGAGGCTCTCCTTCATGTCCTATATTGCTCATGTGCCCACAGAGATCTTAACTCGCTCAACACCAATTTACTTACAGTTCAAATCAATTATTTGAAATCAGAAGCAGTTTCATCTTCAATTCCAACATTCTTCACCATAAGAATTAGAAAACTCAAAAGCCAAAAGAACTGCAGATGTTGTAAATCAGGAACAAAAACAGAAGTTTTGTTTTTACTCTACTTCTGTTTTTGTTCTCAATTGTGTTTAAAAATGTACAATAGGAGATTAAAATCTAAGATAACCAAAATTGCAATAAAAGAACAGGCAGCAACACTTTGAATTTGACTTAGTTGTCATTTCCCGAATGATTGGATTCACTCACAGGATGTAGCAGATAACTCCAATGCTCCAAGTATCTGTAGTGAACCCTATTGGGTCATAATTGATCACTTCTGGTGCAACAAACTCTGGTGTTCCAAACATTACTTTCACTGAGCCACTACAATCTGTTGAGAAAGAGACAGACAGTGTGAGGGAAGGCAACGGGAAAGAAGCTAGCAGTACTGCACAATACCAGCAGGTGGTGCCACTGGATTTGTGCTAACGACATAGATTAGAAGAGGAGTGATCTGAGTGTAGCTCAACTGGTTAACATATTGGGTACTAATTAGAGAGTTGGGGGTAGATTTGTGGGTGTTAATATTAACAAAATCCAGATCAAAAGATCAGGAAATTTTGAACACAAGTGAGATATATGCTGTATCCCAATGGTGTGCACACAGACTGCTTTGTTCAGGCTTTCAGTCCAATCCAGGAGTTCAAATAGGAGGAGGCTGTTCACCCATTTTTAAAGTGGATTCTGTGGTTTTCCAACAGTTTGTCACCTGGCCAGGGCCTAATTTGAACAGTCTACTCATTTTATTTGGAAGTGCTCAGCCTTTAAAATTGAAAGGATTGGTCCTGCCTGAGCAAGTCCAAGTCAGGCCCAGCCTAACGGTTTGGCAAAGATCCAAAAGTGCCGATCTGGGTCTGCTTCCTTACAAAATCCTCATGTAACATTGCCCGTACCATTACTAACATCAGCATTGATACACGTACTACTGAGTAGCTGCTGAAGAGAGACAACAGCAGCCTGGTCAAAAAAAAAATCTGCCCCTGTGCCTTACTCCTATTCTCAATCCAGATAGTGCTATGGATGTGGCGATTAAGCAGTCTCAACATTTTTAAACAGTTTCTGATCAAAAGAATCTCATTGCTTTTTAAAACCTGCTTTACCACCTTCATCATAAACTAGGAATGTACAAACTCACCCAGTTTAGCTCACTCCAGGACATTAAGTTTGTTACTTAAGGATTGCATACATACCCGAGTAAACAGGTTCAATGATTTTTGCTATTTAATGAAGAAAGCATAACTGCTAATGTTAATGGAGAATGGCAGGGGAGTCTGGTGTTTTTGAAATCCAGAGGCTTCATTACCATCAAAATGGTACAGAATTATGTAGTGGGATGATGGGAACTGTTGATGCTAATCTCTCTAGATTACTCTTGGTAGATCAATTAGCCTGCTGATTGGTAGTTATGCTGGAGGTGGAACCGATAATACAGGCTTTATGTCAGCAGTTTAATTTTTTGCACCAGGTTTGGTTAGGATCAAGAGCAGAAGTTGGCTATTCAAACCCTTGCACGTAACCTCAAAAAAAAATCAAATCAATCATTCAGATCCCAACTGCTGATATTACTGGACAAATTGGCTAAAATGTGGCTTGATAGATAATTTTGAAAAAAATTCAACAAGGTTGTCTTTCACTGAAAGAAATGCATGCAATGCTGTAGATCTTATTTTTGAATAATAAAGTTTAAAACCAAGATAAACTTATATGCAACAGAATTTGAAAGATTTCAAAACACAGTAAAAATACAGTCCAATCACAACACCGCAACAATTCAGAGAGTTTGATTCTCCATTACATCTATTGATTTAACTTAACCATTTATTTCAATTCTTGCTCTTCCTGGGCTTGGTAGTCTCTTCCTTGACTAATCACACAACTGACTTTCTCAACTCGACATAACTTCAGTATTCTAACTGAACAGTTCAGTCTGGAACTCAGTCTAAAATTCTTACACTGAGGCAACTTACTTCAATTATAATCTATTCTAAGTTCTCTTTCCTTCAACTGAAAATAAACAACAGCTTTTCAAGCAAAAACAAACATCCTGATCCTTCTAAACAGGAAGCAAGCAAGTGCTCTTCAGTTCTTGCACTGTCTACTTGTAAAACTCACAATGCAAACAAATTCCCATTATCACAGAGGGAGCCTTTTTTCATACTGGTTCAAAAATAATCATGGTTCTAGAAATACTGTAAATTTTAAAAAACCTCAAACACAGACTAAATGCTCATACCACTAGTTCAAAATCCAAGCTTTAAAATAAGTGCTTTTAAAACGTGTCAATCACAGGCCTTACATTAGATGGTTCCATATCCCTCGATACTTCACCTAATATTAATCTAAAACCCCCAAGTCTTAGAGAGCCAACTGTAAATCACTATTTTCACTTGTAAGGTGCTTCTTGATTTCACTCCTGAAGGATCAACCCTTGACTCCTCTGCTCGTGGAAATAGTTTCTATTTATTTAAAAGCTTAAACACTTCGATTGGATCACACCTCAAACCCACCTATTCAGGAAAACACAAGCTAAAAAAGGTAATAACAATCATTGCTTCATACACAAAATGCATCACGCCATTTCCAGTAACTTGCAGCACACAACATTGTGGTGAAACAAGCAAGAGGTATTAGATCTTGAAGAACCTGGTTACGCAAAACAAGATGGTGAGTATTGAATCAGCACAGATCCGATGGCAAAAGTCAGGCATAGCAATCCGTTTCAATTACTTCGTTTCTATACAATTAGAAGTTGTAACCCTTCAGGATTGTCTCTTCAGGAGTGACTGATGTTGAACTATCAGCCTGTTTTATATGGCTGAAGAGATAAAAGGCTGACAATGCATTCTCCCAACATTGACCACGTGATGGAACATGTTAGTTTACATCAGAATTTGCACCTCGTCCCCCCGGATAAGGCCAAAATTAACACCCAATATAGTGAGCCATAAATGCCTTGACTTCATTAATTGGAGCATGGCTTCAATTATTCCCGATCTAATTTCTTACTGAGGTAGTAATCAAGCTATCACAAGCATTCTAATCCACTCCATTAGGTTTGGTTGAAGGAAAATAATTTGACCAAATCTGAATGAAGAGATGATTCCAATCATTGCGAGCGTGTTCAGTTTAACTCCGAGGTTTTAACATCAGCTGAACTTCAACAGCTAAGGGAAATCAGGCTGCAACTTGAAGTTGTGGGAAAATGAGGACCCTTTTTAAACAGAGTTCTTTTGGTTTTTTTTTTAAAAAAAAAAGTATGAGATCTCATGAAACAGTAGTAAATAACCTTGTTCAAAAGGTAGACAAAAAGATTTCAGGTAGAACACTACTCTATTACTTTTGGAGGAGAAGATTTGTAGCTCAGGTTGCAGACCTGCTCACTGACCCAGGGGGTTTGGCTGCAGACGTTTCATCACCTTGCTTGGTAACATCATTAATGCACCTCTGGTGAAGCATTGGTGTTCTATCCGCTTGTTATTTATCAGAAGTAGTGCCAAACATCCCAACAAACAGAGGGATATAAATAACAAGCAGGACAGAACATCAACACTTCACCAGTGGCATACTGATGTTAACTAGCAGGGTGATGAAACACACTGCCTCGGCAAGTGTGTCTTCAGCTACTCTATTACTAATCTGGTGTTGGGGAAAAGAAGGCTTTGTTCGTAGAAGGAAAGAAACTAACTTTCAACAGGGGGAGGTGGACAAGGAGACATTGGTCATCCAGCATCATGAGGAGCTGCTCCATGGTCATTGGCCAAAACAATTCGGACAGTTGACACAACATAAGCTATCAGCCCTTAGACGTTGCTTGTAATCAACCAGTGCTCAGGGACAGAGGACGGTCCTCAGGCAGCTGCCTTCTCTTGATGGAAGATGGACTAGAAGAAAAAGGATGAAAATCTAGGGAAGAGTTCACTAACACCTTGGCTGGAGAACAGGATGCTGCCTTCATAACTTTAATGAGATTGACACACATTCTATAATCAACAGCCCATTTGCCCTCTGGTATCAGTGAACTGTCTAATTGGTACACAGTCGTATATTTTTTATCTAAATCATGGATATATCCTATCAGAAAAATGCTACAAATTGATTACTGCATGTGGTAGTTAAAGTGTGATCATAAACCCAAATATCAAAGTGGAAACAAGTATGAATTGAACACTCTTCTCTAACAAGCAGAGAAGACTACGAATGCAGTGCATTCACAGAGGTGATTCAGAAAACTAGCGCAAAATTGTTGTTAAACGTGACTCTAAACCCATCGCGGAGAACGTAAATCAAGAAATTACAGAACTGTAAAATGATTACCTTAAGGCCAGCAAGCCACCATGATAATCATTGGGGAACAGCCAGTGAGGGAGTTGTTTGTGTGTTAAGCTAGGGTTAGAGAATTGAGACTGCAACATTGTAGGCCTGATTCTCTGCTCACACCACTTACATGGGCAATACTCAAGATTAAAGGATGTTTGAGGAAGAAGTCAATATGAAATGGTTGACTAGACAAACAAAAGTGTTGCTTCACTCACCAAGTTTTCGTGCCAGTCCAAAGTCAATTATTTTAATGAGCATGCCGTTCTTGTCGACACACACTATATTCTCTGGCTTCAGGTCCAGGTGCACAATGCTCTGTTGGTGCATGAACTGCAAGCCAGCCACGATTTGGCGGACATACAGGACACAGGTAGGCTCCGTTAGCTCAAAATCCTCATCCACAATACGCTCAAAGAGCTCGCCTCCAGAAATACTGTACAAGATCACACAGTTGTATTAGAGAACAGCAACAACTAAAATCATAGAACGTGCAGACAAAAAAAAAAAAAAAAAAACAAAATGCCTTACTTCTCTGACATCAAGTCTAAAGTTGCCCAACTACTTTCGTAGGGATTAATTCTGCCCTCAAAAATTGTGACTAGCAAATCCATTTGAACTTGTGGTCAGGATCTACACTGGACTTCGTGATGTGGGCACACCTTACTTCATCTACATCTGTCTTGGCTCAGTGGTAGCCGTTAACTCAGAGTCCAAACTTTGTCTTTGTCAGTCCCACTCCAAGACTTAGATGTTGACAGAGCTGTTATGCAATCCTGACAGGTTTGGGTTTTGATTTAGGCTCTTAAATTTTCAAGACAGGAGTTTAAATTTGCTTTTAAAAGAAACCTTCCAAGCACTTTTTTAAAAAAAAAATTACAGTGCTGTTACTTTATCCTTTCAATGGGATGCAACACCACAATTGGAACTAACATTTCAAACCAATTTGGACAGTTATCTACAAAGCAATAATCACTTCCTGGGAGGCTCCATTAGTGATCTAACTCTATACAACTGAAAACAGGATGTTTTTTTCCCCTTACTCTAGGGTAGCAGAAATGCAACACACAAAATACTATTGATGCTCAGTCAATACAAAATTTCAAGTCTGATTCTGATATATTTAATTGGTTGAGAGGACTGAGGCATAGGGATCAACAATGGGATCAAATGGAGTAGAGGGACAAGTTAGGCATGATCCTCTTGAATGTTGAGGGGTTGAATGGATTTACTCCTGCTGCTATTAACAGCTACTCCGAAAGGATCAGATTTGTAAACCGGTATAAAATCTGGCCATTCACTTCCAAAGAAGTTTTCTATTTTGACAGGGATTAATGCAGCTATTTTCGTTCTTTCGTTGTGGTTAGGAGCAGCTCTTATCACTTTTATTCTTTTGCAAATCTATCACTTACTATTCCATCACCATGACAATCTCAGTCCGACTCTCAAACGCGTCCAGGCACTGAACCAGCTTTGGGTGGTGCAGACAGTTCATTATCTCAATCTCATCGCGTGCACTCTTCTTATCTTTAGTCGTACGAGCTTTATAAAACTTGCCTGCTCGAGTTTTTCCTGTGGATTTTTGCAACAGTTTATAAACCTTTCCAAATGTCCCTCTGAAATACGATCGAGAATAGCTTGGTTAGAGACAGGTTGAAAAGAAAAAGTAGTCATAATATATCAGTCTGATCTCAAATCTTGTATTGTGCACTTACAGACACGATCCTTTGGCTGTGGTGAGCAACCTAAAAATTGATAATTTGAGGTGGCTTAGATGTTGTCTGTTCAAACATCCAAGTCAATAAAGGAGACAGGATGGCTCCATGGTTAGCGCCGCTGCCTCACAGCGCCAGGGACCCGGGTTCAATTCCACCTGTGGGCGACTGTCTGTGTGGAGTTTGCACATTCTCCCCATGTCTGTGCAGGTTTCCTCCAGGTGCTGTGGTTTCCTCCCACAGTCTAAAGATGTGCAAGTTAGGTGGACTGTCCATGTTAAATTGCCCCATATATAGTGGCCAGAGGTGTGTGGGTTAGGTGGGAAATGCAGGGTTACAGGGGTAGGGTAGGATGCTCTTTAGGAGGGTCAGTGTGAATTCAATGGGCTGAATGGCCTGCTTCCACACCGTAGGGATTCTATGATTCTCACTGATGGCTGGGTTGCTGCATGTAACGTGGTACTTTTCCTATGATGGGTACAATTGGATTGCCAAGCTGCTCACCCAAAATTGGACACTTATGGGTTAAATCAACATCATGGTTTGGAGGTCTTCCTGAATCATCTTTAACTATTCTTGATGCTCCACACTCCCCATTTGCTCTTCTGTTAGTTCAGGAGTTGGATTGGTCCAACTCAGTGACATCAACTTCCAGATGGAAGATGCAGCCTAAAACACAGTCACCTCGGTTAACAGGTAATGAATAACTCCTACAAAGATAGTCAGGTGACCCTGTCTGGGGAGATGACAATTTACACCGTGCTGATCAACTCGGATAAACCTGGTCTGCTGTGGCTCAGAGGCCTCACTTGGTTTGACAGTGTCACATTTTCTGCAGAGGAAGACAGCGAGCACCATTTGAGGACCTCTAAATTTCTCTCAGCTCTCTTTACTGCCCGGTAAGTCACTTTGTTTGGAGAAGAAAACAACGCCCTCCCAAATCGGACTCCAAAAAAGGTTAACACTGCAAGTCCAGTATGTTAACGGCCTTTTGCTCCATAGTTGCCACTCTGATCCACCGAGTTTCTCCAGCATTACACTATGTTGTAACCACCTCTAAGTAATGCTCGTGCTTCCTTTAATCCTCTTTGTGTAAGACCACTTTTTTTTTTTTTTTTAAAAACTAAGATTTGTACCTAAGATGGCACCCATCAAAAGGCAGCCATTGTAGAAGCATTTCACTGTACTTCTATACTGTAGTACAAGTGACAGAAAAAGAGGTTCAAAAACAAAGTTGCTGGAAAAGCTCAGCAGGTCCGGCAGCATCTGTGAAGGAAAAAACAGTTAACGGTTCAAGTCCAGTGACCCTTCCTCAGAACAGTTCAGAGGGTCACCGGACCTGAAACGTTAACTGTTTTCCTTCAGATGCTGCCAGACCTGCTGAGCTTTTCCAGCAACTTTGTTTTTGTCCCCGATTTACAGCATCCGCAGTTCTTTTGGTTTTTACAAACGAAAGGATACTCTGTTGTATTCATTCTTTGTGTTGCTTTCAGATTTCTAGCATCCACAATATTTTGCATTTAGCCTTCAAAGCTTGTTACCATCTGTCTTCCAGTTGTCACTGTCCATTGTCTTCATACTTTGCTTGTAGGTGCCCTTGAACTGGATGCATGGATACCAAGGAGGTCATGACCCAATGGCCAGGTCACCATAGTGAAGGTCTGTGCATCAACCATCAACAAACATGACCAAGCCAGTACAGGCATCGTTGCCTCAGCAGTGAATATACAACACAATACAATTCAATATAGAGATAGTAGGAACTGCAGAATCTGAGATAACAAGGTGTAGAGCTGGATGAACACAGCAGGCCAAGCAGCATCGCAGGAGCAGGGAAGGCTAACGTTTCGGGCCTAGACCCTTCATTCTGATGAAGGGTCTAGGCCCGAAACGTCAGCCTTCCTGCTTGGCCTGCTGTATTCATCCAGCTCGACAATTCAATATAGGACAGGAACAGGCCCTTCGGCCCACTGAGCCTGCACTGATTCCTAATCCTTACTTAGGCCTGCTACTTATGGACCGTGTGGTTTCTATCCCTCTGTTCGCCTCCCATCCATGTGTCTACCAAGATACACTTCAAACATTGCTAACATTCCTGCTTCCACCACATCCACTAGCAGTACATTCCAGGCACCCATCACTTGCTGGGTGAAAAAAAATCTTCCCTGCATTTCTCCCCTAAACTACCACCACCACTCCCAGCCCCCACCTTTCAACTTGACCTTTCCACCCTGGGGATAAAAGCCTATATATGCTGGAGGGATCAGCATACTCCATGACCAGAGTTGGTCACCTTCTCTTGTCAAAAAGGAATGCCGAGGATAAGTCTAAGACAGCAAAAGATGAAAAGGATTGAGCCTTTTCTCTTCACTAATATATGTTGCCCAGGGCTCACTTCTGTAGAGCAGGGTGCTGAGGACACAAGCTTGGTATTGAGTCAGTCAGATTCAAAATCGAATTCAGCGTCAGCAGAATAGCTGTGGTTTTTACAATGTGTGTGTTTTTAAGCATCAAATGACAGATTGCTACTGAATGTAGAGCCTAGATATGAAAGTTATCTCCAGCACCAATATTAACAGGTGGCAGTAACAGCAATGTCCTGGACCATATTTGCTTTTTTTGTCCCCCCCCCCCCGATGCTGATGATCAAATCAACTTCTTGACAGACAAGAGAGAAACAAATCTATTTGCTGAAGGGGTTTCTTGATGTGGAATGTCAGATTACAGCAACTCTCTCACGAGGATTTGGAGGACCTTTATCTTGGATGTAAGAGCAGCAGAGACTGAACAACTTTCCTGATATGGAAGTGGGCATTTCCTGTAGATGACCTGAAGGAAATTTTCACATTTGACATAATTCTAAACGACATACATGCGTGTACTTTTCACACAGAGGCCACTATGTACTTTTCCTTCCAATTAGTGAACAGGGAGACAAATTTAACTGAATTTCCTTGCAGAAAAATATAAAGTGACCAAATAAAAGTATTTGTCAGTCCTACATCATCCAGCAACTTTTTCCCTCTTCAGACAGTCTCATGGTGGCCTGGTCTTGCTGGAGTCTGAAATGTTGTAAATTGGAGGCCCACCCTAGAGATTTCAGGACATGAACTAAGCTGCAAGTTCAGAGCAACACCAAGGGAGTGTTCATCTAGAGATGCTCACTGTCTGTCCTTTTGGGCAGACATATATAAAAAATCTGATTCAAAAAACCGACCAGGGAATCTCTCCTAGTCAACATTTATCTCTTATCCATTGTGTTGTGTCTGACTATCAGTGTGTAGCATGTCTTAAAAGGCACATGGGGTGGGGGAGGAGGAGATGACATCATCAATAACATTAAAATAGATTTGGCCACCAGTGTGTGGGAGCTTGCTGAAGACATGACAATGTACTTAATTGGCTGTGAAGCCCTTTGGGACATCCTGAAGCTGCAACAAGGTGCTTTATAAATGCAATTTGTTTACTTCTTCCAATAGACCACTCAAGTGATAGTAATTCTAACAATACCATCAGTCATTCTTCAAATCACTCCACCCCAAACAAGTCTTGCAATCGAGAGATATTTGTATTGACAGACAATGAAACATTAGTATTTGCAGTAAATCATAGCATTGTTGTTATATTCAACTTGGTAAAAACAAAAAAATTGTCCTCTCTGCAGTTCAGAAATCTGGAGTCCTGAGGTAAAGTTGTCCAGAAATCAGACTAAGAATCGTAGAAAAAGTTACAGCACAGGAAGAGGTCATTCCGCTCATGTCTGTACAGGCTTTTAATCCAACTTGCCACTCAATTGTGGGGTGCTGCAGAAGATCAGTAAGGCAGCAGCTCATCCAACACAGTGACTTTGTAACGTAGGAAAACACTGCACGAAGTTACAGGGCCACACAGTTTCTTTCTCAACACTATCTAGTCTCTGTTGGTCTCTCCCTCCGTCAGTCTATTACACCATCAGAAATATTACAGCTTTACAAGATTTTGGTTAGGCCTCACAAGAGTACTGCATTCAGTTCTGGTCCCCACATTACAGGAAGTATGTGGAGGTTTTGGAGAGGGTGCAGAAGTAGTTTACCAGGATGCTGCCTGGATTTGAGGGTATGAAGCATAAAGGAGAGGCTAGAAAAACTGGCTGACGGGAGACTTGATAGAAGGCTATACAATTGAGATCCAGAGACAGGGTTGACAGTTAGAATCTTTTTCTCAGATTTAAAATGTCTAAACTAGAAGGTGTGCATTGAGGTGAGAGGGGGCAAATTCAAAAAGGAGATGAGGGGCATTTTTATTTTATTTTTAACGCAGACAGGAGGAGGAGGAGTGTGGAATGTGCTACCGGGGTAGTGATGGAAGCAGATATGATTAGGGGCATTTAAGAGTCTTTTAGATAAGTACATGAATATGCAAGAAATGGAGGGATATGGACCAAGGGCAGGCAGAAGGGATTAGTTTAATTTGACATCATGTTCGGCACAACATCATGGACTTAAGGGACAGTTGTGTGCTGTACAGTTCTATGTTCCATCACTCTCTCCCTCACACCTCTCTCTATCCTTCCACTCTCCCTTCATCAGTTTATACCAGCACACTCTATCCCTCTTCCTCCACCCCATCCCAGCTCCTGCTTTTGCAACGGGCAAGGTGATTTGAGGAGACACAAGCATTTCCAGGATACATATATAAAAAAAAAAACAGATGTTGGAAATCTGAAATAAAAACACACATTGCTGGAGAAAGTCAACAGGTCTGGCAGCATCTGAGTATAGTTAGTCCTTGAAAACGCTCTGTGGCATTTAGGAAGAGTACAGTGAAACATAAGCACGTTCCCTTTCCAATATCAATAAAGAGGTGGAAATCATTAAAAAACCCAAGACAAACATGCTTCAGTGGAAAAAAAAAATCTGTGAGGTATATTGTTTGGAACTCTGAACAGTTTGAGATATGTATTCACTTTGCTTCCAAATGGAAGATACAACATTTAGTTAAGTGAAACTATTTTTTTATAATAACCGCTGCACAATGTTTTATCAGTTCATATATATTTATATCTACCACGCACACGAATCTAGAACATTCTAAAAGCCAGAAATGACTTACTCCCCGGTACTCCAGACAGGGAAAAAAAAAGTTAGTGTATGAAGTGTCACCGGTCACTTTAAAAACAAAAAGCAAGATATGCACAGATTGGCACTGTTGATACTCACACTCCAAGACATTCCTGCTGTACGTAAAGATCAGTCAGCTTCTGAGTTGTATTTATTGTCACATGAGTGCCTAACTCTTCTTTTTCTTCTTTCTCTTCAAAAAGAGACAAAAAGGCATTAAACTAACAGCAAGTGGCAACAACTTGTAACAACCCACACTGTCCTCCATGCAACACAGGCTTTGGAAAAGGACCATGTAGGAGTGATATGGTCCCTAACCTTTATGCTTCCAATGCTTTTCCTACTATTGCTGTCACTGGTTTTCCTTACAAAATCACCCAGAACTGCCTACATTCAACTTATGAAAGGATAACCTGAACACTAACTCAGACTTTAATCTGTATGCCCCACAAGACAATATTTGGCTGATAATTATACAATGCTTTATTGGAATAGACTCTGACCTTGAGACAGGTAGAGGGAATTCTATCCTGAAGGCAGAAGCCAAGAAGTCATTTTACTTCATTCTGGAGAAGTTTCATCTGAAGTAAAAACTCTCTTCAGCAAATTAGAGGCTGTTACTAGATACTGAGCAGTATTTGCAAACAAGTTTAAAAAAGGGCTTTTAAGAACATTCATTCAACATTCCATTTCTGAACCATTTCCATTGATCATTTTCCCCAAGTTGTCATTTACATGGTCATGAACATTTTATAGCAATAATTTGGAGACTTGTTCTCAACACCCACCACCACTAACAGCACTCCTATCTTCCCAGTTTCATTGAAGGAAGAGGAGCAGGAATAACAGAGGGATGGAAAGCAGCCTTCCTGCATTTACTAGTCAACACGGAGTATTTCAGAGATGCCTTCTCCTAACTTTTAGGGAGGTTGACTGTGATAAGAGAGCTACTAACAAAAACATGATATGTAAATGGTGTACGTAAATGTCTGACCATCTGCAACCACTTCACTGAGGAAACCCATTCCTGTTTTTCTGGATGTAGCTATTCCTAGTCAGATCCATTATTGGTACTTTAGATTCAGGAACAGAGTCAAACAGATGACCCAGACAGGTACAACAGCCAGCAATTCAATTCTGATACATCCCTCAGTCAGAGTGTTGACTGAATGGGGAGGGTTGGTGATGCAGCAGTAGCGTCCCTTGCTTCGAGCCAGAAACTTTCTATCCCACTCCACAACATTTTTAATCGTAGAATCCCTACAGTGTTGAAGCATTCAGCCCATCGAGTTCACACCAATCCTCCAAAAAGCTTCCCACCCAGACCCATCCACCACCACCCCCCCCAGCCTATATTGCCATGGCTAATCTACCTAGCCTGCATATCCCTGGTCACGATGGGCATTTTAACACAGCTAATCCACCTAATCTGCAGGAGGATGACTGTGGGCACAAAACCAGAGCTCCCGGGAGGAAATCCAGGCAGACACCGGGAGAATGTGTTTGTGGCCTGGCCAAACAAACTGATCAACCACCAGCAAATCCTTCCAATAAACCCATGGCAGGCAGCAAGAGCAGGAGCATTTCCTGGCCAACCAGTACCGTGCAATAGCTGCAGCATGATAGTTTTCCTACGTTAAAAAAAGATTTCCACATTTTGGTTCTGGTCATAAAAGTCAAGCTTATGGGAAGTTTATCTGGATAGTAATGGTGTGCAGCAGTATGTGTTAAAGGTAGGAGACTAGCACTTCATATTAGAGCTGGTGCAACCACAATGGGCTAAATAACCTGCTTCTACACCATCATAATGCTGTGATTCATTCATAGGGACCACCAGAGATGAAGTAGAAGAATGAATTTGAAGGACAGGAGTGGAGATGTAACATTGAGCTTGTACAGGACATTGTTGAGGCCTCTTCTGGCCTATTGTGTAGGACCACAGCTTCGCTGGGGCAAATTTTGATTGAACAATTGAAAGACAACTGAACACGATTGTAATAGATGGTGGAACAAATGCCAAATAGTGTTTAAAAACACAGTTTACTGCTTTCCTCAGACAGGTCTCCCTGTTATAGGGAGAATATTAAGCTGGAGAGATTCAGAAGAGATTTGCCAGGATGTTGCAGGAATGGAGGTTTTGAGTTATTAAGGAGGCGCTGGGCAGGCTGGGACTTTTTTTCACTGGAGCATAGGAAGTTGAGAAGTGACCTTATAGAGGTTCATAAAATAATGAGTGTAATGGGTAGGCGATTGGGCTAGTGGTATTACTAGACTATTAATCCAGAGACCCAGGTAATGTTCTGGGAAAAACCGAAAGAACTGCAGATGCTGTAAACCAGGAACAAAAACAGAAGTTACTGGAAAAGCTCAGCAGGTCTGGCAGCATCCATGAAGAAAAAAAAGTTAACATTTTGGGTCCAGCTCCGAGGAAGGGTCACTGGATCCTAAATGTTAACTGATTTTTTTAAAATTCGTAGATGCTGCCAGACCTGCTGAGCTTTTCCAGCAACTTCTGTTCCTGTTCCTAATGTTCTGGGGACCTGGGTCTGAATCCGGCAGATGGTGGAATTTGAACTCAATAATAATCTGGAATTAAGAATCTAAATGATGACCATGAAACCATCACCGATTGTCAGGAAAAACCTGTCTCGTTCATTAATGTCCTTTAGGGAAGGAAATCTGCCATCCTTACCTGGTCTGGCCTACATGTGACTCCAGACCAATGTGGTTGACTCTTAACTGCCCTCTGGGCAATAACAGCTGGTCCAGCCAGCAATGCCATGAAAGGAATAAGAAAAAAAAAAGGGTGGGGAATTTCATAACTAGGGGCCTTATTTTTAAAAAGGTGAGAGGAGCAAGATTTAAAACAAAAGAGATGAGGAACTTTTTGTTTAAAAACAGATATTCGTGTGTGGAATGAACTTCCAGAGGAAGTGGCGGATGCAGGCACAGTTACAACGTTTAAAACATGTTTGGATCAGGACACAAATAAGAAATTATTGGAGGGATACAGTTCAAGCATAGGCAGGAGACAAATTTAGTTTGGGATTATGGTCAGCATGGATTGGTTAAACCGAAGGGTCTGTTTCCACGCTGTATGACTCTAGATGTAATTGCCACACATCAATTTTATTCCTAATCCCATCTATTTGGAAAATGCTAGAGTTAAAATCTTTTTCCACATCAAATTTTGATAGAAATATGTACATTTAAGTATTTGAACAATTCAGTCCGGTTGGATCAAAGGAAATTTCTTCGGATTCAAATTCTTACCTTTGATGTCAGTTAGCTTGACAGGTTTAGATTCCTCTCCTACTTCACTAATGCCACAAGAGTTCACTGCGTATATACGAAAACTGTACTCTCCGTCCAGCTTCAGACCGTTCACTTGATAGGAGGTGCTACTACACGAATCAGTCAATCTTCTCCACTCAGACTCTCCAGACTGCTGCATCTCAATGATATAGGACTGGATAGCGCTCCCACCATCATAACATGGACCAGACCAGGACAGTGAGAGAGAGGTCCCACAGATCTCTGAAACACGTGGTCTTCCAGACGGAGGCTCTGGCCTGTCTGAGGGAAGCAGGAAACTGCACTTTAAAACATGATTTGGCATTTGTTCCACCATCCATTAGAGGTGTTCAGTTGTCTTTTCAATTGTTCTATCACATTTGCCCCAGTCAAGCTGCAGTCATACACAACGTGTGCGCACGCAACCAAACTGTGAATTGACCTTGACTCTGCTTACACAAAAATAACATGCCTCCCGTTCCTGTACAATAACAAGCTGGCAGATTCATTGAGTACAGGAGTTGGGACATCATGTTGAGGTTGTACAATATGTTGGTCAGGACTCTTCTGGAGCACTATGTACAGTTCTGGTCACCCTGTTACAAGAAGGATATTATAAAATTTGAGATGGTTTAGAAAAGATTTACCAGGATGTTACCGGGAATGAAGGAAGGGTTTGAGTTATAAAGGAGAGGCTGGATAAGCTTGGACTTCTTTCCACTGGAGCGTAGGAGGTTGAGGAGTGACCTGAAAGGAGGTGTATAAAATTCATGAGGGGCAGAGATATGGTGAATAGCAAAAGGTCTTTTCGCTAGGGTGGGGAGTTCAAAACTAGAGGGCATAATTTTCAGGTGACAGGAGAAAGATTTAAATAAAAAAAGGAACTTGAGGGGCCAGTTTTTTCAAAGAGGGTGGTTCATATATGGAACAAACTGCCAGAGAAACTGTTAAATGCAGGTACAGTTACAACATTCTCAAAGACAACAGGAAAGATTTAGAGGGGCATGGGCCAAATACAGGTAGGTGGGAACATCATGGACTATTTAGACTGTGGAAACCAAAAGAACTGCGGATGCTGTAAATCAGGAACAAAAACAAAAGTTGCTGGAAAAGCTCAGCAGGTCTGGCAGCATCTGTGGAGGAGAAAACAGAGTTAACGTTTCGGGTCC
>NC_063361.1:8441708-8491896 GCF_021869965.1 Rhincodon typus | reverse complement strand
CTCTATGACTCTGCATCGCTTTGCTTTATCTCAAGGTACTGTGAAGGGTGATGGCCCAGTGGTATTAATCACTGGAGTGTTAATCCAGAGACCCAGATAACGTTCTGGGGACCCAGGTTCGAATCCCACCATGGCAGATGGTAGACTTTAAATTCAATAAAATATCTGGAATTAAGAATCTAACTATGACTGTGAATCCATTGCTGATTGTTGGGGAAAAACCCATCTGGTTCACTAATGCCCTTTAGAGAAGGAAGCTGCCATCCTTTCCTGGTCTGGCCTACATGTGACTCCACACCCATAGCAACATGGTTGACTCAACTGCCCTCTGGGCAATAAATGCTGCCTGGTCAGTGATGCCCTCATCCCGTGAATGAAAAGGGGGAAAAAAAAAGTTATCTTCCTCAGTAGAATGTGAAATGTTCCACTTACCTACAACAGCCAGGCTGATCCGATGTTGCACACTCCCATTTCGATCCTTCACCACCAGTGTGTAATAACCAGCATCGTCCATTTGCACATCTTTTATCACCAATTTGGTCTCAGTGTCTGTTGTGTCTACAGAAGTTCGAGAACTATTCAGGATCTGAAATAAGTGGACAAGAGGAACAGATGGTGAAATAGTCCAGATAAAAAAAAGGGAGAAAAGCAACACGACCTAAAAGAGCATTTCAACAGCGCGCACACACACACACACACACACACATTCAACAAAACAGCCAAAGGGTTGTGTAAATGTCCGGTAACAAACCTTAAGTATAATCTAATGGCACGGTGGCATGGTGGTTAGCACTGCTGCCTCACAGCACCAGGGATCTGGGTTCGATTCCAGCTTTGGACAATTGTCTGTGTGGAGTTTGCACATTCTGCCAGAGTCGGCATGGGTTTCCTCTAAAGTACAAGTTAGGTGGGTTGACCATGGGAAGTGCAGAGTTTCAGGGAGAGGGTAGGGGGCTGGGCATGGGCGTGATGCTCTTTGAAGAGTTGGTGTGGAATCTATTTGGACCAAATGGCCTACTTCACACTGTAGGGATTCTATGATTCTAATTCAAATGTTGTGTAGGTGCATAGGCCTTTAAAAAATGCCATCCATGGTGCAGAGAATAAACCAAGAAAGTTAATGGAGTGCTGGCCTTGATATCTAGAGGCCAGGAGTACAATGGTTCAGAAGTTATGCTGCAGTTATACAAAACCTGCTTTGATCCTACTTGGAGTACTGAGAGCAGACCTGGGCACCACACCTTAGGAAGGATATGTTGGCCTTAGATGGAGTTCAATGTAGTTTACAAGAATGTTACTTGGACTTTAGGGGTTAAGTTATGGAGGAGGGATTATACAACATTGGCCCGTTTTCTCTAGAATTGAGAAGTTTAAGGGGTAATCTGATTGACAACGTCAAGATATTAACAGGAAAAGACAGGGTAGATAAAGAAACTATTTTCACTTGTTGGGGTCTCTAGAAGTAGAGGTATAGTCTGAGAATTAGGGCCAGACCATTCAGGAGTTATGAAACACTTCTACACAGAAGGGTGGTAGATGTTTAAAACTCTCTTCCACAAACAGCTGTCGATGCTGGATCAGTTATTAACTTTGTTGCTTAACAAAAAAAAATTAAGAGATATGGGACTAAAGGCCGGTATATGGAGTTAGGCCACAGATCAGCCACAATCTCATTGAATAACAGGAGGTTAGAGGGGCCGAATGGCCTACTCCAGTTCTTGAGATTGGGTTCCAGTCAGAATTCCCAATTGGAATGTTCACACCCTGCCATTAACACCCATTCAGATCTTCAACTGAAGCAGAAAGAACAAAAAAAAAGGAAGTGAAGCAGGAATGAAGTCTTATCAAGCTCACAGTCTTCACAATTCAAGAACAGGGGTGAGGAATTCTACAGTTCTTAGTTTGTAGGGAAAGAATGATTTGAATGGCAGTGAAAAGGAGTGTATTGCTGAAGGAAGAGTTGCTCATGAAGAGGGACAAAAAAGTAATCTAAGAAAGCACTGACGTGATCATACCAAAAGTAGAGAGAGATTGCACTGGTTGAGAGAAAATGTGAATAATAATTCCACGACTCACACTTTTCTAGTGTAGGAGGCTACCAGCTCTCTCTGCATTTTAACTTGCTGCCAATCTTGTGTCTTTTCCCTGTAACGCTGAGGCTTATTTGAATATAAACCATGTGTGTTTGTGCATGAGACAGAGCATGCGTACAGGTGTGGATGTGTGCGCACATGAAAGAGAGCGAGAGAGATAGAGAGATAAGTGAAAAAAACTTGATATTTTGGGTGTTTTTCAATTTTCCATCAGGCAGGAGATACAGAAGCTTGAACACTCACCAGCAAATTCAAGAACAGCTTCTTCCCTGCTGTTATTAGACTGATGAATGGACTCTAACTTCAAATAATGTTGATCTTGCTTTGTGCACCTCCTGTGTGCCTCACTGTGTAAGCACCATATAAAATCGGTGTGTCCTTGTTTGCTAGAATCTGCTTGCAAAACAAAGCTATTCACTGTACTGAGGTAAATATGTGACCAAACCAAACAAACCAGAAACATGAAGTTGATTGTGAAAGATTGTTAAATTGATTGAAGCAATAATTGACAGCTAGCTCAAGTCAAGTGTGACTGCAGGAATAAGAGGCTGCTGGCACAGATTCCACAATTATACGATTCAAGGAAAAAGAAGATTTGAGCAGTTGAATGCACTGGTCTTCCTCCAAGTTCTACAGCAACTGCTAGACTATATGCCAATGTAAACCAGTAGCTCAAGGATCCAATTTTTAAGTACCTGATCTTTCCGTTTCAGCCATATAGCAGCAATGGGTGGAGTTCCTACAACCCCAACATACAGCTCTGCCTGCTGTCCTGCCTTTACCTCCAAGTACGTCTGGGGATCCACTAACTGAGGCGGCTCTGCTGTAACATAAACAGACAAAGATCAAACTCCCTCAAACTGTTTCACTTACAAAATCATATAAAGAAGACACTTGTTCACAAGATGCATAATAAAATTGGCTACATCTCTCCTCAAAGAGGGCCCTCCTATCTCAAAATATTCCTAGTGAGCCTTTGTTGCACTTCCTTGAAATCAAACCTGGCCTCATCCTAGGTAAGGATACCAGAACTGTAATCTGTGTAATGCCACGAAAGCCTTTGTAATTGCGCAGGAGATCAGTTTAGCTCAGTTGGCTGGACAGCTGGTTTGCAATGCAGAGTGATCCCAGCAGTGTGGGTTCAATTCGCGCACAAGCTGAAGTCACCATGAAGAACTCTCCTTCTCAACTTCTCCCCCTGCCTGGGTGGTATGGTGGCACACTGGTTAGCACTGCAGCCTCACAGCACCAGGGACCCAGGTTCGATTCCACCCTTGGATGACTGTCCGGTGTGGAGTTTGCACATTTTCCCCCGTGTCTGCATGGGTTTTCTCCGGGCGCTCTGGTTTCGTCCCATAGTCCAAGATATGCAGGCTAGGTGGATTGGCCATGCTAAATTGCCTGTAGTGTTCAGGGATGTGGTGATTTGGAGGGGGAGGGGTCAGTGTGGACTTGTTGGGCCAAAGGGCCTGTTTCCACACTGTAGGAATTCTATGATTCTACGAGATGTGGCGATCCTCAGGTTAAACCACCCCCAATTATATCTCTAATGACAGTGCAGCCCCATGGTCTGGTAAGACTGTGGCAACTTTACCTGTTTTTAAATTACAATTGAAGCAAGATTTGTTCCCTGTTACACTCTCACACTTGCAATACCGAACTTTTATTGCACTTTATGAAAAAGACCCCACAAATCTCTTCAAACACAAATAGTTACTAGCCTCTCATTTTCCAAAAAAAAAAGTGAATCTTCCTTTCTATTCTTCCTCTGAAATAGTGGATAATTTCAAACTATCCACTTGTAATGCCCCATCACTTAACAGACCCTTTAGCCTCTACAGCTTAGTTTCCCCACTTTTTTTTTTTTTTTAAAAAAATAGAAGTGTTAGCAAACTTGGAAACATTGCATGTAGCCTCCTCATCTGGGTGATTGACAGGGATTGCAAATAACGGAGACCCAAGTACTGATCCTTACAAAATAAAAAGCAAAAAGAACTGCAGATGCTGGAAATCAGAACAAAAAAATTGCTGGAAGAAACTCAGGAGTGGCAGCATCTGTGGAGATAAATCAGAAATAATGTTTCAGGTCCAGTAGCTCTTCCTCTGTACTGTGATTTTTCCATTTCAATTCTGAAGGTCGGTCACTGGACTTGTATATGCTGACTGCTTTCTCTCCACAGATGAAGAGTTTCATGAAGTGTGAAGTGTGGAGCTCATTCATTCTGTTAAAACCCCTTGAGCAAACCTCAAAAGCTCACTATGCACCTCTGAAAAACTGTAGCCAGCACAGTGGGCCCATCTATAAACATGCAGTCACAACCCCCCAGCACAAAGATGGGAAAAAAATCACCTGGTTTAGAAGACAGCTTCTTCCTCGAAGGGGATGAATCTGAAACATGAATAAAATTTAAAAGATTGAAGGGGATATGAACGAGAGGAACATACCATTGAAGACTTTGCAATACGAGATTGAAGGAGTAAGTGAGTGTATTGACTCATACATTTAGTGAAAATAAAATGATTTAAATACAAAAAATCAGATATACTCTTGCAGACAAACAGTTAACCCTCTGAGTTTAAGCAGTTTTTGGATAAAAGTGTTCTGAATGGTTAACCATACATTTCACAGCTTTCCCCAATCACGTCTAATCACCTCTCATGTAACTCGAGTTTTTTTTTAAAAAACTAAAAACTTAATATCTTACCTAACTCGGAGGTTCACTCCCTTGCCTCATCTAAAAAGATGGTAAAAGAGTTCCAATTGTTCATTGCTTTCTTCAAATTTAGTCCTTTAAAACTAACTTTGCGAGCCTCGCTTCTTCTATATTTAGGGCTTGCATCTTTCTCCATTGTCTGGGAAGCCAGGCTCAAACTTTAACGGAGCTATAGCCTGACCTGAGCAACATGCAGCCTCCCTATCAGATTCCAGATTTGCAAAGATGGTTCAGGATGGTCTTCAATTGGTTGATGCCTTCTCGAAAATAACTGAGCATGCTCAACGTAGAGTCCATCTGCCCTGGGGCTCTTCCAGCTTTGCCCACTAACTGGTACAAAACATCCTCTATCAAATGATAATATTGAGCACCAATCTCTTCTGCATTGTGTTGACATGCCAGACCAATATCTGTAAGACTTGTGCCAATACTTACACAAGTAGCACGAGATAAACCAGCCATGACCTGCTGAAAGGGGAGTCTTGATGATGAAAGAATCTTGATGATAAATGGAAAGAATCTAAAAAGGAGTCTTGAATACTTCAGCTGCTGGAGCAGTGATTCCCATCCCAAATGTGACATCAAAATGGGGACAGGGCAGGGTTTGATCCCAAATCAACACTTTGGAAGAAAGTCTTTCATCCGTAGAATCCCTACAGTGTGGAAACAGGCCCTTTGGCCCAACAAGTCCACACTGACCCTCAGAGCATCCCATCCAGACCCATTCTCCTATAACCCACCTAGCCTGCACATCTTTAGACTGTGGGAGGAAACCGGAGCAAACCCACACAGACAGTTGCCCCAGGGGGAAAATCGAACCTGGGCCCCTGGCACTGAGGCAGCAGTGCTAACCACTGAGCCACCGTGCTGCCCAATTGTGCCCCTTTGCCCAAAGCAAATGCACAGTCCCATACAACCTATACACCAGCCTGCATGGCAACCCATTTCATGGCATTTCATCCAGTCTGTACAGAACAAAATGAAATATATACTAACAATGCTACAAAAATAAAAATCTTAAAAACAGCCATTCGTAATTCTCCTTTTAAAAATCCCACTGTTACTATCTCATTTTTATATAAGGATGTAAACACCAAAGCAATGATGGAAAGATAGCACAGGAAGCCAATTTGGTCCTGATTAAATGCCATGTAAACAAAATACACAGCATATCAGCTTGTAAACTATTTTAATATTCGACAATAGATTTTTCTGTAAAATAAAGATAATCAATTATCAGAATTATGATAAGGATTCAACAGTAACCTAGGAGATCTTTTTTTGCCACCTGGACGATGCTAGGATATAGAACTCACCACCTGAATGTGTGTTAAGGAAGAAACATATTGGAAATGCTCGGTTATGTATTCAAAGAGCTGCAGTTTACATTACTATGGATCAAGTAGAAAGTGTGACCGAGCTGGGTAGCTTTTGTTTTCGTTGGCACAGACACAATAGACCCTTTCAATGCTGTAAATTTTCTATATACTTTGTGCGTCCACTTGATAAGGAAGCCCACAGCTTATCAATGGAATTTACTTAGTACATTACAGTCGTGCAATATTTAAATATGCAATGCAAAGGCAATGACATGCATTCCAATCAATCAATGTGCGTTGGTAATTTTTGAGTGGCCACCAACACATGTGCCCTTGCAGGAGGGATATAGATAAAGGTGAATGGCAGGTGTCTTTTCCCTAGGGTGGAGAATCTCAAGGCTAGGAGGCATATTTTTAAAGGTGAAAGGGGTGAAAAAAAAAAAAAAAAAAAAAAAAAAAAAATTTAGAAAAGGACATGGCGGCAACTTTTTTTTTAAAAAAACTGAAGACAGAGTGGTTCATGTGTAGAATGAACTTCCAGAGGAAGCGGTGGATGCAGGTACAGTTACAACATTCAAGACATTTGGAGGAGTTCATGAATAGAAAAGGTTTAGACGGAGAGGGCAGCACGGTGGCTCAGTGGTTAGCACTGCTGCCACATGGCACCAAGAACCCGGGTTCAATTCCACCATTGGGGGACTGTGTGTGGAGTTTGCACATTCTCCCAGTGTCTGTGTGGGTTTCCGCCAGGTGCTCTGGTTTCGTCCTGCAGTCCAAAGATGTGCAGATTAGGTGGATTGGCCATGCTAAATTGCCCATAGTGTTCGGGAATGTGTAGATTAGGTGGGTTGGGGGTGGGGGAAAAAGGGGGGTGGGGTCTGGGTGGGATGCTTTGAGGGACTTGCTGGACTGAAGGGCCTGTTTCCACACTGTAGGGATTTGGGTCAAACCCAGGTGTGACCAGTTTAGTTTGGGATTATGATCAGCATGGACTGGTTCAACCTAAAAAAAGGTCCGTTTCCAGACTGTATGATTATGACCAGCTGTTTTTCGCTCTGTGCTGTATGACTCGGAGACAATAATTGGCAATGTATATTGATAAGGTTGCCCTCTATGGCTTATCAAATCACTCTGCCTCACTGAAGATTGGTAACTCAAAATGTGACCTTTGAAGAATATTGGCATTTTTAGAGCTGTAACCCAAAAGTAGGGCAGCGTGGTCAGAAGGAATTGAGCATAAAACTGGTGAATGAAAATCAACAGCAAGAGGGAGAAGCTGGAGGAAGGTGCATTTGACCAGCTGTAGGTGCACAAAACAGAATAGACATCTCCTTGCACTGTTATTATGAAATACACAGTATAAAGTGGATATATTTTAATACAAATCCTTAACATTACCTTTAGGAAGACTTCTGTTCTTTGTACTCTGTTGGTCATCTTGACTACTGAAGTTGAGGGTTGAAAATTGGGCCATTTCAGCCTTGGCTCCAGCACCATGATGGTTTTCTTCAAATATAGTCTGACTGTCACCAATCCTACCTTCACAGTTAGTGTTGCTCATTTGCTTGGGCAAATGATGGCGTTGCTGAAGAGTTTCAAAGTCTATTAAAACAGAGGACATGCCCTTAGTACCTATCTTGTGTTGTTCTAATTGATAACCTTCAGCAAAATTAATTAATCTGGCCATCAACATCTAAAGACTATCGTGCCACTGCTTTATGCACTGTTCCTTTACTGGCATTATTGGATTATCTTTTTTCATATTACCATGTGGATTAAATGAACCAGTTATTCATGTGAGGATGTCACATGCCAAAAGATTAAAAGATTAGCGAGTTTGTTTTGCTCTCGTTAGTGCAGCAGCAAATACTGCATGAAACAGAAAGCAGAGCTGGGCTATATCCAAAAGGAACAAGCACAATCATAGAATCCCTCGTGTGGAATCAGGCCATTCAGCCCATTGAGTCCAAACTGACCCTCCAAAGAGCATCCTGCCCAAACCCAGCCCCTTACCCAATTACTGTAATGCTGCATTTCCCATGGCTAATCCACCTAACCTGAAAATCTTTGGATGGTGGAATGAAACCCAGAGGAAACCTACACAGGCATGAAGGAATATCGCAGCGATGGCTAAGAGGAGGGAGGGGCACACATCAAATAGAAATCCAACACCATGTGAATATTATGGCCAAAGCTAATGTCTCAATACAAATAAACTCTCAATTCACAGCTGGCCTGCAGCAAAATGAAGTTAGGGCTGTACCTGTCAGATGTCAGACGCCCCATGTTGTGAAGGAGGTCACAATCTCACAATGGCCATCTTATCAAATCATTAACAGTTTTCCCCTGCCCTTGTCCCCACCCCACCATCCTTCATCCCAAATCTGTTGAAGACTTATAATCCCAATACAGTGACAAATCCTCATGTGAATGTTCTTAGCTGTTGCAGATGGCGGCTCAGGCAAGGGGACCTGAAAACTTTGTTTAAGGCTAATTCTTTGCTGTGGTCGGAACAAACTCACTGGATAGATTGGAACATGACTCGTGGGGAAATAAAGTCAGAGTTATACAGTACAGAAACTAACCTTGTGGTCCAGCTCTTCCATGCTGACCAGATATCCTAACTTAATCTAGTCCCACTTGCCAGCATTTGGCCCACATCCCTGTAAATCCTTCCTATACATAAACCCATCCAGATGCCTTTTAAATGTTGTAATTGTACCAGCCTCCACTTTCACACACAGGGTGGTGCATGCATGGAACGAGCTGCCCGAGAAAGAGTTGCTCCTTTAGATCCTTTCTACGTCTTTCCCTTCTCACCTTGAACTTATGTCCTCTAGTTTTGGGCTCTCTTACCCCGGGATAAAGACCTTGACTATTCACCCTAGCCATGGCCCGCATTACTTTATAAAACCTCTGGAAGGTCACCCCTCAGCCTCCAACACGCCAAGGAAAATAGCCCCTCCCTGTAGTTCAAACCCTCCAACCCCGGCAACATCCATGTAAATCTTTTCTGAACCCTTTCGATTTTAAAACATCTTTCCTATAGCAGGGAGATCAGAATCAAATGCGGTATTCCAAAAGTGGTCTAACCCATGTCCTGTACAATTGCAACATGACATCCCAACATCCTATGATGAGAATGGATTTGGGGAACTTTTGTTTAAGGAATTAAAAAAAAAAAAAGAAAAAAAAAACTGGGGAATAGAGGCTGCAACCAGATCAGGTATCACTTCATTAAACATGAAGCAGGCTTGGAGGGCCGAGGGGCCTACTCCTGCTCCCAAATCTTGTGTCCCTAAAGGTACTTCACAGAGGAATAAGGAATTAAGGATGTGATAAGAGGATAGGAGTCAGCTAAACTTTGGCTCAAAAAAAGGGAAGAAAAGCTAGAAAAGTGAAATTTCCTTATATTCAAAGATTGGCACCATCATGGTGGGTGACAGATCATGAGGGGGAGTGAAGAAAATGGTAGGAGATCAACAGGGAGAAGCCAGATTCAGAACAATAGCAAATACAGGAGATTTTGCAGTATTAGAGAAAAAATGGGAAGACAAAATCATGAAAGGGTCGATATATAATGAGAATTGATTGTTTGAGGCACTAGACACCAAAGATCCAATGTAGGTTAGGGACAGCAGGTGCGATGGGTGGTCGTGGCTTGATGCGTCATCGGACTTGTGCAGATTGTAAGAGGAGCAAAGATTGAGAAGGGTGGAGGACCAGAGTCTAGCCAGATGAACATTACAATGTTTCAATCTGGTAATAAACAAATAAAGTAAAAAAGGTACAAATAAGTTTCAACACATGAAGCAGGAACATAAGGAATGAAACAAAATCGGAGAGGTAGAAACATGTCGTCTGTGTGAAGGAAGTAATACGGGGATCAACCAGAACACAGAGGGTGAAAACAGCATCCGTAAATGAGGATTACGAATTGCTTGGAAAGTAGAAATGTTAATGTCATTTTCCTCATTCCCCATGTTCTTGAAGTCCATGTATATATAAAAAAAAAAAAAATCAGCTCTGTTGTCCTGATCCAGTTCTATACATAATACTTAATGATCTGAATCAAAGAAAAAAGTTAATTTGACTTAAATAAAACAAATTGTGGCCAGAATTCTTTTCAGGTTCCATGTGTAACGATCAACAGTATTTTGTGACCTACAAAGGAGTATTCATTAACAGGATGAGGGCATCACTAGTTAGGCAGCATTTATTGCCCATCCCTAATTACCGCAGAGGGCAGTTCAGCATCAACCACTTTACTGTGGGTCTGGAGTCACACGTACGCCATACTTGGTAAGGATGGCAGTTTCCTTCTCCAAAAAGGAGATTAGTGAACCAGTTTTCCTGACAGTTGACAATGGGTTCATGGTCAGCATTAGATTCTTAATTCTGGTATTTTATTGAACTCAAATTCCACCATCTGCTGTGGTGGGATTTGAACTCAGCCCCCAGAATGTTATCCGGGTCTTTGCATTAACAGTCCAGCGATAATACCACTCGGCCAACGCCTCCCCTAGAGTCTAGGATTTTTATTTAGTTTCAATCACTGTACATGCAATAGAACTGTCAATTGTCCTCACTCACCTCGGACTGTCACTGTAGCACTGCAGGACGCCCTTCCTGCAACATTTTCTGCAACACATCCATATATTCCAGCATCCTCTGGCAAACAGTCCTCAACCACCCACTGAGCGACTCCATTGCTGAAAGAAGACCTGCCGAACTTTGCCGTTTGACCTGAAACCAGTTGTGTTCAAGCACCGACATCAGTAAAATAGACTGGCCAACAAAAAATTTTGTGCATTCCAATCAAGTTACATGAATAAATTACATTACTTCGCTGTGCATGTTCAAGCTTTACAGCAGCACTTCCTAAAGTGTGGGCCACAACGTCCCACTGGGATTGGAAAAGAAAAGCAGGCAGGCAGAGTAATGAGACTTGGGCCCTGGGGAGACTCCTCAATATTACAGACAACAAAAACGTAAGGCAAGAAGTGGGTCCTGGGTTAATATCAAGTTGGGCAGCAATTGCTGAATGTCTCCGAAAAAGGAGGTGACCTGCCCAGATTCACAGCTAAATTCTATACAGGGCCCAGTACAGTAGATAGTGTGCAAAGCCATCCTGCACAAGCAAAGGAGGAGGAAAAGAGGGACTTTATCTAGTCCCCTCACTGGAGAATGTCAAGTCCTTAACCGAAACTCCTGAATGTCCATAAAATAATCAGGATTTTAGAAGACAAGCTGAAGTGCAGATTTGTATTGTATTAAAAGTTGATGTATAATGCACAAATACCAAGAACTATAAACTGAACAATATCACACTGCTTTATTGATGTTTATTTTCTGCTGGCATCTGGAATCACATTATTCTCTGTGTTAAATTTACTTAAGCACTGGTTTACAGGTTTTTCCTTTGATATATTCCTCATTTCACTGTGATGGGTTTAAAAAGAAAGAAAAAAATCAGTGCAACTACCCAAGTCAGAGTCATACAGCACAGAAACAGACCCTTCGGTCCAACCAGTCCATGCCAAACATAATCCCAAACTAAAACTAGCCCCACTTGCCTGTGCTTGGCCCATATCCCTCCAAACCTCTTATTCATAGACTTATGTCTTTTAAATATCATGACTGTGCCTGCAGAAACTTCAAACCTGCCTCTTTCAATTATTTCAGACACAGTATTATAACCAAGAACTTTGGGCTTTTGGAGGTACAGCAGTAGCATCCCCATCTTTGAGGCAGGAGACCTTGCTCAAGTCCCATCTGCTCCAGGACATGTGTAATAACACAAGTAAATAAGCAGATGAAAAATATCAATTGTCACCAAGAAAATCGCAACTATTTTTAATAGATGCTATTCAGCACTGATCACCTTGATGCTGACAGAGGCTTCATTTTGCACCATGTTTGACAGCTTTATTGGTCACATGGTTACCATCAAAAAATCCCCCAAACAGAATTCTGCAGGAATTGAAACCATGACAACTGTTTCCTTTGCGTGCAACCAAATTTTTTTTTGGGAGTAAAATAGGCATGAATTATACTACATTACCAATGGAGTCTCCTGCTCCCAATCGACTTGAGCGTTGGTCCCACTGCTAAATTTACTAGTCACCTCAGGGTGAAATCTTAAAAACAGGTACCAGGTCCTTTGATTATAGAAATTAGTGGCTTAACTGGTGTCGAAAGGCCCCGTCAGAAAATTAGTCACTGATGAGCAGATATTGAACCTATATTAATTAGCGTTAATTCAAATAACACCAAAAAGAAATTTGAGATTTCAGTTACTTAACTAATATTGAACTTTTCACTACATATCTACCCATTAATCACATCTGCTGCATCTCCATGATAAGCCTTGGCCAATCAGAATAAACATGCCTGATTTGAATTTAATCTAAAGTAAAATTAACAGTTAACATTTTCTCACTGCATCTCAATGCCATCCATCAGCAGCCTCTTATGATGTTTAAAAATTGTTGTTCCCTTTCTAATTTGTTTCTTTGCATTTCAGTCCTGAAGACGACAAAAAGTTTCACTTTCATGTCTCTTAACAGTAGTTGTGACCTGTACCACAAAAATAATTGTTCAATAAACAGAATACAAATTTGCAATAAATAAATGTGTACCACCTAATTCATATGCTCATATCTAAGTAAAGGCAGTCCATGGGTTACATACAGGTTCAACTTACAAACTTACTCGGAAACAGATTTGTACACAAATCAGAATACAACATGATACCAAATATCGGAGTACAAGATAACATTTGCATGCCAGTTCAAAAACTAGTGGTAATATGGAATTACATTTGTAAGCATGAGCATCCATGTCAGACATCTGTAGGTTGGACACCCACGTATGAAAACAAAATGGAAAGAAGGTATGATTCAACTGTCACAAAAAGAGTGTTTGACAGTGATGAAGTCAGTAATTATTTCTGTATCATGGGTAGGCATGATACATGATTAATGGAGCTGATTTGGTACAATAATTGATGGGTTCACACAAAGAGCTCCAATATTCTGAAGTCAATGAAGGAAAGGCTATCATATGAAGATCATCTTGACATCGAGGACATTCAACTTTGTAATGCATTAACAATTAACAGTCAGTCCATCAAAACAACATTCTGATGTTAGTTAGTTCATACTTTTACAGCATTCAAACCATTCACTAGGGTGAGACTTTTCTTCTCTAAACACTTTCACTCAGATTTGAAATTAACCCCTAAAAATATCTTTGTTCCTTACATTTTGTTTTTGAGAAATGAATTTAATGCAAAGAAATTAAACATCTGGTCTGCAAAGTATTTACAATTCATTAATAAATAAAAACAAATATTTGGGCCCCTTTTGCACAACTTTAGGGGTTGAGATTGGTGGGAAATGTCAAATCAAGTGGTCATGAGCTAAAGGGAAAGGGTAGGTTTCAACCAAAGTGCTAAAATATTATATTATTTGTGCAAATTTGTTTATACAGCCGATTGCATTCAGCAAACATCTGATTCTTTTGCACTCCTGTACAGCGGAAGTTGACATCCTTTTAGATTGGACAGTCTTGAGATCAGCTTCCAACAAGCAGGCTTGAAGGGAAAAAAAAAGAAAAAGAAATCACCAGAATTTATCCTCACCATTTAGATACCAAGTGATAGTGATTGGAGAAGTTCCAGTAACTTTTGCCTGTAGCGTGATGGTGCTGCTTTCATCCACAGTGACATCTGTTAAGGGTTGTGCGAATACAGGGCACTCTGTACATAACAGACAAATGGGTCAGTCAAAAAAAATACAATAGTGCATTAAACTTTACATTAAAAACACATTAAAATGTTGTGTGATTTTTTTTGGTAGAGCAGTCGAGTGCAAATGATGGACCATTTGCAGCGTGGGCTCAGGCTAAAAATTATGACAACAGCCAAATGCATTTCAAACCCATTTCCTGACATGACTTCCATCCAATCAGCACTGCATAGATTTAAACATTTCTCAACATTTACTAACCCACTAGCCCCGTCCGGAATTTCCAGTGGAAGTATTCTGCCATCAATACCATATTAGGTCATTTCATGACATGAGAAACTTGTCAACACCTTTTTAGGTGTGAAATAAAGCGAAAGAATTGACACTATGCCACAAGATGTCTGGGCAGATGTCAGAAAGAAAGGAAAAAAAAAACAAACTTTAAATTTGATTCATTTGTGGGACGTGGACGTCGCTGGTTGACCAGCGGTTATTGCTTGTTCCTCGTTGTCCTTGAAGCTGATGGTGAGTTGCTGCCTTGAACTGTGGGTTAACCCACAATGCCATTAGGGAGAGAATTACAAGATTTTTGACCCAGTGGTCAGTGAAGGAACGATGATATATTTCCAAGTCAGGATGGTGAGTCGGTTAGAGGGGAACTTGAAGGTGGTGCTGTTCCCAAGTTTCTGCTGCTTTTGATGGAAGTTTGGAAGGTGCTGTTGAAAGGATCTTTAGTGAAATTCTGCAGTACATCCTATAGACAGTATGTACTGCAGCTTCTGAACAGTGCTGGAGGGTGTGGATGTCGGCCAATCAAGTGGGCTGCTTAGTCCTGGATGGTATCAAGCTGGAGTGTTGTTGGAGCAACACCCAAAACAGGCAAGTGGGGGAGTATTCCATCACACTCCTGACTAGTGCCTTGTAGATAAGTAGGCTTTGGGAAGGCAGGGGGGCGAGTCACTTGCCACAGTACTCTGTGTCTGACCGGTTCTTGTAGTCACTGTATGAGACCAGTTGAGTTTCTCGTCAATAGTTTTCTAGGATGTTGATAGTGGGGGATTCAATGATCGTAATACCATTGAATGTCAAAGGGGCAGTGGTTAGTTTGTCTCTTATTGGTGATTGTTATTGGCATCATACCAAATTCTAGGCAAAAGTGTTATTTGCCACTTAAATCAGCCCAAGCCTGGACATTGTCCAGATTTTGTTGCATTTGAACCAGATCTGCTTCAGTATCTGAGGATTTGTGAAAAGGTGCTGAATGTTGCACTACTGGCAAACATCCCCACTTCTGACCTTATGATTGAGGGAAGGTCAGTAACAAAGCAGCTAAAAAGATGTTTGGACCTAGGTCACTACCCTGAGAAACTCCTGCAGAGATGTCCTGGAGCGGAGTTGACATACCTCGAACAACCCACAACCATCTTCCTGCATAGCAGGTAGGACTCCAACCACCAGAGAGAGTTTGCCTCCGATACCCATCGATTCCAGTTTTGTTCGGGCTTTGATGCGACATTCTAATCAAATGCAGCCTTGATGTCTGGAATTCAGCACTGTTGTCCATGTTTGAACAAAGGCTGTAGTGAGGTCTGGAGCTGAGCGGCCCCTGGCAGAACCCAAACTGGGCATCACCGAGCAGGTGCTGCTCAATAGCACTGTTGATGACACCTTCCATCACTTTAAAGATGATAGAGAGTGTAGATTGATGGGGCAATATAGTGGGCTGGGTTGGATTTGTCCTTTTGCCTAGAAAGGCTGTACCTGGGCAATTTTCCACATTGTTGGGTAGAGGTCACCTGTTGTCGAGCTATTCCAGGACAGTTACTAGGGGTGCGGCAAGTTCTGAAGCACAAGTCTTCAGTACTATTGCCGGAATGTTGTCAGGGCCCGTAGCCTTCGCAGTATCCAGTGTCTCCAACTGTTTCTTGATATCACGTGGAGTGAATTGAATTGGCTGAAGCCTGGTATCTGTAATGCTGGGGACCACTGGAGGAGGCCGAGATGGATCATCTACTTTGCACTTCTGGCTGAATATTGCTGCAAATGCTTCAACCTTATCTTTTGTGCGAATCAATTGGGCTCTTCCATCATTGAGCATTGGGGATGTGTGGAGCCTCCTCATCCAGTGAGTGGTTTCAAATTATCCACCACCATTCCTGACTCACTGTGGCAGGACTGTAGAGCTTAGATCTAATCCATTGGTTGTGGGATTCCTTAGCTCTGCCTATCACTTCCTGCTTATGCTGTTTAGCGTGCAAGTGGTCCTGTCTGGTCGACTCATCAAGTTGACACCTCATTTTTACATATACCTGATGCTGCACCTGGCACGACTTCCTGCAATCTCCATTGAACCAGGGTTGATCCTCTGGCTTGATGGTAATGGTTAAGTGGGGGATATGCCGGGCCATGAGCTTTCAGATTGTGCTGGAGTACAGTTCTGCTGCTGTTGATGTCCTACAGCACCTATTGGATGCTCAGTCCCGAGTTACTAAATCTGTTCAGAGTTGTAAGCAGTGATAGAGTCACACAACACGATGGAAGTTAGCTATTCTCAATGTGAAGGTGGGATTCATCTCCACAAAAGGACTGTGCAGTGATGTAGGAACTGCAGATCCTGGAGGAGAATCTGAGAACAAGGTGGTGTAGAGCTGGATGAACACAGCAGGAAAGCTGATGTTTCGGGCCGTTTCTGAAGGGTCTAGGCCTGAGACATCAGCCTTCCTACTCCTCTGATGCTGCTCGGCCTGCTGTGTTCATCCAGCTCTACACCTGGTTATCTAAAAAAGAAAAAGAACTGTGCAGTGGTCACTCTTACCAATACTGTCATGGACAGATGTATCTGCAGCTGGCAGATTCGTAAGGTTGAGGTGAAGCAGGTATTTCCCTCGTCATTTTTGACCACTTGCAGCAAACCCAGTCTAGAAACTATGTCTTTTAGAAACCAACCAGTTTGATCAGTAGCACTGCTGCTGAGCCAGTCTTGGTGGTGGACATTGAAATCCTGAGTGCGTTTTGCACCCTTTCCATTCAGTGCTTCCTCCAAGTACTGCTCAACATGGAGGAGCAGTGATTCATTAGCTGAGGTAGATTTGTACATGGTGATCAGCAAAAAGGCTTCCTTGCCCAAAGTTGGTGTTGAGGACTCGAAGGGCAACTCCCTCCTGACTATATGCCACTGTGCTATCACCTCTGGGTCTGTCCTGCGAGTGGAACAGCACATATCCAGGGATGGTGATGGTTTTACTGGATCATCGCCTGTAAGGTAGGATTCCGAGTATGACTTTATTAGACTGTTGTTTGACTGGTTTGAGACATGCTCTTCCAATTTTCACACTCGCCCCAAGATGTTAGTGAGCAGGATTTTGCAGTGTCAATGGGGCTGTTCCTACTGTTGTGTCTTTTCTTGTGCTTAGGTTGATGCTTGGTGGTCCACCTGGTTTCATTGTTTTGTTGAGACTTTGTAGCGACTGATATAACTGAGCAGCTTGCTAGGCTATTTCAGAGGGCAACTGAGGGTCCATGACATTGCTGAGCATCTGGAGTCACACGTGGGCAAGGATGGCAGGTTTCTTTTCCTGAAGGACATCCAGTGAACCAAACGGATTTTTCTAACAAAAATTGACAATGGTTGGTCATCAGTAGATTTTTAATTCTGGCATTTTTTAAAAATTGAATCTCATGGTGGGATTCTAATAGGTCCCCATAACATGAGCCAAGTTTCTAGATAGAGTTCAGCGATACCACCACTAAACCATTGTCTTCTCCTAAAGTTGCATCTTGAAGGAGGAATGGGGATGAGGGGGGTAGAGGGATTTACAGAGCTTTAAGGACTTAGTAGCTAAAGGCATGACCACCAATGGTCTGGATATTAGACCATTATGCATCTTATACAACACACTGCAGTTTTACAATAACTGTTATGTTAAGACTTCCAAGTTAAAAGCTCAAAATGGTCATAAATGCCCCTTTCATTTAGAAATCTTCCTGACCCTACTTGGGAGCAGGGAAGAAACAACAAAATCAGTTGTAGACAGATAAATGGGGGTGAAGATGCACACAAGAGTAACAGGTGCATTTAGCATCAATGCTAAGCTGGCACTGGCTAGGTATGTTCCTCAATGTTAGAACGGTTGACACTTTGATGAGCCAGTTGCAGTAACACTTGCAGAGTTGGATCCAGCGTGCTTGAGAATTTTGGCTCCTGTGAGCCAATAAACAGAAAAAAAATTCCCAAATCTTTGAGAAAATGATTTGATATTTAACAAAAACATTAATTACACAGAAACACAGTAAAGCATCTGGCAAGTTTCCAAGGCCAAATGTTTAGTCCAAAAGTCAGTCGCCAGCTTTTACACAAGTCAGATTTTGGATGGATAGAAAAATCATTTTGTTATAGCATCACCAAATCAGAGACTGTCACCCTGCCCCCCCCCCCCCCCCCCCCAAAAAGGAGGTAAAAAATGTTTATCATATTTTTAGGAAGTGAACAACAACCGAACGGAGACAGATATTTTAGTGCATAGCAATCACTCAAAGCTGTTCAAATTCAAAGACAAAAGCCATATATGATGTCAAAAAAAATTATATAACTGCAATTTTCTACTGTCATAGTACAGAAAGAAACAGGACTTAGCACTAGGAGCATGCAATGAAAGGGCATTAAAAATCCATGAAAATCTTCTGAGCCAAAAGAACATCTCACATTCTATTTAATCCTCACATGTATGACTGCAGATGATCCATCATTCCATAAACCATCAGCTTGTGTGTCATCAAATACATTAGATATCCCACGCTTTGTCCCTCACCATGACACTTAAATGAATGAGATGCCATGAATTTTGGCGATAGAGGGATGGGAGGTTTAGGAAGAGGATTTGAGAAGATTTTTTCACTGAGGGCAATGAATATCTGGAACACATTGCTGGAAAAGGGTGGAGACGTTGGGAACCATCACAACACTCACTCAACACCCATTGAAATTAGCTGATCACTCAAAATGCCAGAATATACAAATCTACAGGCTAAATGCTGGAAAATGGGTCCAGAGTAGATAGGTGCTGATCTGGACACAACTCCCTGCTGTAAAAAAAAACTGACTCCTAATGCAGGAGTATCTGTACAGTTTTTTTTCAATGTTTGATGATTCACTGAAATGTGATAAGCCTGTTTTCAGAGTCTGCTGGTAGATTGTGTAATCTTAGTTTTCTAATGCGGTACAAAACTATTTCTTTAATAAACCTGGTACACCATCCAGGGATAATTTTGATCTCTGCCTTGTGTAATTTTCTTGCTGGTTCTTGAGTGAGTATTTGGATACACCCTCAATAAACAGACCACTTTCATTGATATATTTTACAACTTTGCTCTCCATCTGCAACTGTGTGCTTGGCTACCCTCTTCAGCAACTAAGCTATTTAAAAGGAGTTTCCTTCAATCTGTAATATTCCTGATATATTGATTTATGTAGCTGCTGCACAATTGTTTGCCTGCCCTGAAACCTCAATGCCTTCAAATCTGAACTGGGCTGTGTCTCTAGAGTAGAAGCAATCAGATGCATCTTTTCACAGGGCTGACCTAGGTACAGTGGTCTGAATGGCTACCTCATGTACTGTATGCCTCTACTGTCAGAGCAAACCAGATACGATAAAAGGAAATTCTGTGCAACTTCTACAAGTCTCTGGCAATGTGCACTATCTTGGGAATTCAATCTGAACAATTTGCACATTGTTGCAGACTGATCAGAAGAGGAAGGCTGAAAATGGCAACACTCCCATCTGAAATGGATGATAAAACAAATCCCAACCATGAGTGACATGACCTCCACCTCAAAACAGTGTGCATATTAGTTACAAGGGGTGTGGGTGCAGTGGAGATATTCATTACGTTCGGTTTTGTTGGACAGTTAACAGCATGTATAAGGCTGTTCAGTTAAGTGTTTAATTTGAACATACAATGAATGAGTTGCATATATGTAGGTAGACATACACAACTGGGAAGAGCTCAAACTGCACTACAGAAGTTCCACTTTAAACATTGGTTTATCCAGATTTTATTATTTCAAAAATATATACATGTTATTCATAAAAATAGACATGCACAGTCACTGAAGCAGTTCAGTTCTGTACAGTAGCTAAAGAAAAACACTGGAATTTTACTCTATCCAGCAAATAAACCAAAAAGGAATTTCTGACTTGTACAAGATTATATTTTCATATATTTGAGGCACGAAGAGGGTCCAATAACTGAATGGATCCCCATTTAACTTCAGAAAGACCTCCCCCCCACTGCTCCTTGGCAGCAGCTGCCCCAAGCTTTAGCACGTCCCTCAGCATGTAGTTCTGGACCTTGGAACATGCCAGTCATACAGCACTTGACCTTGCTCTGCAACACCAGCAGGCTACAGGCAGACAAAAGAGCAGCTATCACCAAGTTGGTGGTCCTCCAGGGACAGTTGATGCTTATCTCGGTGTGCATCAGGAGGAAAATAGACCTTAGAGCACAGATTCCTGCATCATGGAGCTGCTTGGGATGAACCTTGACAAAAACCACTGCGAAGGAAGTCTAGAGAGAGATGCAAAGGCACATTCCAGCAGGAGATGTGATAGTGGCTGCGGAGGGGTAGAGACTTTGAGGATGCTGCATTCTGTAGCTATGCTGTGTAATCCACTAGCATGGAATTGCTTGACATGGATTTGAAGCTATTGTTGAATCTGCCCACATTTCAATGCTTTGCATCACCTGCATTCACATTGTTTGGTTTGGGGTGTCACTGACTGGGCCAGCATTTATTTCCTGTCCTCAAAAACATGGTGGCGAGCCAACCTTTTCAGCTGCAGTTTTTCACACCTGTTTGGGATGGAGTGCCAGAATTTTGAACCAGTAATAGTGAAGGAGCAGTGATATTGTTCCTCATCCAGATGGGGTGTGGTTTGGAGGGGAATTCACAGGTGGTAGTGGTGCTCCTGACTATTGACTTGTGCTTCTTGATGGAGGAGGCCATGGGATCGGAATCTTAGACCATTGTCTAAGCAGTCTTATTGAGTTGCTGCCATTCATCTTTCAGACAGTACACACTACTGCCACTGTGAGTCAGTGGCAAAGACAGTATATGTTGGAGGTGGCGGATGGGATGCCAATTCAAATGGATGGTTATACTCCGAATGGAATCAAGCTACATCAGTATTGTTTGAGAAGTAGAGAATAATAAAACACACTGTTGGATTGTAGATGGTGGAAGAGCTTTAAGACAGGAGGCAAGTTACTGACCACAGAATTCTCAGCCTCTGATGTTTTCTTGTCACCACAATACTTATATAGCTGTTTCAGTTCAGGTACAGGTCAATTGCAACTTCTAGAATGTTATAATTACAGGAATTTCAGTAATTGATGTCAGTAAAGTCCAGGGCAATAGTTACATTCTTGGTTAAGATGGTCATTGCCTGGTAGTTTTGTAGCACAGCTGTCACTTGCCACCTTTTAATCCCAAACCTGGATAGGGTCCTGGTTTCCTGCTGATGTACATCAGTATTGGAGGAGTCACAAGTAGCGCTGAACCTGATGCAATTATCAGCAAATGTCCCACACTTCTGATCACATGGAATGAAGTTCAGTGATGAAGCAGATGCTTGGGCCTAGGACACCATCCTAAGGAACTCCAGAGATGTCCTGCAAGAGGGATGATTGGTCTCCAACAATCACAACCATCATCCTTTGTACTAGATAGGACTCCAACCAGTAGAGAGTTTTCCCACTGACTAGACAAGAAATAGGAGCAGGAGTAGGCACTCTGGCCTGTACAGTCTGCTTGACTATTCAAAACAATGACGGCTGATCTTGGGCTAAATAGAAGATGACTGCAGGAAGCTGCAGCAGAGGAATTTACAGAACCTCAAGCCTGGAGCCTCGGATTCTTCCTATTCATAATTTCAATTCCATAGCTTTCTGAAACGAGATCCTTTCTTGCAAACGTGATCTATTACAATCGGAGTTACACATCCCCCTTTGTCCTTCTGTCAGTCTGAAATATTGTATTCTGGAATATTTCCTACCCTGGATCACCTGTAACCATGTCTATGTAATGGAGATTAGATAGAAACCATTTGTTTCTATTTGTGCCACTGATTCATTTATCTTCTTGCAGGTGCCTCATGCATTCAAATAAAGAAACTTTAAAAATTGTTTAAGACTTATATTTCCTGCGATGACCTGTACGCTATTGTATATTTTTAAAGAAAATTCCTTTATCCTTCCTATCCAGCTTTTCTTGGTTTTATCCATATCACTGTACTTTACCAATATTTTAATCTTTCCTTATTGATTTCTAAATAATCAGAATCCCTACAGTGTGGAAGCAGACCATTCAGCCTGTTGAGTCCACACCGATTCTCTAAACAGCATCCCACCCTTTTCCACTCTCCAAACCCATCTCTAACTCTGCATTTCCCATGGCTAACCCACACAGCCTGGACGCTTTGGGCAATTTAACACAGCCAATCCACCTGAACTCACATCTTTGGACTGTGGGAGGGAGCCCACACAGACATGGGGAAAGTGTGTAAACTCCACACAATCAGACAGGGGAGGTGATGGCCTAGTGATATTATCACTGGACTGTTAATCCAGAGACCCAGATAATGTTCTGGGGACCTGGGTTCAAATCCCACCACGGCAGATGGTGGAATTCAAACTCAATAAATAGCTGGAATTAAGAGTTGAATGATGATTGTAAATCCATTGCCGATTGTCAGGGGAATAACCCATCTGGTTCACTAATGTCCTTTAGGGAAGGAAACTGCCATCCTTACCTGGTCTGGCCTACTTGTGACTCCAGACCACAGCAATGTGGTTAACTCAACTGCCCTCTGGGCAATTAGGGATGGGCAATAAATGCTGCCTCATTAGCGATGAATAAAAGGCCCGAGGGTGGAATTGGACTTGGGTCTCTGGGACTGAGGCAACAATGCTATCTACAGTGCCACTGTGCTGCCCCAACCCAACCCACATTAAAACCATGTCCACCATGTAATGCACATATTCAAAACGAACTACCAATTTCAACTTTCATCACTTGATGTGAATACCTGAGAATTCATGGAATAAAGATATGTCTAACCCAAAATATTTCCCATGATGGTCTGACAAGACCATGGAATCCACAACAAATATTGAAAGCCAGTTGCCTTGGAATATCCTTTCAAATCAATCAAGCAAGGGGCACTGAAACTCAGCAAGGTGCCAAGGTCTCTTTTACTCATACTGAGTATACCTCCACACACAGGTGAAAGGTTGCCTACAACAATTCAGCTTGAAATGAAACAAGGAGAACCACCAGAATCCGCAGAGGAGCAAACAAACAGAATCAACAGGAGCCTTGAGGAGAGAGAAAGCAACTTGGGGGAGAAAGAACAAACATACGTTCATGGAAAACTCCAGATATGTAAACTGCTAAATAAGCAGGAAAAAAGTGTTAAACATTCAGACACAGGTCCTTTCATTCTGGCACTCAAGATCTGCAAATGCATTAGCCTTTACCTTCTTGGTCTGTATTAAGTACCTAATTGCTCACTCGATGTTGCATTTTATTGTAATGATACTAGTTATTGGAACTCCAATCTCCTTCACTCGAGAAAACTGGAATTGGCTCCCTTTTAGTTTTGATCTTTTATGCCAAGTTTAAAAAGTGCAAAAGCTATGTGCTAAGATTAAAAATTTTAAAAAACTATTGCAACTGAGAGCAAGTTTAAAAATAAAATGAAGGGAACTGCGGTCACTCCTCACCTGGGTGTATCAGCCACCTACATGTATGTACGCTTGGCCAGGAGACTGGCCCCAGCATAGTACAAGTGGAACCTAACCTCAAAGCAGCTCACTCCAAGTACTGATGGCAAATTCCTATAAATCGAAATCCTTTCTTTCCACACCATGCTCCGAGTGCTGTGTTTAACTCACTAATCTGCTTGGCCCTATGCCAATCAGCTTTGATGTTCCGAGTTTTAATTTGCACCCAAACTCTATGATCTCTTCTGGGAAACCATTCCTGGTTCTATTGGAAATCTGGTTCCTAAATCGATCCTCGGTTGCTGGTTCCCACACGGGCCACCTCCTCGGAAATGAGAAAGCTGTGCTTCCTGCTAAAGTGCGCAAAAGAAAATTAATACTATTTAAATAGTGAAAGACTGCAAGAAGCTGCAGGACAAGGGAATTTTTGGGATCCTCATGCACAAAATCATAAAAAGGTAGCCTTTAAGCTCATCAGGTAATGGGCAAAGCAAATAGAACAGGAGTCTTTACTTCAAAAGGGAATGAAGTATAAAAATGGGAGGGCATTCTTACTAAAACTATATTACTCAGGCCACAGCTGGAACACCTAGCAGTGTTGGGTCTCCTGAGCTAACAAAAACATACAGACACTGGCGGCAGTTGAGAGAAAGTTCACACAAGATTGATCCTGGGTATCGAGGCATTAGGAGTAGGTCGAGCCTGTACTCATTGGAATTTAGAGCAGTGAGAGAAGACGGGATTGAAACATCCAAGATTCTTAGGAATTTGACAGGGTAGATGTGAAGAGGCAATTTCCCCTGAAGGAGTGTCGAGGACCACAAGTCAGAATCTCAGAGTAAGGGCACAGATGAGGAATTTCTTCTCTCCGATATTTGTCAGAGAATAGAATTCTTTAACAGAGGGCCGTAGAGGCTGGGCTGTAAAACATTCAAGGCTGAGACAGACAGATTTTTAAGTCAGGAACAAAAACAAAGTTGCTGGAAAAGCTCAGCAGGTTTGGCAGCATCTGTGCAGAAAAAAGTTAACATTTTGGGTCTGGTGACCCTTCCTCAGAACCGTTCTGAGGAAGGGTCACTGGACCCAAAATGTTAACTGTTTTTCTTTTCCTGCAGAGATGCCACCAGACCTGCTGAGCTTTTCCAGCAACTTGGTTTTTGTTCCTGATTTACAGGATCTGCAGTTCTTTCAGGTTTCTTTTTTAAAGATTTTTAAATCAATAAGGGAATCAAGGGTACGGAGAAAGGCAGAGACAGATAGTAAGAACTGCCGATTCTGGAGTCAGAGATAACAGTGTGGAGCTGGAGGAACGCAGCAGGCCAGGCAGCATCAGAGGAGCAGGAAAGCTGACGTTTCGGGTCAGGACCCTTCTTCAGAAATGGGGGACGGGGAAGAGAAATAAGTAGAGAGAGGAGGGGTGCGGCTGAGGAAGGTAGGTGGGATGGTGATAGGTGAGTGCAGGAAGGGAGTGGTGGGAATTGGTCAGTGAGGTGGGAGCAGCAGATAGGTGGGACAGAAGATGGACAGGTTGTGTCAGGTCAAAGAGGCGGGGACGAGAGGGAGGGTCGGTCATGGGAGGCAGCTGGGGGTGGGGAGATTGAGACTTGACCACCATCTCTTGCATTTCCCACACTTCTGCCCTCACAACCGCTCCCTGCAACAAAGAAAAAACCAGAATCTCCCACATATGGGGAACCAAACAGGTCGTGATGGACTTTGGGGGAGCCTCCTTCAGGGGAAATTACCTCTCCCCATATCTGCCTGACTGCACTTCCTCCCAACCACTGGCCACCTCTAAAGATCTGCCAAATTAAAAGAATAAACTGTCCAGGTAATGTGTTCCCTCCTGAATGTCTACAACTCAGATTCCAGCGCAACAATTTCCAGTGATTGTGCAGTTTATGCAACTTCTGCAGGTAGTTTTCCTTGGACTACTGCATTCCACAGATTCCCACATGCTGCACTGCCCTGCCACTTCTAATCAAATTTAGTTATTTACTGAATTTGTTGATGGCATGCACAGCTAAAGTAATATTAATTGGAACCAAAATAATTAGGGGAGGCACGGTGGCTCAGTGGTTAGCACTGCAGCCCCACAGCACCAGGGACCTGGGTTCGATTCCAGCCTTGGACGACTGTCTGTGTGGAGTTTGCACATTCTCCCAGGGTCTGTGGGTTTCCTGCCGGTACTCAGTTTCCTTCTACAGTCCAGTGATGTGCAGGCTAAGTGGATTGGCTATGCTAAATTGCCCATAATGTTCAGGGGTGTGTAGGTTATAGGGGGATGGGTCTGGGTGCGATGCTCCAAGGATCAGTGTGGACTTGTTGGGCCAAAGGGCCTGTTTCCACACTGTAGGGATTCTACAATTATAGAAATGGTGCTGATTTTTGGGAAAAAAAAACAAGTATCTTTTACCCCCATGTGCACTGAATTAGCTAAAAAAATTCACTACTAAAGAACCCTGTGTACCTGAGCAAGCTGTAGACAATCTCCTGAACCAGCACCCTTTACTGGCCCAGAGGGAGTTTTGCTCATGCAGCGTTTGTTGGACTGTGACATCAAGGGCATTCATTTTCACTACAGCTCTGGAAGTGGGCTATTTTACTTTGTTTTTTTAAAAAAGTGGCTTTGGTCTGAACAAAGTCAGGAGCTGAGTTGGCCAGGCAGAATCCAATCTGAATGAGCAGATTGAGAGAGTGCAAGTACAATCAAGCTGCTCTCGCAATAGATTTTGCCGATGGAAAGTAGACTGATGGTGCAAATGGGCTTTGTCCTGCTTGGCATTAGTGTGCTTTTCTTTAAGGTGATAAGGCTTTGCATATGTTGCCATCTCCTATTGCCCTGCTTGGCCATTGAGAAGGCAGAAGGATCTAACCACACTTTGCTGTGGACCTGGAATCTGCCATGATATTAGATGAATCAGGCATGATCAAATTGATTGGCAGAAAGATTCGATGGGCTGAATGGCCTACTTCTACATTCTTAGGCCAGGCCAGGTAAGGATAGCAGATGTCCTTCGCTCCATACTAGTGAACCAACTGGAAAGTTAGAACATTTGCTAACAGCTTCATGATATAGCTGTCAGCTCCTGATTTTCCTCATTGAACTGAAATTTCACCAGTTTCCCCATAGTGGGGTTTGAACCCAATTTCCCACACCATGAGCCTGCAGCTTGGGATTACTAGCCCAGGGACATCAATGCACAGTCATCCCCACACAAAGGGCTTTGCACTGACACTTATCTGGGGTACTGATGTCAAGGCCTGAAGAGTAACACAGCCCACTATAATGCAAGGCCTGGGACTGACCTCTAACCCACATTCTATCTGCACTATAACTGCAGTGGCAGCAGAGGGACAAAGTGTAGCAATGCTACAACTTATTAGCAAGGCAAAACTTCAACACCAACATTCTTGCAAGTGAGGTTAAGTGAACTATTATGTGTAAGAATATCAGATAAGAGAGACAGCAACACACACCTCCCATGAATAAATCAAACAAGACCACAACACCTAGTTATAGGAAAGATATTATTAAGCTGGAGAGGGTTCAGAAGAGATTTACCAGGATGCTGCTGGGAATGGAGGGTTCAAGTTACAAAGAAAGGCTGGATAGTCTGGGACATTTTTCACTGGAGCATAGAAGGTTGATAGGCGACCTTATAAAATCATGAGGGGTATAGATAAAAAAGGTTAATAGTAGTATCTATTCCCTAGGATGTGGAATCAAGACTGGTGGTGAGGCACATATTTAAAAAAGGAGGGAAAAACCTTTTAAAAACATGAGGGGCAATTCTGTTTTCCCTCTAAAAAGGGTAGCTCATGTGTGGAATTAACTTCCAGAGGAAGTGGTGGATTTGGGCACAGTTACAACTTTGAGAAGACATTTGGATAAGTGAATGAATAGAAAATGTTTGGTGGAATGTGGGCCAGGAGCAGGCAGGTGGGACTAGTTTAATTTGTGATTGTGTACAGCATGGACTAGTTGGACCGAAGGGTATTTCTCCACGCTGTAAGACTAACCTATGCCCAGCAATCAAAATACCCAATTTCTGCAAAGTTAACACTAAAAAGAGAGAGTTCAACAACATGCTTGAAGTGAGCTGGAGGAAGAGAGGGGACAGTGTTTATGGACAAGGTTCCAATACAAGGAGTCATGTTGATAATAACTAGACAAAAAAAGCCAGATGAAACACTCCTAATAGAAACAAATAAAGGAAAAGGAGCACAAATCTAAACAATAAACAGATTTGTTAAGAAAATACAGAACTGCAGCACACCAGAGTTGACTGTTCAATGGAACATTCCACTTCCTGATCTTCTTACATTTTATCTTCACTTAAATCCAGCCTTCTGGAATTTTCAAAAGAGCTTATTCAACTGGAAGAATCTGACCATGTGTCTTCCAATATCTCTAATAGTTGAGAACGATGTTCGACATAAAATGCAAGACTTTCAGTTCCAACAGTCTCTTTCTTCCTTGTCATTTGCATTTATTGTGACAGAGTCACATGAATAAACCATTAAGTAAACTATTATTCACTTAAAAGCTTTAAAAAAAAAGGAAAGAATGCTACATCAAGGGGCCATATGGCCCAGGACAACACAAGTCAAGTTGTCCAAATATTCTTTCCTCATAGGCCTCATTTCTTTTTTATTCAATCAATCATTTATCTAGGTACCATCGGAGGTATTATTTAAAAATCAACCTGTTCAGAGATGTTATTGCACAGCTCTGAAGTAGGTGGGTCATGGACCCAGGCCACCTTGCTCAGAGCTAGCGCATCCATCACCTTTTCAGGTAATGCATCCCAGGTTATAATAATTTCACCACAATTTTGTTTTTCTGCGTATAATTTCAGCTCACAACTCACTCTAAAGAAGTTCCTGACATTGCAAAAGAAAACAGACTTTAAATATTCAGCAGGTCTGGTAGTATCTGTGGAGACAAACAGAATTGACATTTTAGATCAATACTCATATCGGACATTTTGCCTTAGTGCCACTTTGTGGTTCTTCTGCCAATCACATTGTTCAAATCTTCCAGGTGCCAGAAGATCAGAGCTCCAATATAGAATTGAAGATGTGGGTCGTGACCCTGAAGCAGCCCTGATGGAAGTTGCCTGGAATGTTTCCACGATGAAGAATTCTATGGCTCCCCAGGATCTTTTGGGAAAGTCTCTAACTGAGAGATCATGTCAGAGCTTGGATATTTCTGCAGACAACTGAAAAGTTCCCCAGGAAGTGTCAGATTGAGTAAAGTCTCAGTTTATGCCTTGGTAACTTCTCAACTGACCACCCCTAGCTCTGACCACATCCTAACTCGATTGTCACCCCCAGTGCTATCGTTGCCACTTGATCAGCTCTATCAAATCTTCCCTTAATCTGCACCACTGTAAAAAAGGAGAGCAACTCTAACTTCTTCAATGTCTCCCTGTAACAGGCTTGCTGTAGGCCTGGTTCCATCTAGCAAATCTTAGCATCCCTTTCTGATGTATGTTCATTTTACAAAGAAGTGAAAAGGATAAACACCAATATTCCAGCTGAGGTTGTAGCAGAGCCTTAGCAAAAAGATTTGCCACTGCAACCCACACCAAGAATCTCATTATGCTTTTAAGTAAAAGCCTTCTCAACTTGGCTTAAGATTTTTGTACATATACCATCAAGAGCCTGTTTCTGTAATGCTTTAGAATAATAGAATCCCTACAGTGGGGAAGCAGGCCATTTGGCCATTCAAAGTCTGTACCAACCCTCCAAAGAGCATCCCACCCAGACCCAGCCCCTTACCCTATCCCTGATAACCCACATTTATATGGTTAATCCACCTAGCCTACACATCTCTGGATATCATGAACAATTTAGCATGGCCAATCCACCTACATCTCGAATGTCTTGCAGTTCTGATACAAGGTCATTGACCTGAAATTTTAAACCCATTTCTCCCTGCACAGATGTTGCCCAATCTGCTGAACATTTCCAAAAGCTACTTTCATGACTGATTACACTGCTGAGAGTTTGCAAACTTCATCAGGTGAAAGGGCATGCACACAAAAAGTGTTCCTTTTACACTGATCTGCTGTGTATTGAACCTCACTGCTATTTCACAACTCCCAATTTGCAAGTTTATGTTTAGATAATTGATAATGGTCTAAAGCAGCATGCAATTTTTCCATTTAAAGTGTAAACAGTAATGTTTACCTCAATGCATGGAGTAATTAAGCAAATATTTTAAACTTAAGTGATGTTATTTAGAACAAAAACCTGTAATGAATGGAGACTTTAAAAGGCTCCTTTACACAAACTTTCGCATTGAATTGCCAAATGCGGGTAACAAGGGAGCTCCGAGGATTTTGACCTATTGACCCTGAAGGGTCAGCAATATATTTCCAAGTCAGGATGGTGATGGAGCTCCCATCTATCTGATGCATGCCCTTCTAAATGGAAGCAGTCATGGGTTTGGAAGGTGCTGACTTTGATGATTTTCTGTAACGTCGATAGTACACACTGACACTATGGAGTGTCAGCAGTGCAAGCAGCAAATACAGACAGGCATAGTGCCAATCAAGTGGGTTGCTTTGTCCTGGCTGGTGTAAATCGTTGAGTATTGTTGAAGCTGCAACCATCTAGGAAAGAGAGGATTATCCATCGACTCCTGACTTGGTCCTGGAGATGGTGGACAGGCTTTGAGAAGTATTCAGGGAGACAGTGGTCTAGTGGTATTATTATTGTTAGACTATTAATCCAGAGACCCAGGTAATGTTCTTGGGAGCCAAGTTAGAATCCTACCACAGCAGATGGTGGAATTTGAATTCAATAAATATCTGGAATTAAAGTCTAGCGATGACCAGGAATCCATTGTCGATTGTTGGAAAAAACCAATGTGGCTCACTAACGTTCTTTAGGGAAGGACATCTACTATCCTTGCTGGGTCTGGCTTACATGCGACTCCAGACTCGGCACAATGGCTCAGCATTACCTCACAACACCAGGGACCCAGGTTCAATTCTAACCTTGGCAACTGTCTAAGAGTTTGCACATTCTCCCTATGTCAGCATTTGTTTCCCCCATATAGTCCAAAGATGCGCAGGCTAGGTGGGTTAGCCTTGGAAAATGCAGGGATTTGGTTGGAGGTAAGTCTAGGTGGGGTGCTCCTCGGAGGGTCAGTGTGGACCTGATGGGCTAAATGGCCTGCTTCCACATTGGAGGGATTCTAATGACTCAACTTGGGGTTGACTTAACTGCCTTCTGAGCAATAAGGGATGCCACTGACACATCCCATATGTGAATTTCAAAAAAAGTCAGGAGTTACTTGCTGTAGGATTCCTAGCCTGACGCACTGGAAGCTACAGTATTTCATGGCAAATCCAGTCAACCCCAGGGTATTGAATGTGAGGAATTCAGTGACAGTAAGTCATTGAAAATCAAAAGGCAATGTTCTAGAATCTCTCTTGTTGGAAGTGGTCATTGCCTGGCAGTTGTGTGTGGCACAAATGTTACTTATCGCTTTTTAACACCAGCCTGGATATTATCCAGATCTTACTGCATTTGGACACTGACTGCTTCAGGACTGAGAATATTGCTGAACATGGTCAACCATCAACAACCATTCCCCACTTCTAACCTTTTGATGGAGGGAAGGTCATTGATGAAACATCTGAAGAGGAGTGGGCCTAGCACACTACCCTGAGGAACCAAACAGCACTTGTGGCACTGTGGTAGAGTCTCTGCCTCTGGAGCAGGAGTTGTGGGACGAAGTCCCACCAGCTCCAAAGGTGTGCAAGAACATCTCAACAGGTTGATTAGAAACCTGTGCTGAGGAACCCCTGCCTAAAAGTCCTGGAGCTGGAACGCCTGACCTCCAACATCCACAAACATGAAGTTTGCTACAATTTGTTGCAATTTCTGGGTTTTAGGGTTCAACACACAAACTCAGTAAAAATGGAATGTAGAGAGTTGCTGCAGTAATCCCACAGGTTCAACAATGGGATTGCTGTGCACACTTAAGCATTTCACACTAGTCAGATAGAGTGTAGTAGTTTCTTTACCACACCTAAAATCATCAAGAACGTTTTAATTCAGTACACCCAAAGAGCATTAGGTTTATTAGACAAAGAAGTTCATTCTGCTCTGAAGTTCTGATGAACCTTCTGAAGGGTCCCAATCCAAAAGTGTCAGCTTTCCACACTTCTGATGCTGCTTGGCCTGCTGTGTTCCTCCAGCTCCACACTGTTCTGCCTCCAGCATCGGCAGTTCTTACTATCCCAAAGACGTTCATTACACTCCCATTGTCAATGGGAGGCACTTCAACCAGATTGTCAGCCTGGACAATTCAGCAAATGTCACAGAGCAGAGTGAGTGATTAATGGACCCTTGTGGATTTTTTTTTCTCCCTACTCCAAGAGAATGAACACAAGGCTGTGAACATCAGTGTGTACTGTAAACAGATGTAATTTGCAATGTAAAGGAGCAAAGTATCCCAGAGTATTGATTGTATTTAATCACATTGTCCCATGAACTGATACATTAGCATTGCACTGCATTCAAAGTCTGACAGGGTTTGTTAAAGTTTTCAAAAGAATAAAGTCTATTAAAAACCCTCAAACCAACAGCTTGCAAATCAGCAAACTTGAAAAAAAATTCACTTTGTAGCACGAGTAAAATTTATTCAGTGACAACTGTGCATCAGGACACAAGTTCAAAACAGAAACAAAAAAAATTTTGCTGGAAACACTCACTTTTTCAAGTTCTGATGAAACTTTTGAAACACAAACTGTTTCTCTTAACACAGCTGCTGCCTGCCTGCCCTGCTGAGGATTTTCAGCAGCTTTTACTGCAGCATCCACTAGGTCTTGCTTTTGGACCAGAAGGACTCTGCTATGCTTCTTTCAGTTCGTCTCAGATTCTTTTACTTTCACTTTGAACAAACAGACCAAGCCTAAAGTCTTAGCTTAAAAAAATGGGTACCTCCATGTTTTTAAATTTACACTCCTGCCTGTCCTTGGTAACCTTTGGATCCATTGCTAGTCAAGAATCTACCGCCATCCCACTACAACAAAGAACATGCTGGGTGAAATGTACTTTATTTTTTTTGAAAAAAGGGAGCAGTAAAGATTTACAAAAGGATGTTGCCAGGGTTGGAGGGTTTGATCTATAGGGAGAGGCTGTACATAGTCTGAGCAAAGAAAAAAGTGTGCTAAACACCTCCTCAAAATCACCTTATATGCGGGCTGCAAACTTCAAGAATTATGTACCTGAAACCCTAGGTTTCTCTGTTCTACAATACTACCCAAAGCCCTACCATTAACTGTACTAGTCCTGTCCTTTATTTTATCAAAGTGTAATATTTTGCATTGAACCAAATTAACCTCCAGCTGCCACTCCTCAGCCCACTGACCCAATCGATCAAGATCAAACTAAACCAAATCAACTAAATTCAAAATTATCCACTTAACTCAACACGAACCAAGTTTATGCTGAATAAAACTTAGACCAGCAACTAAAGTCTGTTTTGTACTTCCTACAATTAATAAATTCTGCAACTGACAAAACACCATGGCCAATGCAAATTTTTTTTATATAAAACAAAACAAGCTTTGAGTTCTTGTTATATTGCAAAAGCACTGACCTGTTAATTACCTGATATTTTAAACTGCAAACATTGTTCAGTCTGAAGCTTCCCAATTGTTCTTTGATATTGATAACAATTCTTTGAATTATTCTTCACTGACTGAAGTTGAACGTTTGGTTTTGCTAATTCAGTTTTGTTTTACACCTTTTATCATTGTAAAACAATTGAATTGGTCAGAAACCACACTGAACTGCTGCAAAAAAACACCACACTGTTTACTGAATCAGTAACTGCAAAGGGAGTTACTCAAAACACCTTTTCTAACAGTTTCCAGCAAGCCAATTTTAAAAAAAGCTACAGTTAGCAGAATCAGGAACTCTCATGTAAACCACTTGATTTCAAAGCTCAATTTTAACACTTCCTTATGTTTTTGCCTGCTTGCTTCCTACTTCTGTGATGTTTCCTGGTGTGTGAGGGATCATCTCAGTTACAAGATGGTGAATAAGGGGCCTGTTCCCATGTCTCCATTTCTCTGTGAATTTGCAGGGCTGGGCTGTGGTAACATTTGTAACATTGCTCCTCACTCTTGGTTACAGGACAGGAGAATGAGACAGTTTAAAGTTCTGGTTTGATCTGTCTCTGATGGTAAGTCACAAGAGGTCATAAGCTTGCCAACTGGGATATGGTGATCAAAAGTATTCAGCAATACCACGATGTGGCATTAGGCTTGTAAACCTCAAATTTTTTTTTCCGACATGGACTCCAAGTGCTCTCTGATCCTGCATCCCATTTAAAGTTGTATTTTGCAGTTTATCAGCTGTCAATATTTGAGAATTATTGCACTAAAGAATATTAATAGCTGATGTAAAGAAAACCTTAACTTTATTTAACAAATACGACAACATCTTACTGAGGCCCCATCTTGCCACAAGAACAAGATCTGTGACGCTGTCACAGCTTGCGATATATACTGTTTCACTAGAATATTAGCCAGACTTATCACTCTCTTCATACTCCCCACCAAATATATTACTTCATATGTCATTGCATTAAATATCCTGTCGTCTGTTTGTCAATTTCACCACACGTGCCTTTGATGTCCAAAGATTTGATCTTTCCACCTCAGTTTGCTGCATTTACTAGCTTCATGTCAAATGTGAACTCAAACGATCCCTTTCACAAAATTCTGGGTCATTAGTACGTATGAAAAAAATAAAATCATTAGTCGCCCTCATACTGAGCCGTGGGGAATACCAGTGCACGCTAGAATGGAAACAACCACTCACCCCTGTTGTTTTCTGTCCTTTAGTCAATTTTGTATTCAGACTGCCACTGCCTCTCATCCCACATGCTTCAATTCACAAACTAAATTTATCACAGTAATTTGTCAAATATCTTTGGAAAGTTCAAATAAGCATCATCTGCACTACACTCATCAACTCTTTCCATTCCTTTAAAGAGAACAGAAACAAGTTACTCAAATATTATTTTGCTTTCCAAATCAATGCTGACTTTCTTTAATTCAGGCCACAATTTACCAAATGGCATTTAGTTTTATTCTGGAACATTTGTGTTTCAAAAGAAACACAGTGATCAGTTTATCCTTCCCATTTTAGGCAATGGTCTAAGATCTGCACAGGTACAAGTTACTATAGGTGTGGAACAGTATCCTCAACTGCAGATGCTTTTTTAGAAGATGGGGAGGCAGTGGCCTAGTGGTACTGTTGCTGGACTCTTCATTCACAGGCCCTGGCAATGTTCTGTGGGTCCAGGTTTAAATCCTGCCATGGCAGATGGTTGAATTTGAATTCAATAAAAATCTGGAATAAAGAAAGAGAGTCTAATGATAACCATAAATCCATTGTTGACTGTTGGGGAAAACCCAACTGGTTCACTGACTTCTTTAAGGGAAGGAAACTGCCATCCTTACCTGGTGTGGCCTACATGTAACTCCAGACCCACAGCACTGTGGCTGCCTCTTAACCACCTTCTGGGATGGACAATAAATGTGGGCATAGCCAGCAACTCCCTCATCCTGTGATTAAGTGAAAAATGATGAGGAGCAAGACGATATGCACTTAAGATTTTAAATGGATTCCAATTTTGTTTTTCTCCACAAGTTAATTATTTTCTCATGAGATAAAAAAAAGACTTCAGAGTGGGCCATTTAGCCCATTCTGTTGTTCAATTTCTCATCTATATATTATATCTCAGTGACGCCATTCAAAAGCAGTTTTCACATCTATACTGATGACATTCACCTTAGCACCAGTCTCCAGCATCCTAGCTGTTGGGAAAAATAAAAAAAGTTGCGTATTGATTATCTAGTACTGGATGTGAAGTTTTCTTTAACTAAAGATCAGCAAGCCTGAAGAGTCCTTTAAGGTTTTGGAGTAGATTTGTAGCTCGGATGGTGGGTGTTGAGGTTGGTTGGCTCGCCGAGCTGGTTTCTTGTTTCACAGACATTGTTACCATGCTGGGTAACATCCTCAGTGCAGCACTTAGTCCTTGTGGAAAACCTCATTACCTAGCCATTGTCCTCATGTTGGCATGTGAGGGGAATGGAGCCAAACTATTCAGAATATCAGTGTGATATTTCACTTAAAATCAGTTTCCAGACACACCTCCACATTAAGACTGCCTCTTTCTACTTCCAACAACATCACCTGGCTCTGCACTTTCTTCAGCTCATCTATTGCTGAAACTCTCACCCATATCTTCATTACCTCCATTGAAGTTTGACCAGAAACTGAGCTGGTTGCACTACTTAAAACAATATGGCTATCAGAGCAGGACAAATGTTAGGAGCATTCCCTATTTCCAGAAAGGCTGTCCTCCATTTACAAGATACAAGCCAGGAATGAGATGGAATACTCTCCACCTAAATGGATGGTTGCACCTCCAAAACTACCATCCAGGCCAAAGCATTCCACTCCATTGACATCCCATCCTCAACATTTACTCTCTCCACCAATGCTGAGTAGTATGAGCCATCTATATGAAGCATTGCAGAAATTCACCATGGCTGCTTAGATAGCCCCTTCCAAACCTGTAACCTCCATCATCCAGAAGGACAAGGGCAGCAGATGCATGGACACACCTGTACTTGCAAGATCTCTCCAAGCCACACAATATCCTGACTTGGAAATAGATCACTATTGCTCACTGCCACTTGATCAAACTGCAAGAAGTCCCTTCTGAACAACATGCTGGTGTACCCACACAAAAAAAGGGTTCAGTGGCTAAAGGTGGCTGATCACCAGCACCTTTAAGGGCAATTAAGTTTGGGCAATAAGTGCTGGCTACTCATTTTCCATGATCAAATCACAGACAGACTTCACTATTCTAATACGCTCCAGACAGGCCTCACAATTTCTACTCTTCGCAAATCAAAGATTTGCTGTTGTGTCCTCACTCCAGACAGGTTCTTTCTACGCACTATCCCTGTGCTTGTTGACCTATTTTGGCTTTAGTGCAACACCTCAGTTTTAATCATTCTTCTCCTGGTCATCAATGCTCTATGTGGCTTGCCTCTCCCAATCAAAGTAATCTCCTCTAGCTACACAACACCCTGGAGATATGAGCTCCACTACAGCATCCTCAAAATTAAAATTGTTTCACCATCAATAACTACACTTTCAGCAGCCTAAAAGCCCTAAAAAACGCTCTGAAATTCCCTTGCTAAATTTCATCACCTGTGTCTCATTCTTCCCTTAAGGCTCTCCTGAAAAAGCAACTTTTGTCTTCAAGTCCTAATCTCTCACGTGGTTGGTGACCAACCTCGCTTCATAATGCTCCTGTGAAACACACTGGCAGATTTTATTACATTATAGGAAATGCTTTAGAGAAGCAAGTTGCTATCTTTTATAGCTGATCAGAAATTCAACACCTTGTACTTATTTTTGTTCCATACCCCTTGCTACTCAGCTGACAAAGGCTATCAGTAATCAGTCTTGCAGTTAAAGTTTATTAACTTGGTGACAATAAACAACCTAATTCTCTTTCCCCCCACCCTCTACAAAGAGAAATATTTAAAGTGAGAAAAGAATTAGTAGCTCGTTTCTTTATAGCACCTTTTACAATCTCTACAACCAAACCAGAACCTTCCCAACTAATGGCTTTCATTTGTAACATAAGCACAATAGTAAAAAAGGTTGAGGTTCACAGATAAGAAGTTACACAATATTAAAAACAAACACAGCATTACCTTTTTGTTTTGATTCAAAAATCTCAACTACGTTCTAATGTCTCCAAACATTGAGCATATTTTACAGCTTCCCACTATTTTGTCCATAGGGCAAAAGTGGTGTCTTTGCATTCTGTTGTTTATTCTGTTTCTAAAGATTCCCCTTTGAAAGCAAGAGGTAACACATACAGAGGAAGTGGACAAAACAGAATGGGATATTGAGAAAATAATTTAAAAGTCAGACTTCTGTCATGGGTGCTTTCCATTCTAAAAAGGTCTGGATTAAATGTGCATTTCACATCATAATTCTTTAGTTAGTGAGTCAAGGACATATGAGAGAGAGTGTTTTTCTTGATTTACCTTCACAAGTATTGAATATTTCTTGGAGAATTGTTCTTAACATTTTCATTCTAGTGACAAAACAGGTTTCCATAATGCCACTTAACCACCAAAGCCTGTTGTAACTGATTTATTCTTGGGAAACCCACACACTTTCATTGCCTTCCTTGTTCAATGCAGAACAGAATATTTTAACTGCAGCTTGATCAATGATTTATACAACATTAAACAGTGGCTTTGACATTTATAAAGTCAGTGATCCCAGATGCCTTTTCCTCCATAGCTTTATCATTTTGTCCCAGTTTAGTAAAGATTTATATTTTCAACCTTTTAAGCATGTCTGTTACCCACTCATTTAAAGACTAATGATTTAGTGTGTACCATTTTCCAGCAGAGTATCTTTACATGATGCCACAATCAACAAGACAGAACCTGAATGCAAGAATTACAATAGGTACCGCAGTACTGAAGAATCCAGAATATTTATTACAACTCTCTTTTATAGAAATATTACAAGCATGGTCGAGAGAAACTGGGTCCTTATTCGGGTATTCAGTTACAAACCATAAACATGCTTCCATTAACGTATTATGCTTCAGGGAGCCCAAGTCATGTGGTCCAAATCTGGAGTCTTTATATAGCATGTGACCTGGCAGTATAATGATCAAATCACAAGCACACCACAAAAAGTTTTACCAAAATGCCAATTGAGAGAGAAACAAACATTATTCAGGTTATGTTAGTGTCTGGACTGGTACAATCCAAAGTTGAATGAATGAGAGCTAGTTTTTCCCCAAAGGGCCTTCAACTCTTGTAAGATTACAATTCAGGGCAGTCAACATGTGCTAATCCTCAATTGGCAGCACTATTTCCCATAAATCTAAATTCACCAATACCAAAGCAATCCACATCAAAATGCAGCAAGGCCTAGACAGTATCCAGGTTTTGGCTGAAAAGTGGCAAGTTAACATTTGCACCACACAAGTGCCAGGCAATGACCATCTCCACTAAGAGAGAATCCAACCATCACCTCTGGACATTCATCAGTATTGCCATCACCAAATCCCCTACTTTCAACATTCTCAGGATTAGCATTGAGAAGAAACTGAATTACCATACAAATACAATGGCTACAAGAATACTGCATCAAATAACTCCCCAAAGCCTGTCCACCAGCTACAAGGCACAAGTCAGGAGTGTGATGAAATACTCCCCACTTGCCTGGAGGAGTTCAGCTCAAACAACACTCGTGGAAGCTTGACACCATGCAGAACAAAGCAACCCACTCGACTGTCACCAGATCCCTCCACTACCAGTGCTAAGTAGCAGCAGTGTGCAGAAATTCACTAAAGCACCTTCCAAACCCATGACAACTTCCATCAAGGAGGACAAGCAGCAGATACATGGGAACATCACCACCCGCAAGTTCCCCTCCCCCTCTTTCAGCGTCGCTGGGTCAAAATCCTGGAACTCCATCCCTACCAGCAGTGATGATCCACCTTCAGCATATGGACTATAGCAGTTCAGAAAGGCAGCTGACCACCACCTTGCAGAGCAATAAATGCTGCCCCAATCTGTGACACCCACATCTCATGAGTGAATCAGAGGGGAAAAAAATCAGAAGCTTGCATTCTGCTGTCTCATTTTAGGGCTGGAAGGAAAAAGAAACCAAGGGCTGACACCCTACAGCAATACTATTAGATACACTGCTTTTTTGATGTTAAACAAAGTGTCTGTTTGCCCTGTCAGGGATGAAAATAAATCCCATGAGAATTGTTTGAAGAGCAGAGCAGCTCTCCCTAGCACTCTAGCCAATATTTATTATTAAGCATCATATTAAAAAAATTTATCTGGAAACTCATTGTTTGTGGGAGCATGCTGTACACAAATTGAGTGTCATGTTCCCTACAATACAACCATAGCTATGCAAAACAAATACCTCAGTGACTATGCAACTTGGGACACTGGTTTTGAAAGATGCTGTATTTTTTTTGCATTTATATGTGCATCATCATATAGACTGCAGCAATTCAAAGATCTACCAGCACCACTTTCTGAAGGCTAATACAGATGGGCACTAAGCATTGGCCTAGCCAGCGACGCTCAATGAAGAATCAGGCAATGATGAAACAGTCCAGACAGAGTAAAAAGAGGGATATTTTCCTGTCAGTACATGTTGGTGCTGATTGCAGCTCAAAGCTTCAAAAGCCCATCCCTAACAGGACGAATAGGACAGGAGACCCACATGATCTGACGTGTACGGCTCTTTGAGACCGCAAAGAAATTACCGCTATTCCCATAGCAACTATTTCCTACATGACTATCTCTCCAACTTCCTCTTGAAAGGAATTATTTACGCTTCATCCACTAGCCTTAATTAGGGAGCATTTTAAATCAAATTATCTGGCAGCAGTTCTTTCCCTCCCTCATGTCGCTGTGGCTCTTTCAGCCACCACCTTAAATCTGTGCCTTTGTTAACAAGAAACAGTTTTCAGCGACTAGGAGATAGTAAGGACTGCAGATGTTGGAAAGCAGAGCCGAGAAAATGTAGAGCTGGAGGAGCACAGCAGGTCAGACAGCAGAGGAGCAGGAAAGTCAATGTTTCAGGTCAGGACCCTTCATCGGGACTGGGGAGTTGGGAGGGTGGTGGGGAGCTCAGAAATAAATAGAGAGGGGGATCGGGGCTGGGAGAGGATAGGTGGGATGGTGATAGGTGGATGTAGGTAGGGGGTTGTAAAGATTGGTCAGTTGGAAGAGTGGGGTGGATAGGTGAGAAGGAAGATGGACATGATGTGTCAGGTCAAGGAGGTGGGAATGGCAGGGAGGACTGGACATGGGATGAGGCCGGTGGGGGGGTGCGAGTGGAGAGAGTTTGAAGCTGGTGAATTCTATTTTGATGCCATTGGGTTGTAGACTCCCAAAGCAGAACATAAAAGGTGTAGTTCTTCCAGTTTATGTGTGGCCTCATTGTGACTTGAGGCGGCCCAGGATGGACATGTCATGAAGCGGGGTGGGGGTGGCAGTGCCAGGCAACCAGAAGGTGGTGTTGATTAAAGTTCAGCAAAAAAAATAAAAAAAAAAAAAAAAAAAGTCAGTCAGTCTGTGCTTGTTCTCTCCAAAGTAGAGGAGACCACGTCGGGAGCAACAGATGCAGTCGGCCAGGTTAGAAGGCGTACAGGTGAATCTTTGTTGGATTTGGACAGAGGAGAGAGGGGAGATGTAGCACTTTCTGCTATTGCATGGCAAAGGTGCCTGGTGTGGTGGAAGGGTTGGAGTGGTCTCTACAGAAAGCAGATAGGGGTGGGGAAGGAAATATCTTCTTGGTGGTGGGGTCTGATAGCAGGTGGCAAAGATGGTGGAGGATGATGTGTTGGATTTGGAGATCAATGGGGTTGGAATGAACACCCTTCAGATAAAACTCCCCTTAACCTTCCTGGCTTTGGGGGAGGGGAAAGAACACCAGCTTCTCCAGTTTTATCACTGGAGTCAAAATCAACTTACCCTTCTGGTAAATCTCTTGCTCCCTCTAAGGCTTTGACATCCTTCTGAAATAAAAAGCGTGGCTCCCAGAATTGACCAACACACTTCAGCAGGGGGCTCTGACCATTATTTTGCACAGATTCACATAACCTTCTTGCTTTTGTATTCTAAAAGGCAGAGTTTTGTCAGTGATGTGCTATGTTCAAAGGCAAAACTGCAACTGTATGTCACTTCCACCTTCTGGCTTCTCCCTTTCTCTCTCCTCCTCCCCCACCACAACCCCATGATTAAAATGCTAAAGATCTGCACTGGAAAGCTACAGCTCTATGATGGGAAGTGCTTTTCCAGTGACGAAGCCCATCATCAGCTAGCAACAGTATAGTTGCCGGTGAGCCATAAGAACAAAGGTGTGCTGATGAAATAGAAGCATCAAGGTCAAATTTTCTCATCCAACTCTGCTGCCACTTGGACATATTGAAAGCATAAAAAAAGTGTTGCTTTTACATTTAAACTTCACTTGTAAATATTTCATGTCACATTATATTCTTTGACTAAAGTGAAAGCAATGTGGAAGAAACGTCAAATCTCCATTCTGGTAGGAGAAACAGATGTGTGGAGTATTTCTTAAACGGTAAGAGTTTGGAAAGTGTAAACATACAAAGGGTGTCCTTTTATTAAATCAATGCTGTCACAGCAAGCACAGAACGTTAGCCTTTATTATGGGAGAGTTCAAGTACATAACAGTGAAGACTTGCCTCATGTATAAGAATTTGGTTAAACCGCTCCTTGAGTAGTGCGTACAGCTTTTGACTCCTTGTCTCAGAAAGATATTATTGCCACACAGAGGGAGTCCAATGAAGGTTCACGTCAGCTCTGAAGAAGCCTTGAAATGTTAGCTCACTCTCTTTCCATGGAATGCTACATGACCTGCTGTGATCGCCAGCATTTTGTTTTCAGAAGGTTCACCAGACTGGTTCCCGGGATGGCAGGACTGATATGGAGAGAGATTGGGCAAACCAGACATGTATTCCGTAAAATTTCATGGAATGATTGAAATGTACAAAATAAAGGGATAGACAGGATAGGTGCAGGTAAGATGTCCCCCCTGATTGGGGGAAACCTAAAAATAAGGGGAATACCACTCAGGTCTAAATTGAGGAGGTTTTAAGCTTAGAGGATTAGGAGCTATTGGAATTCTGTATCCCGAGGGCCGTGGAAGCGGTGTCTTCAAGTATGTTTAAAGTAAATATTGATAAATTTCTGATGAGTAATTTATAGGGTTATGGGGATGGTGTAATTAAAAGGATCAAGTGTTTAATCAGCCATGGTCATATTGAATGGTTCGGCAGGTTCAACAGCCTGAATGGCCTACCCGTTCCTAAATTGAATGGCTCAGCTAGTCTCACCCAAACAGCTAAATGTACTGGAACACAATATTTGGCACAAACCGAAGGTTACAGGAGAGAGTCAGTTTCACTGTTTACCACATTCCTGAAAGTCTTGCAACATCTGCAAGTTTTGATTGTTATTACCTGTATATCCAAGTCTAGCTCATTGTGCTTATAAACAGAACATGCATACTCTTGGGCAATTGGCAGAGACTTTGCAGTCAGCTCAAGCTCAATCCTTCACAGAATGTATGCAAAATCCAAAAGGATTTGAAAAGAAAAACTGGAAATTTGAAATAAACCAGAAAATGATGGGAAAGTGAAAAGGAGATTGATCAGTTCCCAAAGAGGTGGTCAACTCCACCTGGTGGGAGTTTGTGGACAAAAGATATGGTTTTTCACTTCAGTTGTCTTTTAATTTTGGGGTACACACAGGATGTCAGTGTTGGAAACAGCAGTCACCTATTGAAAGAAAATACTCCTGGACATAAAAAGGTAAAGTAACTGATTTTCCTCCTCAGATACAGATGCATTTCTGTATTTCCATTACAAACAAACAAACTTTAAAATACAAGTAAAACTTGTAGAGATTTACAAAAATTAATCACTTGTGCAAATATAAAAAGGTAATTAAAAGTGAACCATAAAAGACTGTGGGCCCAAGTATTCACAATATAAATATGCCTTCAAATCATATACAGAGATTACATTTGCAACATGTACAGGACAAATAATACGCTCCCTGAGCTCAGTTTAAACATTAGCTCCTTGATCCTAATTATTTGAAGGTAGTTGGAATTGGCTTCCTTCTTTGCTGTACTAGCCTGCCTCTTTCAAAAGAGTTGGAATATTGCAGGCCAAAGTTTCATCGTATTAAAACTGATAATTAGGCAACTTTTATCTCACGTTTATTAAATATGGTTATATACATATAAACACAAACGTTCTCAGATACCCGAGTTGACACATAGGCTACATATGGCCAGAATAACACACACACACACAGAGCTTTCTAACCTGCACTGATAGAGTCAGCATCTGACCTCCGAGCTCCAGTCCCAACCTTTGCTGGAGACGGCGCCTGCTTGTCGCCCGGTTGCTGACAGGGTTTTTGCAGTCGGATGTGAAAGGTAGAAACGTAACTCATGTTCTTTTCTCGCTCTCTATCTCAGTTGCACCATTGTCGTCCATCCGAACTCTTCAGTGGCTTCATCGCAAGCGTCTGTACCCGCCCTGTGCTCACACACTCCCTCAGCCGGTCAGAGTTCCTCTCGACAGAAAACGAGGCAGCATTTGGATGAGATGCTCGATATGGTATAAACACTACAGCTAACCTCTTTCTAACAGCGCTAGCCCTCGTCCAGGAGAACAGGCAGCAGTGCTGATGCACAGCAAATAGCACTTCCGAGCTGCTTAAATAGTTTCCATGCGACAGCTCCCCCCCCCAATCAAAATCCTGTGTTACCTATAAAAAAAAATCCCCTTTCTTTCCCCCCCAAACATAAGGCCAGCTGTTTAATGTTATGGTTCCAATACAAAGCAAGTGCCTTCCGCCCGTCTAATTTATGTTAATATGTTCCTGTGTTAAGATAAGACTGTTGCGAACAGCCTGTTCAACCAACTTGCCCCAACACGTATGATTCGGTTGTAAAAAAAATGCACACAGTCCAATGTTCTTGTAGGTTGCAAAACGTTCAGTATTTCGGGAGCGACACTTGCTGTGGATTACAATTACACAGCAATAAGAACAAGTGGGTTGCTCCTCCCCCTTTCTCTTGGATAGTCACAGACAAGACATTTTTCAGGCCAGCTAACCCGGGATCAGAAAGTAATGCTAACTTCACGCTTACTATATCCTTCCTTCATGCTCTCAGAGCCTGGCCCACACTTGTAAATCCAATCAGTTGCTTAATTGTAACATTCTGACTGGCTTTCAGACTATTTCTCCAGGTTTGGATATCACCACATTGAGGATGTTCCCTGCAGTCTGAGGCAATTCACAGAATTAGTGCATCACAAAATGAAGCCAATTAGCCCATCGTAACTGTGTTAACTTTCTGAATGGGCCTTTTCTCTCATTATCATTCCATGGCAAGTTTTTAATTGATTGTCCATCAGACAGATTTACCATCAGCAGAATACGTTTGCAAAGCTATTAATAATAAAAAACAACTCACCTAGACATTCAAGATACACTTGATTCATAACGGTTGGAGGGCCTTGCCCACTGCAATGCCATATTTGAGTGTTAATTGAGGTTATGTGTTCAATTTGAAGACTAATATCAGGGAACTCTTGTTCAGACAAAGGACAATCAATGTGCTTTCTCATCCAGAACTATCTTGTGGAAGTTCAAGGGAAAGTAATTCTTGGTTAAATTGTTCCTTTGCCTCTAAGGAAAAAAAATCTGTGATATCATTTAAAGGGATGGAGTTAACACCTGTGAAGCCACATCTCCATTCAGTCCACTGGAGAATCCACCAAGGAGAAATGTTGTAGTATTGTAGGACCATCAGGCACAGGAGCAGAAATAGACCATTCAGCCCATTGAGTCTGCTTTGCCATTCAATGAGATCATGGCTGAGCTAATAATCTTCAACTCCACTTTCCTGCCTTTTGCCCATAATCCTTGATTTCCTTACTGATTAAAAATCTATCACAGCCTTCAGTATATGATCCAGTCTACAACACTCTTTCGTAAAGATTTCCACAGATTCATTACCCTCTTAGAGAAGAAAATCCTTCTCATCTCTGTCTTAAATATGTGATCCCTTATTCTGAGATTGTGCCCTCTGGTCCTAGACTGTCTCACAAGTGGATATGGCCTCTCTGCATCTACTCTTTCATACTGTACCTTATCACAGCAACAATATTGTAGCAGGAACTCCATCTCATCAGTTGAGGAAATTAAGGGAGGCTCGGGGATAGTGAAAGGTACTATATGGGTCCTACGTTGCCATACACTCAGTTGACTGGGCATTTCAGAACTGGTGCTTAGATCAGTCCAAAGGACAGATGCTTTTGCAATACCTGTTCCAGGCTTGAGACAACCCCTCCACCCCCAAATTACTGTTGGCAATTAGGTCATCTTGAAAGACTATAACACTGAAAAGCAAACATAAATGTAATTCTCCAGCCCCCAATCTATCAGAAAGATTTCTTGAGCCACTTTCAGGATGACAGTATAGTGGCATCGCTGTCAATTGATCTGCCCTCACAGGCTGCTAGTCTCAGGAAAGAGTGAAGAGAGGTTAGTCTCACACTGGCTGTAAATTCCCCAAAATGCTTCAACAGTTAGCGGTGGGGGAGGGGGTTGAGTAAACAATAATTTTTAATGCTTGCTTTCTTCAGCGTGGACACTTCCTCATGTTCCTGTGTAAGTGGTTAGCAATGACTTGAGGGCAGTGAAGCATAAGCTAAGACCGTTGAACTTTCAATTTTATTCCTTTATTTTTCTAGTTTATATAAAGAAGGACTTTAATGTTAAGTATTACCTTATTTCTTTATTTTTCTATTTATTCTCTGATGGTAATGCTTAACATTTTAGCTTTGTTTCTTTTACTGCTTTGTACTTAAGCTTTTTTTGTACCTAGTTACGTTTCTACCTAAGATGCCACCATGTGTGATGACATTGTACACTATTCACTGCACAACTATACTTCCATACATGCATGGACATGACAATAAAATCTAAATCTTAATCTAAATCATAAAGAAAATTGCAAATATTGGATGTCAGAAATCTTGTTGGGTACCACGTGCATCTGAGTCAGAAAGTTGTAGTTTCAAGCCCCTCTCCGGAAACGTGTGCATAATAAGCCTATAAAACATAGGAGTTGAAGCAGACCATTCAGTCCATCGAGTCTAGTCTGCCTTTCAATGAGCTGAGAAAATACTCCTCCACTCTACTTTCTTACCTTTTGCCCATGAAGCTTGATTCCCTCGCTGATTAAAGCTCTCTTTCTCAATGTTGAAATATATTCAATGACTCAGTCTGTACAGCGTCTGTAGTAAAAAAAAATCCACTGATTCACAGCCCTCTGTGAGAAGATATTTCCCCTCATTTCTGTTTTAAATGGATGACTCCTTAGTCTGAGATTATGGCCTCTCATCCTACACTCTGCCATAAGAGGAAAAAACCTCTCTGCATCTACCCAGTCAAGTCCCCTCAAAATCTTATATGTTTCAATAATTCAGAAATACAGTTTAACACTGTCAACTGTGGCTTAGTTGGCTTTGAGTCACAATGTTTCAGGTACAAGTCCCACCTCAGGATTTGAGTTTAAAAATCGAAGCTGACACTTCAGTGCATTACTGAGGAAGTGCTGCATTGTTATGGCTGCCATCTTTCAATCAGATGTTAAACTGAGTCTCCACATGCATGCTCAGCTGGATGTAAAAGATTTCCTGGCACTGTTTAAAAGAAAAGCAGCAAAGTTATTCCCAGTGTCCTGATGAATATTTATCCCTCGCTCACCTCATAAAAAGGATTATTTGAATGTATTGTTTGTGAGAGTTCATTGTGCACATCTTGGTCACCTATGCTTCCTAAATTGTAACAGTGACTGCTCCTCAAAAAGTACTTCATTGGCTGTAAAATGCTTTAAGGTGTCTGGACTTGAAAAGTGCTATATAAATGCAAACTGTTTCTTTTTCTTTCAACGCACTCATGGTTCTGAGGGACTTTAGGAGATGCAATCTTTTGGATGAGACATTAAACCAAAGCATTCTCAACTGGACATGAAAGATTCCACAGCACACTTTTGAAGAGGAGCAGATAAATTATTACGAGATTTGTGGCCAATATTTATCCCTCAATTAATATAACTAAAAATGTTTATGCGTCCATTATTGCTTTGAATTGTTTTGTAAACATGAACAATGCTATTTAAATGCATGAGATAACAAGGTGTAGAGCTGGATGAACACAGCAGGCCAAGCAGCATCATAGGAGCAGGAAGGCTGACGTTTCGGGCCTAGACCCTTCGATAACAAGGTGTAGAGCTGGATGAACACAGCAGGCCAAGCAGCATCAGAGGAGCTGGAAGGCTGACGTTTCGGTCCTGCTATCTCTGATGCTATTTAAATGCATGTCATTATTATGTAATAGATCTCAACAGAACACATTTCTAGAGAAAGGTGATTAGTGCTTTCATAAACTACAAGAAAAATCAAATCAATTCACGACAATGCGCTCACATGATTTATCTTTCAAAGGTTTTATGTAAGTGGAACCTATCATGATTTACTAAAAGCCATTACGATCACATTTACAATAATGCCTTTTCATCCTTCCCAAACACCTCCATCACTAGATATCCAAAAATAATTATTTTTCTCTCTACCTGTCATGTGTTCAACACTGTAATAATGGAACAGTGAAGAAGATGTAAAACCTGTTTCTGTGACTAGACACACCGATATCTTAATTAACAAGTTCCTTAAAAAAAAACTTCTGGGTTTAATAGTGAGGGAGGTTACAGTCTTGCAACATAGTCAGAGAGTGGCAATGTGCTCCTGATCAGGCCAAAAAAGTTGAAGATGCAGTTGTTAAGTGTCTTGCTGTTGTGGTAATTTTAGAAAAAACTGACAGAGTTGGTATTGAAAAAAACAAAATGCTGGAGGTCACAGCGTCTTGACAACTCTATACATTAGTTTGCTCTCTCTCCATGGATGCTGCCTGACCCGCTGTGACGCCAGTGTTTCTTGTTTTCAGTACAGATTCCAGCATCTGCAGTAATTTGCTCCAATAGTGACATTTCTACCTAGGATAAGGGGAGGGCATTCTGCCCAGACAGTTCGATTTTCCACACTTTATTTTCTGCCTTTCAATCTCCACTTATGTTTGTATGGATATTATTTAGAATTGTGCTTACTACTTCTTCTGAAAGAACAGACTTCACAGGCCAGAAGTGATGGTGAATCATGCGCTTTGCAGCAAACTATGGAAAAATAATGTTGCTATTTCTTGTTGGATGACAATACTTTAGCAGACTCAAAGTGGATCAGTATTCTTGAACTAGCCATTACCCCTAACTTAGTTGTTCCATTACAGGCAAATTAATGGCATTTGCCTAGCAATGTGTGACATGGCCCATGTTGGACCTGTCCACAAAATAAAGAACAAATTCAACCCTGCCTATTACCATCCTATTAGTTTACTCTTGATCACCAGTAAAGTGATGGAAAGGATCTTCAAAAGTGCTGTTAAGTGGTACTTGTTCAGTAATAATGTGCTCATTTGATGTTCAACTGAACTCCTGGCCTCATTTACAGGCTTGTTAAGGGTTTAACTAGATATGGACAAGAGAGCTGAATGCCAGCAGTGGAAATAACTGTCCTTTACATCAAGGCAACATTCCAATGTGAATGAAAACCAAATCCTAACGTGTACTTTAAAGTTGACACAAGAGACATCAAGTCTTTTTCTTACAAATGTCTTTGTGATTTTTCTCTTTCTTTAATCTTTTCTTTAACATGCATTAAAACAATGGCAACTGACAAAGCAAGACCCCATCGTTGTTCTTAAACTTCTAAATCCCAGTTAAACAACATTGCAAGGAATACAAGAACATTGCAACTTCAACATTGTTGGAAGTTGTGCTCTTTTGAGAAAGAAGTCCAAATTAGGCAAGGATTTTTCAAAAAAGTACACGACACTCCCCTTTCAACGTTCAAGGTTAGACGGATTGACCTTGTGTCAGTTGGTGCATTTGTGTAGCCAGTTGTTGATGTACATCTTTAAGTCCCACAAGAAAAGAGGTAGCCCACACCATATTTGCAAGAAGATGTACTTTCCTGAGGGTTTTGACAGCAAAAAATACTGGCTTATAAATCGTAAGTGGTCCATGTGCAGGCACAAGAATTGTGGTATACAGTTAGCTGCACCCAACTGAGGTGAGGCAGGGAACAAACAAAATTTGTGCTGCCGGTTCCTCCCTTTGACTGCAGTATGTATTAAACACATTGCTAATGGATGCTGAGTCTACAGGTGTCCAGGTTCCTCCAAGGCAACCATGAGCTAAAGTCAGTGTGCATCTCATAAAGGGGAAGTTCTGGAATGATCACTCTAAGTGAAGAAAGTAAAACACTGGAGAGCTCAATACAAGGGGTGAAAAGGAACACATCATAGTTGCCCAGAAAGCCCCCCACTGTGAAAAACATACTTGGAGCAAATAGCTACAGAGGTCACTGAAAGCGGTTTGGCCCCAATGACCTGGCTGTGATGACAAGAAAAAGTCAATGGCATATGTGTCACCTCCTCAAACAATTCCATTAGAGTTTGTCAAGTGCCCTGACAATTGTTTCCAATTATTTGTCCTCCCTCTGGTTATTTAGCATTGCCATCCTGATTAAAGTCTCCAAAATGTTCTGAGTCCAGTGGTTTGTAACCTCCCTGGCATGCCTTTACAAAACATCTTATGTGGCAAATCTCACTCTCAAAGTACAGCTGCACAACATATTGAACTAGTCACTTAACTGTTGCATATTCAGTTGTTATTCATTTATTCTTTCACAGGATTTGAGTGTTCCCAGTTTGATCATATTTTATTATTCATCCCTAGCTGCA
>NC_063361.1:8414763-8436708 GCF_021869965.1 Rhincodon typus | reverse complement strand
GGATGAATAATAAAATATGATCAAACTGGGAACACTCACATCCTGTGAAAGAATAAATGAATAAAAACTGAATATGCAACAGTTAAGTGACTAGTTCAATATGTTGTGCAGCTGTACTTTGAGAGTGAGATTTGCCACATAAGATGTTTTGTAAAGGCATGCCAGGGAGGTTACAAACCACTGGACTCAGAACATTTTGGAGACTTTAATCAGGATGGCAATGCTAAATAACCAGAGGGAGGACAAATAATTGGAAACAATTGTCAGGGCACTTGACCAACTCTAATGGAATTGTTTGAGGAAGTGACACATTTGCTAAATAAGGGAAATACATGGACGTGGTGAACGTGGATTATCAGAAAACCATTGACAGATTGCCTCACAAGAGGTGTTTAGGGTGCAGCCACTTATAGAGCCATAGAGACATACAGCATAGAAACAGATCCTTTAATCCAACCAGTCCATGCCGACCATAAACCCAAACCAAACTAGTTCTACCTATCTGCGCTTGTCCCATATCCCTCCAAATATTTCTTATTCATGTACTGATCCAGAAGTCTTTTAATCTTATAACTGTGCCCACATCTACCACTTCCTCTGAAAGTTCATTCCACACATGAACAACACTTAGTGTAAGAACGTTGCCCCTCATGACTTTTTAAAATCTTTCTCCTCCCACTTTAAAAATATACCCCCGGTTTTGAAATCCCCCATGCTAGGGAAAAGACACCTTACCTATACCCCTCATTATTTTATAAAATTCTATAAGGCCACCCCTCAACATCCTGTGCTCCAGTGAAAAAGTTCCTAGCCTATCCAGCCTCTCCCTATAACTCAAAGTCTCCATTCCCAGCAACATCCTGGTAAATCTCTTCTGAACCCACTTCTCGTCCACGCATACTTTATAACTTAGATATAGGACAAGATGCAATGGTGAATAAATTTGCAGATGCTACATTAACAAGAGATGTAGCAAATTTGCATGGGGTTCTTGAGAAGATATCAGTATGGGCAAAAGATAGTAAGCTCAATACCAGTAAATGCAAGAGGTTACACTTGGATATAAGTATAAAAGTAACAATTATAATTTGAATAAGAAACAAAAGATAATTGGATTGGAATTGGAGTTCTAGAGTTCCACGTTGAATTTTCACAAGGGCTAGCTTATTGGAAAATGCTGCGTCTTCCATGTGTAGTAATGTTGCAAAACACACAAGACGAAAGAGAGAATTGCAAAATGGCATCTCAACTACAAGACCTTGGTGATCGGGTGGCCTTCCATTGATATGGTGCTCACTTAAGAAGCCAGTTCAGGCACAGTGGGCTGAATGGCCTCCTCCTGCACCGGAACATTTCTGCGGTAACTTTAGAATGGTTTATCCAATCTCCTTTAGGTCAACAACATGTGAACAGGCTCAACCTGCTGCAGATGGATTTGAGGGTTTAAGATCCACAGAAGAACTGAAAGAGGTGCCTTAAGTCTGAAGTCATGTAGGAAACAGTTAATGAAATATTGGGTTTTCTGACAAGAGATACAAAATATAAAAGTCAAGATGTAATGCCAAGTCTAGATCAAATCTTCAAAAAACTACTGTGGACGGACTGTGTGCAATTTCTTGTTCCCAGCCCTGAAAGGATTTTCACGGTTCAATGAAAAGTCATATTGGTGATTTTGTTTTGTTTCTGTCTCAGTGTCACCATGAGGATTTCTCACCGTGAGACCCAGTGAGATTTCTCATTGTATCTTACCAAACATGCCTCTTTGCCTTTCTACCTCATACTTCTGGTGTCCCTCTTGCCCGATTCTAGCCCCATGTTATCACCTGCTGTTTCCAGAAGAATTTGCCACTCAATGGCTATCCACCGAGAGACCAACTTCCTTGTTGTCCATGGCATGCTATATTTAAGTACCCATGGTGCACCCAGACCGGCATTTCAAAGATGCTCAATTTAGTGATGGGCATTCAGTCAGAAGATGTCAGGGAAGGAGAAAATGTTGGTGTGATTTTCTGACAGGGTCCTGGAGATCCTGCTGATGGGGTGTCCTCTTTCAGGAGGAGCAACAGAGGAAGCGTGGCCCACTGTCATCACACACGTGACTGAAACCTCCATGGTCTGGAGAAACATAGAATTCCTACAGAGTGGGAAGAGGCCTTTTGGCCCATTGAGTCTGCACCAACCCTCTGAAGAGCATCCTACCCAACCCTCCCCCTCACTCTGTCTCCGGAACCCCACATTTGCAATGGCTAATACACCTAGCCTACATATCCCTGGACAATACAAGCAATTTACCATGGCTAATCCACCTAAACTGCATATCTTTGGTCTGTGGGAGGAAACCAGAGCACCTGGTAGAAACACACACAGACACGGGGAGGACGTGAAAACTCCATACAGACAGTCGCCCAACAGTAGAATCGAACCCAGGTCCTCGGTGCAGAGAGACAGCAGTGCTAACCACTGAGCCACTGCATTTCCCACAATGCCTCAAGAAGGTTGATGACCTTTTCCACTTCAGCAGGGTAAGTGCCACGCTCCTCTCTCTGCTACCTCACACTCACTGTATTTCTGCTACTCCCACTGAGGCTCTGTCACTCTCACTTCTTCTTGCAACATCTTTCCTCACTCATTCCTATCCTCCTCACAACCTCTCATACCACTAACCCTGCCTGACTTCTGCTCTGCTTACTCACTCGCCACAACACCTTTTGACCCAGCGCCAACAGTCATGCCACCCACTTTCACCTGACTCACTGTTTCTGTTACTCCAGGAGGTCACAGTTCACAATAGGACACAAAGAGTGGAGGCCCAATGTCAAACTCCTCAAACCCTGTGAGTGAAAGAACCTTATCCCTTGCTGGAGAAGGCTAGAAACCCTTCCTTAGAGATGCCAAGCCATCCATGTCCCACCAACTGAGTGAATACCACTGTCGTTCCAGTGCAACTCTCACAGTATCCCCACTGTCAGTGTCATTCACTGCCCACCACTTCTAACCATTGGAAGCAACATCAGTTCTCCCTTGTCCCTTGCCAATGGGACGTCCATGACCCCAGCACAGAGATAGCAGCACAGAGGCCACTTCCTCGATCTCTGAGGAAGAGCGTTCAGGAGGTGTCAGAGGAAGCATTAGTAAGTTGGCCTCCTGCACTCTCCACCAGTCGAGATACTGACATCTCGAAGGGAACTGCTTCAAATGTTTGAGATCACAACCTGCTGTGACAATTCTGCAACTGGTCAAGAAAGAATCAGCTCAGGCCATTGGCACTCAGAGGACTATCATAGACTGGGCACCTGCTCAGCCCCAGGCCAGAGAGGATCCTGTGGTGTCAGCAATTTTTCACAGGCACAGGGAGGAACAACAGCAGCAGACAGGTATGTGGGAGGCAGTGACCCTCAGTGCCCAAGAGGCTGCAGCATTTCACCCAGGCCAACCCCACCCAACTGCTTCCAGAGACGGGATGGTAGCTGCCAGTGAGAGCCAGGCCCAGCACCCTCAGGGTTTGTTGGAAAGACACACAAACTACACTCCACCGCCCCAGCCATAGTCCTTCCGGTTTACTTGATTGGATTTTTATTATTGTTACATGTAGCGAGATACAGTGAAAAGTAATTGTTTTGTGTGCTATCCAGGCAAATCATACCTCAAGGAGGGTCCCGACCCGAAACGTCAACTTTCCTGCTTCTCTGATGCTGCCTGGCCTGCTGTGTTCCTCCAGCACCGTACCGTGTTGTCTCTGACTCCAGCATCGGCAGTTCTTACTAGCCCTATACGAGATGTGCCCATTGCCCTGACTGATGCTTGTAGATATTCCCAATTGCGTTAGCTCTGTTCCCTGGTCTAGCCCCATGTGGAGCCTCAGGACTGTGACCCACCTCCTGGACTGCAGAGGCACAGTCCCCTGCCCAAGAACACCCCAATTCCCCGAGCTGTTGTTGGAGGCTGTCTGTGCGGAGAATCCCTGACTCTGCGACTTTGGGAAGAACTACTCCACTGAGACTTTAAGGTGCGGTAGCTTGCTTATGGAGCATGCACCGCGTTTGCTGCATAAGCTCCTGGCATATAGTGTAGGTGTGAGATTAATATAGCATACTGCCAGACAGCAAGTTTCACTGAGGGCCAACAAGCTGCATATTAATCAGTTGAGATGCACCCATAAATAGGATTGTTAACAAACAAAAAAAAACCCAACTGGAAAGTTCTGAAAAGGAATCTTTCCAAAATTGAAACATTAACTGTGTTTCTTTCTTCACAGATGCTGCCAGACCTGCAGAGTTTCTCCAGCATTCCCTAAATTTGTTTCAGATTTCCAGCATCTGCAGCATTTTGCCTTTGTTCTAGTCTGCAATGCCTTACTGGACTTATAAATATGAACCACGATGAGCAGGAGAAAGATCTTTTAGCCCATTCAGCTGTTCTTTTTAATGAAAGATCTCGACAGAAGATAATAAACACAGAGATCTATTTGGGCCATCATGCAGGCAGACGGCAAAAAATTGTCTAGGGTTAAAAATCCCTTTAAGCACTGGGTTTACTGCAACTTATTAAAAGTTTCGGATGGGCAGGTTCAGAACACACAGTGATGTAGTGCAATTAATACAATGTAAGATTGCACAATTTATATTTTTGAGTTGCTTTGATGCAGCACGGCGTCTATTCTAGAAAGAATTACATATAATTAAAAGCACCAAAATTCACCATTTGATCCAACTGGTCTACGCTGGTGTTTTTATGCTTGGCATCAACCTCAACACTCCATCTCATCTAATGCTGTGGTCATCTCCTTCTGTTATTTTCCCCCTCTTGTACTTACCCAGCTTCCCCTGAAATGTATCGATTAGTTTTGTCAGAGTAACTCCAATATGATTTTTATGTTCCAACCTTTTAACCACTCTCCTTGTGCTGGGCAGGAAAAAGATCTTTTATTTCATCCAGCTGTTCTAAACAAATACGAAACCTTGTGCATCATATTTGCCCTCCCTATCCCACTGGGAAGTCAAGCGATTTTGTGGAAGAGGCACAAAATCAGATCAGACCCCATCCGATTACAGAGAAAGAGAACTCTAAACTTCCTGTTTGTCCCTGGTCTGGCGTTTGAATCAAGTCCCATTCACTCTGGCCCCAGTCAATGTACAAGATGCTTTTCATTCCAACCACAAACAGCTCCCGCTTTCATTTGTAAAAAGAAATCAATGAAACAGCATTGACCCTATAGTGATTGTAACAAAGTCAGCCAAGAGGATCTCAGAGAGTTCTCTGATTGGATCTGTTAATCTGGACCCATCAAGGAGGCGATGGCCTAGTGGTAATGTCGTTGTACTGTTAATCCAGACACCCAGATAACATTCTGGGGACTCGGGTTCAAACCCTGCCATGGCAGATGTTGGAATTTGAATTCAATAAAATGTCTGTTAAGAATCTAATAATGACCATGAATCCATTGTTGATTGTCAGAAACACCCATCTGGTTCACTAATGTCCTTCAGGGAACAAAACTGCCATCCTTACCTGATCTGGCCTACATGTGACTACAGACCCACAGCAATGCAGTTGACTCTCAACTGCCCTCTGGGCAATTAGGGATGGACAATAAATGCTGCCTGGTCAGCGACGCCCTCATCCCATTAAGAATAAAGGAAAAAAAAAGGAGCCTGGGCTAACAGACAAAAACAGGAGTGTCAGACATCCAGGATAACAAGGTGTAGAGCTGGATGAACACAGCAGGCCAAGCAGCATCAGAGGAGCAGGGAAGGCTGATGTTTCGGGCCTAGACCCTTCTTCAGAAAATCAGACATCCTCTTCATTCTGAGAGCTGGCTCTGAGGTAGTTGGATCAGTGTCAAAGGATTCTCCACGTGCAAATAAAAGGCGACTTGGTGATGGGTTACCAGCCTTTGTGGAGTTATTTCACAGCCCACGAGCTGCTAGGACGTTCCACAGGTCCGTCATTCAATAACAGAAGAACCACCTCTCACCTCATATCCGATTTTATGTCAGACTTTAAGATTGGGATATCGGTCCTCCCTAATCTATTTACTGCAACAAACTATCAACACAGTGCAATCTATTCCATTAATGGTTCTATGGATCGTGATCAAATTAGTTAGTGATTAAACCAAAGACCATGTGATTTTTTTAGAAATAGAGTAAATAACTATTTAATATGATGGGAGGTAAGGGACAGAAAAAGAGAGAAGATACAAGGGATTAGGGTTACTATTTATATGGATAGAGCACATACACTGACAAACAGTCTATTTCCCACTTTAATTTCTGTCTAATTCCATGCCTGATGCAACATTTCTACAGGCAGTAATAGATTTCACACTTGCAAAGACAATGTTACTCTTCAGCCAATCCTATGAATTGTTTCAGGCTTTGAGAAACTGGAAAAATTCCTTTTTAGGTCACACATTCAATACTTCAAGCTGACTAAGTAAATTCATACAAAAGATACAGAAATATTTTTGAATGTGGCATAGAACAAAGCGTATTGTCCATCACCAAAGGTCAAAAATATTCACTCATTGTATGTTGCATGAATTGTGGTACTGTACCTGATCCTGACCAGGGCAAATCCAGGCCCTGCCTTACCTTGACTTGTCACTCCAGTCTGCTTCCTCCACCCAGACCCAGCCTCGCCAAGCTACCCGACAGATTTTAGCTTCAGCTTGCCAACCTTTTGAGATTGTCCTGGAGTCACCGAGAATTTAAAGATTAATTTCCAGGGCTGATTTGAACGAGCTACAAACAAGTAAAATTATAGAGGTATTGAAAAACTTGTGATTTGTTTTTCATTTTCTTTAAGCATTTTTGTTTATTAGTTATAAAAACAGACAGACACACTTGCGCTTAAAACATCGAAGACTGAGAAATGTCATTTTACTGACAGTTAACCGCCAACACAACAACATACACTTATATAATGCCTTTAAAGTAAAGAAAAAATTCGCCTTACAAAATTAAACACTGAACACATAAGGATGCCTCAGATCAAATGACCTGAAGCTTGGTCGATGAGGCAGTTTTTAAAACGAAGGCAGATGGAAAGGTTGGAGCTGAGAGATTTTGTGAGGAAATTTCAGAACTCAGGAGCCTGGTTGTTAATGGCTGCCAATTAACGTTCTTTTGTAATTAATGTTCGGAACGCTGAAGAGGCTCGAATTGGTAAAGTCCAGAAACCAAGGCAGCTGTAAAGGTGGAGGACAATTACAGAGATGGGGAAGGCAAGATGAGAACTTTAAGTTTAAAACTTTTCTTGTCTGGGAACCAAGCGAGTGCAGGGGAGTTTGGGAGCAAGACTTGGTGCAAGTTAGCACAGATAGCTTTGAGTGAACTCAAGTTGATAGAGGATTCACGACTATGGAAGATGGTTTGGATTTGTCAAGTCACAAGGTAATAGCGGTAACTTAGCAACTGAGAAGCTGGAAAGCCATTGCAGCTGATCCTTGCGCTGTGACTGACTAGTTACCAATAGAGCAGTCACAATCATACAGACAGTGGTGGAGAGATGTTGGAACAGAAATTCATGGCTAACCATGTTAATAGTCACAGATTGGCTGAGAATGGTGAGAAGGCTTGGTTTACTTTTACCACAGTCACATCTAATACAATTTGTGATTTTGATATCAGCAGTTTTAATATTATGGCAGGGTCAGAAATCTGATTGGACAATTCCAGCTCCACCCAGATTCTGTCAGCTTTCCAGTTTGTGCATTGTCAGAATGAACAAATCTGCAACAAATGGGGAAGGTTGGCTGATAGCTTCAGGAATACTTCCATCCAGGATTGTCAGCCCTTAATTTAGCCTGAATCCCACAGGCCAAGCTGCAAAACACACCACAGTAATTCAGTTTCAAAAGCTCTAATTAGCTAGAAAGGTTTTTTTTAATGAAAGATCCTGACCGGAAATAGTATACACAGAGATCTATTTGGGCCATCATACATACAGACAGCAAAAGTTGTGTAGGGCTAAATATCACTTTAAACACTGGGTTTACTGTAACTTATTAAAGGTTTCGGACAGGCAGGATCAGAACACATAGTGATGTAGCAATTAACAATTAATATGTTTGCACAGTTTATATTTTTGACTTACTTTGATGCAGCATAGCATCTGTCCCAAAAGGAATCGCATATAATTAAAAGCACCAAAATTCACCATTCGGTCCAACAGGTCTGCACTGGTGTTTTTTTATGCTTGGCACAACCTCTCAATACTCCATCTCATCTAATGCTGTGGTCACCTGCTTCTGTTATTCTCTCCTTCATGTACGTACCCAGCTTCCCCTTAAATGCGCTGATTATTTTTGCCACAGCGACTTGCATATGGTTTTAATTTTCCATCCTTTTAACCACCCTCCAGGTAAAGAGATTCTGTTCCAGAATGGATATTTTTATACTCTATACTCAAAAGAACATTAACAAGTTGGTAGAATGGGTGGGTAGTTAGCATGAGGTTCAATGAAAAGATAAGTGAGGTGACTGGAAGGACATTGAAAGTCAGTACCGTATAGGGGCTACAATTCTAAAAGGGGTGCAGGAACAGAGGGACCTGGGTGTATCTGTGCCACTATTGAAGCTGGCAGAACAAGTGGAGAGAACAGTCCATAAAGCATACTGTGTTCTTGGCTTTATTAATAGGGGTGTAGAGCACAAAAGCAAGGAGGTGATATTGAACTTTCTAAAGACACTTGTTAGACCTGATCTGGAGTATTGTCTACAGTTCTGGGTGAGATATTATTGGAAAGATGTGAACGTATTGGAGAGAATGAATAAGCAATTTACAAGAATAGTTCCAGGGATGAGAAACTTTAGCTATATGGATAGATTGAAGAAGTTGGGACTGTTCTCCTCGTAGAGAAAAAGGCTGAGAAGAGGTTTGACAGGTGTTTTCAAAATCATAAGACGTTGGTCAGAATAGATAGGGAGAGGAGATAACACAGTCCCTCTTCTGCTGCTACACTGACACTATCTTCTACCTCTTCCTCTGCTACATCGATGAGTGTATCGGCACTGCCTCATGCTCCCACAAGGAGGTTGAACAGTTTTTCAACTTTACTAACACCTTTCACCTCTACCTCAAGTTCACCTGGACCATCTCTGATACCTCTCTCTCCTTCCTGGACCTCTCTCTCTCCATCTGTGGTGACTGCCTCGAAACTGATATCTATTTCAAGCCCACAGACTACCACAGCTACCTCGACTACACCTCATCTCACTCACCTTCCTGCAAGAATGCGATCCCCTGCTCCCAATTCCTCTGCCTCCGCCGCATCTGCTCCCAAGATGGGGTGTTCCACTCCCAAACATCCCAGATGTCCTCTTATTTCAAGGACCGCAACATCCCCCCTTCAGTGATCAAAAATGCTCTTGACTGCATAGCTTGCATTTCCCGCACCTCTCCCCTCACATTCCCTCCCCCCAACTAAAATAAAGACAGAATCCCCCTTGTCCTCACGTATCACCCCACTAACCTCCGTATCCAAAGTATCATTCTCCGCCACTTTGGGCAATATGACCCCACAACCAAGGATATATTTCCCTCCCCACCTCCATCTGTCTTTTGTAGGGACCACGCTCTCTGTGACTCCCTCGTCCGCTCCACACTCCCCACTAGCCCCGCCACCCCCGGCACCTTTCCCTGCAACCGCAGGAGGTGCTTCACCCATCCCTACATCTCCCCCCTCACCTCCATTCAAAGCACAAAACCAGCCTTTCACATCAGACAGAGGTTCACCTGCACATCCGTCAATGTGGTCTGTTGCATCCGCTGTTCCTGATGTGGCCTCCTGTACCTTGGTGAGACCAAGCAGAAGCTCGGAGACTGCTTTGTAGAGCACCTGCGCTTGGTTCATGACAAACGACAACATCTTCCAGTAGCGAACCACTTCAACTCCCCCTCCCACTCCCTGGACGACATGTCCATCCTGGGCCACCTCCAGTGTCACAATGACACCACCTGAAAACTGGAGGAGTAGCACCTCATATTCCGCCTCAGGAGCCTACAACCCAATGGCCTAAACGTGGATTTTACCAGTTTCAAAATCTCCCCATCCCCAGCCTCCTCCCATGACCAACCCTCCCTCTCATCCCCGCCTCCTTGACCTGACACAACTTGTCCATCTTCTCTCCTACCTATCCGCTCCTCCCCCCTCACTGACCAATTTCCACTACTGCCTTCCTGCACTCACCTATCACCATCCCCACCGACCTTCCCCAGGCCCACCCCACCTCTTTCTATTTATTTCTGAGTTCCCATGCCCCTCCCCCATTTCTGAAGAAGGGTCCCGACCCAAAACGTCAACTTTCCTACTCCTCTGATGCTGCCAGGCCTACTGTGTTCCTCCAGCTCCATGCTGTGTTATCTCTGACTCCAGCATCGGTAGTTCTTACTATTCCTATAGATGTGGAGAAGCAGTTCCTGCTCATAAAAGAGAAAAGAATAAGAGGGAATAGATTTAAAGTGTACAAATGAAGGAAGGATGATTTGACAAAATCTTATTTACACAGCCAGTTATTAGGGTTGGAGTGCACTGACTGGAAATATGACAGAGGCAGATTTAATTGAAGCATTGAAGAGGACACAGAATGGTTATTTGGATATAAGTGGTCTACAGGGATACGGGGAAAGGCCAGGAGATTGGCAGTTGGTGATAGAATCAATCCAGGCACGGTGGGCCAAATGGCCTAACCTGTGTCATAACAATCCTGCGATATTCACGACCCTTGGTTTTGGGCCTTTCCCAAAATGGAGACATCTCGATATCTACCCTATCAAGACCCTTCATCATTTAAAGATCTCTAACCTGTCACTCCCAGGGTGCTGCAGCCACACCAACCCAACTGAAAAAACTGGGAACAAATCCACAAACTCAATAGTTTCTTCACCATCCCCAGCAATTTAACACTAGCAGTGGTGCTAATTGTTTTGTACAAAACTTACATTCCTATCTAAAGCCTACTCACAATTCAGACTCTCTGGAGTACCCTGTATGAGAATGAAGTTTGTAAAATTAAGCTCAGTCCCATCAGGAAGCCCTAAGTTGTCCAACTCTCAGATTTGAAGTACAGGGTCTCTGTATCACTGTGATAGAGTTTAGGGTTAGGGTTAGGATAAGGGTCAGAACTGCTTCGACACTCTGACATCAGATACAGATTGCATTATGGGGAGACTAAAATTTCTTGTTCTCTGCCTCTTATTCTCTGCATCTTGAGTGTTACCACAAAGGTAGATAAATGTAGAGTATTCCATTATGTTTCTCACCTGCACTCTGTAGGTGGTGGAAAAGAGTGAAGAGAATAATAATCGACTGGGCTGCTCTTCAGTTTTTGATCAATGGTGACCCCCAGATGTTGGCAGTGAGGATTTAGCAATGGTAATGCCATTGAATGTCTAGGACTGGTGACTTTCTTTTATTAGAAATAGTCGTTGCCTAGCACATCTGTAGTATAATTATTACTTGCTACCCATCAGACCAAACCTGAAACAAAATCAGAAGTTGTTGGAAAACCTCAACAGGTCTGGCAGCATCTGTGGTGAGAAAGCAGAGTTAATGTTTCAGGTCCAGTGATCCTCCTTCAGAACTGAGACAGAAACAGAACAGATTTCTGAGGAAGAATCACTGGACCCGAAATTTTAACTCTGCTTTCTCTGCACAGATGCTGCCAGACCTGCTGAATTTTTCCAGCAATTTCTGATTTTGTTTCTGATTTCCAGCATCTGCTGTTCTTTTGTTTTTTTTGTTTAGACCAAACCTAAATGCTGTCCAGATCTTATTGCCTGTGGCAACAAAGTGCTTCGTTATCTGAAGAGTTGCTGACAAAAAATAAACACTGCAATTGTCACAAATCATCTCCATTTCCAATCGCATAATGGGAGGATGTTTATTGGTGAAACTGCCGAAAATGAAGGACACTGCTCTAGCCACTTCCTGTAGCGATCTTCTGTGACTCAGCTGATTGGCTTCTGACAACCACACCCACCTTCATTTATGCTACTTACGACTCCAACTATTGCAAGATTCCCCACTGATTCTGATTGGCATCTACTTTGCTAGAATTCCTTGATATTCTCCCTGTGTCTGCGTGGATTTCCTCCGAGTGCTCCGGTTTCCTCCCACAGTCCAAAGCTGTGCAGGCTAGGTGGATTGGCCATGCTAAATTGCCATAGTGTCCAGGGATGTTTAGGTTAGGTAGGTTAGACATGGGAAATGTAGGGGTAGGGGAATGGGTTTGGGTGGGATGCTCTTCGGAGAGACGGTGTGGACTTGTTGGGCCAAATGGCCTGTTTCCACACTGTAGGGGTTCTATGATTCTATGAAGATCCAAGCAAATGTCAAGGACAGTGACCTTTAATTGGCCTCCAAATTAAACTCTATTGTTCGTGTTTAGATTAAGACTGGATTAACAGGGATCTTGGCGGAATCCAAATCATCAATAAACAGGTAAAGAAGCGCCATTTTGACATATCATTTTGCTGATGTGTAAGTAGGCTGATACAGTAGAAATTGGCCACTTAGTATTTGCCTTGCTTTTTGCAGACAGGCCAAACCTGGGCTTTTTAAAAATGTCATCCAGTTGTTGCCAATGTTGCAGCTGTACTGGAATAGTTTGGCTTTGGACAAGGCTAGCTTTGGAGCATAAACCTTGGCCACTAAAGCCACGATTTTTAGGGACTCATAGCTTTTGCCATATCTCATACACTGAGCCATTTCATGTTATCATGTGAAATAAATTGAATTGACTAAAGACTGGCAACTGTAATTGTGGAGATCTCAGGAGGATGCCAAGATGGGATTATCCACTTGGAATCTGACTGATGATCGTAGCAAATGTTACAACATTGTCTTCTGCATTCATCTGCTGTGCTCCACCATCATTGACAATGGAAATGTAAATATGGCACAACGGTGGCTCAGATGTTAGCACCACTGCCTCTCAAGGCCAGGGACTTAGGTTCGATTCCACCTCGGGTGACTCCCTGTGTTGAGTTTGCACACTCTCCCCATGTCTGTGTGGGGTTCCTCTGGAGTGGTCTGGTTTCCTTCCACAATCCAAAGATGTGTGGATTAGCCATGCTAAATTGTATTATCGTGTGCTGGCTAGGTGGATTAGCCATAGAACATGTAGGGTCATTGGGATATGGAAGAGGGTGGGTCTAGGTGGGCTGCTGTTTGGAGGGTTGGTGCAGACTTGATGGGCCGAATGACCTAATCCGCCCTGTAGGGCTTCTATTTTATGTGGCATCCTCCTCCCATGAAATGTTAATTATCCACCACCATGGATGGGAGGTCTTTAATCTGCTCTGACGGTCATGGGAACACTCAGCCCTGTCTAAAGAATGCTGTTTCCATTGGTTGGTATGCATGTAGTCAAATGTTGCATCATCAGTAGGCCCTTCTTATATATTTTTTTCTGTTCATTTGTGGGATGTAGCTGGCCAGCATTTCTGCTCCTGGCATGCTGTGCTACATGCCCTTAAACCAGGATTGGTCACCTAGTATACCATTTCTGCTGACTTGTTCTTGCTGCAGATATTGAGCTACAGCTCCCTGTGGTTGCTGAGTTTTGAGTTGCTAGAGCTGTTGTAAATCTATCTTATTTAACACAGCAGGAAAGATGCACAACAAAATAGTGTGTTTCTTCATGGTACAGATGGGATTCTATCTCCACACAGACCGTGCAGTGGTCATTCCTACCAATACTGTGGTGAGTAGATGTATCTACAATAGGTAGATTGGTGAGGATGTGAGCAAATGCATTTTTCCCTCATGTCTGTACTTTTACCATATGCTATAGACCTAGTCTGGCAGATACATAAATCACAACTCAACCAATTCAATCAATGATGATGTTGCTAAGACTGACTTGGTGATGGACATTGAAGTCCCGCACTCAGAGTAAATCCTATGCCCTCATTACCTTTAGTGCTTCTTCAAAGTGGTGCTTTGACTAATCAGCTGATGGAGAGCAGAAGATGGTGATCAAAAACAACTGGATACCAAACAGTATGAGACTTCACGGGGTGCAAAGTCAATATTGAGTATTTACAGAGTCAATTCATGTCAACTACCACACATGCATGCTGCCACTACAGGCATATCTGCCTGCCAATGAGGCAGGACATACCCAGAAATGATAATGAAGGTATCCATAATTCGAACTGATACATACAACTCTCTGAAGATGGATATCTCAGGACCTTGCTCGACTAGATGCCTGACAATGCACCCAAATTTGGCACAGGCTTTTAGTGAGGTGGACTTTATCAGAGTTAGGGATACATTTGTCCTATCTGGTGCCTGAGTTAAAGTCTAGTAGTTTGTTTGGCTTTATTCTTGTTATGATTGATGCAACTGAATGGCTTACTAAAGGGTAAGTAAATGTAAAGCACGTTACCATAGGCCAGATCAGGTAGATTTAGAAGCATTGGAATAATCGAACATGAGTAAAACAATTAACCTTCCAAACCTGATTCACTATTCAGTGAGATCATGGCTGATTTATGACATAACTTGCAAATGCCCCAAATTGCTTATCTCTTTAGACAACACATTCCTATCAGTATTGGTTTTAAAATTTACAATTGATCTAGTGCCAATTGACATTTGATGAAGAATTCTAAACTTCTACTACGGTTTGTGTATAGAATTGCATTATATGTTCACTCCTGAAAGGTCCAGCTCTAACTTTTGACCATGTTCCAAGTCTTAGACACCCCAAACAACGGAAATTGTTTCTCTATACCATAACTGTTCCTTCAGAATTTTCATCATTCATTCCTTGTCCTTCTAAATCCCAGAGAGTACCACCTAGTTAGTGTACTCCACCCCACAATTTCATACTTCTTCTCATTCTGGCAGTGTATACTGTGCTCCCTCTGATGATCAAATTCTATTTCACACGAAGCTAGGAAGTGCCACGGGAACCTATGGCCTGTTGAGTTGGTGGTAACAGTGCTACCAACTGGGCCACAGTTGATATCGAAAGGTAAAGTCAATTAATGGTAAATCTTGTGGGATGGGCAGGAATGGCTGATGGTGGGATCACTGACATCCAAGTTTCTAACATGTTCTTTCAGCAATAAAGCTCAGTGTTGGTGCAGAAAATCATTCACGAGAGGGCTTGACCCAAGTGGATAGATGCTCACAGGCACATGTTGAGGGAGAAACCTTAATAATTACCACACAAAGAAGCTGTCACTGATCTGATCTGTAATCATACAGAGGTGATTGCCCCACAAGATGTCAAACTATTTTTTTTGGTCAAAGTAGCCAGAGTGTTATGGCCCTTCAATACCATCCCCCAGTGCTTGGTGCAGTATAAATTACTCTTGGTGGAATGAGTACCACTCTCTCTGTGATTCTCTTGTCCGCTCCACACTCCCCTCTAACTCCATCACCCCCGGCACTTTTCCCTGCAACCGCAGGAAGTGCTACATCTCCCCCCTCACCCGGATCCAAGGCCCCAAGAAGACCTTCCACATCAAGCAGATGTTCACCTGCACATCTGCGAATGTGGTATACTGTATCTGCTGTTCCCGATGTGGACTCCTCTACATCGGGAAACCAAGTGGAGGCTTGGGGACCACTTTGCGGAACACCTACGCTCGGTTCGCACCAAACAACTGCACCTCCCAGTCGCGAACCATTTCAACTCCCCCTCCCACTCCTCAGACAACATGTCCATCCTGGGCCTACTGCAGTGCCACAACGATGCTACCCGAAGGTTGCAGGAACAGCACCTCATATTTCGCTTTGGAACCCTGCAGCCCAATGGTATCAATGTGGACTTCACAAGCTTCAAAATCTCCCCTCCCCCAACTGGATCCCAAAACCAGCCCAGCTGGTCCCCGCCTCCCTAACCTGTCCTTCCTCCCACCTATCCCCTCCTCCCACCTCAAGCCCCACCCCCATCTCCTACCTACCAGCCTCATCCCGCTCCCTTGACCTGTCTGTCCTCCCTGGACTGACCTATCCCCTGCCTAACTCCACATCTACACTCACCTTTACTGGCTCCACCCCCGCCTCTTTGACCTGTCTGTCTCCTCTCCACCTATCTTCTCCTTTATCCATCTTCTATCCGCCTCCCCCTCTCTCCCTATTTATTTCAGAATCCTCTTCCCCTCCCGCATTTCTGAAAAAGGGTCTAGGCCCGAAACGTCAGCCTTCCTGCTCCTCTGATGCTGCTTGGCCTGCTGTGTTCATCCAGCTCTACACCTTGTAATCTCAGATTCTCCAGCATCTGCAGTTCCTACTATCTCTATTAAACTGGCCAAGCAGGTTTTCAAGGAACCATAAGGGATTCAGTTTCTTGGAAATTGAGCAAACTTGAGATAAATTAAGGTGCATTCATAATTTAGTCTAGTGAAAAAACAGAGCGGATGATCCAAATGCTCCTGCTCATTGCATATTCACCTCAATTCTTATGTCTTGATGTCCAAAACTTTATTGGAAATGTGTCAATAATTTGCTTGCAGAATACTGCAAAACACTACAAACTTTTCTTCAGCTCAATTTACACCATTGTAAAACCAAACACAATGACAAGTTATTAAATACCAGCTAACACTCATTTATCAACACTGCTATAGTACTGATTAAAGTTTAAAATAGGCACGTTTACTTGCCCCATTGGTGCAATTTGAAAACGATGCAAAATCTGTTAAGCAGGAATGGTTTAGTGTAGTTCTGAAAACTAAAACGATTGAGATAGAAATTTGTTTCAAAAAAATAACAAAGTCTGTAAAGATACTGAGCCATTTTTAGGATTGAAATTTTGTCACTGTCACAATCATTGGTAGCACAGTTTATTGGTTATCTGTACTAGAACAGACAGGGACAAAGTGCTCATTGATATGGGTTACACATCGACAATGACTCATCCTCACTTCCTGTGGTTTTGACAAGCCTACTGTTAATAAAACACGTACCATCGCTGTTCCACTCTCTATTTAAGACAACACTCTTTCCAGTGATCTTTATGCTGAAAGTGTGTCATACCTAGAAGGGACAAAAAGAGATCCAGGTTTTTTTTAAATTTAAAACTATATTCCCTTACTTACTTATTTTTAAACTAAACACTTTTGTGGACTGACAACATGGCTGCCTTTGGTCACATGATGCAAGTTGGCCACAAGTTCTGTTCAGAAATAACAAGGGGACAAAAGCTTACATCATCCATTGGGAATATTACACTGACATTGCAGTCAAACTAACATGAAGGAACTGCAAAGGGAATGACTACACAGCCATTTCTGATTAAAGCAAGAGCTATTCGAAACTTAGTTCTGAAGAACAGTCTTTCAGCATTCAAAATATTACACTGTTTCTTTCAGCACAGGGCTCTGCTAGGCCTGCAGAGTTTGTCCAGCATTTCCTGTGTTTGTTGCTATTGAAATTCTTAATGTCCGTGAAGGAGCTAATGCTCCCTCAGTTGTCTGCTACAAAACACAGAGAGGCTGGGACCTTTTTTACCATGAGCGTGGGAGGTTGAGTTGTGGCCTTTTAGAGGTTTATAAACTCATGAGGGGCATAGATAAGGTGAACACCAAAGGTTGAGGACTTCCAAACTAGAGGGTATAATGTTAAGGTGAGAGGAGAACAATACAAAAGGGACCTGACGGGCAACTTTTTCAACAGAGAGTGGTTCTAATGTGGAATGAACTGTCAGAGGAAGTGGCGGATGCAGGTACAGTTACAACGTTTAAAAGACATTTGGATAAGTGCATGAACAGTGGCTCAGTGGCTCAGTGGTTAGCACTGCTGCCTCACAGTGTCAGCCACTCAGGTTCGAATCCATCCTTGGGTGCCTGTCTGTGTGGAGTTTGCACATTCCCCCCGTGTCTGCGTGGGTTTCCTCCGGGTGCTCTGGTTTCCTCCCACAGTCCAAGGATGTCCAGGCTTGGTGGATTGGACGTGCTAAATTGCCCATAGTGTTCAGGGATGTGTAGATTAGGTGGGTTATAGGAGAATGGGTCTGGGTGGGATGCTCTGATGGTCGGTGTGGACTTGTTGGGCTGAAGGGCCTGTTTCCACACTGTAGGGATTCTATAAATAGGAAAGGTTTAGAGGGATATGGGTCAAATGCAGGCAAATGGAACTAGTTTACTTTGGGAAACTGAGGTGGCATGGACAAGTTGGACTGAAGGGTTGTTTCTGTGCTGTATGGCTCTATGACATCAAACCCATGTCATTAGTTGAGTAGCCCAATGAATTAGTCACATACTGTTCCATTGACTTCATCCCTTTATGTCCTTACCAACAATTTCTATTATGCACAATGTTTCACATTCATAGCTCTGCTTCAGCCCCACATATCACAGGTTATGCATGCTGTCAGCCATTCAATAATGATAGTCATGATTCCCAAACAGATTGCATCACAGTCATTAGTACACACCCACTCTCTTCCGGGACAAGACTATTTTCCAGGGCAGCAGCGCAGACTGGTGGGATGACGAGCTTTGAGAAAGTAGGTGGAGTTGAGGGTTGCATGTTCTCACGCTGTTGGAGGATAAGGTGCTGACATTGATGAGACGACAATGGGGCTATACAGCTGAAGACAGCATGTTCCAAACAAACACACCTTCACACATCCAATTCCCTCCCTCAACACACAATGACTTGGATGCAAGCTGCAGATGATATAAGCATCTTCAAATATGCCCTGTGTACTTCCCTATTCCCTCACTGCAACCTGACCCTTGTTTCACATATCCAAGAACAGACATCTGGCCAAGTATCAAGAAGGGAGCATGAAGTGGATAAAGAGCGGGGTGCTGTCATGTGACATCATACACAGATCTGCCAGCTCAGAAAGTGGTACTGCACACACCTCAGAGAATGGCATAGACCAAGGACATTGATATGCCTCTAGGATCAGACCGAAAGTTTGGGGGCAGCCAGTGGATTAGGGGAAGGGGAGACCATTGGAATGGCCAGTGAAATGGTGAGCGAAGTTTGGAATAGAATGCCCATCATCTTCCCATTCTGATAGGGACATGGAAGTCCGAGCAAAGTTTTCAGAGTGAATGTGCCTAGGGTTCAAATGCTGGTCAAAGGCAATGTGTACCATGGCAATGCTGTTTGTAAATCTGACATGGACATCTCAATAGTTCCAAAAGTAGTGCAATAACTTATCACTGCACTGGTCAAACATATTCCATCACTTATGAAACTGCCAAGTGTGCTATGGGAGGAGTGGAACATCAGTTCATCATTGGTCATGTCAGTATTACAATGGAATTGACTGAATTTAATGAAGAGTTGTATGATAGTGTGGGTCTGCAATGGGAAGGGGGATCAGAGTGTCACCTACTCTCCCTTTTTGATGTTGGTCACTCAGCATCTTCAACAAGTTGGTCACCGGCTGTGACCAGGGCCAAGGCGAAGCAGGCAATAAGGCTGTGGAAGGTTCTGGTTCTGCAGCTTGAGTTGGCCTGAACATGTGTGCTGTGAGAGGCAATGTGCTAGATGTAGAGGAACTAGGATGGGCCTGCCAAGGAGGAGGACAAGGTCACTGGGGGGGACAAAGTCTCCTTGAGGATGACAGAGCTCAACCGCATCAGGCAGACAATTGCTGACAGATACCTGCTTTCAGTCAATAGAGCTGGGAGCAGCATGGACTGCCAAATGGTCATCGGATGTTGCCCGCATTTGGTTTGTACTATGGAGGAGAACTGCAATCTCTATTAATTTTGTTTTGTTTATTTTTGGTGGCTGTAACTAAAAGCTCATTTGTATTTGTCCGAGTTCTTGCCTCAATGTAATGTTCCCCAATTGGACAGTGAAAAGTTGCAGTCTCCAGTGCGCATTAGGGAAAGAGTAGCAGGTACTCAGAGAGGATGTTTAGACAGGATATGTCCAAGGACAGGTAAAATGTGCAGCCCAGTGGTTAAACATCAACTAGGGTGAGAGAATGGGGTTGTATGACTGATGGGAGAATTAATTTGTCGTGAACAGTGTGGCTTTGTGGTTTCTAAGCCTTCACATTGCAGTGAAGACCAATTCCCGATTGCCAATGCTGATTCACGTGCAGAGTAGTCTTTTAAAAATAGCAAGGGATGGCAGTCTTTGCTGATTGGAGAGTTGTTTTGGGAACAGCATGTTGTAAGACAAGTTTAGTATCAGACAAAAGAGATGCCAAAGGAACAGTGTGGGTGGTTAATGAGGTGTGTTTGCTAAAATGTACCAAGCAATCTTGCCAGGCCTCGCAAAGAGAAACCTTCCAAATGACTCAATGCACCTTGTTAAACTTGGTACAAAAGCAGAAGTTGCTGGAAAAGGTCAGCTGGCAGCATCTGTGAAGAAAAAATGTACAAGCCAAAAATGTCTGGCAAGGTAAAGGGTGAGAGTGTAATTCAGGAACTACCTGGAAAATTCCTGTGTAGTCTGTAGTCAATCCTAAGAGAAACCATTGAATGTTCCACTGGAGGGTGCCAAGGAACTTTAGACAGAGACACTTCAAAGAAAAAGATGCAACACCAAACTTGAGCTGTCATTTCCTGTAATTGCCAAGATATTGGAAGTCGATTATCATCTCACCAGAAACTCTCTCCTGTGAGATATATCCAAGATTATACATATGATATGACAGAAGAGAAAACAATATTGGGCAGAAGGCCTGTTAATACTTTCCCTTTCCGGGAATATATAAGAGAATGGGTTAAGAAGCTAACTGCAGGCTGGGTCTCAGTGTGCTGGTCTGGTGTTCTGGTTCTACTGAGTTGGTGTATGCTGACCAGATCACAGCTGAAGAACATCCATTAAGCAGTAATTGTAGCTCAAAATAAAGAATGTCTCTCTCTTTCTCTCTCCGTCTCTCTCACACAGATTGCTGGAAGTAAGTCGCAAGTCAACAAAGCCTCTGTCCAAAAGGAGACTGAGCAACTTCCTCAACTAACTGAGAACTTTCAGGTAAATGCTCAACTACCACAGTCAATGCTGTTGGAATCACCCACTGTCACAGCTAAACATTTTATCATCTACTCCTCACAGACAAGACAAAGATGGATTCCCTTAGCATTTTTTTGAACTGTCATGTGCTCTGCCAATGTTCATTTTTAATTCATGTGTACGCAATTCTCATTTTATTATTTTTCCTTGCATTTTGGTAACTAATGACGATCCCTTTTTTTTAACCCAGGAAAGCCTGCCTAAGTTGGCTGCTGTTAAAACATAAATACATTGGAATAGGGAAAGGGATCCATAAATGAAGGGACCCTTTATGTTGAGTTAATATTCATAGAATCCCCACAGTGTGGAAAGCAGGCCAATCAGCCCATTGACCCCCCAAACAGCATCCCACCAAGATCCACACCCCTATCCTATGCCTGCATTTCCCATGGCTAACCCACCTAGTCTACACATCTTTGGACTGTGGGAGGAAACTGGAGCACTTGGAGGAAATCCAAGCAAACACGGGGAGAAAATGCAAACTCCACACAGACAGTCGCCCAAGGGTGGAATCAAAACCAGGTCCCTGGCTCTGTGAGGCAGCAGTGCTAACCACTGATAGTTGGAACTGCAGATGCTGGAGAATCCGAGACAACATGGTGCAGGGCTGGATGAACACAGCAGGCCAAGCAGCATCATAGGAGCAGAGAGGCTGACGTTTCGGGGTCTAGACCCTTCATCAGAAAAGGGGGAGGGGAAGGGGGTTCTGAAATAAATAGGGAGAGAGTGGGAGGCGGATAGAAGATGGATAGAGGAGAGGATAGGTGGAGAGGAAACAAACAGGTCGAAGAGGCGGGGATGGGGCCAGTAAAGGTGAGTGTAGGTGGGGAGTTAGGGAGGGGATTGGTCAGTTCAGGGAGGATGGACAGGTCAAGGGGGTGGGATGAGGTTAGTCGGTAGGAGATGGAGGTGCGGCTTGAGGTGGGAGGAGGGGATAGGTGGAAGGAAGAACAGGTTAGGGAGGCAGGGACGAGCTGGACTGGTTTTGG
>NC_063361.1:8414063-8414663 GCF_021869965.1 Rhincodon typus | reverse complement strand
GGGATAGGTGGGAGGAAGAACAGGTTAGGGAGGCGGGGACGAGCTGGACTGGTTTTGGGATGCGGTAGGGGGAGGGGAGATTTTGAAGCTTGTGAAATCCACATTGATACCATTGGGCTGCAGGGTTCCCAAGCGGAATATGAGTTGCTGTTCCTGCAACCTTCGGGTGGCATCGTTGTGGCACTGCAGGAGGCCCAGGATGGACATGTCGTCTGAGGAATGGGAGGGGGAGTTGAAATGGTTCGCGACTGGGAGGTGCAGTTGTTTGTTGCGAACCGAGCGTAGGTGTTCTGCAAAGCGGTCCCCGAGTCTCCGCTTGGTTTCCCCGATGTAGAGGAAGCCACACCGGGTACAGCGGATGCAGTATACCACATTGGCAGATGTGCAGGTGAACATCTGCTTGATGTGGAAAGTCTTCTTGGGGCCTGGGATGGGGGTGAGGGAGGAGGTATGGGGGCAGGTGTAGCACTTCCTGCGGTTGCAGGGAAAAGTGCCGGGTGTGGTGGAGCTGGAGGGGAGTGTGGAGCGGACAAGGGAGTCACGGAGAGAGTTGTCCCTCCGGAAAGCAGATAAAGGTGGGGAGGGAAAGATGTCTTTGGT
>NC_063361.1:8399606-8413663 GCF_021869965.1 Rhincodon typus | reverse complement strand
AGCTCTACACCTTGTTATCTCAGATTCTCCAGCATCGACAGTTCCTACTATCTCTGAAGAAAGGGGGAGCTGTTTAATAAAGAAGAGGAGCTATTTACTCCCTCCTCCCCCAGGAATAGAATAATATTGAGGTGTCAAGAATTATAATGAATTGGGAACGCTCACTGGGAGGCCAGTTGTAACAATGCTGTACATTCACCCATTTAAAGCATGTTCTGGTTTTGAGTGCAGCTGAAGGCATAAAGGCAAAACATTTTATTCAAAAACTTCCCCAAATAACAATTAAAATAATTATTTTCATCAAGAAGGGGGTGGCTATAGTGATCGTGAATGTATTTGTGGTCATCGTTCAAAATTCTATAGATTGTGGAATGGTATTTGCAAATTGGAAGGTTACTAATGGGCCCCTGTTGTTTAAGGATTGATCAATTCCGTTAGCTGGATGGTTGGTTTGCAATGCAGGATGATCCCACTAACATGGGATCAATTCCCACCCCAGCTGGAGGCTGAAGTACTAGTGTGGTGATCCACAGGTTAATCCACCACCAGTTATCATTCTCTAATGAGAGAGCAGGACAATGTCTTTACCTCTTCTTATTGAAGGTGGGGGAACATATGGGATAACAGATCTGCTGGCTGAAAATCAGTTGTACAGAAAATGTTAGGATCAATTAAAAAGAATGTGATAAATGTTTTAACGAAGATCTGTAGCTCGGGTTGTGATTGGAGTTGTCGGTTGGTTTGCTGAGTTGACTAGTTTTTATGCAAATGTTTCATCTCCCTTCTAGGTGATACCGTCAGTGCTGTGTAGCCTCCGTTGAAGCCCTGTCGTTCTGTCCTGCTCTGGATTATATGGGTCCAGTCTGTCATGGTGAGCATTGTTGTTTCTGGTTTTGTACCATCGTGGACAATAACTTCGTGATCATTAAACGAGCAAAGTTAGAAGAAACACACGACCTAATTAACAAAATTTTCATCAGAATCAAGTTCACCAGGGAAGAAGAGAACAACAATCAACTCCCGTTTCCAAATGTAATGGTGGAATGAACGAACAACAGGGAATTCCTGACCAGCGTATACAGCATGGTTACACACACAGACCAAATCCTGAATTACAACAGTAACCACCCCAGCGTCCACAAACAGGGCCATGTCAAGGCTCTGTTTACATGAGCGATAACTCGATGCAACATCCCAGAGCTGCGCAAAAACAAAGAGGAACATCTATACAGAGTCTTTGCAAACAATGGGTATCCCAACAGCTTCGTCTGCCAATGCCTGGCAAACAAACAACACCAAGAAGATACTGTACGCCCCAACACATTGGCCACCCTACCCTATGTTAGAAACACATCAGAACTGACTACAAGACTCCTACCACCTCTTGCAATAAGGATAGCACACAAACCAACAGCCACAATTCGCCAGTTACTCTCAAAGATAAAAGGCCCCATACCCACAATGAGCAGGACAATGTGATATATAAAATACCATGCAGCAACTGCGAGAAACACTACATAGGACAGATGGGCAGGAAACTTGCCACCAGGATACATGAACACCAACTCGCAGCAAAACGGCACATCCAACTCTCCCTCGTTTCAGTACACTCCTTCAGAGAAGGACATCAGTTTAACTGGGACAAAGTGACAGTATTAGGACAGGCGAGACAAAGACTCGCACAAGAATTCCTGGAGGCCTGGTTTTCAACCACCGATGCAATTAACAAACATTTGAAATACACCCCATCTACACAACACTACGATACAAAACCAGAAACAAGACTGCCCACAATGACAGACTGGACCCATATAAATCCAGAGCGGGACAGAACAACAGCGCTTCAACAAAGGTTACATAGCACTGACTATGTCACCCAAAAAGGAGACGAAATATTTGCATGAAAACCAGTCAGCTCGGTGAATCAACCAACAACTCCAATGTGATAAAAGGGAACTTTGAGCTGAAACTTATGATATTTTGGTGAAGTGTTATTTTTGTGAGTTTCATGAAGAGATTCTCTCCATGAGGCCACATGCCTGACAAACCTGCCTCATTAACTAGCCTGCCCCCTATTGTATCCCTTCCATTGGATGCTAACTGTATACTACCACTTGGCATCACAAGGAGTGTTCACTACTGCTGGGAAATCCCAGAAAAGATGACAGTGGTGGCAGTGGTACCATCCTGGAAGCCAGGCCAAACATTGGCAGCCTGGATTTGACCTTCAATGTCAACGTGGTGGCACAGCTCCCACAAACCAGTGCATCCCACAGCACAGAGGTGGCACGGCTGCCAGTTCCTTACACATGCTACTGCACGTCCCCGCCCTAATCATTGATTAAGTTCCAGGCCACAGAACATGTCGGTACATCCCATCTTGCAGGCTCTCCAAGTTTGCAGCTACGGCTATTCATTTTCCGATGTTCACTGTAGCCCAGCAACTTGTCAGTGTTCGCTGAGGGGTCATCGCATATAGTGAAGCCTTCAAATGATGTAAAACATTAACCTTTATTTACAGAAACCAAAAGCAAACAGAAATCAAGCAAACATAAGCTGCATTTCCTTTCTGGCATATGAACGGATTACTTACATATTGAGCAACATGTATTTTGCAGTCAGTGATGAATGCACCCAGCTCTCATACTGGAAGCGGATGGCTTTCACTTCTTATGTGGCTGGTAGTACCTGACACAGCTAAGCTCAGTCATACACAAGGTGATGTTCCTCTTGCTCAATGTCTTCATCCTCCCCATGCTCAGAAGACTGCTTCTGCTTTCCCAGTTCCCCAGCATTGATCACATTCCCTTGTTGCGAACTCCAGATGTGAACAGTACAGCCTATTCGGCCTTGAACATACTGAAGGGCCCCATGAGAACCCTCGAAGCAGCAGCATCTCCTCTTCAGCTGGCCGATCATCTACTTCATTGTCGCTTTGGTAAAGAATGATCTGGATTTTGCCTATGCTTGCCTCTATCGGGGGTTACATGACATAGTGAGACACTTCACTGAGATAACATACTGGAAATCAAGCCCACTTATTCCCAACATCATTATAAAAGTTAATTATTTTTAAAAAGGACGCAATGTTCCTCAGTTTACCTGTCTTTTAGAGCCAGGTTGTCAGAAAGCACAGATTATACTTCAGTACTTAACAAAAAAGCACTATTTATTCCAAATAAATGGATTCCAACTACAGATAAACAATTATGACCTATCAACCATGTGGCATGGTGGTTCAGTGGTTAGCATTGCTGCCTCACAATGCTTAGGGTCCTGGGTTCAATTCCACCCTCAGGTGACTATTTGTGTATTTTCCCTACATCTGTGTGGGCTTCTTCTCACAGTCCAAAGATGTGCAGGCTAGGTGAATTGATCCATGCTAAATTGCCTGGGAAGTGCAGGGTGACAGGGATAGGGTACAGATTGATTTTGGGTGGGATGCTCTTCAGAGGGTCAGTGTGGACTCAATGGCCTGCTTCCACATTGTAGGGATTCTATGAATGTGTAATTCTACAAGTTAAAATTCTAACTCTCATATAGACACAAAACACACGGGTATTGTGGATGGAGAGAAAGACTGGGAAGGCTGTTCAATGATCACTGTCCACAACATTTGCTGAGTTGATCCTTTTGCTGATCAGACTGGCTCACACTTAGAAAGATCACTGACTTATTAAGAAAAAAAAAATCACAACTTGAAGAACTGGAAAGGAGAAATAAACTGGCTATCTTCAGGTTTGAGATTTTTTTTTACTGCAGAACCAGAACAGCTCTTGCCCTTTTGGAGATCCGATGGCTTCTGATCTGAACAATCTCACCTCCAAGCTGTTCAACCAACTGAAAGTGAATCATGTCGCTGTTTGCAGACAGAAGGCCTTTGCCATTGATAGCTGGTTCCTAGCTCACTGACCAATCAGCTACAAATTGCTGGCCAAATTTCCATTCTCATAACCCCTGTCCCCATCTTGTCTACAACTAAACTCTACCTGACCCCACCCCACCCTCCCACACAGACCCTGCTTGCACCAGCAGCTGTGTAAATAGAACCAACAATCTTTGTTTTAAAAAGTGTAGCAACCCTTCAACAATCCTTGGCTTTAAACTGGCCCTTTCTCCCATTGTAGTCCACAGTCAGAAATATAGAAAAATAAAAAACTTGCAGTTTGTATAGGAGGCGTGAGCCGTGCAGCAGAGGCTAGTCCTTACGCTCAGGCTCCGAAAGCTTGTGTTTTCAAATAAACCTACTGGACTATAAGCTGGTGTTGAGTGATTTTTGACCTTATCCCCCAGTAACCATCCTTGCAAGGCACCTGCACCCTGAAACACGGCAGGAACATGAGACTTCTCAAGGATGGAGGAGTCATGAAAGCCTCCAAGGTACTGGGCATAAATCTGCATGAAGCGGTGATCACAGATCTCTCACACACTGAGGAAATGGAACCCTTTTCTCTGGTGAAGCGTGCTCTGTTTTGATATGACCCCCTCAGCATGATGTGTACATGTGGTGTCCTCCATCCAGGAGAAGCCGGCTGTGTTCCCTGGTTTGCAACTCTGAACTCTTCACAAGGAAGCAAAAGGAAGTTTTGTGGTCTTGTACAAATGGTATCAGTGACAGACCTGATTAATTTGTAGGCGGACTATTGAAAGATCTTTCACAGATCCCCCATGGGTCCCTGGGATGGGCCAGTCACACAAAGATTCAATGCAGCTGTGGCCCTTATGTCTACCAGGCTAAGGGATAGCTACCCATTCCTTCAGGTCACAGGTCCCACTCCAGCACAGTTCAGCCAAGGGAAGTGTCCTAGTGAGTCTCAGTTGCACTGACAGTGCACCTCAGTCATCCCAGGGACTCAAAGACCAAAGCCTCTAGCCCTCCTCTGCCCGTGACACGTCCTGAGAGACCTTCAGTCACAGCCTCAACAAGAGGCAGGGGCTGTTTAACTCCTGCAGCAGGCTATTGCTAGCCCAGGGCTGGCTGTGTATCTGGTCATCCTCCATCTTCCTGCACCTTCATTGAGAATAAGCCTGCTGTGGCTGGCTCCATCACTCACATTTACAATGACCCTGTATGGGAGCACATAATGTATAGAGCAGTTAATTAGAGTGAGATGGGTTGCACTCCAACAAGGAAAGCCATGAACTAACTCATCCAGGCACTTAGAGAATCTTATTGCAACAAGTGCTCCACCCTCATGTCACAGAAAGATAGCAGCAGAGTGTAAGAGTTGCATGAGCACAGATCCCTTTCTTCTCAGCCTCACTTCAGCCATAAAGAGCATCTATGCATGTGACAGCATTGTACTGAATTTATACTTCAAGTAGAGAGGGTTCAGAAGAGATTTACCAGGATGTTGCCAGGAATGGAAGGTTTGAGTTATCAGGGGAGGCTGGATAGGCTGGGACTTTATTCACTGAAGCAAAGGAAGTTGAGGGGTGACCTTGTAGAGGTTTATAAAATTGGGGGGTTGGTGTGGTGGGTATAGATAAGGTGAACAGTAGATGCTTTTTCCCTAGGGGCTTTCAAGACTAGGGGGTATATTTTTAAGGTGAGAGGAGAAAGATTTAAAAAGACATGAGGGGGAATTGTTTTACACAGAGAGTGGCTTGAATAAAATTCCTGAGGAAGTGGTGGATGTGGGTACAATTACAATGTTTAAAAGACATTTGGATAAGTACATGTTCAGAGGGATATGGGCCAGGAGCAGGCAGGTGGGACTAATTTAGTTTGGGATTATGGTTAGCATAGACTGGTTGGACCAAAAAGTCTGTTTCCGTGCTGTATGACTCTATGACTCTAAGGAGAGGGAATTGTTCGATTCTCCTGTGCACCCTAGCAGAATGTGCATTATCTTTGTGTGTTGTGACCCATGGGTGCCACTTTTAAAGTATTTGTGATCTCTTCTGCTTCCCAAAGACATATATCTACAATTCGCAAAGACCAATGACATTGCCAACATTGTTTACCATCAGAATTTGCATACCACATGCTTGCTTGCTGCTGTATTTCACATGCACCATGATATAGCGCAAGTGATGTGAACCCAAACTCTGCAGGTGCATTGTGAGTGCAATTGCCTCTCAAAAGGGCAAAGAGGTAAAGAATAGTTCTCATGAAGGTTCACTGGACCCAAAATGTTAACCCTGCTTTCTCTCCACAGATGCTGCCAGACCTGCTGAGTTTTTCAAGCAATTTCTGTTTTAGTTTTTGATTTCTAGGATGGGCAGTCTTTAGTTTTTATCATTAGATCTGCTGGATCTGCTTGAAGTGAGGTGTATCATGCTAAGGATGTGCAGGACTTTTATGAGGTCACTTTTGGAGTACCGTGTACAGTTCTGGTTCACCTGTTATAAGAAAGATATTATTAAATTGGAGACACTTCAGAAAAAAATTACCAGATGTTGTAGGAATGGCAGGTTTGAGTCATAAATCAAGGTTGGATAGGCTGGCACTTCTTTCACTAAAGGATAAGAGGTTGAGGGGTGACCTTATAGAGGTTTATAAAATCATGAGAAGCATAGATAAGGTGAATAGCAAAGTGGGTGGGAGAGTTCAAAACCCGAGGGCATATTTTTAAGGTGAGAGAAGAAAGATTTAAAAGGGACCTAAGGGGCAAATCTTCCACACAGAGGGTGGTCCGTATGTAGAATGAACTGCCAGAGGGAGTGGTAGATGCAGGTGCAGTTACAACATTGAAAAGACATTGAGACAGGCACATGAACAGGAAATAGAGAGATATGGACCAAATGCAGGTAAGTGGGACTAATTTAGTTTGGGAAATTTGATTGGCATGGACAGATTGGACCAAAGGGTCTGTTTCCATGCTGGGTGGCTCTATGACAACAATGCAGACTATCCTCAATATGAAGATGGGACTTAATCTCCGCAGTGACTGCGTGACACCGACTCAGCTCTGTGTGTTTGGTTCTGATTTCCATGATAACTCTGTTCTTCTCCTGTCACAGAAGATCAGCAAACACAATCCACAACCTATGCAATGTTCCATCAATTCCGAACACCAAGTAGCCCAATAAGAAATTGTTATCGAATTAAAATAATTTAATTCAGTGTAGAAAACAATTAAGGGTGTAAGTTAACAGTGGTGAACCTTCAGTATTAGCTGCTTAGCACAGAAGATATGTATTTTAAGATGATGCTTTCTCTGGACAAGCCCATAAAAAAATGTAAAGGAAAATGTGGTAATTGCACTTACCAGAGTTGGAAAACACCAGAAGATGAGTTTGATACGTGCTAAGCATTAATCAGCTCACCATATTTTTCACAACAATTCTGTTCAATTCTGCTTCAAACCATTCTTTTCCAAATGTTCCATCTATTTTCCATACCTCTCTTTAAATTCTTGACCCATTTGGTCTTCTGGACCCTCACCACACATGGACATTCTTCATGTGAGAGAACTGAATCTGGTCAGAGCCTCATTCTGTTCTTGCTGAACCTCATTGTAAGCTCTCTGTGGTCACTCAAATCTGATAGTGGGATCTTTCCTGTTTAGATATTCAGCTCTATTTCAGGCAGACACTTTGCATCTCTAACTGTAGACTGTTGTTTTTCTTTAAAAATGATTACCCAGATATTTCCACAGCCTCCTGGTTTTAGTTCTAAGAAAGTTTGTCTAAATTTAATGTATTGTAATTACTAAAACAAGAAATCCAATCTCAAGCAAACAGACAAGATTTCTTCCCTTTGATTGCGAATGGTCTTCTCTCTAACTTCCTATTGGTCAGATTTTTCTGGCCTTGATTACAAGGCAAGCCATGCTGACTTGTGCAGGTCAATTGTCTCACTTTCATGTAGGGTAATTCAATCAGAGGTGTACTTATACCATAACTACCCACGCACGATGCAGCTATCATGTAAGTGCAGCCAAAATCCAATATCTGGCAACAGGACTGAAGCACTTTGCGAATCTCTAGGGGAGGGTGACAAACTTTGCTTTGCTTCAGAATAAATTAGGATGCTCACCTGCCCCACTCCCCAATCCCGTTTATTTTAGCTTCGATACTGATGTGAATACTGGAGCAATTTGCAAACAGCAAAGTCTTATCAAGAATAAAATGAATGAATGGCCAGAATATCGACTTGTGATGACGCTGAATCAGAAACCTCTGAGAACCATTGGGGAACACTCTGCTCTTCTTCAAAATAGTCTTTAGAATTTCTACAATGCATCACTGCCTTAGTATGACACTGAGGCAATGGGCTAGGTCCAGGGTTCCCAGCTTGGGAACCATAAGAAGGTTTAAAGTGTTCATCAAGAATAATCAATGTGGAGTAAAATGCATGACTGATAATACACCAATCTGATCATTGCATGAATATTGTGGAGACAAATTTGCATCTTCGCATTCAGGATACCCTCTGTCATATTGTGTGGCACAACCACCATGCTAAATGGGACTAACTGAGCTGATGTAGCAAGTCAAAACTGACCATCCACGAGGTGCTGTGGGCCATCAGCAGCAGCAGAAATGTATCCAACCACAATGTGTAACCTCAGAGACTAGCATTTCCCATTACCATCACACCACGAGATCAACCCTAGTTCAATGAAGAGTGCACGAGTGAATGTACAGAGTAGCACCTGGCAGTATTAAGAGTGAGGTGTCAGCAGGTGATGCTACAACACAGGACTACTTGTGTGCCAAACAACAGACAGGCTCTCCAATTATATACATCCTCAAGGATGGGACATCAGTGCGAAAGACATTTACATTCATCTTCATTGGAAATGCCAAGGTCCCCAGCATTAGAGATGCCAGACTTCAACCAATTTGACTCATTTCACAGGATATTAAGAAACGATTGAAGGTATTAACAACAGTACCAAAGAATGTGATGCAGAATTAACTGTGCCCCTAGCCAACCTGTTCCAGTGCAGTTACAACGCTGGCACCAACATGATAATTTGGAAAACTGCCCAGGTATGTCCTGCACACAAAAAGCAGAACAAATCCAACCTGGTCAATGACTGCCTATTAGTCTACTCTCCAGCAACAGTAAAGTGATGGAAGGGATCATCCACGGTACTATAAACAACACTTACAAAGGAATAACCTGCTCACCGATGTTCAGTTCTGTTTTTCCAGGGTCACTCAGCAATTGACCTCTTTACAGACTTGGTTTAAACATGGACAAAGAGCTGAACTCCAGAGGTGAGGTGAGAATGACAGCTTTTGATATCAAGGCATAATTTGTGCGTCATCAAGGAGAAAAATACTGGAACCAATGGAGAGGCGATAGCCGAGTGATAATATCACTGGACTGTTAACCCAGATAATGTTCTGGGGACCCAAGTTCAAGTCCTGCTACGGGAGATGGTGGAATTTGAATTCAAAAAGTATATGGGATTAAGAGTCTCAAGGTGAAAATATTGCTGATTGTCAGAAAAACCCATCTGGTTCACAAATATCCTTTAGGGAAGGAAACTGCCATCCTTACCTGGTCTGGCCTACATGTGACTCCAGACTGACAGCAAAATGTGGTTGACTCTTAATTGCCCTCTGGGCATTTAGGGATGGGCAATAAATGCTGATCTAGTCAGCAACACCCAAATCCCGCGAATGAATACAGACATAAATAAAGGGTAATATGGGACAATCAATCCAATGGTTGCAATTATAGCACAGGGGAATATGGATGTGATTGTTGGAAGTCAGTCATTTCAGTTGAATGATATCTATGCAGGAGCTTCTCAGGGTAGGCCCAAACATCTTCCGCTGCTTCATCAATAACCTTCCCTCCATCATGAGGTCAGAAGTGTGAATGTTGGCCGATGATTGCGCCATGTTCAGTGCCATTCTCAACTCCTCAGATACTGAAGCAGTTCATATCTGAATGAAGGAAGACCTGGACAATATCCAGCTTTGTGCTGACAAATGGCAAGTAACATTCATGTTGCACAAGTCACAGGAAATAATTGTCTCCAGCTTGAGATAATCTAACCATTACTCCTTGATATTTAATGACACCACCATCATTGAATGCCCCACTACTAACATCCTGATGTCCATCATTGACTTGAAACTGGACTGGACTGGCCATATAATGCAGTGGCTTCAAGGACTGGTCGGATAGAGTCGTAGAGTTGTAGAGCATGGAAACAAATCCTTTGGTTGAACTTGTCCATGCTGACCAGATATCCTAAATTAATCTAGTCCCATTGGCTAGCATTTGGCCCATATCTCTCCAAACATTCCTATTCACGTACCCATCCAGATGCCTTTTAAATGTTGTAATTGTACCAGCCTCCACCACTTCCTCTGCCAGCTCATTCCATTTACACATCACCCTCTGCGTGGAAAAATTGCCTTTCAGATCCCTTTTATATCTTTCCGCTCTCACTTAAACTATGCCCTCTAGTTTTGGGCTCCCCTACTCTGGGTAAAAGACCTTGGTTATTCACCCTATTCATGCCCCTCATGACTTTATGAGCTCCCAAAATGTCACCCCTCAGCCTCAGTTGCTCCAGGAAAAGTAGCGCCAAGCTATTCAGCCTCTCCCTATAACTCAAACCCTGTAACCTCAGCAACATCTTTGTAAATCTTTTCTGCACCTTTTCAAGTTTGAATGCTAGGAATTCTATGGCAAGTAACTCAGCCCTTTTATCACCAATCCCTATCCACCATCTCCAAGATGCAAGTCAAGAGTATAATTGTATATTATGCATAGAAGCATGCAGCTCCAACAACACATTAGAAGCCCAACATCCTTGTGGACAAGTTGATTGAAACTCTATTCAAGACCTTTAATGTTCACTCCCTTCGGCACCATTGCATAGTGGCAGCAGTATATACCATCTAAAAAAAAAACACCTGTGAATGCTGGAAATCAGAAACAAAAACAGAAATTGCTCAAAAAACTCAGCCAAACTGGCAGCTTCTGTGAAGAGAAAGCAAAGCCAACATTTCAAGTCCAATGATCAGTGTTTTGAAGTAGGTTCACTGGACCTGAAATGTTAACTCTGACTTCTTTCCACAGATACTGCCAGACCTGCTGAGTTTTTTCAGCAATTTCTGTTTTTGAATATCATCCAGAAGTAGGACTGCAGTAACTCACCATACCTTTGTCGATAGCACCATTCAAACCTATGAGCTGTGTCACCTTGAGGGACATGTGCTACAGATACGTGGGAGCAGCATCACCTGCAAGATCCCCTCCAAGTCATGTACAATCCTGACCTAGAAGTATATCACCATTCCTTCAGCTTCACAGGGTCAAAATCCTGGAATTTCCTTTCAAATGGCACAGGGATGTATCCACACTATAAGGACTACAGTGATTCAAGAAGGTCAGTCACAACCACTTTCTTCAGGGCACTTAGGGATGGCCAATAGATGCTAGCCTAGCCAGCGATGTCAATATCCCATGAATGAATAAACCAAAGGGACCAATTTGCCTTGTTCATCAGTATTTCATCCAATGAACAGAGTCTATCTGTTTGGTTGAAGTGTAGAGAGAGACAGAGAAGGAGAGAAAGAGAAACAGAAAGCAAGCTGGTCATAGAGCCATGCAGTCACACTGCAAGGAAACATTTGGTCGAACCAGTCCATGCCAACCATAGTCCCATCTGGCTGCACTTGGCCCATATTGCTCCATACATTTCTTATTCATATACTTATCCAAATGTCTTTTAAATGTTGTAACCGCACCCACCACTTTCTCTGGAAGTTCATTCCACAAAAATAACATTGAGTAAAACAATTGTCCCACATGTCTTTTTTTAAATCTTTCTCTTCTCACCTTAAAAATATGCTACCTAGTCTTGAAATTGCCCACCCTAGTGAAAAGACACCTGCTATTCACCTTATCTACACCTCTCATGATTTTATTAACATTTATAAGGTCATCTCTCAACTTCCTAAACTCCAGAGAAAAAGTCCCAGCCTATCCAGCCTCTCCTTATAACTCAAGTCCTGGCAACATTCTCATAAATGTTTTCTGAATCCTCTCCAGCTTAATAATATCCCTCTCATAGCAGGGTGACCTGAACTGGACACAGTACTCCAGAAGAAGCCTCGCCAATGTCCTGTACAAGCTCAACCAGATGTTCTAACTCCTATACTCAAAGGACTGAGCAATGAAGGCATACATGCCAAACACCTTAACTTGAGATGCAAACTTCAAAGAATTATGTACCTGAACCCCTAGGTCTCTCTGTTCTACAACACTACCCAAGGGCCTACTTTTAATTGTGTAAGTCCTGCCCTTGTTTGTTTTGCCAAAAAGCAAAACCTCGCGTTTATCTAAATTAAAATGTATCTGCCACTCAGCCCATTGACCCAATTGATCAAGATCTCTTTGTAATCTTAGATAACCTTCTTCACTGTTTACTGTTCTATTAATTTTGGTGTCATCCGCAAACTTACTAACCATTCCTTCTATATTCTCATCTAAATTATTGATATTAAAGATAAACAAAACTGTCCTTGCACTAGAAATCGTTGGTGCTTAGGTGCAGTTTATGCACTGATGTATAATGAGGAGAGAAAACACTGAACCTTTGTCCAGTGCCTGAGACAGAGAAGAAGAGAGACCTTCACTTAAAGCAGCATTTCTTGATTTTCCTGTGGTTATGATGATGTGCATTAAACCAGTTGGTGAACAAAAAGTAGAGTCTCAAGTGAAGGTTTCACTCAAACATCTGGCTGGGTGGGAAACATTTTCAGGCTTCAAATAAAATTGAGTTGGAGTTGAGAACACCCGATTGTTTAGAGACTTGCTAATGTCCCGTGCAGCCTAAACAGGAAGCCACTGCTGATTAGAAACTCTTGCACTCGGCATTCTTAGGAACTTTATTGTAAATTGAAATTAAAATCAAAACAATTCCCAGAAAAAAAAATCAACTAAAACATGGCAGCACTGAATGCCAACACTTAAAATTCTCAGGCTGACTCGGAAAAGGTGACATCATATACATCTTTGTGAAAGTTCACTCCTTAACAAATGAGCAGTAATTATTTTCAATGTGTACTTGGTTTTAAAGTGGAACCATGAGAATAAAATAGTTACCATTTTAATTTTCTAGGTGAAGTGATGTTTTACAGTTAATGATGTTAGTCAGTGATCCTGATATTTACTGGGGAAGCAAAGTACAGGAAGGTTCAACATTTCACATTCCAATAAATTAATGATTTGTGTGCAAATTGCCTTCTCTGTAACCATGGGTGGAATTTTATAGGGGTTTGAGCAACATGGGCAGTGGTGAGATGAGTGACAGAAACAGCCAATGAATGTGGCAAGGCTCATCTTAATGTTGGCATCTGTTCGTGACTTCTTCTTTATGTTTTGGACAAGTGATGTGGTGAGATTTTCATGACATAGCAGTGGGATGACAACTGACACTCACTATTTCTTGTTAAATGTCTTACTAACAACCCAATTCACTTCATTAATGTTCAGCTTTAGCATCAGTGAAACTCAATGAGAAAATCAAAGTGAGTGTGGTAGATTTGGTTTACTGCTTGCTCTAAATGAAGTTCACTTTGGAAACCGGCGTATTAACATCTCAGGCACGTTCCATGGCCATCTGACACACACATCTCATGTCCATGGTCATTGGCATCCAACATGTGCCAACCTCCAGGAACCCTCATGGCCCACATTCGACCCACTTGCAAGGTCATTCTGCATTTTTGTTTTCTTCATTTCTCTATTCTGTAACTAAGGATTGTACTCAGGTACTCTGTACCTAAGATGGTACCATGTGTTGGTGACATTGTTAATAGTGTAACTAATCCTGTAACTGAAGAAGCTGTACCGAGGTACCTTTGTACATAAGATGTTGCTGTAAGTGATGACTAACAAACTACTCACTGTACTGATTTGAGTACATGTGACCATGAAGCTAATTCAATTCAATACAGAACCTTGGGCAACACCTTCGGCAACTATCAGGAAGAAAAAGCCAGTAAAGCTTATGACTTGTGTAAAACTTAGTCTGACCTGTGTGTACATCAGAACAGAGCTCCAATTGTACAAAACCAGAAGTTGCTGGAAAAGCTCGGCAGGTCTGGCAGCATCTGTGAAGGAAAAGACA
>NC_063361.1:8388023-8399206 GCF_021869965.1 Rhincodon typus | reverse complement strand
ACCGGACCCGAAACGTTAACTCTGTCTTTTCCTTCACAGATGCTGCCAGACCTGCCGAGCTTTTCCAGCAACTTCTGGTTTTGTTTCCGATTTACAGCATTCGCAGTTCTTTTGGTTTTTATCCAATTGGACAAGTTCATTCACTTCCACGTGTTAGTGTTTTTTGATTTTTGTTCCCTCTCTGAGCTGGTGCAACAAGGACACTGCTCTCAGGGACAAACCACTCAGCTCATGGAGTTGGCCAGGCCTCATCGCTGGGCTGTTCAATGGTTAACATCGCACTTACTCCCTCTGATCCTCCCTGGATGCTCACAGCATCCCTGCCTTGCCTGCCACTTTTTGACTTTTCCACCTCAGCCAGAGATACCAGGCTCAAATACTGCTGCTTGGTCAGGCCATTTAATGCAGACTCAAAGCCAGGAGACTTGTCACAGTTGTGGGTAAAGTGGGTATCCTTTGCTTAGAGGTTTGTGACACAGTAAGTCAAATGTAGCCTTCCAGACCAGTTCAAGCCCTGTTCAGAGGGCTTCTCTCCTAATAAGAGGTGAGGAGCTGGATGACAGGCAGCACACCACCCGTCTTGACTCTTTCTACTGTAGGCTGTTTTCCTCATGCCATGTGGGTGAGAGTTATATTGGGGTGGGGGGGGAGGTGGAAGTGGGTGGCACAATTGGTGCAGGTGGGAAGTGCCCTGGGTGACTGAATTGGCGGGACAGAGAGCATGTGTTGGGGATTGGAATGGGGCAGAGTGGGTGGGAATGATGTCGCAGTAATAGTGAGAGGGGTACAGCATGTGCCTTGCAGGAGGGTGGATTGGCAGCAGAGATAGAGTAAGTATGAGGTATGGGAGAAAAGATGGTGGGACTTACCCTGGTGGAGTGGAGAAAGACCTTCTTCCTACCATACTGGGCATTCCTTCAGCTGGCTGAGATTGCTCTAACCTGGGTGGCAACTTTGGACTCAGGCTGGCATGCTGTGGCATTTTAGACTCCGCTGTTGGTCCTAGAGGAGGAGGAAGTTCCATATCAGCTCCACCCAGACATGCAGGACCCTGCCCACAAAGCAGGGCACTGATTTCCCGCTGTCTGCCACATCCGGGACAAATGTCAGCAATTGTGTGCACCATTGCAGAATGGCAGTGCTTTTCTAGGCTTACTCTGGGCTTTGAAAGGGTGCTAATCTCGCAGCTGATGTCTGCTGAGTGGAAAGCTTTTCCAGGAATAGCACGAATAGGGCAGAAATCAGATATGAGAGACACCACAGGAGTATGGCAGGTAATTAATGAAGTGAGCTTGGTGCAGATAGGATGAGAACACTCACTAGACATTGCAGTAAAAAATACTGTCAAAAATTCAGCGTGACTTTGACTTGGCCAAAATAAAAGAGTACAAGTCAGCCCTATATTCTGAATGAGCAAACCATCATGCGGCATATCCTTTGACCCTGGCCATGGTTTTTGTAGAGATTGGAAGAAGGTCAGCGAGAGGGTTCTCATAGAATATAGGTTCCCTGATTGTTAATCTGGTCCAATCAGGGAGCCCTGGCTGACAGATATAAACAGGAGTATCAGGGGTTCTGTTCACTCGATGAACTGGCTCTGACTAGCTGCGTCAGTGTCCTGTACAATGCACGTGTAAATAAAGTGTGGCTTAGTGACAGGATACTACCTTTCATGAAGCTATTTCAGTTTTCTTTTCCTACTTTTTCTCGTTTCTGTTTTGAGAGAAGTGGAGGGTGTACTCCTCCCTCTCTCAATGCGAGGGTTGGCGTTTTGAGAGATAGTAGGAACTGCAGATGCTGGAGAATCTGAGATAACAAGGTATAGAGCTGGATGAACACAGCAGGCCAAACAGCATCAGAGGAGCAGGAAGGTTGACGTTTCGGGCCTAGACCCTTCTTCAGAAATGGGGGAGGGGAGGGGGTTTCTGAAATAAATAGGGAGAGAGGGGGAGGCGAATAGAAGATGGATAGAGGAGAAGATAGGTGGAGAGGAGACAGACAGGTCAAAGAGGCAGGGATGGAGTCAGTAAAGGTGAGTGTAGGTGGGGAGGTAGGGAGGAGATAGGTCAGTCCAGGGAGGACAGACAGGTCAAGGGGGCGGGATGAGTTTAGTAGGTAGGAGATGGGGGTGGGGCTTGAGGTGGGAGGAGGGGATAGGTGGGAGGAAGGACAGGTTAGGGAGGCAGGGATGAGCTGGGCTGGTTTTGGGATGCGGTAGGGGGAGGGGAGAATTTGAAGCTTGTGAAGTCCACATTGATACCATTGGGCTGCAGGGTTCCCAAGCGGAATATGAGTTGCTGTTCCTGCAACCTTCGGGTAGCATCGTTGTGGCACTGCAGGAGGCCCAGGGTGGACATGTCGTCTGAGGAGTGGGAGGGGGAGTTGAAATGGTTCGCGACTGGGAGGTGCAGTTGTTTAGTGAGAACCAAGCGTAGGTGTTCCGCAAAGCAGTCCCCAAGCCTCCGCTTGGTTTCCCCGATGTAGAGGAGGCCACAACAGGAACAGCAGATGCAGTATACCACATTAGCAGATGAGCAAGTGAACATCTGCTTGATGTGGAAAGTCTTCTTGGGGTCTGGGATGGAAGTGAGGGGGGTGGAGGTGTGGGGGCAGGTGTAGCACTTCCTGCGGTTGCAGGGAAAAGTGCCGGGTGTGGTGGGGCTGGAGGGGAGCGTGGAGCGGACAAGGGAGTCATGGAGAGAGTGGTCCCTCCAGAAAGCAGATAAGGGTGGGGAGGGAAAATTGTCTTTGGTGGTGGGGTCGGATTGCAGATAGCAGAAGTGTCGGAGGATGATGCGTTGGATCCGGAGGTTGGCGGGGTGGTACGTGAGGACGAGGGGGATTCTGTTTTGGATGTTATTGCGGGGAGGGGGTGTGAGGGATGAGTTGCGGGAAATGCGGGAGACACAGTCGAGGGCATTTTCGACCACTGAGTGGGGGGAAGTTGCCGTCCTTGAAAAATGAGGACATCTGAGATGTCCAGGAGTGGAATGCCTCATCCTGGGAGCAGATGCGGCGAAGGCGAAAGAATTGGGAAAAGGGGTTGGCATTTTTGCAGGAGGGTGGGTGGGAGGAGGTGTATTCTAAGTAGCTGTGGGAGTCGGTGGGCTTGAAATGGATATCGGTTTCTAGGTGGTTGCCCGAGATGGAGATAGAGAGGTCCAGGAAGGAGAGAGAAGTATTAGAGATGGTCCAGGTAAACTTAAGGTTGGGGTGGAAGGTGTTGGTGAAGTGGATGAACTGTTCGAGCTCCTCGTGGGAGCACGAGGCGGCGCCGATACAGTCATCAATGTAACGGAGGAAGAGGTGGGGTTTAGGGCCAGTGTAGCTACGGAAGAGGGATTGTTCCACATAACCTACAAAGAGGCAGGCATAGCTTGGGCCCATGCGGGTACCCATGGCCACCCCCTTTGTCTGTAGGAAGTGGGAGGAATTGAAAGAGAAGTTGTTGAGGGTGAGGACGAGTTCAGCTAAGCGGATGAGGGTGTCAGTGGAGGGGTACTGGTCGGGCCTGCGGGACAGGAAGAAGTGGAGGGCCTTTAGGCCATTTGTATGGGGAATGCAGGTGTATAGGGACTGGACATCCATGGTAAAGATGAGGTGTTGGGGACCGGGGAATTGGAAGTTCTGGAGGAGGTGGAGGGCGTGGGTGGTGTCACGGACGTAGGTAGGGAATTCCTGGACCAAGGGGGAGAAAATGGAGTCGAGACAGGTGGAGATAAGTTCGGTGGGGCAGGAGCAGGCGGAGACAATGGGTCAACCAGGGCAGTCAGGTTTGTGGATTTTGGGAAGGAGATAGAATTGGGCGGTGCAGGGTTGGGGAATGTTGAGGTTGGAGGCTGTGGGTGGGAGGTTACCTGAGGTGATGAGGTTGTGGATGGTTTAGGAGATGATGGTTTGGTGGTCGGGGGTGGGGTCATGATCAAGGAGGCGGTGTCGGAGAGTTGGCACCTGGCCTCGACGATGTAGAGGTCAGTGCGCCATACTACAACTGCGCCTCCCTTGTCCGCGGGTTTTATGGTGAGGTTGGGATTGGAGCGGAGGGAGCGGAGGGCTGCACGTTCTGTGGGGGAGAGGTTGGAGTGGGGTGAGAGGGGTGGAGAGGTTGAGGCAATTGTTTGAGTGTTTTGAGTGCCTGTTAAGCACAGCTTAATGAAGGGCAGTCTTGACCCTGTTTACCTTGGCTCTTGAGGCCCATTCACAATGGTTTCAGGTTTATATCTTTCCACACGCTGAAAGTGGATCTGAGCAGAAGAGTGCAATGTTATCCAGGTACAGAAATACTTTGGGCTGAGATCGTTACCCCTCTTATGCCTGCATCCTTCCTAATGGACTTGGCAAAAGGTTTGAAAAATGCAAGAACATGAGAGGAAGGAGGACAGCCCTGCCTGACTCAAGATTTGATTAGAAAGGTTTCTAATTGTTCTCCATTGATTGAAATGGATGTCTGTTGGCAGCAGCTGCACCAATTAGAAAGCATAGAGGCCTTTCAGTGTGGAAGCAGGCCATTCAGCCCATCAACCATATCTGAAGAACATCCTACCCAGACCCACCCTCCTAACCTATCCCCATAACCCTACATTTCCCATGGCTAATCCATCTAGCCTGCACACCTCTCGACTGTGGGAGGAAACCCATGCAGACATGGGGGGAATATGCCAACTCCACACAGTTGCCCAACCCTGGAATCAAACCCAAGTCCCCAGCGTTGTAAGGCAGCAGCACTACCAACTGAGCCACCATACCGTCCTCACCACCATTGTCAGACTGCCCAACATTAAGTCAACAACATGACTATCAAAGCCATTGTATTCAGCATCTGATACATATTCCATTGCCTCAGCATTTTCCTTATCCTCTTCCTCTAGTCATTCACTTAGACTGAACAAAGCCCTGAGCTGAGTTTTGTTTTCAATATGTTCCTCATCACTATAATTGCCAACTTCCAACTTTGCAACATTGCTCATCTCCACAACAGCCACTTCCTCAACCCTGCATCTCAAGTAACATTTCTTCATCCACCCTCCAGGAGGCGATGCTGGCTAAGCTCAGAATGTTGTTTGTTGTTAGTAGGCATCTCAGCTCAGATGGGTATTTCAGCATTCTAATGAGTCCCAGTGTCCATGTGCTAGGATGAGGGAAGACAAATCAGTCAGGGTTTCTACTATTCAGAGATCCTTGCTGGGAAGTTTTGGCATTAGCGGCATTAGGAACAAAGGAACAGATGTAGGTCATTTAGCCCCTTGAGCCTGTTCTGCCATTCAATGAGATCATGGCTGATCCATGGTCCAATACCATATACGTGCCTTTGGCCCATATCCCTAAATACGTTTGTTTAACAAAGAATTAGTGGCTTTGATGCATAGCATGTTGGCACATTCTGGCAACAATCATCATCTCGATCCACATGTAAATAATCACCATGTACCAAAGAGTCAGTACAATTTTCTCAAACAAAGCCCAAAGCAAGAGAAAAAGGCAAAAGTGGGAAAAGTTAAACTGGTGTGGGAAAGAAACATAAAAAAAAATGAACATCAAAGAAAGGCTTGTTCTCTTTCCCGACTGAATGACAGAGAAACTGACTATGACGTTCATGTCCCAGTGAGATAAATATGTCCCCTGCCATGACATTTTGATGGCTGTGACCTTCCCCTTAAAGTTGCATTTCAAGATATGTCAACATTATTTGCATGCTTAGACGCTGATTTCTGAAATTTGCAAATTGCTGGAATATCTCTTGACTTATCATAATCAAATATAATGTCCAGTGGAGGATCTTACACTCTGGAGTGGGACATTGTGCAAAGATGCGTTAAATACTTGGAAAAATATTAACTGGAAATCATTAAACCACGACTAAATGCAACTGTTATTTGGGACATTTTAGAATGTCCTTATCTGAAAAAAAGATACATAAGAATTGAGACTGACCTTGGTACCATTTGTTTGTGTGTACTGATGTTATGGTTACAATTGAGCAGTCTCCAAAAACTCTCAAGTTCTCATTAGATCTGAGAGTCTCATGAATAGAACTTTGTAAATGTATACATGATATGACTCTACTTGCTACAAGTTTAACAATTTGTCCTATCCATTCATACTTCGCATGAGGTGTGCACCATCTTCCATGATCAACAATGAAAGGTGATAAATTGTACATTGCAAACAGTAGAGCTCAGGCTGAAACTAATAATCAACCTATTAATAAAAAAAACTAGAAATATGCTGAAATGCACAACCAGATGAAACAGTGCAATATTTAACCTTCACTCTGAACAAATATTTCAAAACAATACAGGATATTGAGCTTTAGAAGTTCTTTTCAACTTCTAAAGGTGAGTCATTATTTGATAAATCATTATACACCAAATATCCACAAACAGTTTTCAACTGACTGCAATGAAATTAAACCATGTAAAAATGGAGAGGTTCCAGCGTTGGTACACAAATGGGTGGCTGGAAGAACACAGCACACCAGGCAGCATCTGGAGGAAAGGAGCAGTCAAAATTTTGGGTATTACCCTTCTTCGGGACTGGATGTGGGGATAGGGGGAGCTGGAGATAAAGAGGGGGTGTGGAGGCAGAATGGTGGTGATAGGTGGACAATGCTGATAGATGTGACCTGGTTGGTCAATGGTGGGGAATGAATCCGGTTGTTGGCTAGAAGGGAGGGTCAGTGGGTGGAATGGAAAGGGGGAGGTGGGGCTGGAAAGGGAGCCGGGGGATGGTTGGGAAGGTTGTTTGAAATTGGAGAACTCAATGTTCAGTCCTCTGAGCTGTAGGGTGCCCAGGTGGAAGGTAAGGTATTGTTCTTCAAATTTGCGTTGCGAGTCACTGTGAAACTGCAGGAGGCTGAGGACGGATGTGTCGGAGGGGGAGTGGGATAGGGAGTGGAAATGGGCAGTGAACAGGAGGTTAGGATGGTTGTTACAGGCCAGACGAAGGTGCTCGGTGAAATGGTTAAGTAGTCTACATTTGGTCTCACCGGCGTAGAGAAGACCACATCAGGAGCACCGGATGCACTAGACTAGGTTGGAGGAGATGCAGGTGAAGCTCTGTCTCACCTGGAAGGACTGTTTAGGGACCTGGATGGTGGTGAGGGAGGTGGTGTGTGGGCAGGTGTGGCATCTTATATGGTTACAGGGAAAGTACCGGGTGTGTTGGATAGGTTGTTGGGGAGTGTGGCACGAACTAAGGAGTGGCGAAGGGAATGGTCCTTGCAGAAGGCAGAGAGGGATGGGGAGTGGAAGATGTTCCAGGTGGTGGGGTCTAATTGGAGTTGGTGGAAGTGTTTGAGGATGATACATTGGATGCGGAGGCTGGTGGGATGGAAAGTGAGGACAAGGGGGGCCCTATCTTCACTGTGTTTGGAGGGGAGTGGTGATTAAGAGCTGTGGAGCGGAGAATGAAGGTGGCATGGTGAAGGGCTGCCTGGATGACGGGAGGGGGGAACAGAGCCTTGTTTGAAAAATGCAGACACCCGGGATGCTTGGGAGTGGAATGTCTCCTCATCAAAGCAGATGCAATGGAGACGGAAGAAATGGGAAAACGGGATGGAGTTTTTATAGGATACAGGCTGGGAGGAGGTGTAGTCTAGGTAGCTATGGGAGTCTGAGTCTGTGTGTTTAAGGGCAAATGTTGGTCCGTAAACTGTCACCAGTGGAAGTGGAGAAGTGACCGCCTTTTTCAAACAACGCTCTGTTCCCCACTCTATCATCCAGACAGCCCTTCATGTGCCTCCTCCATTCCCCTCTCCACAGCTCTTAACCACCACCTCCCCTAACACAGTGAAGATAGGGCCCCCCTTGTCCTCACTTTCCACCCCACCAGCCTCCGCATCCAATATATCATCCACAAACACTTTTGCCAACTCCAATCAGACCCCACCACCTGGAACATCTTCCACTCCCCATCCCTCTCTGCCTTCCGCCAGGACCATTCCCTTCGCAACTCCTTAGTTTGTGACACATTCCCCACCAACCATTCAAACCCCTTCGGTACCTTCCCCTGTAACTGTAAAAGATGCAACACCTGCCCACACACCACCTCCCTCACCGCCATCCAGGTCCCTAAACTGTCCTTCTAGGTGAGACAGAGCTTCACCTGCATCTCCTCCAACCTAGTCTACTGCATCCGGTGCTCCTGATGTGGTCTTCTCTGTATCGGTGACACCAAACTTAGACTAGGTAACCATTTCACCGAGCATCTTCACCTGGCCCGTAACGGCCAGCCTTACCTCCCGTTCACCGTCCATTACAACTCCCCACCCCCACCCCGACCCCAACCCCCTCCGACATGTCCTCACCCTCCTTCAGGGTCATAGTAACTCGGAATGCAGATTTGAAGAACAATACCTTATCTTCCACCTGGGCACCCTATAGCCTGGGGGACTCAACATTGAGTTCTCCAATTTCAAACAACCTTCCCAACCATCCCCCGGCTTCCCTTCCCGCCCCACCTCCCCCCTTCCATTCCACCCACTGACCCTCCCTTCCAGCCACCAACCGGATTCATCACCTCCATTGACCAACCAGGTCACACCCATCACCAGTGTCCACCTATCACCACCATTTTGTCTCCACCCCTCCCCCCGTCTTTTTATCTGCAACTTCCCCCACCCCAACTTCCAGTCCTGAAGAAGGGCAATACCCAAAACATTGACTGCTCCTTTCCTCCAGATGCTGCCTGGCCTGCTGTGTTCATCCAGCCTCCTGTTTGTTTACCTTGAATTCCAGCACCTGCAGGTTTTTCTTGTCTCTAAGCAGGTTACAGCATTGATTTGGATCCCCAGGCAATTAAAAGCCTAGGTTTAGTGGTCTGTGAGGGAGATAACAAGGTGTAGCGCTGGATGAACACAGCAGGCCAAGCAGCATCAGAGGAGCAGGAAGGCTGACGTTTCGGGCCTAGACCCTTCTCTTGTTATTTGGGTGATAGAGTCTGATTGTCTTTTAATGAACTCTTTTGTCATCCAAATTTATTCAAAAAACAATTATTTATTACAAACAATGTACACACACAGGGGGGCGGGCAATTCAATAGGAACTCAGAAGGAGAATATAACAGGAACTCAATGAGAATATAACAGGGACTCAATGAGAATATAACAGGGACTCAATGAGAATATAACATGGACTCAGAGTGAGAAAATAACTGGAACTCAGCGTGAGAAAATAACTGGAAATCAGGGAGAATATAACAGGAACTCAGGGGAGAATATAACAGGAACTCAGAATGAGAACATAACAGGAACTCAGGGAGAATATAACAGAACTCAGTGTGAGAATAAACAGAACTCAACATGAGAATATAACTGGAACTCAGCGTGAGCATTTAACAGGAACTCAGGATGAGAATATAACAAGGACTCAGAGTGAGAATGTAGCAGGGATTCAGAGTGAGGATTTAACAGGAACTCAGAGTGAGAACATAATAGGATCCTTGCAGATACAAACACATACCAACAGGTGGCGATAGACCCAACACAGCAGCTCGGTAATACAATCACCCAGACACTAAAAAGACTAAAGGATGCAGGGCAGATAACCAAGACAAACTACATGAGAATGAAACCAGAAGGCACGAACACCCCCCGGCTTCTACGGACTTCCTAAAGTACACAAACCAGACATCCCCTCAGACCCATTGTCTCCCTACTGGACACATCTTCACACAAACTGGCCAAGGGCCTACAACAGAGACCTAGTAGGTGGATCACCCCATTCCATCACTCAATCCAAGAATTCCTTAATACCCTCAAGAACATAAAAATCAGCCACTATGAGATTTTGGATCCTTTGATGTCACAGCATGTTCACGTCAATTGACATCCCACTAGCCAAAGAAACACTGGCCACATTACTAGAGGAAGCAGCTCCATCAGCAATGACAACATACACAAACTATTAGACTTGTGCCTCAGCACACACTTCGTCTTTAGTGGTCAAATTTACAAACAGATCAACGGCACACCAATGGGGTCACCCATCTCAGGACTCATCGTGGAGACAGTCATGCAAAGACTAGAACATACTACCCTCCCCCTCATTCAACCTAAACTGTGGATCCTATACGTGGGCAAAGCATTTTTCATCTTTAAAGGCACCAAACTAGAAGAGACCCACCACCTCATCCCCAGATTAAATTCACGAGAGAAGAAGAAAACAACAATCAGCTTCTGTTTCTGAATGTCAGATTTGAACGTATGACCAATGTCGAGTTTCAAACCTTGGAATACAGAAAAGCAACCCACACTGACCAAATCCTCAACTTCCACAGCTACCACCCCAACATCCACAAACAAAGCTGTGTTAGGGCACTATTTAAACGGGCCACCACTCACTACAGTATGCCAGAACTACGCAGGAAAGAGGAAGAGCACCTAAACAAAATCCTCGCTATGAACGGATATCCCACAATTTCATCCGCAGGTGCCTACTAAATAGACAACTAGAGGACACAGTAAGCCCTATCACTCTGGCCACACTGCCCTACATCAAGAACATATCAGAACTGACAACGAGACTCCTACGACCACTAGGAATCATGGTAGCACACAAGCCCACAGCCATGCTAAGGCTAACACTCACAAGGATTAAAGACCCCATACCCACGACATGCAGAACCAATGTAGTTTACAAAATGCCATGCAACGACTGCCACAAACAGTACATCGGACAGATAGGAAGGAAACTAGCAATCAGAATACACGACCATCAGCCAGCAGCAAAACGACATGACAAATTTTCCTTAGTATCAGTACATTTGGACAATGAAGGCCATCAGTTTAACTGGAACAACATAACCATAGTAGCCTAAGCCAAATATAGACAAGCACGGGAATTCCTAGAGGCATGCTTCTCCACCCATAATGCAATCAACAAACACATAGAATTGGACTCCATATACAAACCCATACAGATCAAAACCGGAAATGACACTGCCTACCATAACGAACCAGACAATATAAATTCCAAGCAATGTAGAATAACACTGCTTCATCAGAGGCCTCATTGATGATGTCACCTAACACGATAACGAAACGTCTGAATAAAAATAAGCCAGCTCGGCGAGCAAGTCCACAACCTCATCCACAACCCGAGCTACAGATCTTTGCAAAAACTTTTAATAACAGGAACTCAGAGTGAGGATTTAACAGGAACTCAGGATAAAAATGTAAGTGGAAC
>NC_063361.1:8204088-8388013 GCF_021869965.1 Rhincodon typus | reverse complement strand
GTGAGGATTTAACAGGAACTCAGAGTGAGAATATCACAGGAACTCAGGGAGACTTTAACAGGAACTCAGGGAGACTTTAACAGGAACTTGGAATGAGAATATAATTGGAACTCAGAGTGAGAATATAACAGGAACTCAGAGTGAGAATATAACAGGAACTTGAAATGAGAATATAATTGGAACTCAGGGGGAATGTAACAGGAACTCGGAGTGAGAATATAGAATCATAGAATCATAGAATCCCTACAGTGTGAAAACAGGCCCTTCGGCCCAACAAGTCCACGCCGAACCTTGGAGCATCCCACCCAGACCCACCCCCTATAACCCACCTAATCTACACCTCCCTGAACACTACGGGCAATTTAACATGGCCAATCTACCTAGGCTGCACGTCTTTGGACTGTGGGAGGAAACCGGAGCACCCGGAGGAAATCCACGCAGACGCAGGGAGAATGTGCAAACTCCACACAGACAGGAGCGCAGTGTGAGAATATAACAGGAACTTGGAGTGAGAATATAACAGGAACGACAATATAATTAGAACTCAGGGAGAATATAACAGGAACTTGGAGTGAGAATATAACAGGAACTTGGAGTGAGAATATAATTGGAATTTAGGGAGAGTATAACAGGACCTCAGAGTGAGAATATAACAGGAACGCAGTGTGAGAATATAACAGGAACTCAAAGTGAGAATATAACAGGAACTCGGAGTGAGAACATAACAGGAACTCAGAGTGACCATATAACAGTGACTCAGCATGAGAATATAACAGGAACTTAATGCAAATAAAGCAGGAACTCAGAGCATCTCCATGAGGTTTCTCTCCTGCTCTCCTCTTAGTCAAATAATATTACATCACTATTATGTTATGGTTCCTTACAATGATGCTGTTCACCTGTTATTCCACAGTCAGAATCAATGCAGTAGAAAGGAATTCTACCCACCATAACACATAGCGGGCTCATCGAGTCTACTCCCCCATTTGGCGAGATCATGGCTGATCTGATCATTAATCCTCAACTTCACTTTCCTGCCTTTTCCCCACAACCCTTGATTCTCTCCCTGATTAAAAATCTGTCTGTTTCAGCCTTGAATATACACAATAGCTATGCTGGATCTTTGAAAGAGATTTCTAATAAGTCCTAATCTTCCTCCTCACTGCCCTGCATTTTAGATCAAAACAAATTTCTGTGTAGTATCTTATAACTTATATCTCTATATCTTCTCAAACTCACCTCATTAACTAACTACTGCACTCCTATAGCATCCATCATTTCTGATTTTGGCGCCATCTTACCACACGTTGTTCCCAGAACAACTCACTATTCAGTGATCATTCCAGAATTCATTGCCATCCTTTGTGCCCATGCAATCTTTAAAAGGCCAGCTGAGCACCCGGTTAAGCATTGCCAGCCTAGAGCTGCCCTGCATGGGTCCTGGCATTCGCCCTGCACAGAGCAGACAGGGGAATTTAGGTAACAACCTGGGCATCATGTTAGAAATGGGATTTCCTCTTTCCCCAGGACAAGCAGTGGAGGTCATGACACCAGACACTGCCAGCTTTATCCAGCGTTGCCATGTTGATTAGAGCAGCCTCACCATCTGAAGGAATGCCCAGCATTATAGGAAGAAAGTCAATGATCTTCTCTACTTTACCTGCATAAGTGCCACCGCCATGTCCCTTATTCCATCGCTGCCACTGTACCCACCTGCCCCAAGGCTGATGCTCTAACATTCCCACCATAGCTTGTAACATTTTCCCTCACTCACTATCTCCCAACATCATTAAACCTGCCTGCTCTCTCTGCTGCCTACTCATTCAATTGGGACAGCTCCCCACTTGCTCCAAACGTTACAGCTGTGTTATCCATTCAGTTCTCTCTTAACAGCCACCTTCCCCTCATTCCAGGAAGATAACAGCGACAATACAGTAGGAAGAGCTGAGATGGGTAGCCTAGCATTCAACTCCTCACCCCTAAGGAGGAATGGATCCTGACCCTGACTGTCCCAAGCAGCTGATTGGCTATATCCAAGCCCCTGGAAGATGCCCTTGACTTACTGAGCCGGGATCTCCTGACTGAAAGCTATTTGACTGAGGACCGCTAACACCCAGAACAAGACTCCTTCCTTCACATCTGCAGTAAGTAACAAGGCAAGGCAGACCCTGATATCTCTGGCTGATAGGGCAAAGCAAAAGATTTGGCAATGAAAGGCAAGGATGCTGTGAGCATCCAGGTAGGCTCAGAGTGGGTGAGCACTATGACTGCATGCGAAGAGCTTGGAGATATAGCCTGGTCCAGTCCCTGAGCTGGGTGCGTGTCCCTAAGTACACAATGTCCTTGTTGCAGTGTTACAATGATAGCTGCTGGTGCAGCCCAAGGTACAGCAGTGAAGTGCAGAAGTTTCCTCTAAGAGGATCAAAAACATGCCATGAGGGTTCCTAGTGGTTGGCACATGTTGGATGCCAATGTCTGTGGACATTGAGTGCCTGTGGCCAGAACCTGTGGAACGTCCCCTCAAATGTTGGTATTCCAATATGCAGGTCCTTCAGAGGACATGGCAAGCAGAGATCAGCAGCTACCCACTCTGGTATCCATGTTGAGTTTTCTTGATGTGTAGCTGTCTAGCACATTTAGTAAGATAAGTGAATATTAATGAGGCGGGTTTGGCCATTGACAACACATTTAACAAGCTACAATCCCCCTTACTCAGCAACTTGCTGCTGCCTCATGAGAAATTCAGTATGCTAAATGCTAAAAGCATAAAAGATGGAGTGAGATGCTCCTGACTTCGAGACGGGCTTTGCCAGAATTATCACCTGATTCCACCGCAGATTCCCACACAACTCAGCATCTTGTAAGACTTGGAAGGCTGACGTTTCGGGCCTAGACCCTTCATCAGATGAAGGGTCTAGGCCCAAAACGTCAGCCTTCCTTCTCCTATGATGTTGCTTGGCCTGCTGTGTTCATCCAGCTCTACACCTTGTTGTCTCAGATTCTCCAGCATCTGCAGTTCCTATTATATCTTGTAAGACTTCCCTTGTTATATATTGCATGATCGCAATATGTACAAGATCCTTTGGCTAGTTAGATACAGTAACTAAGACTAGGTACTGGAAATGACAGCAGATTGTGATGATGGTGTCAGGGACACTGTGTGTGAGGTATGATTCCATGACTATGACCACATCAGGCTGTAGCTTGATTTGTTAATCAGGAAGTTCTCCTTATTTTTGGCACAAGCTCTTAGATCTTAGTAAGGAGGACATTACAGGATTGTCAGGGCTGGATTTGCTTCTGTCCTTCCCTGTCAATGCCCGGTTGTCCATCCTTATATTTTTAGACTCCCTAGCAGTTAGGTACAACCAAGCGCCTTGCCAGACCACATCAGATCACATTTAATTATCAACCCTATTACTGTGGGTCACACCAGGTAAGGACAGCAGATCGCCTTCTCTAGAGCACGTGATCGAACCAGATAGATGTTTACAATGGTTTGGTTATCACAGTTCAACTAATTTTTAATTCCAGATTGATTAATTGAATTCACATTTTACCTTCTGCTGTGGTGGGTTTCAAATCCATGCCCCCCAGAATGTTAGTTTCGGCCTCAGGAATACTCGTCCCATGACATTACCATGATACAATGGGATTCATGTGCATCATGATGGTATAACGAGCCACTTGACTCTGATATAATTAAGAGAGAAGATGTCAGTCTAGAAAGAGGATGTGAATAGTTGAGGTCTTAGAAAATGTACCGTTAATCTACTATGTATAAGTGCAAAGAAAGGAGTGTTACATGAGATAAATAGTCAAAAAACCTTACTTAGTGTTAACGAACAAGCATCCTCAGGGACAGTGTCAGTGCAGATGCTCCCAGCCTGAGATACTCCAGACTCAATATTCAGGTAACGTGATTGGCTTAAAGGACTCAATGAAGAGGGTGTAAAGACTAGATAGGCTGAATGGCCAATTCCTATCTTATACATTGTAGGATACTATCAAATTCCGAGAGAAAGATAGAGAAATGCTGTGAAATTTCAGATAAAATTAAGAAGTTGCAAGCTCCATGAGCAATATTGGGATGGTTGCAGAAGACAATGTGAGATGTTAATCTCATGAATAATCTAGGTACTATATTGGCTGAGCCTGTCAGCTATTACTACTTAGTAGCAGTGTTAATCGAGTAGCACTGTGGGCTCTAAGTCATATGGTCGAGAGTTCAAGCTCCTTTGCAGAGAGTTGAGCCCAAAGTCTAAAATGGTGCATTGGGCAAGACTTAGTAGAGATGAAACTCGTGGAAGAAGTGGTGGGATCATGTGTCACCTCTCCACGGGGGTACCTGACACTGTTTGTCTGCAGTCAGGCACCGAAGTGGAGCACATCAGGCCTCCCAAGAATTAAGTCTTCAACAGTGTAGACATCCTGCCCTGAGAGAGGTGGTTGGCAGAGGCTGGCAGCTCTACGGTACAGGTAGTCACCTAAAGAGTGCCACTAATGCTTTGAGATGTCACCGGGGGGGGGTTGGCGTTCTTGGGGAGATGGATGTCAACAAGGGGGAGATGGAGGGTAGAATGCAAGAGGAGGGGGCAGGTTGTGCATGGGCATTCCCCTTACCCAATGCTGAGTCCCTCGATCAGGCTCACCTTTGAATAAAGAAAATAAACCAGGAGGGTTTGCTGAGCAGCTTCAGGTGGCACAAGTAAGTCCAGGAAAGCCCCAGAACCACTAGTAAATTCTGACGGGCTCAGCCTTTAAATGGGTCAATAATGAGCAAGAAATGACAGTGGGAATGGGCTGTAATTATGTTGGCTCAGCTGCTACCAAGCCTGATCCAGAGGGCTTCTTTAAATCCCAGTCATTGTTGGACCACACAGCAAATGCTGTCATGTAAGCTGTATTCTGGATAAGGCCCTTTCTGCCCTCACATGTAAATGGAAAAGGCCCCATGGTAACATTTCAAAGAAAACTGGGCAGAATTCTTGGCGTCCCAGCTCAGTCGTATTTGTCAATCACTGAAACAGACTGGCCTAGTTTTAACCATGTGGGTGTGAGTTAGCACTGGGCCTTCTTGGCATCTCTGGTGATCACCTCTTTAATGGTTATGCACTAATTGGTCTTTGCTGTTTCTGCATCAAAATAGTGACCTTACTGCAATAAGTAGCCTCGTTTGCGGTAAAACAGCCAGTGTAGGGCTTTTGTGGCACAGTGATAGTGTCTGTATCTCTTAGCCAGGATGCCTGGGTTCAAATCCCACCTTCCTCAGCACTATGTAATAAAATCTCTGAACAGGTTGATTAGACAGTATCTATGTCCTGTGAAGGTATGCTATGACTTTCTCAGTACAAAGGAAATTCAGTACAGGTATTTCTGCTGTAGCGTGTGTTTCGTTAATGCGAATTGGCTGTAACATAATTGATAAATATTGGATGCTGTTTGGACAACGTGTACTTTCTGCTGTACAGGTATAGCGATTTTCTATAGCAATTTCCCCATAACATGATTTTCTATAGCATGAAGTCACACAAGAACACAACTATCACGTTAATAGAGAATTACCTGTATTTGCTACTGGAGTAACAGCACCATCTAATGGTTAGCTGTTACTGCAGCATGTCTTCAAATTTAAACAATATTTCCTGCTGCCACCTCAGGGCAACTTTTCACTCAATCTGCCCACTGGTGCCTCCTTCTTTGCCAATTATCTGCCTCAACTTACTGCCTTACTTGCCAAAAGAGCTGACAAGGAGGCAGCAAGCAGGGGAGCAAGGCAGATGGTGAGTGGAGACAGCACAGGATATGGTGAGTGGGGGCAACACACAGGGCAGCGAGTGGGTCGCTGAGTAGGTTGGTAAGTGAGGCAACAAATTTTGCAGTGATTGGAGCAGCGAACAGTACATTGAGGGTCTAGGTGGGGGGCAGTGAGTGGTTGCACATTGATGATGCCAACTTCCATCTGATCTTGACCTTTCTTGACCTTTAAAATGGTTCATTTGTGTTGCTATTTCCAATATCTTACATGGGCAGAAATTTCAACTAACTAAATGTCATGAAACTGAAAGTAGTGATTTTTGTTCCCATAGTGACTGACTCCAATCAACTTGGTCAATTTTGAAGGCTTAAACAAACAAACTGCAAACTTGCTGCTGTGCTTCCAATCACTTGTACTCTATTGGAAACAATAAATTGAATCTAATTTAAGCAAATCAATGAGTAACGCCCCTTAAAGAGGCAATGTAACAAAAATCAAATCCTTAAGCAAAATGAAAATTTAAATTTAAGTTTTATGATAGGGGAGATTGCACATTCCAGCCCGTGTGGTGCCCACCTATCATAGAAAGCCTCAGTGTACCAGTGGACAGGGCACACTCCATCTCCAAGGCCACTGGGCATCATATTAACCTGATCCTCCCTATTTCTTTAAGCTCCCCCTGGCCCTTCAAAGGTATCTAATTCTGGCCTTCGAAATATCCACATTTTTAGTTGTTCTGTTCTTGAGAGCTCTGCTTTCAGCAGGAAATGTTGAATATATTTTCAACAAAGAGTGCAGAAGGCCATGTCAGGAGCAGCAACGGGCATAAGTAAGGACTAGGTGCCAACATGGTGAAGCTACAACACATGTGATGATGCTAAGGCTTTAAGCGGTTATTTTGTCCTGGGTTTTTTTTTAGAGAAAGGTTGAACGAGAGGTGAAAAGCTGTCTGTAAGAAAGTAAATGGCTTGTGAGGCCTTGAGGTGCTTTTTAAAGTTGGAGCAGTACAGGCAGCCTGGCTGGGTGTGGCCAGTTCCCATAGACCAGGCTTTCTAGTTTTTGTTTTAAGGTTTTTAGGGTTAGCTTTAACCATTTACTGTTATGGGCTTGAAGAAGTAGAAGCGATCTTTTCCCTCTCTCAGTTGCAGCTAGAAGCTAGGGTTTCTCTCTGCTGCTGGGTTACCTGTGAGACAAATCTATTTTTCTGCATTTTTCTTTTTGCCAAGGTGTGTGTTTATGTGATGTTACTATATTGGAACAGTTAACTAGTAACAGTTACTGTATCTATTACTCTATTAAGTTTTCCAATAGCTATTCTAAAACCCTCTTTCTTTGGTTGTGTTTTAACTATAGTCATAGAGTCATAGAGATAAACAGCATGGAAACAGACCCTTCAGTCCAACTCGTCCATGCCGATCAGATATCCTAGACAAATCTACTTCGATTTGCCAGCATTTGGCTCATATCCATCTATACCCTTCCTATTCATATATCCATCCAAATGTCCTGTGGCAGCTCATTCCTTACACGCACCACCCTCTACATGGAAAAAGTTGCCCCTTAGATCCTATTTAAGTCTTTCCCCTCTCATCTTAAACCTATGCCTCTAGTTTTGGACTCCCCCAGCCCGGGGAAAAGACTTGTCTATTCACCCTATCCATGCCCCTCATGATTTTATACATTTTTATAAGGTCACCCCTCCGCCTCCAATGCTCCAGGGAAAATAGTCCCAGCCTATTTAGCTTCTCTCTATAGCTCAAACCCTCCAACCCTGGCAACATCCTTGTAAATCTTTTCTGAACCCTTTCAAGTTTCACAACATCCTCCTTGTAGCAGAGAGACCAGAGTTGCATGCAGTATTCCAGTAGTGGCCTAGCCAATATCTTGTACAGCTGCAACATGACCTCCCAACTCCTATACTCAATGCACTGACCAATAAAGACAAGCATAACAAACGCCTTCTTTGCTAAGCTATCTATCTGCAACTCCACTTTCAAGGAACAATGAACGTGTATTCCAAAATCTCTTTGTTCAGCAACACTCCCCAGGACCTTACCATTAATTGTATAAGTCCTGCTCTGATTTGCCTTTCCAAAATGCGGCACCTCACATTTATCTAAATTCAACTCCATCAGCCAGTCGTCGGCCCATTGGCCCATCTTATCAAGATCTTATTGCACTCTAACGTAATATTCTTTGCTGTCCACTACATCACCAATGTTGGAGTCATCTGCAAACTTGCCTCCAATGTTCACATCCTAATCATATATATAAATGACAAAAAGCAGTATTCCCAGACCCAATCCTTGTGACACACTGTTGGTCAGAGGCCTCCAGTCTGAAAGACAACCCTCTACCACCACTCTTTTTTTTTCACCTTCGAGCCAGTTCTGTATCCAAATAGCTAGTTCTCCCTCTATTCCATGTGATCTAACCTTACTAACCAGTCTACGATGAGGAACGTTGTCGAACACCTTACTGAAGTCCATATAGATCACATCCACGGCTCTGCCCCCCATCAATCCTCTTTGTTACTTCTTCAAAAAACTCAATCAATTTAGTGAGACACGATTTCCCACGCACAAAGACATGTTGACTATCCCTAATCAGTCCTTGCTTTCCAAATACATGTAAATCCTGTCCATCAGGATTCCCTCCAACACTTGTCCACCACTGGTGTCAGGCTCAGCGGTCTATAGTTACCTGGCTTTTTCTTACCACCTTTCTGAAATAGTGGCACCACATTAGCCAACCTCCTGTCTTGCTGCATCTCACCCATGGCTATCAATGATACAAATATCTCACCAAGGGGCCCATAACTTCCCATAGAGTTCTAGGGTATAGTGTTTAAATAAATTGTGTTTTGCTTAACATCAAACAGTTTGACCAATCGAAGTGCATCTGGAACACAACACATTGCATATGCCTTTAAGTTAAGAAAAAGTTAGGGGCTGGGCTATCTTCTTAAAATATTTTGAGCTGGTCTGGCCTGGTCCATAACACACAGGACTACTTCCGTGCTAAACAGTATGAACAACAAATGACAGACAGAGATAAGTGATCCTGTAACCAAAGGGTCAGATCTAAGCTCTGTAATCCTGCCACATCCTGTCATGAATGGTGGTGGAGGAGGAGGTTCCAGAAGTATTCCCATCCTCAATGATGGGGGAACAATAGATAAGGCTGATGCATTTGCAACAATCTTCAGACAGAAGTCATCAGCATGACAGATACCAGTCTTTAACCAAATTGATTCACTCAACATGATATCAACAAACAGTTAGAGGCGCTGGATACTGTATAATAGGTCCTAAGGGAGTATAACTATGGTTCAACAAACCTGTTCCCAGGATGGTGGGTCTTTCTGATGAAGGGCCTAGGCCCAAAACATCAGCCTTCCTGCTCCTATGATGCTGCTTGGCCTGCAGTGTTCATCCAGCTCTACACCTTATTATACCAGGATGGTGGGACTGTGCTATGAAGAGAGATTGGGCAAACTGTTCCTGTATTCTCTAGAGTTTCGAAGAATGAGAAGTCATCTTGTTGAAATCTACAAAATAAACAAAGGATTAGACAGGGTCATTATGGGTAAGATGTTGGGGAGCCTAAAACCAGGCAGCACAATTTAAAAATAAGGGAGATGCCATTTGGACCAAGATGAGCAGAGATGTCCTCACTCAGAAGGTTGTGAATCTTTGGAATTCTGTACTCCAGATGGCCATGGAAGATCAATGTTTGAGTAGATTTAGAGGTTAAAAAAATTTAGATTACCAATGGTGAAAAGGGTTAGTGGAATTGTGTGTGTAAAAGGCATTGAAGTACTCGATCAGCCCTGATCGCATTAAATGGTAGAGCAGGCTCGATGGACTCAATGGCCTACTCTTGTTCCTATATTGCTTACACTGTACGAATGGGGCCCCTCCTTCCTTGCCACATAAGTGATTACAAACTTTAATGCCTCTCTGTTTTCATTCCTTGCAGGAGAAAAGAGCTCACAACTCAGCAGCAGGCACAGAACCGATGGGGATAGCAAGTGTTGTCCTCTGGTGACAGGTGCCACTCTGGGCTCCAGTAAGACATGCCCACTTGCTGCTCCAATAGAGAGGTGAGCATGCCCCCACGAGGTTGCACATGTCAGTAGTGACAAGAGAGCTCAGCGTCTGCCTGTGCACCCCTTCATTGGCGCTCTCAACCTTGCTCCAGCTGGATCTTGGTGTTCATCACTTCTACCCTTTGGTAGGATTTGCAGCTGAGCAGAAAGCAGCTGAATTTTCTGCTGGTGTTGCTCCTGTGGCTGCTGGGGCTTTTCGTCATGCTATTGCTTCTGTACTTTTCCTACAGCCCAGGTACAAGGGGTGGAGCTATAGAAGCTGCTCACACCATTGTGAGTGAAGACCAGCCCAATAGAAGTGCAACTCAAGGGGAGTGTTGTGGCAAAAAGATGACAAGTGGTCAGTAAATGCTGTCATGCACTGATTATCTGATGGAACTAGTGTCTTGAAGAGTTGCCTGTATGGACCAGACCTAAACCCCATTCAAATATTATCAAGGAGACTGCCTAGAACCTAACTTCTATCTTATTTAAACACAAGTGTAAGGTGCTGTGTTCCAGTTGTAATTCACTTGGTCACACTACTTGACTTGAAGCAAAACACACTTTATTCTTACTCCACTGTTAAATTATCAGCCAGGGAAAGAAATGGTACAAAAACCAGAAATTGCTGGAAAAGCTCAGGTCTGGCAGCATCTGTGGAGAGAAACCAGAGTTAACATTTCAGGTCCAGTATGCCTTCCTCAGAACTGCTGGATCTGGGACTGGTTCTGAAGAAGGGTCACTGGACCTGAAATATTAAATCTGATTTCTCTCCAAAGATGCTGCCAGACCTGCTGAGCTTTACCAGCAATTTCTGTTTTTTTCTGATTTCCAGCATCTGCAGTTCTTTTGGTTTTTATTAAAGGACTTTATTAGAAAACTTAACAGAATGATAGATTACTTAACTGAGGTTGCAGACTTCCTCGCTGAGCTGGTGTGTTTGCTTGCGGACGTTTCGTCACCCTGCTAGGTAACACCATCAGTGCACCTCCGGTGAAGCATTGGTGTTCTGTCCTGCTTGTTATTTATATGCCTCGGTTTGTTGGGGTGGTTGGCATCACTTCTGGTTCTGTTTTCAGTGGTTTGTATATGGGGTCCAGTTCAATGTGTTTGTTGATGGAGTTCCGGTTGGAATGCCAGGCTTCCAGGAATTCCCTGGCATGTCTCTGTTTGGCTTCACCAGAGACGCACTAACAATGTTACCCAGCAGGGTGACAAAGCATCTGGAGGCAAACCCCCTGGCTCGGTGAGCAAGTCTACAATCTCATCCACACTCTGAGCTGCAAATCTTCTCAAAAACTTCAGATTATTTAACTACTAAGCAGTAACTGTTCCAATATAGTAACATCCCATAAACATACTCTTAGCAGAGGCAAATTCAGTAAAATAGATTGTCTCACATGCAATGTTTCTCTAATCCAGGAGAAAAAAAATCACCAAGAGAACATTCTGGTTGAGAGAGATATGGCAGCTTCCACAACCAACTTCAAAATTCTAACAATTGCTGAAAGCTAAACTAAAACCCTGGTTCTGTGGAGCCTGACTTCACCCATTCATGCTGCTTCTATTGTTCCAACTTTAAGAAAAAAACAAGCCTCACAAACTGTTTACGTTATTGGATTGGAGGAGACAGTTCAACAACCTATGGCTCAAAACCAGGACAAAATACACCTCTTAAAGCCATAGTATCATCACAAACCTTTCGCCTGACCATGGCTAGAGGTCATCCATGTAACTGATCAAAGCCTTCCCAGCTTGTCAGTTTCACTGAAGAAGATCTTCTCACTGTGCATTCACCTTGGGGCTCCTGGTAAATTTTTTATAGTTTGGGGAAATAGGTGCTAATCCTGTTCGGCAACGAGTTACAGGCCTTGCCGTAAGTTCAGTAATTCAGACACCCAGGCTAGTGCTCTGGGAACCCAGATTCAAATACAGCAGATTTTTTTTTAAAATCACACTTGAAAAGTCTAATGATGACTGTGAAACCAGTAGTGTATAAACCTATCTGGTTCACTGATGTTCTCTGGGAAGTAGATCTGTTCTTCTTATCTGGTCTGGCCTACATGTGACTCCAGACCCACAGCGATGTGATTGACTCTTAACTACCCTGTGAAATGACATAACAATCCTCTCAGTTACATTCTTCAAAGCCTAAAATAAATCAAACCAGGTGGATGGTATTGATCTAGGCACTGGAAACAACAACGGCAAATTCTGACCTGTCAACCCTACAAAGCCCTCCTGAGTAAAATCTGGGACCTATGCTAAAATTGACAGAACTATCTCACAGGAATTTTTTGCATTTTCTGAAGAAGGGTCTAGGCCCGAAACGTCAGCCTTCCTGCTCCTCTGATGCTGCTTGGCCTGCTGTGTTCATCCAGCTCTACATCTTGTTATCTCAGATTCTCCAGCATCTGCAGTTCCTACTATCACTGCCATCATCATCTCTGGATATGTCCTGTCCCACCGGCAGAACAGACTCAGCAGAGGCAGCAGCACAGTTGTATAAGGTTGGGAAGGAATTCTCCTGGGAGTCCTCAACATTGACTCTGGACCTAATGAAATGTTATGGTGTCAAGTCTAACATGGCCAAGGAAACCTCCTGCTGATTAACACGTACTGTCCTTCCTCAGCTGATGATTCAGTGCTTCTCGATGTTGAACAACACTTGAGAATGGTTAGATCACAGAATGTGCTCTGGTTGTGGGACTTCAATATCCATCACTAAGAGTGGCTCAGTAGCACCATTACTAACTGAGCTGGTCGGATCCTAAAGGCCATAGTTGCTAGACTGAGTTTGTGGAAGGTTCTGAGGGAGCCAAAGAGATGGAAAAACTCAGTTGAGCACATTCTAAACAAACAGCCTGCTGCAGATAGATCTGTCCATGACAGTATCAGTAAGAATGACCACCACACAGTCTTATGGAGACAAAGTCCTGCCTTCACATTGTGTCGTGTGGCACTATCACCATGCTAAATGGGACCGACTTCAAACAGAACGAGCAACTTAAGCCTGGGTATCCAAAAACATCCCCATCCTCAAAGACGGGGGAGCTCAGCACGTCAATGCAAAAAATGTGGTAGAATTATTTGCAACAAACATCCACCAGAAATGCCAAATAAATAATTCACCTTGACCTCTTCCAGAGGCCCCCAGCATCACAGATGTCAGTCTTCAGCCAATTCAATTCATTTCACATGATACCAAGAAACGGTTGGAGGCACTGGATAGTGCAAAGGCTATGGGTCTTGACAATATTCAGGCAATAGTCTGCTGCACTCCTAGCCAAGCTGTTCCAGTACAGCAACAACTCTGGTACCTACCCAACAATGTGAAAAATTGCCCAATTGTGTCCTGTATACAAAAAGCAAGACAAATCCAATCTGTTCAAACACTGCCTCATCAATGTACTCTCAATCATCAGTAAAATGATAGAAAGTGTCTTCAACTGCGATACCAAGCTGCACTTGTTTTACCTTAACCTGCTCAATGACGTACAGTTTGGATTCTGCCAGGGCCGCTCAGCTCCTGGCCTGGTTCAAACACGGACAAAAGAGCTGGATTCCAGAAGTGAGGTGACAGTAACTACCCTTAACATACCCAGTGGTACCCAGCACAAAGAATGATTGTTGGAGGTCAGTCATCTCAGCTCCAGGGCATAACTACAAGAGTTTCTGAGGAAGTGTCCTCAGACCAACCACTTTCAGCTGCTTCATCAATGACCTTTCCTCCATATTAAGGTCAGAAATGGGGATAATCACTGATGACTGCACAATGTTCAGCACCATTTGCGACTCCTCACGTGTACTGAAGCAGTCCATGTTCAAGTGCAGCAAAACCTGGACAACATCCTGGTTTGAGCTGACATGTGGTGAGTAACATTCGCAACAACTGCCAGGCAATGACCACCTCCAGCAAGAGAAAATTCAACCATTATCCCTTCACGCTCATGGTATTATCTTCACTGAATCCCACACTAACTACATCCCAGAGGTTTCTGAAGAAAGGTCCAGACCCGAAACGTCAGCTTTCCTGCCCCTCTGATGCTGCTTGGCCTGCTGTGTTCATCCAGCTCTACACCTTGTTATCTCAGATTCTCCAGCATTGGCAGTTCCTACTATCCCAGATGTTTAGCCTTGAAACTGAACTGAGCAAGAGTAAATTAGTGGTCAGGAATCCTGCAGTGAGTAACTTACTTCCTGACTCCAAAGGTTTCTCCACCATCTACAAAGGCAGAAGTTTGGAGTGTGATGGAATATTTACACGTGCTAGACACTGGTGTAGCTTCCTCAAGGCCAGCTGTCAGAGTGAACAGAACCTCTGACAGCCCCGTTTATATACCTGTCAGCCAGGGCTCCTTGACTGGACCAGGTTAACAGCCCCAATGAGGGAACTCATATTCTATGATAGCCCCCACCCCAGCTGACCTCATTTCAATCATTACATTCATCCAGCTCTACATCCGAAGTTGTAGGCCTGTTCTTTTTCCTGTAGCCTCTTCCTGGGGGTGTGGGGGGGTTGGGGTTTGCATCAGATCCAGTTCCTCTGACTCAGCCTCGGATGTGGGCAGCATGTGCCGGACCCTAGCCCACCTCTTGCGCCTGGAGCGTGTCAGGAGATATTTGTTTTCTTCTTCAGGTGGCAATGGCATCGAGGCTCTGACATCACCCATGTCCATCTTGTCTGCGGAGATGTCGTTGACGCTGGGCAGAGGGGGAGAACTCACAGATTCTGACAGCCGTTCCGACTGTTCTGAGGGTTTGGGTTTGTTTTGTTCTTGTCCCATTTACAAGATTGCAGCTTTCATGTGGTCAGGACCGTCTCACCCACCCAAACTTTGTACATCACAGGACCTGAAGTCATGTCATCCGTGCCTTTTACCCATTCAGGGCCACTCCCGTAGTTTCAACACCAAACTTTGTCCCCTGAAGTAAATGGCCTCTCTCACTTAGCAGAGTCTTGTGTCTGGCATTGATATTTCTGATGCCATTTCACGCTGCCCCACCTAGTTCTGGGAAGATCAGATTAACCTGATGCAGAGTCTCCCCTCCAACATTGACAACTCTGCTGGAATTATTCCTGTATTTGGATGGTCTGGGACAGTTTAGTATCTAATGAAGCTCCAGGCTGTTTCTTTAAGCCTACCTTCAAAGTTTGGACTGCTCTTTCCACCAGACCATTGGGCGATGGATGGTATGGAGCTGTCCTTATATGCTAAATGTCATTTGACTTTCGGAAATATTCAAATTCTCTGCTGGTAAATTATGGCCCATTGTCCTTGACCAACACTTCCAGAAGCTTGTGTGCTGCAAAAGATGCCCACAACTTTTCAATTGTCCTCCCCTTGTTTGACAAATGAACTCTATGCATGTCCAATCACTTTGAGTGGGCATCCACAATGGCCAAGATCATTGAGCCTATGAGAGGGCTGGCATAGTTGATGTGTAACCCTGAGTCCAGGGTTTACTCAGCCATTCCAATGAACGTGGGGGAATCTGCTGGCAGTAAGTTTCATCCTTGTTGGCATTCTAGGCACTGCCCCACTGATGTACCTATGTCTGCACCCAATCCTAGCCACCAGGCATAGTGTCTCGCCAACATTTTCATTTTACACACCCCTGGATGGCCCTGGTGGAGTTCAGCCAGTATCTGGTGGCGACTGTTGCTTGGGGCAATCACACTTCCTCCCCATTAATAAAATGCTGTCCCCTACAGTGATCCGGTCTTGCTGGGTCCCAAAAGGGTTCAATTCTGGTTGTGAGGGCTCTTTTGTTTCCCCCATCATCACTAACTGTTTTAGTTTCGCCAGGATTGGATCTTTTTGATCCAAAGTCTGGTATTGCCAATGGTGACCGAACGTGTGACCACAAAGTCTAAAACCAGAACTTCCAGTAGTGGTACCACTGGTGGTGTATCTGCCAGCGGAAGGCAGCTCTAGACATCCGTATTTGCCACTTGGCCTTCTGGGCAGTGTTCCAGCTCGTACACATTTAGAAGGAAAGCCCACACTAAATTCGAGCTGAAGCTCTGGAGGGCACAGCCTTGTCCTCTTTGAATAGCCAGGGTAGGGGTTTATGGTCTGTTACAATTACATATTTACATCTGTAAAGGTATTGGTAGAACTTTCTCACACCAAAGATGACCAAACCTTCTTTCTCTAACCGTGCATATTTCCACTCTGCATCAGCAAAGGTCTGGGAAGCATGCACTATTGGGAGTTCCTCGCCAATGGGCCATCTGTGAGCCAACACTATCCTGATACAATACGGGGAGCCATGGCATTTCAGCACCAGACCTCACTTGGGACCTTAGACCTTAGACAATGATAACTGCTCTTTCACTTCATTAAAGGCTACGTCTTGGCTACGAGATCATTTCCAAGGCTGAACCTTTTACAATAGCAGATGTAAGGGTGCCAGGATGGGGACCAGGTTACGTATGAATTTTCCATAATAAGTCACCAGTTGAAGGAAAGACCTAAGCTCCGGTACAGACCTCGATGCTGGTGCACCTTTGATCACCCTCACCATCTTCCAACGGGTATAACCCAGTCTTGTCGACTTTGTAACCCATGGAGTCACTTGAAGTGCTTGGAACACACACTTATCCCTTCAAAGGCATATGCCTGCCTGGGAGAAATGACGAAGGACTATATCCAAGTTCTCTAAGGCCCCTTTATTGGTCCTCCAGGCTATTGGCACATCATTCAGATAAATGGCGAACTGGCATAGAAATGTTGTAAAATGTTCTCCATTATCTGCTGAAAAATGGCACAGGTTGATGACACCCCAAATGACGGGATACTATATTGGTACAAATTCTTGTGGGTATTAATTGTAGCATACCTCTGGGAATCTTCATCTAACCACAATTGCAAGTACGCATGGCTCATGTCCAGCTTTGTGAAGGACAGCACCCCTGTTCGTTTTGCATATAAGTCCTCTATGCAAAGGATTGTGTATTTATCCAGCTGTGAAAAATGGTTTACTGTTTGTTTAAAATCCCAAGAAGGGTGAATTGACCCATCAAGCTTCACAATCAGTCTGACCAGTTTGATGATTCCTTCGCTTTGCAGCCTTCTGATTTCTGCATCTTCTTTTGCCCATAAGGCAAATGGCATTGGGCAGGTCCTGCAGTCATGGAATTGCTTCCTGGTCAAAATGCAAGGTGGCCTTGACTCCTTTGATAGTCCCTAGATTTACAGAAAAACCTCCAGGTATTTCATAAGGAATTCACTCAGGCAGCCACATTCTAATGGAAAAATGTTGAGCCAAAAATGTAAATCTTTCTCAACCAATTTCACCCCATCAGGCTCGGGCCTAAGCCTTTTATTACTGTCAGTGGTAACTGAATCAGCTGCGTCTCATACAAGACTGGAACAGAAGTTGTACCCTTAATCTGTAAACTTTTCTCAGTATACGTTCTCAATCTAGCTGAGGTCTTATAAAAACTTAAGAGTTGAAGTACAGAGCGTTATTTTGTTAAAAACTGGTTCAGGTCTGACCAATCGCCCTCCACCGACACCCTTATCCGCTTAGCCGAACTCGTCCTTACACTTAACAACTTCTCCTTCAACTTCTCCCACTTCCTACAGATGAAAGGGGTGGCATGGGAACCCGCATGGGCCGAAGCTATGCCTGCCTCTTTGTAGGATACATGGAACAGTCCCTCTTCCACAGCTACACTGGCCCTAACCTCCACCTCTTCCTCCATTACATCGATGACAGTATCGGTGCCACCTCGTGCTCCCACGAGGAGCTCGAACAGTTCATCAACTTTACTAACACCTTCCACCCCAACCTTAAGTTCACCTGGACCATCTCTAACACCTCTCTCACCTTCCTGGACCTCTCTGTCTCCATCTCTGGTAATCACCTGGAAACTGATATCTATTTCAAGCCCGCCGATTCCCACAGCTACCTAGAATACACCTCCTCTCACCCACCTTCCTGCAAGAATGCCATCCTCTATTCCCAATTCCTTCGCCACTGCCGCATCTGCTCCCAAGATGAGGCGTTCCACTCCCGGACATCCCAGATGTCCTCGTTTTTCAAGGACCGCAATTTCCCCTCCACAGTGGTCGAAAACACCCTCCACAGCATGTTCGCGTTTCCCGCACCTCAGCCCTCACACCCCCTCCCTGCAATAAAAACAAAGACAGAATCCCCCTGTCCTCACGTATCACCCCATCAACCTCCAGATTCAACCCATCATTCTCCGCCACTTCCGCCACCTGCAATCTGACCCCATTACCAAGGATATATTTCCCTCCCCACCCTTATCTGCCTTCCGTAGGGACCGCTCTCTCCACAACTCCCTCGTCTGCTCCACAGTCCCCATTGCGTTCAATGCTGGTCTCCCTGCTATAGGAACGATGTTTTGAAGCCTGAAAGGGTTCAGAAAAGATCTACAAGGACGCTGCAGGGTTTGAGCTATGGGGAGAGGCTGAATAGGCTGGGGCTATTTTCCGTCGAGTGTCAGAGGCTGAGGGGTGACCTTATAGTGGTGTATAAAATCATGAGGGCATTGATAGGGTGAATAGATAAGATCTTTAACCCAGGATGGGGGAGTCCAAAACTAAAGGGCATAGATTTAAGGTGAAAGGGGAAAGATTTAAAAGGGACCTAAGGGGTAACGTTTTCATGAGAGGGTGGTGTATATATGGAACAAGCTGCCAGAGGAAGTGGTAGAGGCTGGTACAATTACAACATTTAAAAGGCATCTGAATGGGTATATGAATAGGAAGGGTTTATAGGGATATGGGCCAAATGTTGGCAAATGGGACTAGATTAATGTAGAATATCTGGTCGGCATGGATGAGTTGGACCGAAGGGTCTGTTTCTGTGCTGTAAATCTCTGACCCTGACTCTGACGCTGACTAGACCCACCACCCCTGGCACCTTCCCCTGCAACCGCAGGAGATGCTACACCTTCCCCTACACTTCCCACCTCACCTCCATCCCAGGCCCCAAAAAAACCTTCCACATTAAACAGACGTTCACCTGTACATCCACTAATGTGGTATACTGTATCCACTGTTCCCGATGTGACCTCCTCTACATCAGGGAAACCAAGCGGAGGCTTGGAGACCGCTTTGTGGAACACCTAGGCTTGGTTCGAGACAAACGACAGCACCTCCCAGTCACGAACCACTTCAACTCCCCCTCCCACTCCTTGGGCGACATGTCCATCCTGGGCCTCCTCCAGTGCCACAATGATGCCACCCAAAGGCTGAAGGAACAGCACGTCATATTTTGCCTGGGAACCCTGCAGCCCAATGGTCTCAATGTGGACTTTACAATCTTCAAAATCTCCCCTTCCCCCGACCTCATCCCAAGACCAGCACCCCCTCTCGTCCCCGCCTCCTTGACCTGTCCGTCTTCCCTCCCACCTACCCGCCCCTCCCTCCTCACTGACCAACCCCCATCCCACCTCCCTACCTACACTCACCTTTACTGGCTTCATCCCCACCTCCTTGACCTGTCCGTCTTCTCTCTACCTATCCGCTCCACTATCCTCCTTCTATCATTGCCTCCCCCTCTCTCTATTTATTTCAGAGCCCCCTTCCCCTCCCCAATTTCTGAAGAAGGGTCCAGACCTGAAATGTCAGCCTTCCTGCTCCTCTGATGCTGCCTGACCTGTTGTGTTCATCCAGCTCTACATTGTGTTATCTCTGACTCCAGCATCGGCAGTTCTTACTATCTGTGCAATTTTATAACTGTTTTATAGCATTAACCTCCATTCGAAATGGGTGACCATTTAATCAGATGTTTATTTTGATTGGTTCTGATTTGAATGTTGCTAAGCAATATAATTGTTCCAGGCCAGATAAAGGTGGGCTTTCCAGGGTTTGCACTCTCCTGGATACCAGCAGCAACTACAATGGCATGCCGGCTGGGATTCTGAAGAAAATGTTAACTGTTTGGCCAAGGCTTGGTTTTGTTTTGAGGTTTTGCAGTTGGCTGAGCTAGACTCCCTCTGTTCAGGCTATGGTATGTTAGGTTTTATTGGTAGAGGGACTGAGTTTCGGAGCCATGAGGTCATGTTGCAGCTGTACAAAACTCTGGTGCGGCCGCACTTGGAGTATTGCGTACAGTTCTGGTCACCGCATTATAGGAAGGATGTGGAAGCATTGGAAAGGGTGCAGAGGAGATTTACCAGGATGTTGCCTGGTATGGAGGGAAGGTCTTATGAGGAAAGGCTGAGGGACTTGAGGCTGTTTTCGTTAGAGAGAAGAAGGTTAAGAGGTGACTTAATAGAGACATACAAGATGATCAGAGGATTAGATAGGGTAGACAGTGGGAGCCTTTTTCCTCGGACGGTGATGGCTAGCACGAGGGGACGTAGCTTTAAATTGAGGGGTGATAGATATAGGACAGATGTCAGAGGTAGGTTCTTTACTCAGAGAGTAGTAAGGGCGTGGAATGCCCTGCCTGCAAAAGTAGTAGACTTTCCAACTTTAAGGGCATTTAAATGGTCATTGGATAAACATATGGATGATAATGGAATAGTTTAGGTTAGATGGGCTTCAGATTGGTTTCACAGGTCGGCGCAACATCGAGGGCCGAAGGGCCTGTACTGCGCTGTAATGTTCTATGTTCTATGTTCTATGTCCTGAGTGAGGCTATGCGATTGTCTTCACTCAAGTGGTGTTCTCCAAGTTCAGTCAGGCAAGGGTGTGCACTTCCTAGTAGGTGCTTTTTGAATGGTCACATCATTAATCTCACACACCAAACAATCTCTCAGCATCTGATTAAGGATTAAACCAAAGGTCATACGCCTCTGCCAGTCATCTTAACCTCATCAAAAATCCCGACACAGATTCTCCTGGTTCTTGAATGGCCAAGTAAAACCAATAGCATCTCAGAATTAGGGGAGGCTTGGGGGTCATAATACTCCTTAGCTAAATCTGTCAACTTCTGAAAGGCTTTAGCATCTGGTGCCTCAGGAAAAGTTAGGCTCCTAATAACTGAAAAAGCTTTGGTTCCACAAGCTGTCAGGAGAATTACCCATTGCTTTTCATCTGCCCCAATGTCATTTGCATAGAAAACATAACATATTCTTTCCACATACTGGTCCCAGTCTTCGACAGGAACATTGAATGAGTCAAGCTTCCCAAATAATGGCGTGCTGCCAGAAATGCTTACCCCATTCAAAGATGACTGTTGTGAGCAAATTTAGAATCCCTACAGTGTGGAAACAGGCCCTTCAGCCCAACAAGTTGACATTGACCCTCAAAGCATCCCACCCAGACCCATCCCCCTATAACCCACCTAATCTACACATCCGTGAACACTGTGGGCAATTTAAGCATGGCCAATCCACCTAACCTGCACATCTTTGGATGATGGGAGGAAACCCACGCAGACATGGGGAGAATGTGCAAGCTCCACGCAGACAGTCACCTGAGGCTGGAATTGAACCCAGGATCCTGGCGCTGTGAGGCAGCAGTGCTAACCACTGAGACACCATGCTCCCTTTCTTCAGCAGCATTTTTTTCTCTTGTCGCCACTGAAAGAACTCTACAGAAGATGGTATCCCGCCACTAATTCATCCTTTATTTACATGTGCATAGTACTTGACACTGGCCTGGATTCCTCAGAGCCAGCTCTCGGAGTGAGCAGAACCCCCTCCTGTTTATCTGTCAGCCAGAGCTCCCTGATTGGACCAGGTTAACAGTTCCAATCAGGGAACTCATATTCTATGAGGTCCACCTAGCTGACCTTGTTACAATCATCGTGCTAAACATGGCAATGATGATACATCTCCTCCTGTTGATAACAGATAGCCACTTCTTCTGGAAGGTTGTAGCAGAGGAAAATTTGAAAGGTAGTTATCAAAATAATGTAGAGACCATTTAACAAGGTGCACAGGCTGAAGATGGGGAATGTGATTGAGAGACGTGGGGCTGACTATGAATGATGAATATCCAACCAAAACCTGTGTCCAACATCACCCCACATAAACACTGAAATTTCACAAATTGTCATCAAACTTAGTATCCCCTCCTTGAGATAGAGACTCCGGCACAATAATAACATACCACTGGGTGGTGCTAGAGAGCCATGCTTGATTGGTGTATGTTGACCAAGCTTTCGATAGGTCTCCACCTGAGTGGCTTTAAAGTAAAGGCTGAAAGAGGTTTGTGTGCATTGCATCCACTTGTTGGAAATAAAACAAGCAGAAAGCTGGGCATTTAACAATAGGATAACCAATGTTTGTCCTACACAGGCCTTAGTCCAATTGCCAAATTCACGGACGCATTTTTTTTAGCATGCTGAAGATTGGCATTAGGCCCCTTGAATATAATAACGGGAGACCACTGAATAATTCTATTCCAAACATAATTCCTGAAAGAAGTGGAGGGAAATGTAATTCTCCCCATTGTGTTGACCAATATTTATCATTTGACTAACATTAGTTAAACCTGGTCATTTATCACTTGGCAGTTGTAAGAGTTGGGCAATTTGGCTCCTAATTTCCAATGTTACAAAAGTGACTAAAGGATTTAATAGTGTGTAAAGTGACTTAGGACATATTGAGGTGCTGAAAGGTGCTTTCTAAATGCAACAATAGTTCCTTTTCTTCTTTTCCTTTACAACATGCAGCATAAATTGGAAAGACCACAATACCAGGCTTCCTTTCAATAACTTTTGGACACATTGAAGCGAAACCTAAGGTGGGCCAAAGACCTCAAACTAAAGTTTAGTGTGTTGTTATTATACAAAGTTTGAAAGGGCTAAGCAAATGATGTGGTAAAGGCTGGTTTGTAAACAAAACCAGTAGCATTGACATGATTCTAGATATGAGAAGTTGTATTAACAAGTAACTGGGGAGGATGGTGGTGTAGTGGTAACGCAACGGGATTATTAATCTGGGGTTTAGACTGATGGTGTTTCAAGTTCATACCCCACCCTGGTTGCTGGCAAAATTTAAATCATAGAGTCATACAACTCAGAGAAAAGACCCCTTGGCCCACTGAGTCTGCACTGACCTATCTACACTAACCCCACTTGGCCCATAGCCTTGAATGTTATGACTTTCAAGTGCTCATCCAAGTACTTTTTAACGGTTTTGAGGTTTCCTGCCGCTATTACCATCTCAAGCAACACACTCCAGACCCACACCAACCTCTGGGTGAAAATAACTTTCCTCAAATCCCCATGAAACCCCCTGCTTTTCACTTTAAGGGTGGTGACAACACAGTGTGGAGCTGGAGGAACACAGCAGGCCAGGCAGCATCAGAAGAGCAGGAACGTTTCGGTTCAAGATCCTTCTTTGGAAATGGGGAGGGGCAAGGGAGCTGGGGAATAAATAGAGGAGGGGCTGGACCTGGGGAAGGCTGGTGGGATGGTGATAGGTGAGTGGAGGTAGGGAGTGGTGGGGATTGGTCAGTGAGAGGGGATGAGCGGATAGGTGGGAGAGAAGATGGACAGGTTGTGTCAGGTCAAGGAGGCGGGGATGAGAGGGAGGGTTGGATATGGGATGAGGCCGGGGGTGGGGAGATTTTAAAACTGTTGAATTCCATGTTTAGGCCATTGGGCTGTAGGCTCCCGAGGTGGAATATGAGGTGCTCCTCCCCCAGTTTGCGGGTGGCGTCATTGTGACACTGGAGGAGGCCCAGGATGGACATGTCATCAAGGGATTGGAAGGGGGAGTTGGTCTCTTGTTATTGACCCTTCAACTAAAGGGAGCAGCTACTTCCTATCCACTCTTTCCATGTCTCTCATCATCCTATACACCTCAATCAAGTCACCCCCTCAGCTTTCTCTGCTCGATAGAAATCATCCCAAGCTTATCCAGTCTCTCTTCTTGGCTAAACTGCTGCACCCCAGGCAACATCCTGGTGAATTTCCTCTGCAACCCCTCTCCTGCAGGTACATTCTTCCTTTAGTATGGCAACCAGACTGCACACAGTATCCTAGTTGTGGCTTAACGAAAGTTTTGTACAGCACCTTCCTGCTCCTATAATCTAGGCTACAACTGATAAAGTCGTGTCCCATGTGCCTTCTTAACATCCTAATTACACATTCTGCTGACTTCAGGGATCTTTGGATAAGCAGCTAAAGATCCCTCTGATCTTCCTGGTATCTTGTTACTCATTGCTCTGCTGTCTTGTTATTTCTGCCAAAGTGCATCAATTCACATTTATCCAGATTAAATTCCATTTGCCACTGATCTATCCATCTGACCAACTTGACTCTATCTTCCAGCTAACAAAGACCTTCTTCCACACTACTAACTGCACAGCCAATCTTTGTGTCATCTGCAAACTTACTTGCCATCATCAAATATTCTCACATACATTGTTTATATATATCTCAAAAAATAAGAGAACCAGCAGTGATCCCTGTGCTACACCACTATTCACTGGCCTATAGTCACACAAACAGCCTTCTACCACTACACTGTGTCTCCTATCACTGAGACAATTTTGGATCCATCTGGCAAGGTTACCTTGGATAAATAAGCTTTTACCTTCTTTATCGGCCTCCCATGTGGGACCCTGTCAAAGGGTTTGCTGAAATCCATATAAACTACTCCAGCTCAATTGATTAACTCAGAATATAAAGCTAGTCTCAGTAAGGATTACAATGAAAATTATGATCAATTGTTTTAAAAATCCATTTAGTTCACAACTATCCTTTGATGAAGGAAATCTGCCATTCTTACCTGGTCTGGCCTACATGTGACTCCAGTCCCATAGCAATAGGGCTGACCCATAACTACCCTCTGAAATGGTTTATTTTCACTCCATTCAGGAGCAACTATGAATAGGCAATATATGCTGCCTTTTCCAGTGATGCCCACATCCCACTGACATTATCACTAAAATAAACCAGATGCAAAACATGTACTCGCTGTGCTCCTAGAAATTAATACTTTAAATATTAGAGAACACCATTGGCTAGGTATTAGCAGCAGATAGACGGTGGCTGATATTAATCTATCTCAGGCCTGCAAACTTTTTGTTTGCAATGATATCAATCAGCTAATCAATTCAATATTGTCAAGGGAGAGTAGAAATTCGAGCAATTTCTGGTGAAGTTGATCTGCCCCTGAATAAGGTTAATAACCATGTATGAAACTAACTTGGGCCCATTCGCTGAAAGACATTTCAAGAACTTGGTGATTAATTATCATATGTAGCTGATAGTGTTTGCTCTTGTGGTGGTTTGCACTCATCTTGAAAGACATCAACACGGCTAGCACAGGAAGCAAAACTGCATGATAACAGCCTGTGATGCTGCTTTACTGCAAACTCTTATTACACAGTAAAAGTGTGCAATGTGGAAAGGTACACATTGGAATTGATTAAGCTATAGCTTTCCAGCCTCACCAATACTGACGAGTTTACCTTCTCAAACAATGGTTTGTCAAGTTAAAAAGCACCTCCATCACTGCCAGGATTACAAATTCTTTGTTAACTCAATACCGAATATGGTTGCGTTGTTGATATTCGAGGTTGAAGGTCCAAGAAGATGCCAACTGAATAGTCAAATTGGGTTTCGGGCCATTTGATAAATTGAACTTTGGGATTTGAGTTTGGAATCATGAGATCAATTACTTCTGGCTGAAGTTTGATTTGGCAATCATACCTTTGAACTGTTTATAATCCCATGCTATATTACTGTCCTGAATCCAACATTGTTTGCCATTGAGTGGAGATAGCATGAAGGTGGGTGTGAGGAACGGGCGTGCATCACATTGATGTTGTAGGAGGTTCCTTGGTGACATTAGGGTTAAGAAAGATTGTTGAAGATATGCTACAGCAAAAGAAAAGACATTATTGTAACATTTTCCAATAAATAATTTTAGAAATAAACAATGATCTCCCATTTCCCATCAAATTGCTCCAAACCCTTTATGTTATAAATCTGCTCACTCCAACACTGTTCCCTATAATGCACCTTAATTGAGTGATATCTTGCAAATGGTGACAAAGCTAACCAGAGAAAATCAAAACTTTCACTCCCTGGTGCAAGTTCAATAAAACTGTAATAATCTTCTAACATCATAATTTACATTATTCAATTCCCACCTTTTACTTTCTTTGGACCCAGCAATGCAGGATCCATTATATTCCAACAGTATTTGATCATATTTAAAAATAAAGTCCTTCAATTCTTTTCTCTGTAGATCATGGATTCTCACTCTGCTCCAGTTAAATCAATCCCACTGTACCTGATCCAATCTGTTAATACAAGCATCAGTGTTCACTTAGATTAGGGTTTGCTCATACAAACCAATCCAATAAGTTGCAATAGGGGACCAAAGGCTCTCATTGAAAACTAACTAGGTTAGAGAGCAGAAGGAAAGTTGTGGTGGGTAGGTGGGATCACCACCTCATGGATCTGGTCCTGGGCCTGGTCAAAGTCTTCACTAAAAGGTCTAGGCACTGTGTGATCAATGAGGCCTGAAGGAGACTTATATCAGACTTGAAACGTTAACTCTACTTCTCTCTCCACAGACGCTGCTGATTTTCTCCAGTATTTCCTGCATTTTCTCTGCCCTTGTTATTCACTTAGATCCTGTTCTGATATGAGTCCAAGTACAGTGGTTCAAGACAATCTCTCCCAAGGTAAGTCGCACACACTACATTATGGAGCACAGATACTACTGAACTGAAGGTGGTACCTACAGCAGATCTGAATTCAGAAATGCGACATAAACAATGGCCTAATTTTAATCTCGGGTAAATGAGGTGATTAAGCGCAACATCACTCAGCCTGCTTGTAAACTGACCTCCCACCTAATCTGTTCCATTTCCCATTTTCTCAGTTACAATTGTCGTCTACGAATGGACATTTCATTCATGAAGTAGAATGTGAGCTGAAACTCCAGAGGGATTTCTCCATGGTTAGAGGCACCATCTTTTGGAGCAGACATTAAATCATAACCTATCTTCCCTTGCAGGCAAACATAAAGTATTCCTCAATATCGTTTTGCCAAAAAGCAAGGAAGAATTTCCCCCGATTCCTGATCAATATTTATTCCTCATCCACCATCACAAATCCAGATTGGTTGGTCATTTCCTTGTTGCTATTTGTGAACTCCTTCTGCATGTAAATTGGCTGCTGCATTTCCTACAATAGAACATTAACTATACTTCCCTACTGCAGATTGTTTTGAGATAGCCTGAAGGTGTATAGGTGCATTAAAAATGTAAGTCTTTCTGTTCAGGCTATACAGATACATTACCTCAAAAGCAGGAGCCTCAGGAGGGAGGTTGCTCCAGATTTTGGATTTTGACCAATTTTAGGTCATTTTGTTTCATGGCCACTTCAGGGCAATGAGTGTCAGATGAGGTTAAGGGTCACATGGAGAGTGGAGAGTGGAATAAACTGGTGCAGAAACAGGTGCAGATTAAACGAATGCTTGGCATGCCTTGCTCAATTGTCCAGCCAAGTTCATTTCAAATGAGTAAATGGATAAAAAACAAATGATTAATGGAACATTCTAACAACGTCCAGTTCTGAGACAACACCAGCTTTTAGGTAGCTGGTTTGTATTCAAATTTCAGTCACATTCTTTATTCTATTTCCAAAACAAAATATTAAATAATGATTGCACCATTATAGTGTTATTAATTAAAGCCATGAAGCAGTTTGGGACTTAAGCTTTGTTTAACAGTGGAATAGTATATTGTGCCTTCAGTGTTCCTTTCCAATAGTTCCGGACCTTCCATTCTTCCGCAAGCAATGCCACAGGAGATTTACTAGCACCTATATTTGACTACCTTCCAGTCTTATATTAAACATTATGGCTCAAACTTTTGTGCAGACAGAGATGCTCTCCATCTTTGAGGGATGGTGGATGGGGCACAAGTCCAAATTCTATTCCTATGATGGCAGAAGGGTGGAGAGAACAGGTTCTACCTTGCACATCCATAATTGTGGAGGCAACAGCACATGGTAAAGTACAACCATCTCAGACAGATCGTATTTTCATCAACAGGATATTAAAAACAGAACTTGTGGACACTTTAGACCTGGCTAGACAAAGTTCTAAAGTTCTGCAGCTCTTTGAAGAGGTACAGTGCCCTTGTGCAGCAGTAAGCGGCATATCTGGATATGAGATAACACGGTATGGAGCTGGATGAACACAGCAGGCCAGGCAGCATCAGAGGAGCAGGAAAGTTGATGTTTCGGGTCAGGACCCTTCTTCAGAAATGAATACCTTTCAGAGAGATAAGATGGCCTTTGGAATTGTTAAAAGTAGACTTGAATGTGCGTAAGAAGTCCATAAACACACTGAAACTGCCAAGCTCATTGAATCTGTTAGAAGACATATCTCATCATCTAGAGTTGAAATGTTAGCATGCCCTGTCCCCTCCATAGATCCTGCCTAACCTGCTGTGATCTCCAGCACTTTTTTTTTCAGTACAGATTCCAGCATCTGTTGTAATTTGCTCCTATCAGGCATTTAAATCTGTTCCCCTTTAAATATTTCACCCAAAAAACTGTCAGCAATGTTAAAAAATTGGTGCTCTCCATTTAATTCTGCCTGTTGAATAGGCCGCAGGTTTATGATTACAGGATTAGTGCTGCATGACTCACTTCAATCCTTTCATTATCTCAATTTCACAACTTGACACGTAGGACTCTGAATTAAATTCCCTGTTTTCATAGAATCCCTACAGTGCGGAAACAGGCCCTTTGGCCCAACAAGTCCACACTGACCCTCAGAGAATCCCATCCAGACCCATTCCCCTATAGCCCACCTGATCTACACACTCCTGAATACTACAGGCAATTTAGCACGGCCAATCCATCTAGCCTGCACATCTTTCGACTTTCGAAGGAAACCGGGGAGCCTGGAGGAAACCCACGCAGACACAGGGAGAATGTGCAAACTCCACACAGACAGTCGCCTGAAGGTGGAATTGAACCCAGGTCCCTGGTGCTGTGAGGCAGCAGTTAACCACTGAGCCAGCATGAAAATTCTTTTCATAAGGAATAAATGAAGTTAAATGTAATAAATGGGCATTTGGAAACAGTAAGTTCATGAATAAACCTTATTTAATCAGACCACGTGTCCTGAATTCTGTCCATGGTGAATACTGGGTTGGTTGGCATGGTAGGTTCACGGGCAAAACTGCTGGGTAGAGGGTCATGAGGCAGCATAAAGCGTAAAAATGTTCATTTCAGAGTGTTGATAAAGTGCTGTTGCAATGAGGCAGACTGTTAGCCCAACCTGCCTCGGATTCCCATTGGCTCGGAGCTCTTCCCAGAACTACCTACCATGTGTCCCTGGAACCGTGGCTCACTTGGGATGTAAATCTTAACTTCTAAAGTACTTCCTGTCCAGTCATGTTTGCAGAGCCCAAAGTTGTCCTGACTCTGTGCTGATAATCCGGGAGCAAAGATTCAGGCCTGGTTTTCAAGGTGTCAGAATGTAGTCTGGATTTATAAGTAGTCATCAATCCATGGACCACCACTCATTCAATATCATCTACTCACAGTTAATAGGCTTTCTATACTTAAATAGTAGAGGTCATTTTATACACAGCTGTACAAATGAAGCAAAATGGTCTGTTGTATATTGTAATTATATAATGGCACATGCTATTCAAATATAGTGTCTGACCAGCTCCATTCTAAGGGACACATATTGTCTGAAATAATTGCTTTCCTGGGAATAATACTCTGGATTCAACTTCAAAAGTTTGAAATTTCAATTTTATGAAATCATCTAAACTCTTCAGTAAATGCCAGCTCGATTACTCACTCAAATAATCTGTGATTTTAAAGTTTTCTCTCCTGGAAACAGTGAGTCATGCTCTGCTCAGTTTCCACAGGTGGCTGCTACACTCCAAACCATCTCTGTGACAGGCGTTATTTTTACTGTGTGTCTTTACTATTCCAGCAGGGGGCACTGTTGAATCCAACCCCCAACAGTAACATGAGAAGGCAAGAGGAGAAACCAGTCATGAGGAAGATGGCTGATTTTAGTCATCTTTCTTCTAATTTGTTATTTTGTCAGAGTAGAAATTCATCTTAGTCAATAACTCAAGGGTGGCCATAACTAACTTTTCTACACATTCTGCTACCTGTTTAGTAATCTCATTGTATATATCTGGCAGGGGTAAGATTTGAACATTGGATCGTCCTAGTTGTACTAACTCTGCATCACAAGAACCTCCCAAGCACTCAGCCATATCCTGCCACTGATTTCAATCCTGGGCATCAGTTGGGGAAATATGGCAGTTCCATACCATCCTCAGCTTGAAATCTTTACCTCTTTGTCTTTCTTACCCAATCCTCTACAATCTGAGTACCTCCAGAGAGTCAGAATTTCACAGTGAGATACGTTGGGACTTGAGGCTGGCTGTTGCCATAAAATTATTGTAACATAAGTGTTTGTTTTAGCTGCTAAATGTTTTCAACTTTCCCTCCTTTCCTCAAAGAAAGTTCACAGTGGATAGTTCAATTCACGGATGTGAGCAGTCATGTAGAAGCAGGATGACTGAGTTCAGCGGCAGCAGATCAAAGGAAGTCAGGAATTGTACTCCAGAATCCTTCCCTTGAACAATCAACATAGCAAAGAGAAATAATTGAATGAAAAAAAATCTGGTTTTCCTCTGATACTAAATTACTTAAATCCTGTTATTAAAACATTTTAATGCTTATCACTGGCGATATATATAAAGCGGTATGTCAGGATTGAAATTGTTTGCCAACGGCAATTAACACGTTCCAACACACAAAAAGCCACCACTCCTTCCAGAACACAGCAACATAAGCAATTTAATTGAATAGACGCAGAGTATGGTGGAGCAACTCAGTAGGTCTGGCGATATCTATAGAGAGAGAAACATTCCAGAGTTAGCATTTCGAGTCTGGTATGACTGTTCTTCATAACTCCAAATGAACAAGATGTGCTGCCACTAATTCCAATTTTCCAACATGAAGCTACACTTGAAGGCAACACAGGGCAGCCAGCATCTGATCATGTTGGGGTCAAGGTGTCTGAGGAAAACTGAGGCTATTGGGAATTGGATGAGGCTTTTCGCTGGTCAGGGTCATACTGTGCACAAAGGAAGATGGTTATGATTATTGGATACCCATTATCTCAGTCCCAGGACATCACTGCAGGAGTTTCTCAAGTAGAGTCGTAGGCCCAGCCATTTTACATGGAGACATAGAAAACAGAACTTCAAGCCTGCTCAGCCATTCTACATGATCATGGCTGATCATCCAACTCAGTAAATAAAGTACCGAAAGAACTGTGGATGCTGGAAATCAGAAACAAAACAGAAATTGCTGAGAAAACTCAGCAGGTCTGGCAGCATCCGTGGAGAGAAATCAGAGTTAGTGTTTCACGTCCAGTGACCCTTCTTCAGAACTGCCCTGGATTCCTTGGCTCAAGGAAGGGGAGAGTGAAAAATCTCTCATCCAACTCAGTACCTTGTTCACACTTTCTCCTCATGCCCTTTGATCCCTTTAGTCCTAAGAACTATTTCTAACTCCTTTTTGAAATCATTCAACATCTTGGCCTCAACTGCATTCTATGGCAGAGAATTTCACAGACTCACCACTCTCTGAGAGTGAAGAAATTTCTCCTAATCTCATTCCTGAATTGTCTGCTCTGTATCCTTAGACTGTGATCGCTTGCTCTGGATTCCATGGACATTTGTTTACTTTGTCTAGTCCTGTTTGAATTTTACACGTTTCTGAAATACCCCTTCATTCTTCCAAACTCCAGTGAATAGGATTCTAACTGATTCAATCTCTCTTCATACAGCAGTCTTGCCATTCCATGTTCAGCTGCAGTATCAATGATCTCCCCTTCATCGCGAGGTCACAGTGAGGATTTTTGCTGATGACTGCATGGTAGTTGACACCACTTGAAAATCCTCAGAAAAATTAGTCCTCCGTGTCCACATGCAGCAAACCTGGAAAACATTTATTCACGCCACACCAAAGAGAATTGAACCATCTCCTGCCAATATCATTCACGGGCATTATCATCAAGAGTTCCCAAATATCACCTTCCTAAGAGTTACCATGGATCAGAAACTTAACTGGAACAGACCTATAAATACTGTGGTTGCAAAATCAATTAGAAGCTTTGAATTCTACAGTGGGTAACTCCCCTCCTGGCACCCCAAGGCCTATCCACCACCTGCAAGGCATATGTCAAGACTGAGATGAAACACTCCCACTTCTCTGGTTGAGTTCCAGTGTCCAAGAGGACTAGAGCCCTGACAACCCTGCATCGCCCCACCTTTCTGCAAGCCCCCTCCATCCCCCACCTAAAATGTTCATTTATGGAGAGGCGATGGCCTGGTGGTATTATCGTTGGACTGTTAATCCAGAGACCCAGATAATGTTCTGGGGACCCGGGTTCGAATCCCGCCACAGTAGATGGTGGTATTTGAATTCAATAAATATCTGGAATTAAGGGTCTAACGATGACCATGAATCCATTGCTGATTGTCGGGAAAACCCATCTGGTCCTTTCAGAAGGGAAACTGCCATCCTTACCTGGTCTGGCCTACATGTGACTCCAGACCCACAGCAATGTGGTTGACTCTTAACTGCCCTCTGGGCAATTAGTGATAGGCAATAAATGCTGCCTAGCCAGCGACGCCCTCTTCCCATGACTAAATAAAAAAAAATTATATATCATGAAGTATGGATTAAAAAACAAGCACAGACAGCACGTACATAGAGAAGCATGATGTTTCTTTAGTTACAGAGAGGGCAGAATTATTGCATTTACGCTGATGGTCTGTAATTTCTCCTGAGTGATTCTATGAAATGAATCCATGTAATGATGGGAATGACTGACCAGCAATGCAATGGACAGAGCACAGGGAATAGGAATGAAAGACATACACTTCAGCTAAAACTGCGTGAAGCATGTTTTTGGATTAGAATTAAATTTCGAAGCCATTCTTCAATTGCACTGCAAGTGCTGCCAACTTCCAGCATGCTGATTCTCAAGGCTGGTGGTATCGGCTGACTATCAACAGTTTCGACACACCAAACCTTTAGGTTTAACCAACTCTCAGTTGCAAATCAAGTTTCCTATCAATATTAGCAGAACCCAGAAAGGAAACTGAAATCTAAATATTAATGTGATTACTGACAATAGTCTCTGATAACATGCTCAGTAACTGACAGTTCAAATTGCTTCATCAGTAACAAGAAGACCCATCCCATGGGCAAGGAGTTGGTGAGCCCTTTGACTGGATAGCCACATCACTATCACCACTGATGGTGAGATTGCTGCACAGCCTGGCCAAGATTCTTCAGGAGTGGAAGGATTGAAAGACTGGATGGCAAAATCCTCACTGTAACCACAACCTTCAGCAATCTAACAGCAGAAGAGGACTGCCTGAAAGTCTCCTAAGGGCTGGCCCAAATTGTGAATGGAGGAGCAGAGTGAACAAGATAGATTTGGTTACTTGTTCCAATTGCCAGTCTTGTCTCCCACAAGCTTGCTTTTCAAACTTTGCAAATCACAGATTCCCTCTTTGACTGCACCTCCAAGTACAGAAACTTAATTGGTAGAGCAGCAAAAGTGGAACTCACTGCAGTCCCAGTCACAGTTCTGTATTCAGTTCCTGCTCTCAGCACATGCAAGCTTAACTGACAGTCAAAGCGGTTTGCTGGGGAAAAAAAATCCTCCAAAAGTTGCTAGAGCAGGATTAACATTCATGCAGCTCGATGGTTCCTTGGTAGGGATCAAGAAAAGAATTGGATTAGTCAGTTTTAAAAGAAACTGTCTGCTTCTTTCCGCCCCTGTCCCCTTTCAAACTTTGCTGCCCAAGGCATTTACTTAATTTTTCAAGTCATTGATCTGCTCCTGATGGGTGCAGCTCCAGTAACTTTGAAGAGGTTTGACACTATCTAGGACAGGGCAGCTCACTTAGTCATTCAAAAACTGAAACATCTGGTCCCTGTGCAGTGCCAATGGTGAATATCATACACAATATACGCTATAGGAACTCATGAAACCGACTTTTGAATCCAAGCTTATGATCTCTACCCACCAGGAAGGCTCCCCCAACAAGCTACACACTGAACTGATTGGGAAATGGATCACTATTCCTTTATTTTCACCGGGTCAAATTTCTGGACTTCCCTTCCTAATAGCACTGTGGGTGTATGTACAGCCAGGCTGCAACATCTCATCACCGCCTTCTCAAGGGCAATTAGTAATAGACATGAAATCTTGGCCTTGCCAGCGATGCACACTTCCCATGAAAGAATGTAAAAAGACTCAGGGGAGTGATAAGGTACAACAGAAGCCACATTGCCTTTCTTCATGTACCCCCTTGGCAGTGCAAATTCAGTGAGTTAACCATCTAATTTTTGGCAACTGCTTAAATTTTCCATTTAACATCTCAGAGTGGGTGGACTTATGAGGGTCATTTTGATCTTCGCTGGTGAGGTGGTAATCTATTGTTTCAGCCTCCTTACCTCGAGAAAGATACTAGTGCTTTAAAGAGAGTGCAAGGAAGTTTCACCAGAACTGTTCCTGGGATGCAGGACTTTGTCTTATAAAGAGAAATTTGGCAAACTGGGCCTCGATTCTATAGAGTTTCATAGAATGAGAGGGGGACATCATTGAAATCCATAACATATCCATGGGTAGAGGCAAGTTAGTTTCCCATGGTTGAGAAGTCTAGAATCCTGAAGGGAACAATTTAAAAATGACGGATGTCAATTAGGATCATCATGAGGTGATTTTATTTTTGCTCAGAGGGTTGTGAATCTTTGGATTTCTGTATCCCAGGCAGTTGCTGAAGTTCAGCCTTTGAGTATGTTTAAGGTAGAGGTTGATAAATGTTTGATTATAAATGCTACAAAGAGTTATAAGGACAGTGCGGGTCAGCCATGATTGTATTAAATGGCGGATGGGCTGAATGGCCTATTCTGTTCCTGTTGGGTGATATCCTTTGTCTCTGACGTGACTCTCCCTTAGCTAGCAGACTCATATTTCCTTCTGCTTCACAAACAATCTAGTTTTTGCTGGCATTCTCTGAGAGGATTATTCTTCTGGACATTGGAAAAAATTCACTGCTGCCACAGCAACAACCTTCTGAATCACCAGGCAAGGCGGATGGAGACCCTAGTTTCACGCAAAGGTTGTTATCACGAGAAATGTAGTTCTCTTTTTGTCCTTTAATTTTTCATGGGATGTGTGTGTCAGCGGCAAGCCTGCCCTGATTGTCCTTGAACTGAGTGGCTTCAGCAGCTCAGTGGTTAGCACTGCTACCTCACAGTGCCAGGGACCTGTGTTCAATTCCAGCCTCAGCCGACTGTTGGTGTAAAGTTTGCACATTCTCCCTGTGTCTGCGTGGGTTTCCTCTGGGTGCTCCAGTTTCCTCCAACACTCCAAAGATGTGCAGGTTAGGTAGATTGTCCTTAGTGTCCAGCTAGGGGGATTAGCCATGGGAAATGCAAGGTTATGGGGTAGGGGTATGGGTGGGATGCTCTTCGGGGGGTGGTCATGACACAATGGGCTGAATGGCCTGCTTCCACACTGTAGGGATTCTATGATTTCAGAGGACAGTTATGAGTCACAGCTATTTCTGTGGATCTGAAGTCACATTTCGGCCTGATCAGGGTAAGGATGGTAGACTTTTTTTCTCAAGAGGGTAGATATGATCTGAATTGAATTTCTCAAATAAAAGACAGCACCACTGACAGTGCAATACTCCTTTCGTCTTCACTGACACACCAGCTGGGGTTAAGTTACATTTCACCTGATGACATTGATGTCTGACCTGGATGCCAGTTTGAAGAATGATGCAGTGGAGAGAAGTCAAACCAAATGGGCAATCCAATAATCCAGTGCCATAAAGCAACCAGCTGATTATGGCCAGTGACCTATCCAGTTATCCCAAACAGACTCACTGATTGATGGCTGAAGTTGGGACACCCACAGACACAAACAGAAACCTACAATAGATTCAGCATAGAAGATGGAATTAAAGTGGATGGTATCAGCGTATGAATTTTGACTGGCATTACAATCATTTAAGGTGCTCAGTTGAAGGTTTTCATGCCCATCTTGTACAACGTGATTGAAACCCATTGCTGATGATCCTGGGAAATCATTCCTATTTCTTTTCTATATTATGAAACCTTCCAACAATTTATTCATTACCTTGGATCTACCTGCTCTCATCAGCCACTCTGTGACCTAATGTGAGATGGGCAGCTGGGAATGTATGATCCCCACATTCCTCCCTTCCTCCAGTGGGAAAATACACAGCTAATAATGCACCATCTCCTGGCAGTATCAGTATCAGTGAGATTGCAAGCTCAGGACACATGGTTTACTCTTAAGGCACAAATGGATTTGATGCTAGAGTGCACTGCTACATAATGCAAGCAATTAAAATTGACCAATTCTGTAAAGTTATGCCAGCCTTGAATATACTTCCTAAGAAGAAGGTCTGAACTGCCCTCATCCAGCCTGACTTCCTCTGCCTGGCTGAGCTCGTCGTAAGCACATCCATGTAATTGCAGAAGGTGCAACACTTGCCCATTTACTTCCTCCCTCCTCAGTATCCACGGGTCAGACACACCTTCCAGGTGAAGCAGTGATTTACCTGCACTTCACTCAATCTAGTCTACTGTACTCACTGTTCACAATATGGTCTCCTTTGGGAAAACAAAATACAGACTGGGCAATAGCTTTGCAGAGCACCCATGTCATGTCCAGGCCCTGTTATGACATGGAACTACTTTCAGCACAGCCAACCCATTGTCATCTAATTATTGCCCCCATTATCAGCTTTTCTTTCTCTCTGGCTTGTCAGTCTATCTCTCTCTCACTCTCTCTGGACTGTCTCTGAGGTGGCATGGTGGCTCAGTGGTTAGCAATGCTCTCTCACAGCGCCAGGAAACTGGGTTCAATTCCATACTCAGGTGACTGTCTGTGTGGAGTTTGCACATTCTCCCCATGTCTGCATTGGTTTCCACCAGATGCTCTGGTTTCCTCCCGCAGTACAAAGATGTGTAGCTTAGGTGGATTGGTCATGCTAAATTGCCCATAGTGTCCATAGAAATGCAGGCTAGGTAAATAAGAGAAAGGAAATGCAGGGTTAGGGTAGGGGTGTGGGAATGGGTGGGATGCTCTTCAGACAGTTGGTGTTGACTTGATGGGCCAAATAACCTGCTTCCACACAATAGGGATTCTATCTCTGCCTATCCATTTACTCCACCCACTCACTGTCTTCAGCATGTATACTACCTTTTCCTACCTGCTATCAGTTCTGAAGAAGGGTCACTGTGTTCGCTCTGCTTTCTCTCCACATTGTCTCCAGCAATTTCTGTTTTTGTTTCCAATTTCTAACATCTGCAGTTGTTTATTTTAGTTTATATTTTATGGTGTTGGGTGAATGTACAAAATCCAATCAACCTTTTAATCTGTTCTGTTCACAAGAAAGATATTGCATTAACTGCAATAAAATCTTGCCTATAAATGCCTTCAGTGCAAGTAGAATTTAATGGATATTTAACTAGCTATAAAATCCGATAAGAGTTCATTCTTCTTGTAAGATGAGCATACCTGAATTAGGTCAAAAGGACCAGAGAACAGAACCTTTAATTCCTTCCCATTGACTGTTGGTCAGTGCATTAAGTATAGGAGTTGGGAGGTCATGTTGCGGTTGTACAGGACATTAACTAGTCCACTTTTAGAATACTGCATTCAATTCAAGTCTCCCTGCTATAGGAAGGATGATGTGAAACTTGAAAGGGTTCAGATAAGATTTTCAAGGGTGTTGCCAGGGTTGGAGGGTTTGATCTATAGGCTGGGGTTGCTTTTTCTGGAGCATTGGAGGCTGAGGGGTGATCTGATAGAAGTTTATAAAATTATGAGGGGCATGGTTCGGGTGAATAGTCAAGATCTTTTCCCCAGGGTAGGGGAGTCCAAGACTAGAGGCCATAGGTTTAAGGTGAGAGGGGAAACATTTAAAAAAGGACTTAAGGGGCAACTTTTTCATGCAGAGGATGGTACAGAATGAGCTGCCAGAGGAAGCGGTGGAGGTGGGTACAATTGCAACATTTGAGACATCTGGGTGGGTGTATGAAAAGGAACAGTTTAGAGGGATATTAACCAAATGCTGGCAAATGGGACTAGATTAATCTCGGATATTGTGTCAACATGGACAGGTTGGACCGAAGGGCCTGTTTCTGTGCTGTACAGCTCTATGGCTCTATGACCGAATGGTCTTTTTCTGCATTGTAACAATTCTGTCAACCTGTGATTCTGTTATACACATCCCTCTTATGCAAATTGGAAGCAGTCCATAGCAGATGCAGCCTCGCTACCTGTCCAGCTCATTACCAGCTGTTCCCTCTCTGACATGTGTGTTTTACCGGTCTGGTGTATTTTTGTGAGAGGCAAGAAATTCAGTGTGTCTGCAAACCCTGTCAACCTGTTTTTCCATGTGATCAAAACATTGCAAGCTTGAGGTGTAGGTACATGCTGAAGCGTTCAACAAACAAGAAACCACAAAGAGTTCCCCGTTTTGCATAGTCAGTAAGCACAACACTTACTCTTTTTTTCTCTCTGAGCCTTCCAGTTGAGGAATATCCCATGGTTTAATTTATGCTTTGTGTTGATTGGGCTTGAATGGATGACTCATGCTCACCCAATAGAACAGCCAGGCAAGTGGCTGCTATTCTCATGTGCTTAATGATGAGAGATTTGAGAGATGAGAGGTGCCAGGTTTGTGTGTGGTGCTGGGGAATGGGAGATTGAATTATATCACAGTACCAAATTGACACCTATCAGCAAAGAGATGCCTGGTTAGCCAAAGCTTTTAAGTGGGATGTCACAATTCTGTAGTTCCAGCAAAATGGATTGCTTCTCCTTTCCGAAAAGAAATTAATGAGCCAGAAGGGTTTTTAAAAAAGACAGTCAATGGTAGATTCCTTAGTCACCATTACTGGCACAAGCTTTATAATTTCCAATTAATTTTACTTTTTTTTCTATTATTTATGACATCTGTTATTGATCTCGGCACTGTGGTAGGGTGGCTTATAAAATTATTCACTGTATTTTTCAAATAAAAGGACATGTGACAATAAATTTCTATTCTATTCTAATTCAAATTCTAACTGTGCCTACAATGGGATTTCAGCCCACACCCCCCCAGAGTATTAGCCTGAACCACTGGGTTAGTTATCCAATGACAATGGGGCAGCACAGTGACTCAGTGGTTAGCACTGTTGCCTCACAACACCAGGGACCTGGGTTCAATCCCACCCCTGGGCGATTGTGTGGAGTTTGCACATTCTCCCTGTGTCTGCATTGGTTTCCTCTAGGTACTCCAGTTTCCTTCCACAGTCCAAAGATGTGCAGGGTAGGTGGATTGGCCATGCTAAATTGCCCATAGTGTCCAGGGTTGTGCAGGCTGGGTGGATTAGCCATGGAAAATGCAGGGTTACAGGGATGGGGTGGGTCAGGTTGGGATGCTCTTCGGAGGGTCTGTGTGGACTCAGCAGACTGATTAGTCTGCTTCCACACTGTAGGGATTCTATGATTCCCACCACCATTCCTACTTCCAAGGCTTCTTTTTTCCTATTTTCTCCCTAATTTTTGCAGTGGCTCAATTGTCTCAAGGACCATGATCCTGCTGTTTGGCCGTGTGAGGTGCACAGTATCACAGTCAATATTTACTCTGTTCTCAGTTGGTGGTTAAGGTGAAGGCATCTGGTTTCTAACTCAGAATTTTGAATCTAACTCCATAAGTCTGGCTCACATAATCCAGGCTGTTACCATTGTGTCCTTCTGAGAGAGTGCCATTTTTAAATGGGTCACTAACCTACTGCCTCCTACTCCACTGGGTGTGAAAAAAATTCCCACTTCAAAAAAACTAGTTTCCTGGCCAACATTTATTCCTCACAAACATCATGAAAGCAGATTATGTGGTCATTATTTCACCACTTTTTGAGGCAACTTTCTGTCCACAGGCTTCCTAGCTTATAGTAGTGACAGCACTTCAAAAATTTTTAGTTAGCTCTCAAGCCTTTTGGGATGTCATGAGGCTATGAAAATGCCATATATCAGTGCAAGACTTTCTTAACATATATTTTCTAACAGGAATGATAAGATATGTTCTGTTTCCCTTTCTAAGTCAAGAGAGCAAACTAAGATAAACTAAGCCAACAGAAGCTGGGCACTGGAGCAGAAGTGTGCCACGTGTTATGGTTTATAATCCACTTTTGGCCACTTGGTTATTAGAGGAACTGTCGTACTTGTTTTTATCTAAATTGTTAACTTTTTAAAAATAGTTTTTGACCATTACTCTCTGCATCATGCATGTGTTGTCAGTTGAAAGCTGGAAGGGGGAAGTGAATTTATCCATGACGCATTTTCTGCAAATAAGCATGTTTAGAACATACCGTCGTACCAGATCACACCTACTCCACCCTTCATTAGAATCATGATACATCTCTACATCAACTCCACAGTTCCAATTTATGCCCTTATTCCTCAATACTCTAGGGTCCAAAAATCTACCGATCCCTGTTCTAAATGTAATTTGTAAAGATTTAATGAATATGTAGATAAGCCGCAGAGGTAAGCTGTGATGTAACTTCGTCACACCTCACTGGAGTGTGCACTGGAAATCAAGCTCCACGACTCCTGGAGTGTTTTTTTTTAATTCATTCACAGGATGAGGGTGTCTTGGCCAGGCCAGCAATTGTTGCCCAGAGGGGGTTAGGAGTCAACCACATTGCTGTGGGTCTGGAATCACATGTAGGCCAGACCAGGTCAGGATGGCAGATTTCCTTCCCTGAAGGACATGAGTGAACCAGATGGATTTTTCCAACAATTGACAATGGTTTCATGGTCATCATTAGACTCTTAATTCCAACCCTTTTTTAATTGGATTCAAATTCCACCATCTGCTGTGGCAGGATTTGAACTCAAATCCCCAGAATGTTAGAGTCGATAAAATGTGGAGCTGGATGAGCACAGCAGGTCACGCAGCATCAGAGGAGCAGGAAAGTCAACATTTCGGGTCTGGACCCTTCATCAGGACTTTATCAACTCTCACTTCCAGCATCTGCAATCCTTACTATCCCAGAATATTATCTGGGTCTCTGGACTTAACTTCTATACTTAACAAGAATGACTTTTTGTTATAAATAAATAGGTAAACAACAAGAATTGTTGACATAAACATGACTAGTTTGAACTCTAAGTCCCTTATAAACCTTCACCTATACACAACACATACAGTCAAAAAGGAGTTGGTGTTTTTATGGGTGGAGGGAAAATCTAGGAAGGCAGGGTTCACTGAGATGCTATTTTACTTGTTAGGACTTGTTGTTTATTAATCTCTCTACACAGGTATCTTTCACTTTCTTGTAGCAGGCACAGAGTGACTGGTTCACAAATTGCAAAGTCCCTTAACTACTGGTTAAAAGCTATAGTTTACAGCTACCAGTGAAGGAAAATAAATTGGCTTTCTTAAGGCTTTCAGTATTAATGCAGAAACAAAGAAAGAGAGACAGATGCCACCTCTCTTTTCAAGTGGCCAAAAGGCTTCTGCCCATATCATTCACACCCACAAGCTGTTCAATTACCTACGAGCCTATCACTTAGCTGTAGGCAGGCAGAAGACCTTTATCAATAACAACCGATCACCATTTCACTGACCAATCAGCTTTTTGTTGATAGTGAAATCTCACTTTCTACATGTCCTCAGTGCCAGCTCTTCTACAGTAATCTACTCCCAATGGCAGTGATATAACTACATCTTACAACAAATGTTTGGTTACTTGCTTTTGAAAAGTGCAGCAATCCCATCTACAATCCACAACTGTTTTTAAACAGTTATTTTCCCATTTCAGTCCCTAATCCAAAATAGTGAAAAATAAAAAGATATGGCCTTTACACGGTGACCACAGTAGTTACACGCTGGAAAGTGTAACTCTACAGCACAGAGCATGCTAATCTGTAGCCTTCATATCATTGTTAATAAAAATATTATTTGAACACAGCCACCAGAAGCTTGGTGTGATCTTGACTGAAGATCTGAAGAATCCACAGGAAAACACCATTCATTCTCTGCCCTCTGAGACAGAGAGTTCCAAAACCTCACAACTTTCAAAGTGAAGACATTGCTCCTCATCTCAGACCCAAACATTAGTAAGTAATAGGTTCTGTTCATTATACTTTATGCCTAATAGTTGAAGGTAGTAAGGTAAACAGCAATTGGGTAATGATCAGTTAATTATGTAAGAACTGTTGTGGGGAACTGTTGGTGTAACAGTAATATCACTGTCCTAATAATTCGAAGGGCTCATGTTGTCATAGAATCCCTACAGTGTGGAAACAGGCCCTTTGGCCCAACAAGTCCACACCAACCCTCAGAGCATCCCACCCAGACCCAGCCCCCTATAACCCACATCCCTGAACACTATGGGCAATTTAGCATGGCCAATCCACCTACTCTGCACATCTTTGGACTGTGGGAGGAAACCGAAGCACCCAGAGGAAACCCACGCAGACACAGGGAGAACATGCAAACTCCACACAGACAGTCACCCGAGGGTGGAATCAAACCCAGGTCCCTGGCACTGTGAGGCAGCAGTGCTAACCCGTTTAGCCACCATACCACCCAATTGTGATAGTGTCCCTAGTTCTCAACCAGGAGACCTGGGTTCAAATGCCACTGCTCCACAGGGATGTAATAACATTTGTGAACAGGTTGGTTAGGAAATGTACGCAAGTGCTCTGTGGCTGAGCCTGAGTTCAAGTCATATTTTCTCTAGAGATGTATTGCAACACATTAAAACAAGTTGATTAGGAAAATGTCTATTTAAATATGTGAGGGGCTCCTTACTTGGCAGACAGTGGTCAAATCCTATCAGTCTTACAACATGCGTCATAATATGTTTGAAGAAGTTGGTTAAAACTAATTTTCATTTCGATGTGTGAGGGGCTCTTATGGTGCAGTCGTAGTGTCCCTACTTTTTTTAAAAAAAATATTTATGGGCTGAGGGCATCTCTGGCATTTATTGCCTTTCCCTAATTGCCCAGAGGGTAGTTAAGAGTCAACCACATTGCTGTTGATCTGCAGTTGCTGGTAGGCCAGACCAGGGAAGGATGGCAATTTCCTTCCTAAAAGTGAACCCAATGGGTTATTCCTACAATCAATTCATGCTCATCATTAGACTTCTAATTCCAGATTCTCAATGAATTCAAATTCCACCCTCTGCCATGGTGAGATTCGAACCTGAGGCCCCAGGACATTAGCTGGGTCTCTGGATCAACAGTCCAATAATAATATGACTAGGCTGTTGCCTCCCCCTCTCAGCCAAGAGACCTGGGTTCAAGTTCTACCAACTCCAGAGATGTGTAATAACATCCCTGAACAGGTTGATTAAATAGTATATTTTAAAAATCACAAACAGTATTTGGAATTATAAGACAATGCACCAATATCAACCTAATGATCTTTGTAGTGAGCTTTCAGGTGCAAAGGAGCAGTTTGCAACTTTCCAAAAACAAAAATAGTCATAGAGTCGTACAGCACAGAAACAGAGCCTTTCAGTCGATGCCGACCATAATCCCAAACTGAACTAGTCACATTTACCTGCGCTTGGCCCATATCCCTTCAAACATTTCTTATTCATATACTTATCAAAATGTCTTTTAAACGTTGTAACTATACCCACCACTTCTTCTGGAAAGTCATTCTATGTACGAACCACACTGTATAAAAAAATTGCCCCTCATGTCTTTTTTAAAACTTTCTCCTCTCACATTAAAAATATGCCCCTAGACTTGAAGTCCTCCACCCTAGGGAAAAGACACCTTCCATTCACCTTATCTATATTCCTCATTATTTTATAAACCTCTGTAAGGTCACCCTTCAACCGCCAATGCTCCAGTGAAAAAAGTCCCAGCCTATCCAGTCTCTCATTATAACTCAAACCCTCCATTCAAGGCAACATCCTGGTAGATCTCTTCTGGAACCTCTCTAGCTTAATAATATCCTTCCTATAACATATAACATACAATATATAACATATACATTTAAATGTGTGTATGAAGAAGAGTTTGTTTAGAGTGGACATATAAAATCTTGGTAAGAGATAAACAGTTTACACCAAAGTATTCTAGTCCCCATGTACTCTTCACAATTGGATTGGAGGACCTTTGACTTTGGTAGCGAGGATGGTTGACTAAAACTGAAAGATGGAGACTGAGATTTACTTTCAGATAGAGGGTGTGATTTAGAGGGTTTGTTTTGAGAGAAGGCTGTGAACGGAGGATCTTTGAAGAAAGATAGCTAAAATTGGGAATAAAATGTCAGGACATGACTTTACCCTGCTATTTTGTGAAGCACAATCTTATGACGTGGAAACTTACGGAAAATAAAGGTTGTGCCTCCATTGAAGAGAAAGCAAGGAATTGCTGTAGAACTTTCAGTTCCCACCAGAAACAAGCATCTGCAAAGGGGTTTTGGAACCAGAAGCTCAGCAAGCAGACAGTAAGAAGATTTCTGAACTTTGTAAAGTTGTTCACTGTACTCCTGTACTTTTGTACTTGAGTGAATGTGACAACGAACCTAATTCTAATTCTGATTCTAATTCTAAGATTTGGAATTACTCAACAATATTATGGGTAAAATCTACATGACAGATTATTTATCGAATCTCAGACTTTGATGAATTCAGAAAGCTGGGATGGTTCTGCCAGTGAAGAATACCTCATGGAGTTTGACACTATGTGAGAGCCCAGTGATTCCACTTGGAAACCCTTACGTCTGTAATGACCTTCACATTGTTGGTTTGAGCCAGGATGTATAACATAGATAGACTCTTGGTGTTATGGGGAGGCATTCATTTCCCATCATGTTCATCGCCCAAACAGGCGTATTAGCAGTGATACCAAAAATGAAGGATACAATGTTAGCAGCATTTCGAGGTTTTGAATGTTGGGTCCAAATGGCTGTAAGGAAGAATCACAGTTAAAAAGACTGAGGATGGAAACCGTTCTGACAGCTATAACAGATGGCAGGCATTAGGCATTCAGGGAAGCACAGAGAAATAACCAAGAGGTGGCTAATAGATGCTTCAGATATGACTCCAAGTATCAACATGTGCAGAATTGCCCAGAAAGGAATTACAGTGTAATTGATATGACATTCGACATAGAAGGTGCAGAGGGAAAGACAGTGAGACTGACTGATCAGATGGAATTGTATTGGTCACAAGAAGTTTCAGTCCAGTAATGAGCATCATAATTGTAGGTTGATTCAATTGTGCAATTCTAGGTAGTGGGTTTATATTGATGGTATAAGGAATGAGCTTGCTAGGGTCACATGGATTCATTAAATAAATATGACTGAAATAAAGGTCAAAGAATCTGATACTTTTACTGATGATAACACATTGAATTCACTGAAAGGAGCAACAATTTCATGTAAGACAGCGAGGTTAAGTCATAAATCTGTTCATAGTATCCAGTGAAATGCCTTTGTTCATAAGTCAACCTTGAATGAAAAAGGCCTAAACGATGTTAGAAATGGAACATGACAAAGCAATTGTGTTTAGGAGATCTGCAGATCTATACTTTACATTCAGGACATTCTTACATTCCCTTAACAAGGCCTATTATCACTTGGCAGAATGTTAAAGAGTATTAATGACATCTGGGAATAGGGATTTAACAGAAAAGAAATAAATTATCTCAAAGACTCAATGCTAATTTGAACATCCATCTTGTCTTTTGTTACAGACTCTGTTGAAGGAATCAGGGGTACTGGACGAGGAATACATTAAACTTACCAAGGATATCTATAAAAAATGTGACATTTGTTGTGTAGAGGAATATGACGCACAGTAGAACATCAACAGTTGTGACCGATAATAATTCTTCCATTGTCAAAAGATTTTACTTACACTGTAGTAATAGACCTTGTGGCTTGGGATAAAAATATTTCTTCTGCATTTTCTGGGCAAAAAGCTATGATTGTGCTGGTAAATCGTAATTTGTAGGTAAGCCAACTTAGATTATTCTAACACTATATACATAGCTAAATAACTGAACTGAACTGTACCAATTTATGGGAATGACTGACTACTACAGATCAACTCACTGAGAGCTGAACATAAGAAAGAGGCATTTCACACCAGAGCATCATATGTTGTGATTTCATCTAGATCTCTTAAAGGTATAGTGTCTTGTTGAGATCGGTGTGATAATGCAACAATGGTAAATATCAGGATGAGGCCATTTATCACAAATATTGGCATTAGCTTGGCATTTATGCCAAAACAGGCTAGTGAGCAGAGGGAAGCCATAATGGTAAGGAGATCAGGAAAGGCCACAAAAACTGGCTGAATGTGCAAAACAAGGAACAGAATTTGAGATCTATGGATTGGCATAAGGAAATAATAATGTGGAAAAATGAGGAACATAGTGCAATCTCAGAGAGTGCACCTAATGCTGCTCACAGCCCAAAGGAAAGTTGAAAACTGGTGAAAAGAATTCTGGCCAGAGGAGAGATTGCTTGTGTAGTAGTGGTCAGATAAAGACATAAACTGGGCTTGTAACTTCACAAACGTGAAAGAACTGGCAAGGGGTTCCTCAAGGAGCAGGAGTTTTGAATGCCACTCCCAAGTTCCTTCATGACATCGGAACATCTCAAAGGGCTTTCCAAAGATATGTTTTAGACGTATGCTCATTGTAGTAATCTCAAAACCGGGTTTGTGCGCAACAAAGTCTCATAAACTGTAAGAAGGGAATGAGCAGTTAATCTGCTTTAGTGACCTTTGCTTGAAGGATAAATATTGCACAAGTCAACTGGGGGAATCCCATGCTGTTCTTTGACATGGAGCATGGGATGTTTTGTATCTAAGTGCAGGGTTAGAATGGCTCTTGTTTTAATGTCTCTGTTAAAAGACCTCGAGCGGAGTTTAATAAGAACAAGCCATGGAGATGGTATTGGAAGTGGGCCACAAAGTCCTTGGGAGGGGAAACCATCAGCCAATGGAGATGAGGTGGTAGCTGGTATGTGTGTGAGCCACAGAATCACGTGTCAGGGGCAGGCAGGAAGGTGGTAAACCTCGAATACAGTGGCTGGCATCATGTTGTATGGTGCCATTTTTAAATGGCAGCTAGTCCTGCTTGCAATGGTTGCTGTGGGATTGTCTTGCAGTTGACAACCATTTTTGATCAGCAGTACAGAAGCATCAAACTTCAGCTGAACATGATAAAGGTCTGGAAATGCATGTTGTACTTCCTGCAGTGCACACCAGTCGAAGCAGAGAGATGCCAGTAACTCAAACTTTATAAGAAGAACCTGAGAGAATATCAAGGAATGCTTGACCATGGCCAAACTCTCCAAAGCAATGGGTGCCTGTAGATTCTTCTTTAGGCAGTCAGGGGACAGACCGAGATTTAGTTCCCTGCACATGGGAAGAGATGGATATCATGGTTAGCTGAGGAAGCCTGATCAGAGATTGCTATGGAAGCCATTGGTGATGGTGTCCTGCAGTGTGACTAATGTTGCATATAAGTCAATGGCCTCCTTCTCATGTGAACTGTGAAGATAAGCCTGGTCTTGAAATTTCATGTTAATGAAAGAAGCGGTTTCATGAATTAGCCAGGCTGGGGGTTGGGGGTGGGGAAAGGGGTGAGTGTGGGGTTGGTGGTGCTGGAAGAGTGTGAATCATTTGAGAGGGATATAGAAATAAATATCCTGGGAACAGTGTCTGCTGGGCAATGAATTATGTGGATCGTATGGTTTCATCTCACAGTAACAGTAAGTCCCTAGACCCACTCCTGCTGTACATGTACAAGGCCCAATCTTGAGGCCCTTTTATGAACTTGAAAAATCCTAGGCAATTAGGATGAGAAATTATAATTGTCTGGAGACACATTTTGTCCTTCTGCTTGCAGGAGTAAAGGACCCACAGTGCCAGGGATAGATCACACCTCAACAGAATTAGAGGCACTGAAAGTGGTGGGGAATCAAGGAGGCTGCACCATTACAGGGGTACAGAGGTGATGCCAATGAGAAGGACTTGGAAGTTGGTGTCACCCTGTGGGCACAAAGGAGACACATGATACACATAACAGTGAGGGTTTTCGCTGCGCCTCTGGAGCTAATTGTAGTGTAACTCCACATAGGACTCAGAATGGCCACAGTGGTGACCCTTGCATTCCAGTGCGAATGAGAGCGGGTCACATCGTTCACTCATACCATCCACCAGCACAGGTACGGTCATCTTTGTGTGTTTGTGATACAGCTGGTGTTTACAAGCAACGAGCAGGACACCAGACACAGACAAAGACACAGACACAGACACAAAGGCACAGGCACAGACACAGACACAGAGCCACAGATAGAAACTGACGCAGAGACACAGACAGACACAGCTGCAAACACAGACACAGAGACACAGACAGACACAGAGACACAGACGCAGATACAGACACAGACACAGACAGGCACAGAGACACAGACAGACACAGCTGCAAACACAGACACAGACACAGAGACACAGAGACACAGATGCAGATAGACACAGAGACACAGACAGACACGAACACAGACAGACACAGCTGCAAACACAGACACAGACGCAGACGCAGACGCAGACACAGACAGACACAGAGACACAGACAGACACAGACACAGAGACACAGATGTAGATGCAGACATGCAGAAACAGCTGCTGTATCTATGCTGCCTTTGTCTCTGAGTATCAACACCTTCCATTGCCTTTCCAGGAGAACAGGCCTCCCTTTAACAACCATGACTCCAAACTATTGTCAGGCAGGTCCCACAGCAGGTCAGATGACTTTAATTTCACCCTAAAGTTCCAAAACACAATAATTTCCTAACTCTCGCAGGTGTAACATGCGGCCGAGATGGATTCAGGGCTAATAGTGCACTGTGTCTCTGTGTCAGTGCTAGGCATTCTCACTAGTGGTAGCCATCATGTTTGAGAGATAACTCTTGTTGTCAAGGATCTACATAGTGACTTGTATGGCATGTAGCATTTTGCCAGTGGATAAACATGTTGTGATTGCTTCCAGAGATATTGCCCCTCAACTGGAGCATGGATCGTTCCTGAGCACCAAGGTGGCACAGTAGTTAGCACTGCTACCTCACAGGGCCAGGACTTGGGTTCAATTCCAGCCCTGGGTAACTGTGTGGAGTTTGTACATTCTCCCAGCGTCTACGTGGGATTCCTTCTGCCCCAGTTTCCTCCCACAGTCCAAAGATGTGCAGGTTAGGTGGATTGACTGTGCTAAATTGCCCATTGTGTCCAGGGATGTGCAGGCTGGTTGGGTTATCCATGGGAAATAAGAGATTATAGGGAGAGGATTGGGTGGGGGCGGGGGGTGCTGGTTTAGGTTTGGGTGGAATGTTGTTCGAATGGTTGGTGGAGACTTGATTGGCCGAATAGCCTCTTTCCTTACTGTAGGGATTCTATGATTATAGGTACAACCATGTTCAGCTGTGGTATGACACACCTTTGGCATATGGTGGGATTTGAACCCAGGCTACCTAACTCAGAGGTAAAGGCACTACCACTGTCCTACAACAGTCCACAAAGGTAAAGTTGCCATAGTCCTACCAGATCACTGGCTGCTCTCTCACGAGAGAGAGAGACCTATTGATGCAAACCTTTCACCCCTGAATTGAATAGAGCCCCTGTCTATTGAGGAAGCTGGAGGGCACGCAAGTGAAGTCATTGACATAAAATTTCAAGCATAATATGACTTCTTCAGAATGGTTTATATGAGGTTCAAAATGTTAACTCTGTTTCTCTCTCCACAGATGCTGCCAGATCTGCTGAGTTTCTCCAGCATTCTGCGTGTTAGATTGAGGACATGGGAGAGTCAGATTTGAAAACACAAGTGAGATGTTGAGCAGAAAACAGACAAATGGAAAAGATCGGATACATTTTTATCAATCGACACACATTGCATTTGTGAAATTTTATGAAATGAAAAGAATGCAATATTATGCCTATTCCAGTGGTCACCTTGTTGAACAAATTAATCTCTTTGTTTCCTGTACAAAACAGCTCCATTGTAGACAACACAGAGTGAAACCAGCACAGGGATTGTCTGCTAACTGAGAAGTTTAATGGGAGAAGCAGGGGGGCTTCTTCCCCATCCCACATAGATGCTTCTCGGGTCATCCTCAGATCATTAAGATACACTTTGTTAATGCAAGTTTTTTTTCTGAACAGTTACTTTCCTTTAGAGATTATAGGATAACAAACCAAGAGCAAAAACCCGGAATAATAGATTTTGCTTCACTTCTTAAAGATAAGAAATGAAACTAACATACGCACTGAGATGGATTAGTTTAGAAGAACCTTGACAGTTGACTAGAAACTGTGCTGTGCTATATGCTCTGGGAGCATAAGAATTAGAGTTAGGAGCTGAGATAAGCCATGCTACCCTTCAAACCATTTTCATTGCTCAACACGGTTATAACTAATCTGGTTGTGGTCTTAGTTCCATTCGCAGTCTGCTCCCAAATAACCTGGCTCACTTGTCTATCCAAAATCTATCTCACTCAGCCTTAATTAGTGATCTACTTTTATAGTCTGTAGAATTTACAATGCCTTTAACTACTGTGTCATGGGAGAAATTATCTCATCTGGTTTCCGTTCAATTGTTAACCTTTAAAAAATGTTTCTGACCACTACTCTCTGCCTCAATTGGAACCTAGAAGAGGGAAGTGATTTTAGCCATGATGCATCTGGTGCGTAAACTCAGAGCAGAAGGATCAAAGTAATAGATAATACCATATGAGCTTCTATATTGAATGAAAAATCCATAGGATCAGCTGAAAGATTTTTTTTGCCCTTGTGAGAGAGACTGGAATTAGGGGAGATTGTTTGAATATTTTCACTGAGAGAGTTGTGAGTCTTTGAGAATCTCTTCCCCTGAGAGCATTGGAGGGAGGCAAATTGAACATTTTTAAGGCAGAAGTTGATAGATTTTTGACTAACAAGTGAATCAAAGAGTAACAGAGGTGGGTGCAAAAGTGGAGTTGAGGCCTCAATCAGATCAACCATGATCTTACAATGAAGGGTATAGGCTCAAGAGGGCTGAATGACCTAGTCATGCTCCTAATGCATATCTTCATATGTATTAATATTCTGTGACTCTTCACATAGTGGATAGAAGTGTCTGTGGATGTGAGCTGTGGGACTTGATTGGCTGAAGAATCTTATAAAGGCTGAATCCACTTGTATTGGAATATTAGTTAGTTTGTAGAGGGCTAGTTGGGAATGTGAGTTGTAAGGGTGATGCAAAGAGGTTTCAAACATAGAAACATAGAAAATAAGAGCCATTTGAGCCTTTGAGCCTGCTTGTCCTTTTAACATAACTGTGATTGATCCTTTAACTCAGCCCCCTGTTCCTGCTTTCTCCTCATACCCTTTGATCCCTCTGGCCCTAAGAACTATAGCTAACTCCTTCTTGAAAACATTCAATGTTTTGGCCTTAACTGCTTTAAGGGGATTTGGACAGCTTGAATGAGTGGGCAAGGACATGGTACACGAGATATAATGTTGCTAGGTTTGAGGTTATCCACTTTGGTAGGAGAAATGGAGGTGTTAAGTGGTGAGAGATTGGGAAGGGTTGTTCATTAGTCATTGAAAGCTGACATGCAAGCACAGTAAGCAATAAAGAAGTCAAATGGTATGTTGGCTTTTACTGGAAAAGAACTGGAGTACAGGAACGAAGGTGTCTTGCTTCAATTGGACAGAACATTGGTGAGACCGAGTGTTGTGTCCAGTTCTGATCCTCTTACCTAAGGAAGGACATACTTGCCATAAACTGAGTGCAGCAAAGGCAAGTTCATCAGACTAATTCCTGGCTTGGTAGGATTGTCTTATGAGGAGAGATTGAGGAGACTCAGCCTTTATTCACTTCAGTTAGAAGTATACGAGGTGACCTTATTGAAACCTACAAAATTCTTAAAGGTTAGATATGGAGAGGAGGATCTCTCTAGCCGCGGGCTGTGCAGATGGAGAAAGAATGGGAGGCTGAAGCTCTGTGATTGCAATGTGGCAAAAGTGTCATCAGTGAAATGAGAAATGAGAATGCAAGAAAATGTAAGACGCAGGTTTCCAACCTATAAGGCCTGTCCCAGCAAGTCTGCTCTGCAGCTTTGCTGCAATTTTCAGACTGAGCCTGGCTGGAGAAAGGGATCAAATCAACTTGATAATTATGCACTTATTATTTCTATTTAAATCCACCCACATACAGAACAGATACCTACTTACTCACCAGATATATGCAAATGCAGTTTCTGGGAAAGTCCACATAGTTCCCTAATTTTGGATTCCATCTGGACTTTGCTGAGAGAATAACTTTTCATATATAGTTCTCCTGTACCCTTTGACATAGTGAGTGGTACTGTGTGTGTGTGTGTGTGTGTGTGCGTGCGTGAGCGCGCGCGTTGGGCTAATTGAGTTGATTGGGGCTTCAAGCTTTAATTGCTCTGGGAGTACTAACCTACATTGGTGCATTCAAGTCCCTCACAACCACAACTTCCTACACCAGAAACAGAATTGGTCCCACAGAACCAAGTCCAGCACTAGCAGTAAATCAGGAAAAACAAAGCAAACTTCGTTCTTTCATACCGATTACTGTTGAGTTTTACTTTTGAAACAAGTATCTCCTCTAAGAAGTCCAAAGATGTGCAGGTTAGTTGGATTGGCCATGCTAAATTGGTGTATAGTGTCCAGGGATATACAGGGTAGGTGGATTTGCCATGGGAAATGTGGGAGTACAGGGGTAGGGTAGGGGTGTGGATTTGGATGGGGTGCTGTTTTAAGGGTCAGTGCATACTCGATGGGCCAAATGGCTTCATTCTGCACTGTAGGGATTCTATGATTTCCTCGATAATTTTGTATTGAAAAGAAATCCTCATATGATTCCCCAGAAAATACTTGGTAGAGGTTCCTAAACCTAACCTGGGAGAGGGCTTAATTTTCATTGGTATGTTTGAAGCTACCTGAGAGATAGAGGTTTGACTTCTTAACTTCAAACTAGTAGAATCAACAATCTGAACCTATTCTGGTCACAGTCGACACTAAAAACCAAACTGAGCACAACAGAAAGAAAAATTCCTATCTTTTGACCTGGAGTATTGAGTACAGTTTTTAAAAATATATATTTTTCCATTGTATGCGGGTATACCCATCACTAATTGCCAGGGACAAGGTGGCAGTGTGCCACTTTCTTGAACCACCGCAGTCCTTGGAGGATAGTTAAACCAACATTGCTTTTAGGAAAAGAGTTTCAGCATTTTGACCCTATGATAATGGTCTTTGGCATCCTTAGCTGGAAGCAGATAAACTTGCCATTGAGGAAGAGTACAAAACTTCACCAGACTGATCCTTGTTGGGACTGTCCTATGCAGTGAAATTGAAAGTTTGGGCTGAGAATTCTTTCACGTTTACAAGATTAAGTGGCGATCTTCTCATTGAAGCGTACAAAACTCTTACAGAATAAAAACCGAAAGAACTGCAGATGCTGTAAATCAGAAACAAAAGCAGAAATTGCTGGAAAAGTTCAGCAGGTCTGGCAGCATCTGTGAAGAGAAATCAGAGTTAATGTTTCAGGTCTGGTCCCTTAAGGGTCGCTGGACCCGAAATGTAAACTCTGATTCCTCTTCACAGATGCTGCCAGACCTGCTGACCTTTTCCAGCAATTTCTGTTTTTGAAACTCTTACAGAGTTGCCCAGCATAGGTGCAAGAAGGATATTTTGCCTGGTTTGAGAGGTCTAGAACTATGATACGCAATGTCAGGACAAGAGGTCAGCCATTTTTGGAGTGAGATACTGAAGAATTGCTTGACTCAGTCAGTGGTTAGTCATTGGAATGCTCTACCCTAGAAAGGCTCAGGCATTGAGAATATCCAACACACAGATTGATAGATTTCTAGATGATAAATATATCAATGGATTTAGGGATACTGGAGGCAATTAGGTAAAAATGACATTGGTGTGAAAGACATTATTGTTAGCAATATTAAGGACACCTAGATGATAGTTCTATCTACTTTGAGATCCAGAGTTGTTCTCCCACCCAAGTCAGTCAACGTTAACTCTTTTAGAGCCTTATACCTATGATAATCATAACAAGTTGCCATTATCTTAGTGGGCAGGAGACAACTTTATGGCTGGGTCCATTAGACAGTGGTCCACATGTTACAAACTTGAGGTCCTGCAAGAAAATAAAATTTTGTCAAATGGGTCCCTGAGCAGACTGACAAAAACACTTGGCACAAGGCCTCATCACCAGAACTTTAAAACAAGCACCAACACAGCTTGGATGGTGGAACAGGCCCCATTTGATCCTTCCTGCACTCCATTGTTACACCCTGTGCACACTGACTTTGGTAGAACTGTGATGGGGAGGAAGCCATTGCTAAATCCTTGTGGGATGCATCTTTATAAAACTGGTCTAAAAAGAAATGCAAAGGTTTATGTCAGGTCCATCCTGAGCAGCTCTGTGATTCAGAACTGTGCTCTACTGTATGCTATGGGAACATAGGAATTAGAGTTAGGAGCTGAGATAAGCCATGTGTCCCTTCAAACCTTTTCCATCATTCAACATGGTTATAACTAATCTGGTTGTGGTCTTAGTTTCATTTGTAGTCAGTTCCCCATTAACCTGACTCACTCATCTATCCCAAATCTATCCCACTCAGCCTTAATTAAATTTAAAAAGCCAGACTCTCCTGGGAAAGAGAATTGTCTTCAGTGGGATATGACGTTCTCCTTATCGTTATCTTCAACATCTTTGAACACTATCATTTTAATTCCAGAGTATTTTAATTATTTTATTTCCATAATAATATATTTTTCAGTTTTTGTTTTCCTCATGGATCATGAACCTCACTTTCTTCTTCAATTTCCATGCATTGCTCTCAAGAAGTTGATAGTTCCTGCTTTGCTCAGTGAGCTGAATATGTGCAATGAATTCAAACAAACATTAAGCAATCTGGAATGCTTTGAGTTAATCAAGGTTTCTATTTGAGTTGCAAAAGGAATTATCCATAATTTAGATATCGGCAACAATGCCAGAACAAATCAAATCACATTATGTTTGTTTTATGACTGCCACACTTTTGCTTTATTTTCATTCCTCCTTCAGTTGTTTTTAATTTTCTGTTCTATTTCCCATTTCAGCAATGCAGCCTTCTCTCTCTCTATCACAAACTATTGACCTCACTTTTTAATGGCAAACTGCAATTTCCATAATAGAGTGACTGGTATGACAGAAATAAGGACAATGTCAGCACCATTGTTTACAATGCCTGACAATTGTAATATTTGGCTTCCAGTTCCAGTGAGATAAAATCCTGGGCCATGTTTACCATGCCACAGAATTACGGAAATTCGGGATGGCAGACTGACTCCCGTTTTTGTATCTGATGGTGGATTGGCATCTTTACTGATCTCCTGAAGGGGCTGAATTTTCTCATGAGTGATAGGAATCAGACATTGCGACTACTTTGGGCTCCTGACCCCATTGGTGCCTGATGTCTATGTTACACCACCTCTGGAATAACATGAAAATGTCTGTGACTGCTCTATGATGATCATTACACCTATGCTTTATCCCTAGATAAGTACAAAAGAAGCAAGTTTTTGGGTCCAGTTTTACCCAACTGTCCAGAGATAAAAGAAACACATTGGGCAGTATCTTATAAGGGTGTGAGCAGCGTGGTCTATGGTGAGATAACAAGGTGCAGAGCTGGATGAACACAGCAGGCCAAGCAGCGTCAAAGCTGCAGGAAAGCTGATGTTTCGGACCTAGATCCAAACGTCAGCTTTCCTGCACCTCTGATGCTGCTTGGCCTGCTGTGTTCATCCAGCTGTACACATTGTTATCTCAGATTCTCCAGCATCTGCAGTTCCTACTATCTCTGGCCTATGGTGAGATTGTCATAGTGTCACATGAGGAATCTGGTGAGGCCTACCTTGATCTTGGGAGTATCTTGTTGCATCTTTAATGTATTTGCTGAGTGGTGAGGTGCATTTCTCACTAGGCAGTGGCAAGTTGTCAGTTAAAAAGCATTATTGGTTGTTAGATGCCTTATTAATGCTGCAACTTGCCTCATTAATGTTTAGTTTCCCATCTTAAGGAACAAGCTAGACATGGAGAATTTTCAACACGGAAGTCAGAGCATGGACTTACCAGTTCCAGCTCACTGCTGGCTGTGAGGAGCCTCCATGTTGCTCACCATTCAATGAAAATGGTCCACAGGTTCCAGCCTCACTTACCCCTCATTCATTGACATCCACCAATCCTTCTCCAACCCACTTGCAGCACCTCTCCAGTGCAGGGTCTGGGAAATACGGCCTGCATTGCAGGGTCTGCTGGCAACCAGCATAGGAAGGCTGCTGCAAGGACATTTTGCACTCATGTCAGGCATCCAGCACACTAACTGGACCAGGCTACACCTCACTGAGGCTCACTTACTGTCTTGGCACTCACTCATTTAGCATCTACCACACACTTACAGCATCCACGCCTGGCCTGGCTTGTTAGCATGTTGGCACTATATCCAGAGCCAAAGGCTATCAGTACTGCTATATATCGACATGCTCTATGGCGCAGGCACACAGACTGGCTGCTTGACAGTAGGGATCAAGTATAGGGTGGGGTATATTTTGATATATATGGCACACTGAACGTCAAATCTAACAGCTACAACATGTGCCAGCTGCCTATGCGGCAAACATACTTCATGCCCTTTCAACCAAATGGCCATGTTGAAAAGTGAGTAGGGACCAGTCCTCAGTCTGACTGGGTGTGGGGACAGGGGAAATGGGGGCCATCAGTCATGGGCACAGTCCACATATAGTCAGGGGGTTTGGCCACAGTCAGTTGACTGCTTGGGTTACTCTGGTCAGGGGATCTGTCCGATTGCAGCCTGGGGAATGGCAAATAGTCAGTCCCAAAAGGAGCAGCAGCAGCAGTTAGGGGGAATCATATACCGTCAGCCAGGGAGCACCCACCACAGAGGTGAAGGCTCTCGCTCAGTCATGTTTATCAACATCGGTTTGAGGTCAGGGGCAAAGACAGCCTGGGTGCCCATTCATTGATCATAAAAGAGGGAGCAAGGGAGGGGGGGAGGTGGTAAGCTGTAAGGGCAGCATGGAGATCACTGCCAAAAGGGAAGGGGGAGTCAACGCTGGGAGTAGATAGTGGAGGCATTTGTTGAAGTGGGAACAAGGGGGCAACTCAAAGTTCTTGAGGAGGTATTCAGAGCAGTCAGAAGGGTATGGAGTGCTACAGGATAGAGGGATTATTGACAGTGACTACCACTGTAGCCTCCATGGGGGGACCATAAAGGAGTAAGTAGGCATGAACAAAGTGTAATGCCAGGGGTCAGGGAGGATAGTTGGAGGTGAAGTTCAATATGATGGGGAATGGGGTGGGGGTTAGTTGGTGAAACGTGCTGACAGTTGACTTGAGTTAAAAAGGGAGATTTGGGAGAGGGGATAACTGACGCCCAAACAGATCCCGGTATTGACATCATCCATCACAAACTGCCATCACTGGCTGCTCTCTAGATGCGCAATGATACTCGAAAATGACTGGGATTCTGTTGGCAGAACCAATGTCTGTCTGATGCATGGGATCCATGTCTGCTGAATGTTAGGTCGCTGTAGGGGCAAATACCTGAAGAAGGCATTTGCAACTGGCAGCTACGGTCAATTTGCAATCATTTGAGCCCATTGACTCCATCTATACTTCTCCCTGCCTTGGAAAGGCAGTCAACATCATCAAAGACCCCTCCCACCCCAGTTATAATCTCTTCCAACCTCTTCCATCAGGCAGAAGATAAGCATAAACACACGTAGCAAAGTGTTCAAGAACAGCTTCTTCCCTGTTATTATTAGACTTCTGAATGGACCTCTCAAATTTCAAATCTAATGTTGATCTTGCTTTTTGCACACCTTCTCTGCAGCTGTAACATTTATTCTTCACTCTGCTCAATCATCCTATGATTTTTGTATGGTATGATCTGCCTGTACTGCACGTAAAACAAAACTTTTCACTGTACGTAGGTACACGTGACAACAATAAATTAAATCAAATCAAATCATCATCCATGTGCAATGAATGCAGGGTGAATCTGCTTTAGGTTCAAATGCTGATCAAAGGCAATTTGGACCATTTCACTGGTCTTTGCAAATCATCTCTTGAACATCAGCATCTCCAGAGGTTAGTGGCAATGACTATAAAGAGGAGAATACCAGTTAAAGGTGAGCCATTACTAGTGCAACTTCCAAGGATGCTGTGCCAGGCAAAAGTATCACTTCATCATCTGTCCTGTAAGTTTAACCATGATTTGTACTGAACGTAGTGAAAAATGAAATGATTGATATGGGCTTGGGATGGGAAGGGAAAAGAAGCACAGCAAGATCTCCCTTTTAGTGTAACGGATCATTCAGTCAACCAGCATGGCTCCTTCACAAGGTTGGTGCACACATTGAGACTGTGGCTGTATGAAGGAGACATGGCCCTCATTATCAGGGTGTAGCATATCTCACTATGTGGAGGGGTGTGCACAGCTCTCATCTACATGATATGTCACCACTGACTGTTACAAGATCTATGAATCTAAGTCACTTCTTATGTCCCTCAGGTAGGTCCTTTCCAGCAGGAGTCCAGTACCCAGCTGCTGATTTGATGCTGGTGGCTGCCCTCCTGAGAAAGTGAAGGTAGATGCAGGATGACCAGGGCTGCAGACACACCCAGCAGCACAGCAGGCTGCTGTGGAGGGGGAGGACCAGCGAGCTCAGGAAGAGGTCATGGTCACAAGGCCCGTCAAATTGCATGAGGTGCACTAGACTTTATCTGCCCCAACTCTGATTCCTGGGGATGAGCAAGGCGCGCTGTCAATGCAGTATCCCGGAACTGTGATGGAACTGTGCCAGATGCTGCAGTGGGACCTGAGGACTGCAGGAGTGGACACCATCCTTTCCCAGTGACTGTGAAGGTGACAGTGGAACTGAATGTCTACGCAATTGGCTCCTTCCAGGGAGCAACAGGTGACCAGTGTGGGATCTCTTTGTTGTGTTCCCACAAATGGATCATGACAGTGACTTATGCCATCTATACAAGATCATACCAGATCATTTCACTCCTCCATGACAAGGTCAGTGCTGCAGCCTGGGGAGTAGGATTCAGAAACATAGCTGGCTTTCCCCAGGTGCAGTATGCCATCAACTGGACACACCTGGCACTGAGAGGGCCATATCGCAACACTCTAGAATTCATCATCAGGACAGCGTCCCATTGGATTAATATGCAGGTGATCTGTGATCACTATCACCACTTCCTAAAGATGCGTGCCTGCTCCCCTGGCAGCCGCCAACACCTCTGTGTCCAGGAGTACTCCAGTGTACTTGGTCCAGGTGCCTAACAAGACTGGGTTATGGGGAACAAGATCTACCCAATGTTAACACATTGCACAATCCCCTGGCTGATGCACAGCACAGATATAATGCCATCCACAGCAACGGGTGTGAGTTGGTTGATGTAGTTGGATGTTACCAATTCTCCTTTGTCTTTGCATTGTTTTGAGCCTATTAAGGAGAGAGGATATACTGATAGAGTATCTACAGAAGAGGCACTGTTCTTAGATAACAAGGAGTTTTATGCATGATAGAAATAAGTACAATTACATTTGGTCAGGAATAATTACCAAGACCATTTGGAGATGCTACAAATACAGCTGTTCCCTTCAAAAGCTAAAGCAGAAATCTTTGTTTGTACTACAGACTGTGGGTGATATGAACAGAATGAATTGGAACCAATGTGGCATAAATATGAATCCTTTCAGAACCATCATTGTCCTCTCTAACTTCGCTTCTCAACCATTGTTTGACCTGTTCCTGTTTCTTGGGAACTTTTTGAGAATATATAGTGAGTATATTTTCCTACAGAAGGGGAGGCAATGGCCTAGTGGTATTACTACTAGACTGTTAATCCAGAGACCCAGATAATGTTCTGGGGGCCCAGGTTCAAATCCCACCACAGCAGATGGTGGAATTTGAATTCAATAAAAATGATGACCATGAATCCATTGTCAATGGTCGGAAAAGCCCACCTGGTTCACTAATCCCCGAAAAGGAACACTAGTGAATGTTCATTAATAGGGAAGGAAAGTGCCATCCTTAACTAGTCTGGCCTACATGTGACTCCAGATCCACCACAATGTAGTTGACTCTTAACTGCCATCTGGGATGGGCATTAAATGCTGGCCTAACTGGACAGTGCCCTCATTCCATGAATGAATAAAATAAAACAAAATAACAGTGATACTCTTCACAGGCAACCCACTGGTTATGAAGCACTTTGGGGTATCTTGAAGATGTAAAAGTCACCTTGCAAATGCATATTCTTGCTTTCCTTCCTCATTTTGCATCCTGAGACTTGGAATCGCCAGTGTTACAATGGTAATGGGTCAATATCCCAGAACTCCCACCATAATGACATTGCACATGTATTTGTGTCAAATCAATTGCAGTCATTCAGGAAGGCAGCTGACCACCACTTTCTCCAGGACAAGAAGGCATTGGTAATAAATGCTGGCCCAACCAACTACATCCCATAAATGACCTTTTTTTTAAAAAATCAACTAACCACATTATCTCAAGGAAAACAATGTTCCCTCCTGAGATACGATAGCTAGTTCTGCACATACTCAGCTCATTACAAAATTTGCTGCCATTCTGCTCCCTTCCCTTCACGACAAAAACTCATTGAGTAACCCTTATGTTGAAAATGAAACAGAGAGAAAGAAACTTTGAATAAAGCAAGATGATTGTTTTATTGCCTATTAAAAGGAAATTTCAAAATTCAAAAGTGACTTGTTCGTTAATCTTTAACCCCAATGGAATTGGGAAGTGTGAAAAACACAGTTGTGCTTTTATTCAAATGTAGTTTATTAATTCAATGGTTTGATAATGAGCATAATAAAAAAAGATTAAGTTTCAAGGACCTATGATGTGTGGCATGTTTTGTTATCCTGGTTCATTCAATTTTAAAAATCCAAAGTTCAATTCAAATTGACCAAACATGGTCTCCAACTCATTCCATTGAATGTTACCCTAACACAGCTACCCTTCCCATTCTCAATCTACATAAAACCATTCCCGGGAATTGAAATGAAAACAAAGTTGCTGGAAAAGCTCAGCAGGTCTGGCAGCATCTGTGACAGAGAAAACAGAGTTAATGTTTTGGGTCCGGTGACCCTTCCTCAGACCTGATGGTGGCTGGGAAAGTGTCAGTTTATATGCAGAAAATAGGTGGGGTAGGGAGTAAACGATAAGATAGAGCCCAAAGAGAGAGAAAGATAGTTGGACAGACAAAGGAGTTGCTAACGATTCGGCTGGGAGGGTGAGTAGTTGTTAATGGGGACTGTTAGTGACTAACAACAGGGAGTGTGTAATGACTATGTAGTAACAAGGCCTGGTGTGTGGGGTAGGGGGCTGGGACATGGGAGAGTTTAGGCCCTAAAATTATTGAACTCAATATTGAGTCCAGAGGGCTGTAGGGTCCCCAGGCAGAAAATGAGGTGTTGTTCCTCCAGCTTGAGTTGGGCTTCACTGGAACACTGTAGCAAGCCGGAGACAGAGATGTTGGCCAGAGAGCAGGGTGGTGCATTGAAGTGGCAGGCAACAGGTAGTTCAGGGTCTTTTTTGCGAGCAGAACATAGGTGTTCTGCAAAGCAGTCGCCAAGTCTATGCTTTGTTTCCCCAGTATAGAGGACACCACATTGTGAGCAGTGAATGCAGTAGACTAGATTCTGGGAAGTGCAGGTGAAGTGTTACTTCACCTGGAAGGTATGTTTGGGCCCTTGGATACTGGGGAGGGAGGAGGTAAATGGGCAGGTGTTGCACCTTCGCTGGTTATAGGGGACGGTGCCGTAGGGCTGTGGAGAGGTGTTGGGGGTGAAGGAAGTGTGGACCAGGTGTCCTGGAGGGAACGGTCCCTGTGGAAGGCGGACAAGGGAGGGGAGGGGAATATGTGTTTGGTGGTGGCCTCTTGCTGGAGGTGGCGGAAATGGCGTGTGATGATCTTCCGGATGTGGATGCTGGTGGGATGGTAGATGAGGATAAGGGGAACCCTATCGCTGTTGCGGGAGGGAAGAGAAGGGGTGAGGGCAGAAGTGCGGGAGATGGGTCAGACCTGTTTGAGGGTCCTGTCGACAATGGAGTTAGGGAATCCTCAGTTGAGGAAGAAGGTGGACATTTCGGAGGCTCCCTTGTCAAAGTTGGCCTCATCTGAACATATGCAACGGAGACGGAGGAACTGAGAGAATGGGATGGAGTATATACAGGAAGTGGGGTGTGAAGATGTATAGTCCAGGTAGCTGTGGGAGTCAGTGGATTTGTAATGGATATTAGTGGCCAGTCTATCCCCAGAAATGGAAACAGAAATGTTGAGGAAGGGAAGGGAAGAGTCAGAGATAGACCAGGTGAAAGTGAGGATTAGGTGGAAATTGGAGGTGAAATTGATGACGTTTTCCAATTCCAGATGAGAGAGGGAAGCAGCACCAATGATATCATCGATGTATCGGAGAAAGAGTTGTAGGTGGGGGTCAGAATAGGACTGGAGCAAGAAATGTTCCACATACCCCACGAAGAGACAGGCATAACTAGGGCCCATGCGGGTACCCATGGCAACCCCTCTTACCTGAAGAAAATGAGAGGAGTTGAAAGAGAACTTGTTGAGGGTGAGGACAAGCTCGGCCATGCAGAGGAGGGTGGTGGTGGGTGGAGATGGTTCAGGTCTTTGCTCCAGGAAGAAGCAGAGAGCCCGAAGACCCTCCTGGTGGGGAATGGATGTGTAAAGGGATTGCACGTCCATGGTAAAGAGGAGATGGCTGGAGGCGGTAAACTGGAAGTTTTGAAACCGGCGTAAGGAGTCAGATGAATCATGGATGTATGTGGGCAGGGATTGGACCAGGGAGGAGAAGACTGTGTCAAGGTAGGAAGAGATGAGTCCTGTGGGGCACGAGCATTGAAGCATTGAAACAATGGGTCTGCCTGGATAGTCCTGTTTGTGGATTTTTGGCAGGAGGTAGAAACGAGCTGTGCGGGGTTGGGGAACTATTAGCTTGGAAGCGGAGGCAGGGAGATCACCGGATGAAATGAGATCCGTAACCGTAGTGGATACAATGGCGTGATGTGCCATGGTGGGGTCATGGTCCAGGGGAAGGTAGGAGGAGGTATCTGAGAGCTGGCACTCAGCCTCTGCAATGTAGAGGTCAGTACGCCAGACTACAACAGCACCACCCTTATCGCCAGGCTTAAGACAAAGTTAGGGTTAGATCTGAGTGCACGGAGTGCAGTCAGTTCAGAGGGAGATAGGTTGGATTTGTTGAGAGGGGCAGTGAAATTGAGGCGACTAATGTCACGTCAACAGTTCTCAATGAAAAGATCGAGTGCAGGTAAGAGGCCGGAGGGAGGGGTCCAGGTGGAGGGAGAGTGTTGGAGTTGGGCAAAGGGGTCTGTAGGATGAGGAGAGGACTCTTGTCCAAAGAAATGAACATGGAGGCGAAGACAGCGGAAGAAGAGTTTGGCGTCATGGCATGCCCGAAATTCGTTAAGGTGGGGACGCAGAGGGATAAAGCTGAGGCCTTAGCTGAGTACAGAGCTTTCAGCATCAGAGAGCAGAAGGTTAGGAGGGATGGTGAATACCCAACAGGAGGTGGGGGGCGTTGGGGGAGGGGATAGACTCAGAGGGAAGGGGAGGAGAGGTAGGTTCCAGACGGCCATGGGTATTTTTGAGTTGCTGCATCTTGTGGGCCTTGATGCCTGAAAGGAAAAGAAAAAGTTTCTTGTTAGCACGATGAATGAGCCGGAGGATGAAGTGGAATTGCGGAGTGATGCAGCCCTGAGCCAGCACATTGTGATTTCCTCAAAAAGTCCTATTATCTTGGTTCAGCTTTGCCTAATTCGTTGGAAAGCTGTGCTAAATTTCTAAGAGCTACTTCCCTTTCCCAGTGATCATAAAGAGCACTTCTTATATTTTCCCAACAACAGATGTCAGACTAACACCTACTGGTCCATATCATGGATATCTCCAGTCAAGAACGAAGTGATAGGAGCACAAGCAGACCATTTGGCCCCTTGAGTCTGTTCTGCCATTTAAAAAGGTGATGGCTGACCTTACAACTTTCCAGCCTGCTCTTCATTGCCTAGACTCAGTCTGATTCCAAAAGTCTATCTTTTTTGTTCTTGAGTCGTCTCAATGACTAAACATCCACTGCCTTCTGGAGTAGAACATTGAAAATATTTACTGCCCACTGAATGATAACCTTTCTCTTTAATTCAGACCAAAATGACAGTCCTCTAATCCTGAATAAAAACCAAAAGAACTGCGGATGCTGTAAATCAGGAACGAAAGCAAAGCCGCTGGAAAACCTCAGCAGGTCTGGCAGCATCTGTGGAGTAGAAAACAGAGTTAACGTTTCGGGTCTGGTGACCCTTCCTCAGAACGGAGGACAGTTATTATCCCCGTGGAGTTTATTAACATCAAAAAAGAGATCATTTACTCAATGACCAAAAGACAGAACCAAAGGACAAAATTTCATTTTCTAAAATTTCATAGCAACTAACAAATAAAGGTCAACTCAGATCAAGTGTTATTTGACAGGCAACCAATACATCAATCTAGAGAAAAGGCACTTTCACATTAAGAAATAAAGCAACCAAAATATGTCTTGTGAAACTCATTTACTGTACAGCATGCTCTGGCAGACACATAGTCCTAAAGGAGCAGACCCAAAATCAATCCCAGCTCTTCAGTTTAAGCCCACTTCTCCCTGCCATACTTGGTCAAAATTTCTAGTGTCTTCTGACAATTATTTCGTGCTGCCTGAGTCTTCCGAAATATGGTTATTATCAACAAGGCAGACATCATTGGTTACGTTAATCAACAAGAGCCTTATCAGTTTTGTTACCTTGCTTTTCAACTGGAAACTCAACTCTCAAACATATACTGCTTGGTGGCAGGATGGCTCAGTGGTTAACCAAGCTGCCTCATTGCACCAGAAACCAGGTCTGATTCCACCTTTGGGCGACTGTCTGTGTGGAGTTTGCACATTCCCCCCGTGTCTGTGTGGGTTTCCTCCGTGTGCTCCGGTTTTCTCCCACAATCCAAAGATGTGCAGGTTAGGTGTATTGGCCATGAGAAATACAGGGTTACAGGGACAGGGTGGGATGCTTTTTGGAGGGCCAGTGTGGACTTGATGGGCCAAATGGCCTGCTTCCACACAGTAGGGTTTCTATGATCAATTATTAACCCAAAGCAGTTCTTGTTTCTCCTACAGGGCTTCAGCTACAGTTGTGGTTTTCGGTGTAAGACTGTGAAAGGTGTTAAAAACTGCTGTTACATCTTAGTGGGTTTCTGTGTAAATTCCCTTTCCCATGGCAACTAGATCACATGGGTTTGTCTCCAAACTGTGGTGATTATCAAGAATTCTAATTCTGTATTCCATCCAGAATTCTGTGTTTTACACTTTAGCTAAATGGTACATTTTATAAAATAACTGTTATGTAGACTTCAGCATTTCAGCTTTCTCGAAATGTTTGAAGGAGTTCTCCCGTCTTTCTAGACTCCAGAAAGTGCTGGTCCATCCTACGCAATCCACCTCATTGGATAACACTCGCATTGTAGAGAATATTAAGGTCCTCCAAGGACATTCTTCATTTTCTTAGTACTACATCAAAAATCACATGACACCAGGTTATAGTCTAACTGTTGTATTTGAAAGTGCAAGCTTTCAGAGTTCAGCTCTTTCCTCAGGCATAGTGTGAGAGAAAGGGTATAAGACACAGAATTTATAAGCAGAAAGGTAACAACTCTAAACTGGCTGCCTCTTGTTGAATCTTTAATCAGTTAGGAAGGAGTCTACTGATTAAAATGCAAAATCCAGATTCCTTTCAAGCCATCATCCTGAGTTAATTAAAGGTTTTATCAATGTATAAATGAGATGACATCTCAGGTTAGACAATGCATTGTAAGTGTGAGGTCTTGCTTAGGATCTGTCTATATTTCACACTGGGGTCACATTTTCTCTTCTTTTGAGCAACACAGGACTTTTCCCCAACTACACAAACATCTTGGTTGAAATAATTCATACGTTTTTGTGTGTGTGTGTGCGTGTGTGAGCGGAGCGGAGAAACTACGCCATGTTCTTTGCAGCCTTCAACACACTATCGACGACGATGAGTACCTCACCACAATCTTCCCCACGCCTCTACTTCTCACCTTCAAGCAATCGCCAAACCTTAAACACACCATAGTTCGCAGCAAACTACCCAGCCTTCAGGCCAATATCGACCACATCACCCCACAACCCTGCCATAGCAACCTCTGCAAGACATGTCAGACCATCAACATGGATCACACGTGGGAACATCATCCACCACGTACATGGCAGATACTCATGTGACTCGGCCAAAGTTGTCTATCTCATATGCTGCAGGCAAGGATGCCCCAAGGCGTGGTATATTGGTGAGATCATGTGGACACGACGACAACGGATGAATGGACAGTGAGCAACAATCACCAGGCAGGAGTATTCCCGCCCAGTGGGGGAGCACCTCAGGAGTCAGGGACATTCAGCCTCCGATCTTCGGGTTAACATCCTCCAAGGTGGACTTCGAGATACACAACAATGCAAAATCGCCAAGCAAAGGCTGATAGACAAGTTCCAAGCTCATGAGAATGGCCTCAATCGTGATCTTGAGTTCATGGGACAGTGTTAAGGTTGTTGTGGATGATACCCCAGTTGAATTTTCTGGAGGAAACCCTGGGTAAAGAGATCCAGGTAACTGAAAGTGTCTTACACTCAGTGCTTGACTAACTGGGAAGATTTCAATGTACCTTTTTGTCTTGTTCATTACCAAATAGATAGCAGTTTAAGAAATGTGGTCGCTGTGATGAGAGTATAGCAGACATGGTTAGTAAGTTTGCGGCTGACACCAAAATTGGTGGTATAGTGGACAGTGAAGAAGGTTATCTAAGATTACAAAGAAATCTTGATCAGTTGGGTCAATGGGCTGAGGAGTGGCAGATGGAGTTTAATCTGGATAAATGCAACGTATTGCATTTTGGTAAAACAAACAAGGGCAAAACTTATCCAATTAATGGTAGGGCCCTGGGTAATGTTGTAAAACAGAGAAACCAAGGGGTTCGGGTTGAATTTTGCATCACAGGTAGACAGTGTTTAGAATGCTTGCCCTCATTGCTCAGACCTTTAAGCGTAGGAGTTGGGGCATCATGTTGAGGTTGTACATGATGTTGGAGAGGCCTCTTCTGGAGTATTCTGTGCAGTTCTGGTTGTCCTGTTATAAGAAGGATATTATTAAATTGGAGAAGTTTCACAAAAGATTTACCAGGATGTTGCTGGGAATAGAGGGTTTGAGTTATTAAAAATAGGCTGGGACTTTCTTCCCTGGAGTTTAGGAGGTTGAGGAGTGACCTAATACATGCTTATAAAATCATGAAGGGCCAAGATAAAGTGAATAGCAAAGGTCTTTGCCCTAGGTAGGGGAGTTCAAAACCAGGAGGCATATTTTTAAGGTGAGAGGAGAAACATTTATAAAGGACACGATGGTTCATGTGTGGAATGAACTGCCAGGGGATGCAGTGGATGCAGGTACAGTTATAACATTTAAAAGACATCTAGCTAAGTACATGAATAGGAAGGGTTTACAGGGATGTGGGCCAAATGCAGGCAAATGGGGGATAACAAGGTGCAGAGCTAGATGAACGCAGCAGGCCAAGCAGCGTTAGAGGACCAGGAAGGCTGACATTTCGGGCCCCGACCCTTCGGTTTCTGAAGAAGGGTCTAGGCCCGAAACGTCAGCCTTCCTGCTCCTCTGATGCTGCTTGGCCTGGTGTGTTCATCCAGCTCTATACCTTGTTATCTCAGATTCTCCAGCATCTGCAGTTCCTACTATCTCTGAAACAATGTTAACCCCACTGCGAAGCCTCTTCTAAGGATGCCTACCCTGAAAAAGTTACCCTCCTCCCTCCGGAAAAACCTCAGTGGATCTCTCTCCCACTGCAACTCTCTTGTAATTATTTCTGAAGAAGGGTCTAGGCCCGAAACGTCAGCCTTCCTGCTCCTCTGATGCTGCTTGGCCTGCTGTGTTCATCCAGCTCTACATCTTGTTATCTCAGATTTTCCAGCATCCGCAGTTCCTATTTTGTCTGCAGGCAAATGGGACTACTTTAGTTTGGGACGTGGTTGGCATGGACTAGTTGGACCAAAGGGTCTGTTTCCGTGCTGTATGAGTCTATCTAAAATACAGGTGACCCCACACACTATATACTCCGACACACACATACACACACACACACGCGCACGCACACGCACACACTCGCACACACACACACACACACTTGCACACACACTCACACTCTCACACACACGCATACACACTCACGCGCACACACACACACACACACACACACTGGCACACACACACACACACACACTGGCACACACACACACACACACTCGCACACATTCGCACATGTACTCAGATCCTTTCTGACACACACTCATGCTCACACATACATACACCCTCACACACATACACTCACTCACACTCACACTCTCTCACACTCACACTCTCTCAAACAGACACACACACAGACACACACATGAATTATTTCATCCAGGATGTTTGTGTAGTTGCAGATACATTCTGTTTTGCTCAAAAAAAGAAAACCTGACCCCAGTTTAAAATATAGACAGATCCTAAGCAAAACCTCACACCTAAAATGCATTGTCTGACCTGAGATGTCAACTCATCTATACTTTGATAAAACCTTTAATTAACTCGGGATAATGACTTGAAAAGGATCTGGATTTTGCATTTTAAACAGTAGACTCCTTCCTAACTGATTAAAGATTCAACAAGAGGCAGCCAGTTTTAGGGTTGTTACCTTGCTGCTTATAAATTCTGTGTCTTATACCCTCTCTCTCACACTATGCCTGAGGAAAGAACTGAGCTTTGAAAGCTTGTGTTTTCAAATAAACCAGTTAGACTATAACCTGGTGTCATGTGATTTTTGAGCTTGTCCACCCCAGTCCAACACCAGCACCTCCATATCATTTTTTCAGTACGAAAGACCAAATCTGGATACAGGTGTGTTGCAACTAAAGTCTTGTATAGTTGCAGCAAGACTTACTCCTCCTTACCATACAAATTTTGCTTTTGTATTTTCCTTCTCACATTCCCTGTTTCTGTATTTGTTTAAAATGTGTTACATTTCTAATGTTTTCCAGCTCAGATGAGAATTCATTTATCTGAAACATTGCGTGGAACATAATGCCTTCCCTCATGTGATTTTGGTGGGTAGGGAAATGTAATGGGGAACAAGAGTAATAGATGGGCACAGTGCCCTCTACTCATCTCTGTCCTGATTAAATCCATGGCTGGACATCCTGTGAATGGTCTTCGTACCTCTCATTGAGGCTCTTAAATGGGAAATGCATTCCTCCCATTTATGCTGCCATACTGTTTTTCCAGCATTTTCCCCTCTCTTTCCAACATGCTACAGCGGCCTAAATTACAATAAACTGTGGCTCAGGGTCTCAGTTGGTATCTTTATCTGGTCATCGAAATCTGTGGCCCTTATATGACTTCTTCAGACCTTTTATCTCCTGATGTTACACTGCTCTTCTATGTGTGTGCCCCTTGGGAGCACTGGCAGGCTCCCACTTGTCAATGGGAGTCTGGCTAGCAGCCTGCCCCATCTCTCAATAACCTACAAAAAAAAGGATGAAAGGGTTCAAGGCAGGATTGTGTGCCAGTACAAGCCAGGCCTTGTAAGGTTACTTTCAGGTCTTTAATTTGTGGCACAGGTTTCAAGCTCATATTGAGGAATGAGAATGAATGCTGGTAATAGTCGTTGGAGTTTTGGCCTCAGTACAAGAAATAACAGTAACTTGTATTTATATATCTCTCTGCATATCGTACAACAACTGAAAGCATATTACCAGAGTAAAATCAGATTCACACTAAGTCAGAGCAGGAAACAGAAGCAGCAGCTAAAAGTGTGGCCAAAGAGATTCGTCTTAAGGAGCATCTTTCACAGAATCATAGATAATAGGATCATAGAGTATAGGAGAGGTACTATAGTCCATCAAGTCTGTACCACCGAAAATATACTATCACCTATACTAGTCCCACTTTCCCGCACTAGTCCTGTAACCTTTGATGCTATGACACTTCAAGTGGCTCAGTCAAGTGCTTTTTAAAGTTTATGAGGATTCCCCGCTCTTCTACCCTCCTAGGCGGTGCATTCTAGACCCCCACCCCCTCTGGGTGAAATATCCTTCCTCAAATCCCCTCTAAACCTCCTGTTGTTCCCTTTACAATTATGCCCCCTTGTTATTGACCCTTCAACTAAGGGGAACAGCTGCTTTCTATTCATTCTGTCCATACCACCTCATAACCTTATACAGCTCTATTAACCTGTCCTGCCACCTACAGGGATCTGTGGACAAACATCTCAGGATTCCTCTGAGTTTCCTAAGGTCCTGCCATTCATTGAGTACTCCCTTGTCTTGTTCCTTCTTGTAAAGTCCTTCACCTTTCATTAATCAGTGTTAAATTCCATCAACCACTGATCTGTTCATCTGAACAACCTATCTTCCTGTAACCTAACAACTTCCTCCTCACTGTCAACCACCTGGTCAATCTTTGTGTCATCTGCAAACTTACTTTTTACACACCTGGTCCACATACTCATCTTCATCATTTACAAATATCACAAACAATAAGGGATCCAGCACTAATCCACTGCATACCAGGCTTCAGTCACTTAAACAGCGACCTACCACCACCTTCTGTCCCCTGTTACTGAGCATATTTTGCATGCAACTTGCCAAGTTACCCTGGATCCCATGAGCTTTTACCTTCTTTACCAGTCTTCCATGTGGAACCTTGTGAAAGGCTTTGCTAAAATCCATATAAGCTACATCAACCGCCCCACTTTCATGCAAACACATGGTCTCCTCCTCAAAAATTTCCACCCGATTTGTTAGGCTTGACCTCCCTCTGACAAAGCTTTGCTGACTGTCCCTGATCAAACCTTGCCTCTCGAAAGGGAGATTAATTTTCTCCTTCACCATTTTCTCTAATAGTTTCCCAACCAATGATGTTAGACTCGCTGGTCCAGTGTTCCCTGGTCCAATTCTACTACCCTTCTTGTAACGTGGGACCACATTGGCTGTCTTCCAGTCATCTGACACCTCAGCTGCGGTCAAAGACAATTTAAAAATTTGGGTCAAGGCCCCTGGAATTTCCTCCCTCCTTTCCCACAGCAGTCTGGGATACAACTCATCCAGACACGGGGATATGTCCACTTTTGAATCTTCCGAAACCTCCAGAACCTCTTCACTTCTTCTCTCAATCTGCTCAAGAACTTTGCAGTTCACCTTCTCAAATTCTGTACTTCTCCTCCAACCCCACCCCACCGAGTAAAGACAGATGTGAAGTATTCATTTAATGCTCTACCAATGTCCTCCAACTTCCTGTACAGATTGCCCCCTTGATCCCTAATAGGCCCTACTCTTTCCTGGTTATTCTCTTCTCTTTGATATACTTGTAGGATATTTTGGGATTCTCCCTAATCTTGCCCACCTATTTTCTCATCAAAAATTTAAGAAGGAAAATGAGTGAAGAGTTTTCAGGAGATATTTTCAGAGGCTAAAACCTAGGCAGCTGAAGACACATCTGCCAACACTGGATTGAAAGGAATTGGAGACATAAAAGATGCTAGAATTACAGAAACGCAGGGTAACTAATGGGCAGTAGGGCTGAGGGAGTTTTCAAAAATATTGATAGGTGAGTCCATGGTTGAAATTGCACACAGAATGAGAGCTTCAACTGGAGGTGTTGATGGGTAGGGAGTCAACTAGGTCCATGAGCACAGGGGTAAAAAGTGAATGAGACCTGGTGTGAGTTAGGTTATCTGCAACAGACTTTTGGATTGGGTCAATTTTATGGAGCTACTTCTAATCTTCCGTAATATATTGTTTGAATTTAAAATAGGAAGCTGGCATTCAGAAGCTCTGAAAATGGATGGAGGAAAACATCCGTCAGTAAGTTAAAATGAAATTGAATTAAAAACTAATGCATTCAAATGATCAATAATGCATTGAAATTTATAAATGATAACAAAAAATCCAGATAGCAAAATTAAGAATAATCGACATAAACAACATATTGGGCTACCATTACCATATTAAAATTAAAAATCTGTCGCATAAAAAATTATGAAGTCAGGCAAGTGGAAAATTTCAAGAAAAAAACAACAAAAAAACAACCAACGGTGACCCATGGTAATCTGAAAAAAAACCCCAAATACTAGCTCAGGCGAGGCAGAATTCCCCTGAGCCATAGTCAAAGGGGATTGGTGAACTCCAGAGGACCCAGCAAAGCAAAGAAGCCACAACAATAAAGGCAACCACACCACAAATACTCTCATTAACAGCAATGAGTCAAACCTTGCTCGGTTTCCTTGGGGCAACCTCCATCAATGACTCAGCTCAAAGTAGAAGTAGGGTAGCATGGTGGCTTAGCATTAGCACTGCTGCTTCAAAGTGCCAGGGAGCAAGGTTCAATTCCAGTCTCGGGTGACTGTCTGTGTGAAGTTTGCACATCCTTCCCATGTCTGTGTGAGTTTCCTCTGGGTGCTCTGATTTCCTCCCACTGTCCAAAGATATGCAGGTCAGGTGGATTGGTCGTGCTAAATTGTCCTGGGATATGTAGGTAGGTGGATTAGCCATGGAAAATGCAGGGTTACAGGGACAGGGGATAGGGCAGGGCGGGTGGGATGTTCTCCAGCAGATTGGTGTGGACTTGATTCCACAGTGTAGGAATTCTATGATTTCTAGAACCCATTCAGGCTGAGAATTTAGGGTAAGGAGTGCTCAATAGAATTAAAGTGATTTCCTTAGATTGCTTTTGCAACGAATGGACCTTAAGAAAAATGAGTTAACGCCATCATTAAGAGCAAATGTACAAAGCTGTTCCCCGCTAAGCACCCTACGTATTGCCTTTCTTCCAAGATAATTTTCCTGATGTTCTGAGCAGTTAAGTTCACTTGTGATCAATGATGCCCATCATCAATGCACACATGATCCAAGACTCATACTGTGCCCGTGACTTACATTATAGCTCAGGTTCCTATCTGTATTAGGACTAAGCCATTGACCATTTCCAATTATGCTAGCCCTCAACTACAAAGGGACCACTTATGCTATAGCTGTGAGCTGAGTTTTCTGGCCTGTTCAAGAAAAAGAGTTTTAGCAAATAAATATCAAGACACCAACTATGTATCAAGGATTATTTAACTCTAAATTGTGTCAGCTTACTTGTTAAGGAAATAAGAATTTGGTTGCTGAATTGCACAGTTGGAGAACTAGTACGTGCGCCTGAGTTGGTATCTTTCTCAATACATATTAAGACCGAGGGCCATATTTTTGTGGTTCGGAAGAAGTCGCTGACTTGCTCAAGGTATGACTGAGCCCTGATTCTGAAGTCCTGCCCATCTATCTGGGACCCAACGACTTTGCCGAGGGGCACAGAGGTGGGTCATGTTTTCACATCCATAGGCCATGGAGGTGTTTGCAGGTGAAAGTGCAGGTGACTCCAAACATGGGCAGTACAAAACCTAACTTTTGAACTTTAGATAGTTAAGCAAAAGATCTAAATTGAGAGATATAGAGTTCTCTTTTGGAAGAGGTGAGGGATCCTTTTGAATAATTCCAGGGGCTGCGTCATTGGGGATTTTTAAAAGTAGATATGAGTCTGAATAAAAAGTGAAGAATTGGTATTGTCAAACTGTCAAGGCTGTTAAATCTCCAAGCTATTTCAGCCTTTTTTTATTATTTACAACACCAGTTTGCTGTAACTGCTTGCAATTTCACTAGCTGTTTTTTTCATGTAAGCCTGAGGGCTATCTTATTAATTGCATAACTGATTTCTCTATTTACCATTATCATTATGGGGGCTCTGTAATTTGACTGACAGCTCCAAGTGACTATAAAGTATTTGATGTTGGGCTGTATGTGTCCTGTAATCACTGTGAAGCAGTCTGGGAGGACAGTCCTGCAGTCAGCAATACTGGGGCACAGTCTGGGAGGAGAGTCCTGCAGTCAGCAATACAGGGGCGCAGACTGGGAGGAGAGTCCTGCAGTCAGCAATACAGGGGCACGGACTGGGAGGAGAGTCCTGCAGTCAGCAATACAGGGGCCTAGAACATGCAGAGGATCAGAGGGACCTTAGGGTGCATGTCCATAGATCCTTGAAGGCAGCAAGACAGGAAGACAGCCTGATCGTTAGCAACTCCTTTGTCTGTCCAACGGTCTTTCTCCCTCTTTGGGATCTATCTTATCGTTTACTCCCTACCCCACCCACCTCCCTATTTTCTGCATATAAACTGACGTTTTCCCAGCCACCATCAGTTCTGAGGAAGGGTCACTGGACCCGAAACGTTAACTCTGTTTTCTCCTCCACAGATGCTACCAGACGTGCTGAGCTTTTCCAGCAACTTTGTTTTTGTTCACTCGGATGTTGTCTGGACTGAACCGATTCAGCAATGAAGAGAAACTATGTAATGGGCGTTGTTTGTCTTTGGAGAAAAGAAGGCTGAGGAAGGATCTGGTTAAGGTGTACAAAGTTCTGAGGAGCCTAGACAGGGTAGATTAGGAGAATCCTTTCCCTTTAGTAGAAGGATCAATAAACAGGCGACCCAGTTTTAAAGCAAGGAGAAGAAAGCTTAGAGTGGATTTGATTAAACATTTTTTCATCCAGAGAGTTTTCTGCCACATCGAACACATTGAGCTCCCAGTCCTGGTCGTCCTAATAAGGACCCGACAATAGCTTTCAAGTCATATTAATATATTTCTATTTGTGCCATTCATTCATCTATCTTTTTACAAATCCTGCATGCAGTAAACTTTGACTTTTTATTATTATTCTGTTTCTAACTTAGGCTACATTCTTTTGCTTATATTTTCTGTCCTTTCCCATCAACCTTGATTATCGATCACCTCTTCACCGCCTTCCATCAATGTCCTCTAATTTCTTTTTTTTAAACTTTCTTTATATCTGGAGGTGATCTTATGTACAAATAAACGTTTTTCTTTCCCATCACCAAATCACCATGATTTTGTCTTTACTATTAACCGCCACCAGTGAACCACCCATGTAGCCCATTAGGTATTTACATGCAGAGCCTGTTGCAGGGAATGCAAACCATCAAAAGTGAGTGAGGGGTAGGGAGGGAGGGAAGGGCCTAAATCAAAATGGAGTTGGAGGAGCAAATAAAGCACTATATTCTCCCTTAGTGCTTATCTCTCTCCAAAGGCATTGAGAGTGCCAGTGAACACTGCATGCTCCCTCTCCAAGGACATCCAGGCGTGAACATAACCATCTTTTTGTTTTTAAACATCGCTTCAATTGAATTCCCCAATACCAGGCTCCTCCACTAGTTAGTTTATAGCCCTATCTGCAGCCTTAGTGATATGATTCATTGGGATATTAGTCCCAGTATGGTTCAAATAAAGCCTGTCCCAAAGGAACAACTCTCTCTTTCACCAGTACTGGTACCAGTGGCCCATGAACCAGAAAGCATTTCTCCCACACCAATCTTTAAGCTACACATTTATCTTTCTAATCTTATTTACACTAAACCGATTTGCATGTGGCTCAGTAGTAATCCTGAGATTGTTACCTTTGTGGTTCTGCTTTTTAATGTAGTCTGGAGCTACTCACAATCTCTCAGTAGAGTCTTTTTCCCTAGTCCTCCCCATGCCGTTGGTATCTATGTGTAACACAATAACTGGATCCCTGCCCTCCCACATGAAGTTCCTCTCCAGCCTGTGGAAATGTCCTTAAACTTGGTGCCAGGTAGGGAACACAAAGAACAGTATCTATTGCTCTAACTGTGTAATCCCCTATTACTTCTACATTAGTCTATCCTCACCTCACTTGAATAGTGCTCTGTACCATGGGGCTTTGGACAGTGCACTCATCTACCCTGCAATCTGTGCCTCATCCACAACGGGAGCAAGGTGAGGATATTGTGTAAGTTCGTTGTCCGATGCTCCTCCAAAGCTAAATCCTGAAATCCTCATATACAGGCCTCACTTACAGTCACACCTGCTTGTCCCTGGCCACAGATCAAATTTGATGTAATTAATCTAAGTGGCCTGACTTTCACCTGAAAAATTGTATCCACTCAACATCCCCGCCCACAAGCAACTCCCCTAAACCTCGATGTGTCACAGTGTTCACAGCTCAGAGTCCAGCTCATCAACTCAATGCTGAAGGTCCTTGAGTGGCCAGCTCTGGGTCAAAAGAAACACTGATAAACTACCTACCAATCACTTCGCTTGTTTCCCTGTGATCTTGGGGAGCTGATGTCCTGGTGGTATTATCGTTAGACTATTAATCCTGTAGACCCAGGTAATGTTCTAGGGACCTGTATTTGAATACCACCATGGGATTCAATTACAAAAAAACATCTGGAAATATGTGTCTAACAATGACCATAAAACCATGCCAATTTGTCACGGGGAAAATCCCCACTTCTAATTTATTAACACCCTTTGGAGAGGAAAATCTGCCATCCTTACCTGGTCTGGCCTACGTATGACTCCAGATCCATACCAATGTGGCTGATTCTTAACTGTGCTCTGGGCATTTGGAACGGATAATAAATGCTGCCTAGCCAACAATGCCCACATCCCATGAATGGAAAAAAATTAAACATGTTAGCTGTCATGCTTTGAAGGGATTATCTTCCATTGGTTTTTATCTCCCACTACCACCGTCCTTCTCAAGCAGATCCATTCTCCCAGTCTGCTTTATGTGGTACAGGTCCATTCCAGTGTGTTTCACAAAGGTGCTGAACTAGTCTACACTCCTCCCAAATCCCCATGCATGGTGGTTAACTGTCAGTCATCATTTATCTGGTGCATTCTCCATGGCACCGCCTCTACCATTTGGAATCCACTTGCCAATAAACCAGCACATTTTTTTCTCAGAGAGTATGAAAAGATTATTTTCTCTGTAGGCTGATATTCTTGTAAATTTTGCTGATGATAGCAGCTTGAAGATCTTTGATACAACTTCTCTTTTTTCCAGCAATATTCAAGCTCAGTATTACCAAATGACAATCAATATTATCACTCTTCATTTAGAAAAGTTCTTTTTTTTTGCGTTAATATTATGACTGGGATCTGCATGTTTTCAATAAAAGAGAGCTGTGGGCCATGCTATTATCAACTAAGAAACATCTACTGGATAGTTCCAATATTTACAAGTAGACTGTTGCAGAATTTCACCAGGACCTTTCACTTCCAGGTTCCAGCTATATATGGTCTGCCATCATCTGACATCACTCAAGATGCACTCTAATAATTAGCACAATACCTATTAACTCCTTACACTAAGCTTCCAATGAAGTCTTTCATTAAAGCCGTATACTCTCTCTACTTCGTATCTTAGTTCTATTGTCCTCCCACCAAGCCCTTATGGTCCCTTGCACCAGGAGTGTCAATCTCCATCTGTGGTATCAATGGATGACAGAATGCAGGAGGCACTTCTTAATCACGGTATAAAGATGATGGATAGAGATTTTCATCTTCGCTTTCCGTTTCTTTTTGTTTCAGGGCACTGGAGAAAGATTAAGCTGCTAACTCTTCTATTGTGAGGAATGATGCTTCTGTGAAGAATTGTGTCTTTTTGTGTATGAATCAAGTAGACAAAGCGAAGAATATTCTGAAGAAGAAGCTATGATTTTCCTGCTAGTACAACTGGAATTTGTCTTTCTGTAGGTAAGGGCTCTTTTTGCACTCTTCCTTGAGTGTGAGTTGATTCCTCAGTGGTATTAACATCTCTGAAAGTTAGCAGGATGTGTTGTGTCACCAACATCAGCAGTGAGCAAACTTGAGGTTTCAGAGAAATTAGTCTTTCTTTTACACCTAGAGCATGATTAATATCATAATCAGCTCTTCTGCAGTTTTCTGATCTTCAGACTTCATTGTACATTCAACAATATCAAGCATTTGTCCTACAACGGTTGCCTTGGCAAGAGGAAAAACTTAATTTCAGTGCCCAATTTATCTTAGAAAGTCATAAATTTCATGAAAATCCAAAGTTCTGTTTATAAATATCGTGATGAAAGGGGTATGATTCATATATGTAGGAATAGTGATACTTGTGTGTTAATTTGATGGGCAGTATGGTGGCTCTGTGGTTAGCACTGCTGTGTCACAGCATCAGGGGCCTGGGTTTGATGCAAGCCTTGGGTGAGTGTCTGTGTGGATCCTGCACATTCTCCTTGTGTCTGCGTGGGTTTCTTCCGACAGTCCAAAGATGTGCAGTTTAGGTGGATTGGCCATGCTAAATTACCCATAGTGTCCAAGGATGTGCAGGCTGGGTGGGTTAGTTATGGGTTAAAGGAATAGTGGGGGAGAGGCATTGATTTAGATTAGATCCTCTTTGCAGGGTTGGTGTGGGCTGAATGTCCTGGTTCCATACTGTAGGGATTCTAATTTAATGTTAATTTTGTGAAACATTTTTATCAAAAAAGGAGAGTTCGAGAGTTCTTCTAGAATAAGGACCTAATCCAATATATATCAGAGAACAGGTGACTGCAATGGACTGTTAATGCAAGAAGATGTTTATAATGTGGGAGCTACAATACATAGGGTAAAAATGGAAGGCTATTTATTTGTTTCCAGGTCAGAATAATGGAAGTTTGAATTGAGTTTTTAAAATCCAGATATTAAAGGCGTTATAACATTTCAATGGCATCTGACCATGCCAGAAGCAAGTACAATTTTTCTCTTGAAAAGGAGGCATTTTGAGAGTAGTTCAGGAAATAGGTTTCCTCAGCAGGTGATTAGTTTATGCAGCTTCCAAACCATGACGGGTTGGTTAGAATTCTGCAGGTTATTAGAAGCTGAGAAATTTTAAACTTTCAGTATTTTTTTAAAGTTATCATTTAAGAAGACTTCACAATAGGAGAGAAACTGGGAAAATCAACTACATAGAAACAACAGATTTGATTTAGAGGGATAATTTTCTGGACTTGAATCTCTGAAAATTGTTGATGCTGAGTAATGAGTTGAAAATTTTATTTTGCTGGTTGTTTTAAGATTTTTCTAGATTGTATTGTACATTTAGATAGCTAGTTATATTTTATAGTTCTTCTTTTGAGTATTAAACTTCTGTTATTAAAGAAAATCTGAAGCCTATGTGAATATATCTCAGTGACTGATCACCATAATAGTCAAACAATAAAAAACATTCATCCAACCCCAGGTTTTGTTCTGGGATCTGACTTGTCCAATAGTACCATCAGGTGGGATCATGACAATATACAAAAAGTCAAGAAGGTAACTTAAGGAAACATTAGGACCTATTAGCAACCCAAAAAGGGAAGCTGTGTGGGGGCAGCGGATGTGATATGTCATTACAGACTTGAGGGCATAATCAGTCATAGATTGACCTTTCTGTGCCATAATGTAGGAGTGCTGAGTGTCAGAGTTGCTGAGTTTTAGGTCAGGTACTGTGTGTCTGCCCAGCTGAACACCCCTTTGAAGAAAAATCAGTAAATTGACAAACATTTTTGCGAGTATTGCTTCCTCAGACAATCGCAGCAAAACTATATTCTTGAAATTCATTCCTTTGCTGTTTTTGTGGTGTGATTTTGACAGAAATTAGCTCTCTGCAACATTTGCCTACGTATAATGCTTCCAATGTAGTTAATTATTTCTACTGTAAAACACTTTGGGATCATTTGAGGGCTTGAAAGTCCAAAAAATAGGAAAATATTTTACATTTGTGTGTTTGCTTTTTGAAGGTTTGATTTGTATAACAACTTGGAGCCAACACATTCTGAACCGTTCCAGCTCACACTGGCTCCTTCACAGTACTCAAGGTTACAAAATAGTTCAGGAACAAGGAAAGACTAAGCCAACAAACTATGGTTGCCAACTCTGGTTGGCTGTTTTCCTGGAAGCTGAAATACATGATCCCCTGTTCAGGCAGTTCCACCCAGTTAGATAGCTGGCTCTGCCACTTCCATAATTCTTATAACTAACAAAAATGTACATGGAAAATTAGGAAAAGCATTTTGTCCATTTTCCTTGGAATAATTCAGGAAGTGACTGGAAGGATCAATTAGTGTTGATAATCAAAATAGAACCAGTACTCATGGCATATATTGGCTAGTGCCAACTTGGCACAAGCAGTTCTGCCCACCCATCCCTGGGTCAGCTTTGTTTCCTTTTTCTTTACATTCATATCCAGAAGTGTTATCACACACACAACTAAATATTTTTCTTCCCCCATTACCAAATCACTGTGTTTTTTTTTCCCAATGAACCACCACCAGTAAATCATCCATATTTCCAATTTGATAACTTATGTGCAAAGCCCGTTAAAGGCAGTGAAACCATCAAAAGTGAGGGAGGGGTAGGGACAGTAGGAAGGGGCTAAGTCAAAATGGAATTAGAAGGAGTGGCAAAGCACTCAACTGCCTGTGATGCCCACCTCACTCTAAAGATATCAAAATGGATACCACATGCTCTCTCTCCAAAGAACACAGACATAACTGCGGAAGAGGTCCAGGCAGTTGGCAGAGCCCCCTCCACGGCCCATTGCCTGGGCCTGATTATAGCCAACCTGGCCAGGTCCAGGAGCAGACTCATGAGGAGGTCCCTTGATCCACCCCCGCCCCTCTGCACCAGGTGCCCAATGATAAGGAGTGCGGGGCTGAAATTCAATCAAAAACACAGCAAAAGCTTTCTCAAATAACTAGAAACATTGAGTCTGCTTCATTCTTTTTTATACTCCAAAGTGCTATTACACACACCTGAGTGACCTTCACCAAAATCACCATGGCTTTTTTTTATACCAGTAATTACCACCAGTAAAAAACACCCCTGCAGCCAATTCAACATTTACATGCAAAGCCTGTTATTAGCAGTGAGCTGCCTTATTGAACCGCTGCAGTCCATGTGCTGTGGGTTGACCCACGATGCCCTTAGGGAAGCAATTCCAGGACTTTGACCCAGCGACAGTGAATGAACAGTGATGTATTTTCAAGTCAGGATGGTGAGTGGCTTGGAGGGGATCTTGAAGGGGTGGTGTTCCCATTTTTTTGCTGCCCTTGTCCTTCTAAGTGGCAGCGGTCGTGGGTTTGAAAAATACTGTCTAAGGAGCTTTGGTGAATTTCAGTCGTGCATCTTATAGATAGTGCTGTGACAGAGCATTGGCAGTGGACGGAGTGGATGTTTGTAGATGTGCTGCCAATCAAGCGTGCTGCTTTGTCCTGGTTGGCATCAAGCTTCTTGAGTGTTGTTGGAGCTGCACCCAACCAGGCCAATGGGGATTATTCCATCAGACTTCTGATATGTACCTTGTAAGTGGTGGACAGGCTTTGGGAGTCAGGAGGTCAATTATTCATCACAGTATTCCTAGCCTCTGACACACTGTTGTAACCACTGTGGCATGTCCAGTTGAGTTTCTGGTCAAAGGTAGTGCCCAGGATGTTGATGATGGAGAACGCAGTGATGGTAACACCATTGAATGTCAAGGGGCATTGGTTACGTTGTCTCTTACTAGAGATGGTCATTGCTTGACATTTGTGTGGCGCCAATTGTACCTGTTACCTTCTTTCTTTTCCTTTCACTGCATCTCAGTGAAATCCCAGGTTCTGCAGCTGAAGTGGATGAAGCCAGCCCAACAATGGAGTCCACTGTCCTTGGAGATTTGGCAGGGTGAACCGTACTGTGTTTGCGTCTCACAGGCCAAGATATAGTGAGTTTATCCATACCAAAGGCATGCTCATCCTCCTCAACTTGAACTCCCACAGGTCAGTTCATGACAAGGAGGGAGCAACTGGAAGGTAAAGCTACCTCTGAGTGTCCTGAGAGGAGGCTTCTGCAGGGGCCAATGTGTGGTTCCTCCTCTAGTTGGATACCTACTGGCACTGCCCTTCCTTCGTGGAGTAAGCTCAAGGACCCTCCTTCCAGCATTACTTTGCAGTTGGTACTGAGGCCCAATGGTTAGGCTGATAGAGTGCAGGTCTGTGCGATATTCAGCAAACTCTGAGATACTGGACTTGGCTCTCCAAGGCAGCCACCAACCTGTCCATGGAGGCAACCAGATCATGTTGCAGCAGTCTCTGTGTTAAGTTGGTCAACAACTCCATCAAACTTATCTGTATGTGCTTGTGTATATTTATGAAGACACAGAACGCTGGCACCATGGGGTCCTCTCTGCTTGCTCTCCCACTGCCAGCAACTTGGGGCATTCCTCCCTCAACCAGCTGTGGATACGTGGCAGTGAAGTGTTCACCAGGAGATGCACCTGATTCGAATCTAGCTAACATAGCCACCAAGGTGTCAGAATCCGAGCTGCTGGGGTGGGGGGGGGGGGGTCAGAAGGCAGCTTTGGCAGCCGCCATGTTCTCTACCTCAGAGGGGGGAGGAGGGTAGGTCTTTCAGGGTGGCTGTCTTCACTGTGTCACTTATACCTGCAAGACGCAAAGGGGGGAATATCGTAACCAAAGGTTCACAATTGTGGCATGCCAACATTAGATGTACAGTTGGGGAAATGAGAGCATAGCACAACGATGAACAATGCTTCTAACTTGGTTGTCGGGACATAGATATCTCTGCATTGCACATGCGACCAGCACCAGTCTTCAGCAACATAGGGAGTGAGGAGCCAAATGGCAGGTACGCTGCTGCATGCCCTGGCCCTTTTGGCCTTACAATGGGCTATTGTCTCCTCTAATGAGAGAAACGGGGTTATTGAGTAAGGTGGGAGCGGGTGGCACAACTGTTAGTGCTGGTGCATCCACGGCAAGGGTGGTAAGGTGATCCAAGTGACTGAGTAGGTGGCACAGGGGCCATGCAGGGTTAACAAGGTGAGGGTTTTCAATGGATGGGATAGGTAAGAGCCAGTGAAGGAAAAGTTGCAAGTAACGGTGAGAGTGGCAGACCATGGGTCACGGTATGTGCTAGTAGAGTGAGGTCGCAGAGTGAAGATGGCGGCCTAGTGGAATGAAGAAAGTCATTGGCCTTCTTCCTAAAACACTGGGCATCCTTCCTGACTATGGCATTTGCAGTGACCTGGGTGGTGACCTCAAACCAGGTTGGCAAGGTTTGGTGGCATGGCTTCCTTTGATGAACCTGAGGGAAGAGGATGGCCCTGCTCTGCACCACCATGCCAACCAAGACCTCAAGATCCCTGTCTGCAAAGTGGGGCGCCCACTTCCCCTCATCTGCCATGGTGTCTAAGAGAGTGAGCACAGCCATGCAGGAGAACTCCAGAAGTGTAGCGCTTGTCTGAGTACAGAATAGCCTTTGAAACATGGGCCCCATGCAACAGATGCCCGTATCTTGGTGGTAGTGGTGAATGCTTCCAGCTACAGTGAGTGGGAGAATTGGCTAAAATCAGACAAGCAGGGCACAAAAGGGGCAGGATCTGTACTTAATGAGTCACATTTGGGGTATCTGCAAGAGAAAACTGTCAACCACACAGAGAGAAACCCTCTGTGAAATTTGACAAAAATGATGCATTGCCAAAATAAGGTCAGATTCAGATCTGTATCGTTAACGTTGGAGTGTGGGGCAATATAGAGGAACTAAGTACTACATGAGGCTGAAACCAGATCCTTAGAATCTGAAAGAGCTCCAGATCCCAAATGTTTCTCACTTTAAAAGCTCAAAATAGAAAAAGAAACAGCACTTGAATCAAAAGATATAATGTAGAGCAAAACCGGACTGAAAACTGAGAATTGTTCAAAACACAAATGTCCCTTGGGATCAGCATTTCAGAGCTATGATCCAACAGAATTTCTCTGAGAAGCCACAAGAGACAGTGTGTGGGTGAGAGGAAATATCCCAGTGGTTATTCATGTTGTTTGGTTGCAGCTGTGAGATACTGCACTACACAGCTCAGCGTTTGCCCAATTTAGATCAAAATCTGTTTCCTCAATCCTCTCTCTAACTTTTAAATACAAAACGAGGACTGTGCTTTTAGTTTTAGTTGCTGAAATGTAACTAAGCCTGGTTGCTGAACCCAGGAGAAATTTGAAGCAACAATTCTTGCTAGGGAGGAACTAAGTTATATAAACTGAAATTCCACTTCATTAGGAATTAAATCACGTTGGCAGCTAGTTCCTCTTTAGAGCTAGTTCAGTTTCACTTCCAATTTGCAAATGTCAAACTACCACTTGACTGAAATATTCAACTCAAAACTATCTGCATGGAAGTTATACTAGTGCACATTAACAAGTTTTCATGAAAATAGTTTGTCTGCTGTTTTGATGAAATTGGCAAATTGATTCTTGTCAGCATTAGTTTACAGGCCGAAGATTTCATATGTAATACACAGCAAACAAAAATTAAACAACACAATTTCATTTGAGTGCAAAATTATTGTACTCTCTCATCCTTAGCACTTTGCTTTCTAGCCAATTAAGGACTCTTTGAAATATAGCCAGTATGGCAAATGTTGGAAGGGCAGCAGCAAATTTGTACACGGCAAGCTCCCACAATTGGTATTGTGCTAGTTACCAGATAGCCTGTTCTTTTAAAGATATTGGTTAGAGGAAAAATGTAGGTCAGGTCACAAAAGAGATCTCCCCTGTTGTTTTTTGGAACAGTGCTTTGGGATTTTTCATGTGCGAACATGAAGGCAATGCAGACATGATCCAACCCCTCTTCTGAAAGACAGCGTCCCAACAGTGCAGCACTCCCTGTAGACAGAAGTGAAATTTAAGCCTAGATTACATGCTGAAGATTTTGGCATACACTATGAACCCGCAATAAAAATCAAAACAACAATTCTGGAGAAACTCAGCATCTGTTGAGAATAGGAATCAAAGTTAACATTTGGAATCCAATATAACTCCTCTTCCAGTTCTGATGAAGCGTCTCTAGATTCGAAACATTAATTCTGTTTCTCTCTCAACAGATGCGGCCAGAGCTGCTGACTCACTCCAGCATTTTCTGTTTCTATTTCCAATTTCCAGCATCCACATTAATTATGCTGTTTTGTGGATCATTTTAGATATTGGGACAGATTGGCCAGAGGTGAGTTGACCGGGGTATCTTCTGGAAGACAGGCAATGAAGAGATAATTTCTGGAGTTCCCATTTATTTAAGGAGCACAGACTTGTTCCTGAGGCAGTTGACTCAAACAGAGGGTCCACAAAATGAGATAACAAGGTGTAGAGCTGGATGAACACCCTTCAGAAAACCCTTCTTTTCTGAAGAAGGGTCTAGGCCCAAAACGTCAGCCTTCCTGCTCCTCTGATGCTGCTTGGCCTGCTGTGTTCATCCAGCTTTATACCTTGTTATCTCAGATTCTCCAGCATCTGCAGTTCCGACTATCTCCGGTCCACAAAATGAGATTAATCACAGTTCTGACAGGATAATTGGTTAGTTAAATCCCATGTGTGACTTTATCTTGAATTAAAACAGAAATTGCTGGAAAAGCTCAGCAGGTCTGGGAGCATCTGTGGAGAGAAATCAGAGTTAACATTTTGGGTCCAGTAACAGTTCTGAGGCAGGGTCACTGGACCCGAAACGTTAGCTCTGGTTTCTCTCTACAAATGCTGCCAGACCTGCTGAATTTATTCAGCAATTTCTGTTTTTACTTCTGATTTCCACCATCTTCAGTTTTTCTTTATCATGTCAGTGTGGAAGCCATTAATACAGGTCAGCCATTGACTGTTAAAAAAAACATGTAATAACATACTGTCCCTCCGAAAAGCCATGGGTAAAGAGCTAGTAGCTGAGTTGAAAATTTGGTTTTCTGATGGGAGAATCACAAACTCTATGAAAGATCGGTAAGAAAGATGAGCTGCTGAGGTACGTAGCAGACACCTTAAAAAAGAACAACCCTTGGAAGCCCACTGACTTTCTGATTATTGGATGTCAGTTTCAGGAATATCCTTCCATGGGAATGATCGTGGCCCAGGCTCGAACCTCTACATACATGCTATTTAATAATGGAACATGAAAGATAACGGAATGATGCCCCTCCACCCTGTTGCCAGGATGCTGCCTTCCAGTTAATGCCAGTCTCTGAAATAAGTGGGAGGCCATTCCCCCTACTGAGAGAATTGCAGCAGAATCTGCCACCAGTGTGTCCTTAATTGACCCAAGTAGGCTTCCTATACTCATGGGAATTTAGGAGAGTGATGGCGGGATCTTGTAAAAACATATAGAGTTACGAAGGGAATAGGTAAGATAGAAGCAGGGAGGTTGTTTCCACTGGCAGGTGAAACTAGAACTAGGGGCCATAGCCTCAAAATAAGGGGGAACAGGTTTAGGACTGAGTTGAGAAGTAACTTCTTCACCCAAAGGGTTGTGAATCTGTGGAATTCCCTGCCCAGTGAAGCATTTGAGGCCACCTCACTGAATGTTTTTAAGGCAAAGATAGATTTTTGAGCAGTAAAGGAACTAAGGGTTATGGTGAGCAGGAAGATATGTGGAGCTGAGTCCACAAAAAGATAAACCATGATCTTAATGAATGCCGAAGCAGGCTCAATGGGCAGGATTGCCTATTCCTGCTCCTGTTTCTTATGTTCTTATGTTCCATTGTTATCAGGTGGCCACTTAGAGTCCACCTCCAGCAAAATGGTTTAGACTGGGGAGACGTGTCGGTAAGCAGGGGACCAGGATAATTCCACCCTCTGAATCAAAGCCAAAAACCCCCACCACTGGAACCTCAGCTGACTCTCAATGATAATATAAACTAGGACACACAAATAACAGGTGTGAGCCAGTCAGCTCCTCAAATCTGATCCTAAAAGAATTGATTTTGCTAGCGATCAAACAGAAATATTGGAAAGTTAACATAGTTCAATGAAATAGCAAAACATTCAAAAACATGCTTGAATGCTCCTCCCTGAGCAAAAGCCATGATCAACTCACTGTTGACAAACTGGAGGCTGTGGTTTTAGCCGCAGTTAAAAAAAACTGTGGGATAGGTATAGAGAAAAGCAAACATGGCAAGCTCATCTTGCATGCCTATCTTTCATAGTCTTTTCTATTCTCCCAACAGAAAACCAGATTGTCAACTCAGTTACTAGCTCTTTGTCTATGGCTTTTAGGAGGGACAGTACCTAATTGCGTGCTTTATTTAACTGTCAATGGCTGGCCTGTGTTAGCAGTTTCCACACTGACCATTTCAAGATAAAGAAATTCACACGTGGGATTTAACTAACCCACTACACTACCACCTTCAGATACAGCTTAGTTCAGAAGTTAAAAACAACCTGAAACTGGTTATTTCCAGAACAGAAAGTGGTTTCAAAGATATTATTGTTATAGGAGATAAAAATATGTTCTCCCAAACCTTCATTTTCTTTTTAGTTAATAACCATTTGGATCATGATCTGAATAGAGGAAATTGTTGCTAGAATTACCTTTCTACATTTTTAAGTCCAAGGTAGAGTAGATCAATCATTGCTAAAATATTTTTAAAATATGTGATACTTAGTGAAACAATAAGTTAAGAGACTTACAGGCTTTGTATTATTTATTCTCAGATCAAAATAATACAACTAACTCAAAGTTTTGATGTGATCATTGAGACAGATTCTTTTAAACAAAATAAGGTTGCAAACTACTTTTTTTCCCTGGGATTTGAATTCAAAACTGATCAAAATATACAGAATGAGAGTTTTGTTTCTGAAGGCAAAGCAATTTTGGAGAAGCTGTCAACATTTTGTCTAAAGTTTCAGAATATGATGCAAGTCCTGAGCTACCAAATGAAATTCACCAACTTGTTTCTGCCCCAAGAGATGAGAGCAATGGCAATTAGCTGTGAGCAAATGTCACAGCCAGTTCAGGTGAATGCATATGCACATTTAAATTAGAAAGCTGTGGTTTGAGATGTAGGCCTCTTCCATTAGTAGCATTTTTCTGTCCGCTTCACAAATGGTATGCACTGAATGCTATGATATGATTGTATTTCTAACGCAGGTTCAAAACAAAGTGACCACAGTAAGTTTAGTCAAGTCTAATCATTCAATGATGGACTAATTTTGATTTTCACCTGTCAACTATCTGACAAAGAACATTATTGCAAGGGCCATTCACTCTTCCTTTCTCCGTAACCCTGTTTCGATTTAAATAGCCGTCAAATGCCCTTTGTAATGTCTCCATTGAATCTGCCTCTAGCACACTTCCAGGTGTTATACACTAAATTGGCACCACTTACTGTGTGAAATGATTTGCTCTCACCTAACACCTCCTTCCTTTGCAAAACACTTAAAAAGTGTGTCGCCTGGATCTTGATCCTTTTCACAAGCAGGAACTGTCTTCTCTGTCCAGACCTCTCATGATTTTGAATTCAATCAAGTCTTCTTTAGCTGTCTCCTCCTCAAGGAAATTAGTTCCCATTTCTCCAATCTATCTTCATAACAGAGGCTCCTTGTTACTGGAACTGCTCTGCAAACCTCTTGTACACTGTGTTATGGAGAGAAGGTTGAATCCCTCTAACAATTTAAACCAAAACATCCAGAGGAGCTCACCTCATCTTGTTATCTGGTAAAGGAAGTATGAAAAGTGATATAACCTGCCTCTCATCTCCCAATCTGCTATAAAGGGAAGGTGAAATAAAATGAATTCCTGACAGTCACTGTACAATCAACAAGTAACAATTTATTTATCTAATTCTAACAGTGATCAAATTAACCAAACTACTAATAAACCAAACAACTCCCCCAACTACCAACTATTCCCCAATAAACAAAATTCTAATGGTCTGCTGTTCCAATAAATATAAGTCCCACTTATATAAACCAAAGTAATAAGAAAAATAATTAATTAAAAATTAGACTCTCAAAACTACAGTCAGGATGCATCTTCTGGAATGTTCTATGCGTTTTCCACTATTCTTCAGTCAGGAATTCTTTCTTTGTTGAATCTTTGTGTCAGCAATATTAGCTAAGATTGTCATGGTACCTTTTAGATGGTGTTTAATCAGAGACCTTAAAGATTTCTGTGAGATCCAGAGTTTTACTCTTCCGATGCAGTTGGCTCTCACATTGATTTTCAAAAACCCTCTTATTATATACCCTTTATGTCAATTTTCTTATATTAGGATTGGTCCTAAGTTGTCAACACTATCAGATTTAAATTCAAATGGTTTTCAGTCCCTAAGTATCTGCTTTAAATTAATTGGCTGATATTCAAGCTGGTTGCCTTAACATCAAAACAAGTATAGTTTGCCAACTACACAGCCAATTGATACATATGTTTCAAGTTTAGAACTGTCTATGTATCTGCAGCTGCTTGCAGACATCTTTTTTTTTGCCTCCAAGCTTAGAAAAGGGACCACACACTCCTCCCCCCTATCATTTTTACAAACAAATTCTAACATCCTGCCTTCCAATTTACAAGTACTTGACCCGACTTTGCAACAACTGTTTTCAATGCACTTTCAACCACCTTAAAGTGTGGCATGCACAAGTATGAACAGTATGCCAGCCAAAGTCTAGTGTCTTATACAGCTTGAACATAGCTCACCTTTTCTTGCATTCTATGCCATTGTTAATAAAGCCTAGGACAATGTATGCTCCATTAACTTCTCTGTCCACCTGTCCTATCACCTTTAATGACTTATATTGACATACATTCAGATGTCCCTGCTCCAACATAACCTTTAGAGTAACATCCTTTCTGTTATACTGTCTCTCCATGATTCCAGGGTGGTCTCCCAGCCTTGAGATCCTCGAAGTGAAGCCTGGCATAGCCTGGAGTCAAGGCCCAATGCAGACTAAAGGCTAGGTTCCAGCATCAACTGAGTTGGAAGGACTGTTATTCTGAACTTTTTATTTCTTAATTTTCTAATTTATTCCTATCATCTGTAATGCTGGACTTTTTATTTCTTGCTTTATTTTTCTAATTTTTTTTCCATAAGAATTTGTACTTCAGAATTTGTAGCTAGATACCTTTGTACCTAAGATGGCACCCTAAGTGGTGACTTTGCATTGTACTAATATGACAATAAAGCTAATTCAATTCAGTTCAGTATTCCTACATGTAAATCTCAGATACTGCTGCCTTGTCAAATGTCAGCACCAGAGTAGGCAAAACCAACTTCTTATCAATCTTGAACCTTTCTGAGTTTCCTCCTCCGTCACTGCGGCCAGGGTAACATTTGCTTCTTTGATAAAGACGGATGCAATTTATTAATTTAATATCTCAACCATACCTTCTGGCTATGTATGTAAATCAGAATCTTTTTGGTCCCTAATCAGTCACATTCATCCTTTTTCCACCCTTTTACTATTAATGTGCCAATAGAAGACTTTGGAATTCATTTGCATGTTAGCCATCTGTCCTTTCTCATCAGCCCTCTTTGCTTATTTTATTTGGTCTTTTCCCTGCCTTGTGATCACTTTCTTCTTTATCTTAACTTCTATCTCCTTTTTCATTCAGGAGGGAAAGAATGTTAGAGATGGCCAAAATTTGTTCAATCGGTAGATTTTAAGGGGTGTTTTAAAAGAGGGAAGTGAGAAAAAATCCAGGAGGGAACACCAGGGCTCAGGGCCTAAGCAGCTGAAAGCACAAGTGCTAATGGTTGAGAAATTAGAATTGGAAACATACATGAGGCTAAAAATACATAGAGTCATACACTCATAGAGTTGTACAGCACGGAAACAGACCCTTCGGTCCAAATCGTCCATGCCGACCACATATCTTAAATTAATCTAGTCGCCCATTTGCCAGCATTTGGCTCATATCCCTCCAAACCCTTCCTATTCATATACCCATGCAGATGCTTTTTAAATGTTGTAATTGTACTAGCCTCTACCATCTACTCTGACAGTTCATTCCATACACGCACTACCCTCTGCGTGAAAAAGTTGCCCCTTAGGTCCCTTTTAAATCATTCCCCTTTAGCTTAAACCTATGCCCTCTAGTTTTGGATTCCCCTAGCCTGTGGAAAAGACCTTGACTATTCACCCTGTTCATGCCGCTCATGATTTTATAAACCTGTATAAGGTCACCCCTCAGACTCTGATGCTTCAGGGAAAATAGCCCCAGCCTATTCAGCCTCTCCCGACAGTTCAAACCCTCTAACACTGGCACCTTACTTGTAAATCTATTCTGAACCCTTTCAAATTTCACAACATCCAGAATTGAACATGGTATTCCAAAAGTGGCCTAACCAATGCCCTGTGCAGCTGCAACATGACCTCCCAACTCCTATATTCACTACGCTGATCAATACAGGCAAGCATACCAAACTACCTGCTGACCTGTAACTCCACTTTGAATCTGCACTCCAAGGTCTCTTTGTTCGGTAACACTCCCAAGGACCTGACCATTAATCATATAAGTCCTGCCCTGATTTGCCTTTCCAAAATACAGCCCTCACATTTATCTAAATTAAACTCCATCTGCCACTCCTCGGCCCATCAGCCTATATCATCAAGGTCCTGTTGTACTCTGAATTAACTTTCTTCACTGTCCACTATACCACTAAATTTGCTGTCATCTGCAAACTTACGAACCATATCTCCTACATTCACATCCAAAGCATTTATATAAATGCGAAAAGCAGTGGGCACAGCACTAATTCTTGCGGCACATTGCCGGTCACAGGCATTCAGTCTGAAAAGCAACCCTCCACCATCGCCCTCTGTCTCATACCTTCGAGCCAGTCATGTATTCAAATGGTGAGTTCTGCCTATATTCCATGTTACCTAACATTGTTAATTAGTCTACTGCGCATAACCTTGTCGAACGCCTTAGTGAAGTCCATATAGATCACATCACTGCTCTGCCTTCGTCAATCTTCTTTGTTACTTCTTCAAAAAACTCAAACATGTTGGTGAGACATGATTTCCCATGCACAAAGCCATGTTGATTCTTCTAATCAGTCCCTGCCTTTCCAAATACACGTAAATCCTGTCCCTCAAAATCCCCTCCAACAACCATCCCACCACTGATATCAGGCTCACCGGTCTATAGTTGCCTGGCTTTTCCTTACCACCTTTCTTAAATAATGGCACCACATTAGCCAACCTCCAGTCTTCTGACACCTCACCTATGGCTATCGATGATACAACTATCTCAGCAAAGTGCCCAGCAATCACATACCTAGCTTCTCACAGAGTTCTGGGGTACACCCGATCAGGTCCCAGGGATTTATCCACCTTTATGCATTTTAAGACATCCAGCACCTCCTCTTCTGTAAAATGGACACTTTTCAAGAGATCTTAAGATATTGCTTAATCAGCAACCGTTATCCATCAGTGAGCACAAGGGTGATAGGGGAATTTGACTCACCATGGGTTAAGCAGCAAGATTCTGGATGACCTCCAGTTTATAGATGAATGTGGTCACATTCTTCCTGACTCTTAAAGAGTTTATGCCTGATTTAATAAATGTGGCATGGACAGCTCTCTCATCACATTGCTTGTCTTTTTGACTCCAGTCTCAGATGGCTGGGGAGGGTCCCACATCATTTCCATCTTCCAACTTAAAGCCCAAAATATCATCAATGTTAAGTGGACAAGTCTAACTTCTTCGTGATTGGTTTGCAGCAACTTGTGGGTAATTATGTTAAGAATTTTAACACTGTTTATTCAAAATACATCCCTTCAACCTCGAAGAAAATTGTTAAAATGATTCACTTCCCACTACTAAGAAAACACACCCCAAAAGAGACAGAGACACACACATCTATCAACAGTTACATCTATATATGCATCTATGCCTCTTTTTCTTCGGCAGTCCCTTGGGTTTGAGATGATTTGCTTCACTTGGTTCAGTGGGTTCACTGGCTAATAAGTCCAATGTTTGATCTTCGGACTCTGCCACATGTGAGGCAGGTTGTGTTTGGAGTGTAGGTAGAGGAAGTGTTGGGAGATCTATGCGTTCTCTCCAATGAGTCAATTTTACTTCTACACGTCCCTGATCAAGACTCTCTGTGTGCCCATGTATTCCTGTACAAGCCTTTTCTACTTTGTTCAGACACTAGCCAGGGACTCCCATTACACTGTGGGGATTTTTGATCAAATTAACCCATCTACTTCTATTACATATCTATATTTATCTACTCTGTCTTCACCATTTATATATAATCTACGCACAAAAACAAAGTTTGTTGGAAACGCTCAGCAGGTCTGGCAGTATCTGTGAAGGAGAAAACAGAGTTGACGTTTCGGGTCCGGTGACCCTTCTCAGAACTGGTACGTTCTATAATCTGCGCATCTTGATTCCACATTATCCGATTTAAATTATTGAATTTACATCGCCTCTAGTGCAAATGGGAAACGAAGCACTGAATTTTGGTTTGGATTTTTGTTGAGTTGGAATATCTCTGGATCCATCTTAAAATGGCAGGTAGGCTCAATTTGAGGATTGCATCCCAACCCACTTCCTGACAAACCTAATATCTGCTGGCACAAACCTGCCCTCCTAACCTGGCAGGCTCCATTGTGAGGCTAGACATGTCCTTGAGCCTTCCCACATCTTTTTCTGGAGCCGTGACCATCGTCTGGATTTGTGGATCTTTTGAACAGTCTGTACAAAATGACTTTTCCGTGTCCCCATGCGTCCTCCATTCCCCAATCCCCCTTCAACACATACTAAGGTAGTCTTTCATACCCGTCCACTCAGCCTATGTCATGTACAGAACCAATAAATGCTATAGCAACAATGAGATGTGAGGAACTGTTAACAAAAAACATCCATTCACAAAACTGTTTTCGAAAAAAACCTATTGTTCCTATAATCCTCCAACAGTGTCAATGAAGCACACCATTAAAGTATCCTCACAAATGTTAAATTCAATGTTGATCTCGCTCTTTGTGTACCTTCTCTGCAGCCGTAACATTGTATTCCTCGCTCTGTTCTATTGCCCTAATGCACTTCGTATGATATGATCCGCCTGTACTACACGCAAAATAAAACTTTTCACTGTACCTAATTACATATGACAATAATAAATCAAATCAAATCAAATATCAACAAGAAAGGCTTCAAACAGTTCACATCCCTCAATCACATGTTTCTTCTGCCTCCACTGTGTCTGCTCCCAAGATGGAGCGTTCCACTCCCGAACATCCCAGATGTCCTTTTATTTCAACAACCGCAACTTCCCCCTTTCAGTGGTCGAAAATGCTCTCCACCGGATCTTTTGCGTTTCCGCACCTCTCCCCTCCTCCCAACAAAAACAAAGGCAGAATCCCCTTGTCCTCACGTATCACCCCACCTCCGGATTCTATTATTTTCGGCCACTTCTGCCACCTGCAATCCGATCCTACAACCAAAGATATATTTCCCTCCCCACCCTTATCTGCCTTCCGGAGGGACCGCGCTGTCTGCGACTCCTTTGTCCGCTCCACACTCCCCACCAGCCCCACCACCCCCGGCACTTTTCCCTGCAACCACAGGAGGTGCTACACCTGCCCCCACACCTCCCCGCCCCTCACCTCCATTCAAGGCACCAAACAAACATTTCACATTAGACAGGTGTTCGCCAGCACATCCGTCAATGTGGTCTATTGTATCCGTTGTTCCCAAGGTGGCCTCCTCTACCTCGGTGAGGCCAAGTGGAGGCCCAGAGACCGCTTTGTAGAGCACCTATGCTCGGTTCGCGACAAACGACAACACCTTCCAGTTGCCAGCCATTTCAACTCCCCCTCCCACTCCCTGGGTGACATGTCCATCCTGGGCCTCCTCCAGTGTCACAATGATGCCACCCGGAAACTGGAGGAGCAGCACCTCATATTCCACCTTGGGAGCCTACAGCCCAATGGCCTAAATGTGGACTTTACCAGTTTCAAAATCTCCCCACCCCAAGTCTCGTCCCATGACCAACCCTCCCTCTCATCCCTGCCTCCTTGACCTGACACAACCTGTCCATCTTCTCTCCCACCTATCCGCCACTCCCACCTCACTGACCAATTCCCACCACTCCCTACCTGCACTCACCTATCACCATCCCACCTACCTTCCTCAGCCCCACTCCTCCCCACTCGATTTATTTCTCTTCCCCATCCCCCATTTCGGAAGAAGGGTCCTGACCCGAAACGTCAGCTTTCCTGCTCCTCTGATGCTGCCTGTCCTGCTGTGTTCATCCAGCTCCATACTGTGTTATCTCTGACTCCAGCATCTGCAGTTCTTACTATCTCTACTGGGTGAGTTTATTTCTTTCTCTCCCTTTCCAGTATCAAAAATGGTGGTCCAATTTTTCGCTGAGAGCGCAGTGCCTTAGTGAAAATGGTGTCAGAGCACTGAAGGTCGTTGATGTCGCATCCCTGAACCTGGCACCCACCAATTTGCCGGGAGGGGAGATCAATATTTCATCTGTTTAAAAATCACGGATAGAACTGCATGTTTAAAAGTTGGATGGCAAGGCATGGAAGCACCATGGTGGTCTGAGGAGGCATGGAGCAGCGAGGGTCATATGAGGGGGGCATGGTGTGGCATGGGAGTAGAGTGGCAGGTGTTGGGGCATGGAGACAGCATGGATGGCATGCTGAGAGAACATAGTGGCATGGAGGGGAGGTGGGTTTGGTAGGAGGGTGAGATCTCAGGTACAGGAGCTCTTTTAATGATGTCTATAGCTGAGTTCCTATGTTGGAGAGCTGAAGAGAGCCTTCGAAGTGGCCTCTTCACAAGCTCCATCGCAGCTTGTAAAAAAATTAACGCTCTGTGTGAAGAGACAAGGAAGGGTTCCAGGTAAAGGGCCAGGTGTTCATTTTGGAAAGTCAGGTCTCTGAGCCTACAGAGAAACATAGTCCCAGGTATGTGGTCAAGCTAACAGCCTATGCTCAGCTACAATTGCACCCCATTGCAGTTTTGTGTTGTGCAAAAGTCACATTGCACATCATCCCCCTACGTTCCTGCCTCGCTATTTCCATCCTACACTCCTTCCTTTTTGAGAAATGCTTCAGCCTGACTTTTGTATTCTGCCTCGTGTACAGTCCAACCAGATCTGGAAACTCACTTTGCAGAGAGGTGTAGAGAGGAACCCACATCCTATTGTGCTGAGGTCTTTAAGAATGACATCACATAAACAAAGGAAAGAACCGACAATTAAATTAATTGAATATTTACATTTGTGACAACATCTTCAAGAAACCAAGGAAGTTATTTCATCTGAGGAATTCACACAAAAGCAAAGCACCATTAAGCAGCTGCAAATATCTGATCTACTCTTAAATGGAAAAGATAACTGCCAATGCTTGAGATCTGAAATAAACAAAACCAGAAATTGCTGGAAAACCCAGCAGGTCTGTGGAGAGAACATGTTTCAAGTGCAGTGATGCTTCTTCAGATCTGGGTTCACTAGCAGTTTACTCTGTTTTCTCTCCCCAGATGCCTCCAGTCTTGGTCACTGTCTTCAGCAGTTTGCTGTTTTTATTTGTTTCTGAGCTAACTCTGTTTGCCTTGCAAATTGATCATTTATCTACTGTTATGACCTCCTGACCTCTGTATTCACAACACAGTAAAATTAAAACCTTCAAAGACCCTCTAAATTGACCCCAACGGTTCCTAACCAGACTTTTTGCAAAGCCATTCCCAGACTTTTGTCAATAATCAATTCTAGATACTGAGTCTGTAATTTAACTGAAAGACTTAGCAATTTCTTAACAATACAGCAACTTTAGCAGGGCAATATTAAGCAACATATTTAACGTCTATTATTTAAATGAAATAACTTTTGTTTTCACCCCCATTCACACAAGCAACAGACAGATGAACAAACACAGTTTCTCCTTTTTCCTTTCAGATAGTCTTCAGTGGGGAGGAAGGAGTTAGTTGCTGGACCAGAGTGCTGGTATGTTTTAGCTCAGCTTTCTATTGCTTGTCTTTTTTAAAGAGTTGATCAGGTGGATCATGTGATTTTTTTTTTGGATTTAGCTTATTGCTCCAGAAAGCAGCTTGGACAAATACTGAAGGGATCTTTCCTTTCTGCCCTGAACTCAGGGCCAAATGAGTGAAGTGGGCATCCAATGGTATTGAAATTACACCAGATGGTGTGGTGAGGATGACTATTCTGAGAATAACTTAGAGAAGGAAGCAGGGTTCAAGAATGGTCTACTAATGTCATGATGTGTTTCCTTCACAACTCTCATTCTGATATGCAAAAAGAACTGGGACTACTTAAGTTAACACAATGTAGACTTGCTAGTGACTTGCTAAGAGACATAATGAAAAAATGAAAAGGTTAGATTGTGTGGCTAGTTATAAGAGTATTATAGTTTCTTAATCTAAAGTGTACGGAAAAAATGCAGTGTGGAAGTAGAAATAAAGAACTTACATTTATAGGCTTAATATTAGGTAGTTGGTTTTCTCCTAGTGAGTGGTGAGACTTAGACATTGTTAGCTTGAGTGACATTTGCTTCTTTATTCATTCATGGGTGTTGCTGACAGCGCAGCATTTATTGCTCATCCCTAATGGCCCAGAGTGTCAACCACATTGCTGTGGGTCTGGAGTCACATGTAGGCCAGACCAGGTAAGGATGGCAGTTTCCTTCCCTAAGAGACATTAGCGAACCAGACAGGTTTTTCCCCAACAATTGACAATGGATTCATGGTCATCACTAGATTCTTAATTCCAGATATTTTATTGAATTCAAATTCCACCATCTGCCGTGGCGGGATTTGAACTCCGGTCCCCAGAACATTATCTGGGTCTCTGGATTAACAGTCCAGCAATAATACCACTAGGCCATTGCTTTCCCTTTTATAAGTCTCTATATGCCTTCAAGAGAGACTGGAATCAGTTCTGGCTGAAGCAAAAGTTGCAACATATAAAAAATAAGTGATTTAATATTTAACGTAAGCATTTATATTTCTCGTTGCCTAGGAAAGGCAACCAACATAATCAAAGAGACCCCTAACCCCAGTTTTAATGTCTTCCAAACTCTTTCTGTCGGCAGGAGATACAAAAACTTAAACACACATACGAATAGATTCAAGAACAGCTTCTTCCCCACTGTTACTAGACTTCTGAATGGATCTTTCAAATTTCAAACCTAATGTTGACCTCGCACTTTCTGCACCTACTCTGCAGCCAAAACATTGTATTCCTCGCTCTGTTCCATTATCCTTCTGACCTTTGGTATGGTCTGCCCGCACTGCACACAAAACAAAACTTTTCACTGTGCCTCGGAACATGTGACAATAATAAATCAAATCAAATATGATCTCCTAGATTGATTCTGATCATCAAGAGAAAGGATTTGGGTATGGACCACCAAAGTGATATAAAAGGTTGCACAGATTGCTCAGGGGGGGACAGTGTTAGTGATGGCTACCTATATCTCCCTTGTGAGTTTCTTCACTGATATCAATGTGCGATACTATCTGGGCCACATGCTGTCTGCCTCTGGAAGGAAGTGAACGAGGTCATTTTTCTTTTCGTGAGTGGATAGGGATCGATCGCTAACATAAACGGTGATGGAAGGAGATTCTACCTTCAATTTTAAAGGAACAAAATCAGAAAATGGTACATAGCTCAGTAGATCAGTCACCATTTGTGGCAAGAAACCCAGGGCTGAATCTTATGGTTTTTTTGAGGGTTGGTGTGAATTTTGTTGTGTTTTCGGAGGGTTTCTTGCTGTGATGCATAGTGAACTTTCTCTCCATATCTTACTTACTCCACTGTTATGGTGTCCCTCGTGTCCAATTTTATCCCTACCTTGTCACATGTCATTCCCGGGACAAGTTACCACTTGCTGGATATCCTCTGAAGGGCCAGCATCCCTGGAGCTGGAGCCATCCTTAAAAGCCTATTGTGCACTTGCAGTCCACAGCTGCCCTTCAAGTCCCCACATTTGCCTCAGACACAGGGTGATATTGGCACCAGTTTGCTGCAGGGACTTTAATGACCTGCTGAATGGGGTGGTGCAGGTGTGGGACATCTTCTTCCCCCGAGACCAGCAGAGGAGGTGATGATACCAGCCTGCCCTGTGTTTGGCACCTGGGTCAGTGCAGCCTCAGCCTCTGGAGGAAGGCACAGCTCTGTAGAAAAGAGGTCAATGACCTTCTGCACTCCACCAGCATAACTACCACCACCTTCTCTCCAATACCTCACAGTTTCTCTATTTCTGCTAAAGCATCTACCTCCCACAAAGGCTCATGATTTACCACTCTTACTGTTACCTGCAACATCTTTTCTCACTCGTTATCACCCAGTGGTAGCCCTGTTAATTAGCAATAACACAAGGACATGATTGGATAGCAGAAACATGTTGGCCATGGATATAATGGATAATTCCCCTGCTCCATTCTAGTGGTGCTTTGGATCTTTTACATACAGTTGAGAGGGTAGACAGGGTCTTAGTGGTATATGTCATGTTAAGAACACTTTCTCAGTGTTGCATCGGAGGTGCCAGCCTATCACAAGTGGCAATCAGCCACTCTTTATCAAGTATACATTTTTCTTTCAAAATTAAAATCTGACTTCTGGAAATGTGACTAAGTAGAGTCTGAAAGTAACTTGGTTCAAATTGAGTCACATTAGCATACAGTATGGACAAATTAAACTTTTGATCTGACTTTCAGAATAAAAGAAATAGGTGTAGGAGGGAATTATTCACCCTGCCGCTAGACTGCTGTTCCATTTTGTATGATCCTGGGCTTTAATCCCTCTATCAGTTGATTCCCTAAGAGACATAAAATATGTCTATCTCAGCTTTAAATATAATCAGCAACGGTGCATCCACAATGATCTTCAGTACAGAATTCCAAAGATTCACAGCCCCACCTAGATCTTGCTGCAAATAGACACAGATGGGTTGAGTATCTGAAGAGTGGCAAATGGTATTGATCTTTGTGCTGTCATTAGTGAAAACTTTCAAGTGTGATCTTATGATGGAATTAAGGTCAATTGATGAAGCAACCATGAGGAGGATTAGGCCCAGGACCTTACTGTGGAACACATGACCAGCCTCCCACATTCGGTCCTCCATGAACTTGAGGCTATCCAAAGTTCTGTTGCCTGTGCCCTAACTAGTACAAAATGCTATTCACTCATCGATCCTCTGTTCTCTACAAATATCTCCTTAATCCGTTGTTTTCCTATCCCTATTATCTCCTTCAGCCATAAAACCTTCTGTACTCTGTAGTGATTGTAACAAGGTCAGACAGCTAGAGCTCATAGAGTATGAGGTCCCTGATGGGACCCGAGTAACAGCCGCAACCGGTGAGTCCTAAATTATCAGACATTATCCTCAACCCTTTGATCCAGGCTAGACAGGTTTTAGTGTTGACCCTGTTAAACAATCTTTGTAACCCTATTCCCGATGTTGAGATAGGCCTTTCTGGATGCCTCATGTGATTCTGCCGAATTTCTTGCCACAGCCCACATCATTCAGAAGCTTCTAAGATTCCAGTCAGAGTGACATTTCTGGAGGACCTGAGTTGGAATCAGCTAGGCCATCACATACCATTAATGGCAGTCTCCAGTAACTGCAGCTTTTCACTCACAGAAAATTTGTGGGTTGTGAATCCACCTAAAGATAAGTTTCCAATCCACTTAATTTCACTGCAGACAATCATCAGAGAAGTAGTAGAGAAGAAGTAGAATCATAGAATTTTACAGTATAGAAGGAAGCCATTCGACCCCTCATGTCTGTACCAACTTCCAGCCAGCCCACTTCCTAGCCCTATCTCCGTAGCCCTCTAACGTCATCCCTTTCAAATATATATGCAGCTGTCCTTTGAAACCTCCTATGGAATCTATTGCTACCTCTCTCCCAGACAGCTTATTCTATATCCTAACAATTTGCTGAATAAAGAAGTTTTTCCTCATTTCAAGTATTAGATAAAAATGTTAATTGATGAGGCTTATCAAGGTAAAAAATCAGGGCAGTATCCATTTTCTGTGGAAATTTTTATTTTAAAATCTGTTCAGACACATTCTGAGACTTCTGGGCAAGGGTTCTAAATCCTGGACCATCTGACCAAGAGATAGGAACATTGCCACTGCACTACACAACCGCAATGTTTTATTTTAAACCAACTTGTTGGGTAGATTAGTACCTCTATGACACTTTCACAAATAGCAAATCTTTTATGGATTAAACTACAAATTCATTTACTTTCAATGTGTGTAATTTGATACCAATTTACTCATCTTGTTTCAACATTCTCCACCGGTAAACTGTTTTCAATGTTTCTGTTTGACTCACACACCAGCTGAGCATTTCCTTGCGTTTGGTCACTGGTAACTCCTCAGAATCCAGAGCCTGATGCATACCAGCTTTCCCTGATGGTATAACACCATCACTGTTGCAGGTGAAAACAGCAACTTGGGATCAGATTGGATTGTGTAAGTCGGAAACATCCAGCCAGATGAGTCACTATTGTACAAACTTTCCAACTCTCGGTATTGTCAAAAGGAATGGCAAAGCACAATTTCCTAAACTACCAGCATTTCACTTTGGCACTTTAAGGGCTTTAAGAGTTCAGACAATTTGATTGTTGAGGGGATAAAATATTCATGTTGCATTGAACTAACTGTAGACTCTGAAGAAAGGTCACTGGACTCGAAATGCTAACTCTGTTTTCTGCTGCTGATTTTCTCAGGAAACTGGGTTTCCACAAGATCTGACTGACCTGATTTCAGACAGCATCAGACCCCAAGGCTGCCCTGGCTTTTAAAATTCTATTTTTTTTAAATCAGACCCATTCCCTGGCTACTTTCTACAAAACAACATTCATCACATTTAAAGATATCGTTATCCATTATTGGTGAAAGTACAATGCACACTAATCATATAAATACTTGCAGAATACAACTACTGAATAATTTTTCAACTTTTCTACTTCAAATCTTTGTATGAAAAATGCATGACATGGAAACTCATCCTACAGTCACATTAAGCAATAACATTTATAATCATACAGATTTCAGGGTGGATATCAATCTATAACCAATATTTTGCAATGAAGTACACTTAATTTAACTTCAATTCTATAATTTGGAATGATAAAATATTGTAAATAAATACAAATAAAACAATTATCTCAACATTCAATTATTAAATGCTGTAACATAGTCAAAGCTATGTTTATTTCTCCTTTATATGGCGTTCTGTTACTGAGATATGTTATATTGATGGATTTGAGTGTTTTATATAAGTAATCCATAGACTGGAGGAGACCTTGTTTGTTCTGAGTTTTAAAGCTGTTGTCAATTAAATGTGCTTTTATTATTTATTTGGGTGATTTAATTGGATATATTCTTTGGAAAGAGATGGGAAACAGAGGTGAAGGAGGAGGGTAGATGCATGAAAGAAGGGAAGAGGGGGATCATTTGGAGTGGTTAGCCAGACCTATGTGCCTGTGTGATTGAGGGGCTTAGATAAATGCAGTCCATTTTGCCTCTAATATGGGGACAGTAAAGGAAGCAAAACCTCTAAGCTCCAATTCCATGATGCTGCCATCCAGGGCTCAGAGCCTGTTGTTCAATGAAACAATGGAAAGAGTAAACAGGCTGGGATTGGTTTCACTGTAGTTTAGAAGAGTGTGAAGTCATTTGATTGATGTTTATAAGACCTTTAGTGGTCTTGACAAGGTGACAGTGGAAAGGTTGTGCACTCTTGTGGGTGAGTCCAGAAATGGGGGATTAGAATTAAGGATCACCCTTTTACAGCAAAGATGAAGGGACTCTTTTCTCTTGGAGGGTTTGGGAACATTGAATATTTTTCAGTGGAGAGGAACAGATTCCTACAGGAAGCACAAGAGAATCAAAGATAAATATCAAATTCAGGACACAACCAGGTCATCCATGATCTTATTGAATGGCAGAGCAGAATTAAAGGGCTGAATGGCCTACTTCTGTTCCTAAGTCTCACGTTTGCAATGCACTTCGTCACATCAAAACATTTAGAAATTTCTGAAAATGACCCTGGAGATAGTGATAATGAAACCTCACCCACATGTCACCACAACAGCCAAGCTCTTAGCCCAACACACAAAATGATGGTGATCTTCCTGTCTCACTGCCTGGCATTAACCAGTCTGCCCTGAGTTTGGCATTGACTGCCTTGTGCTACAGGCTAATTAGCCTCTGAGCAGATACAGAGGCCACTCCCTGTCAGTTGGCACGAGAGTACTAAGCATTCTTGTGAAGCATTTTCATATGCGGTGGTTTGTAAGCACTCTGACATGTTAGAAATTAGGTAAACTACTAATGTGGTTTCTAAGTCATTTGTCAACAGCTGGTGATTTATTTTAAAAGAAATATATTTTTTAACATGTACCTTGATTTTGAAGAGTTGGTTTCTTCATTTTTTGAGATGATGGCACTTTCCTATCAGAAGTGCCATTTTTAAGGGTTTTTTTTTAAATTTCATTCAGGAGATGAAGGCATCACTGACCAGGCAGCATTTATTGTGAATCCCTAATTCCCAGAGGGTAGTTAAGAGTCAACCAAATTGCTGTGGGTCTGGAGTCACATGTAGGCCAGACCAGGTAAGGATGGCAGTTTGCTTCCCCAAAGGACATTAGTGAACCAGATGGGGTTTTCCAACAATCAACAATGGATTCATGGTCATCAGTAGATTCTTAATTCTCGACATTATTCTAGTTATTGAATTCAAATTCCACCATCTACTGTGGTAGGATTCAAACCTGGATCCCCAGAACATTATCTAGGTCTCTGGATTAACAGTCAAGCAATAATACCACTAGGCTGTCACCTCCCCTGGTGAGATGCTAAATCGAGGCCCGGTGTGTCATCTTGGGGTCAGAAAAGATCTATCAGGGGATTTCACCATCAATTTTTAATCTCTCGATCACTATCACTAAGTTTGCTTGATCATTATTACATTGCTGTTCGTGGGAACTTGCTGTGGGAATATTGGCTGCTACCTTTTCTGCATTACAGCAGTGACCATATGTTTCAAAGGTATTTTATTGGCTGTAGCATCTAAAAAGTCCTGAGGTCATGAAAGTGTGCTATTTTCCTCACCGTGACACAATCCCACTTTCTAACCTGGCTTCATTTGGCTAGCACCCCAGAGGAGATTTACCAGGACAATAAATAAAACAAAGACCTGCAGATGCTGAAGATCTGAAACATAAACAGAAATTGCTGGAGAAGCTCAGCGGGGATGTCAGCAGCTGAGGAGAGAAAACAGAGTTTACATTTCGACGCGGATTTACCAGCATGTTGCCTGGGCTGGAGAGTTTTAGCTATGAAGAGAGATTGGATAGATTGGTGATGCTTTTCTTGGAGCAGAGGAGACTGAATTGGGGCATCATTGACATGTATTAAATTATGAGAGACGTAGACAGGGTACCCCGGAACAACCTTTTCCCCTTAATAGAGGGATCAATGAACAGGGGACATAGATTTAAGGTAAGGAGCAGAAGGTTTAGAGGGGATGTGAGGAAAGAGGGTGGTGGGAATCTGGAACTCACTGCCTGTAAAGGTGATAGAAGGAAAACCTCCCGTAGTATTCCAGAAGTATTTAGAAGTGTACTTGTGATGCCAAGGCATACAAGGCTATGGGCCAAGTGCTGGGAAACTGAATTAGAATAGTCAGATGGGTTTGATGGGCTAAAGGGCCTTATTCTATGCTGTAGACCTCTACAAGTATGACTGTGACTCTGTGACCCACTGTAAGTGGTCATGTACCAACATATTCACTAACCAAAGACAAACCAGCAATTTATTCTCTCAGGGGTGTAAGTAGCCCACGTGCTTGATTCAGTCTGTGTGAGATATTCAGCATGTAAGCAGTGAGTGAAAATTAAACCACCAAACCCACTCTGCCTTTCCTGTTTGTGTGAGACAAACCAGAAGATCGACACACCCACTGAGTGTGCTATCAAACAATCTGGAAATAATAATGCAACCATTACTTGGAAACACTCCACTCACACAAATTCATGGAAATCGTTTTCCTCAAAGTCAACTCTCTCATTTCCACCCAATTTGTTAAATAATTTTCAGAAGCTGACTCGGATTAGGCCGTGTATAAAGATAGTCAATGATTCAAAGACAAGTACAAAGTGGTTTTGCCTCGCCTAGTTGAATCAGCTCTGCCAACAACCTGTTGAGATTCAGTTGCATGCAACAAAACTCAGTTTTTGGTCAATCAAACCCGACCAGTCTCGACTTCACTTTTCTAGACACTTGTTAGTAGAAACAGATCCTTAATGTTACTACTATACAGACCGCCAAAACCTCACCACAGCGATGAAAATTTTCTTGACGTCTGAGTTAAGTCATGTTCCCGACATACACAGGCTAAGAAGATCCCACGCTTGAGCTCATAGGCCAATCTTCAGTGAGAGTTCAACACAGGCAGGACAATGACAAAAGGTGCCACAATCATCTTAGTCAAATTAATGATTGGGAAATTGAGACAAGTGTCCTGGTAGGCATCACTATCGTATAGGAATTGAAATCAGGCAATAATTGGACTTGGAAATTCCTGCTGCAGTCAAGTGACCTGCTGAATCTGTCAAGGCTTAGATGTGAATAATGATTCTGTGTGAGATACTGAAGGGGGTAACTGGATCTGGCAAGAGGCATACACTAGCAAAGGACCAATGCTTTCAGAAGAACAGCAAGGGAATGGAGGGGAAAGATTGAGGAAGGTGCAGGTGGTTGGGTAGGTAGAAGGTTGGGGCAGGGGTAGAGAAGATTGAGGAGAAATAGATGGGGAAACCTGATGAGGAAAAACAGTTTTTGAGTTCTGTGTCAAAAACGTGGAGATTGCTACTAAAGTCGCTCAGTCCAGGGAGCTCCCAAGTTTGGTCCATTGTCTTTCCTGGTCTAGTCACACTTAACTTTGCAACTTTAGCTCCGTTAGCTGGACAGCTGGTTTGCAATGCTGTGTGATGCTAACAGCATGAGTTTAATTCTCACAGCAGCTGAGATTACTATGAAGGACTCTCCTCCTCAGTTTCCACTAGTCGTCTCTCTCTCATGAGAGGACAGCCCGATGGTCTAGTAGGACTGTGATGACCTTATCTTTAAGAGGCTTTAAAATTCTCTCAGTATCTGAGGAGAAGGCAGGGAATTGATTGATGATGGATTCACTCCTGATAACAATTCAGGAATGCTGACTGAAAGTTATGTGCATGAAGTGGGCAGTTCTGAAGAAGAATAATATTGGATTTGACATGTTAACTCTGTTTCTCTCTCCACAGATGCTGCCAGAGCCACTGAGTTGCTCCAGCACTTTCTACTTTTATTTCAGATCGCCAGCTGCTGCAGTACTTTATTTTGTTTTATCGGATGAATAAAGTAATGCAACAGTGGTGTCCCGCCTGACCTCTCCCAGTCAACAAACTGAACCAACAAATTTACTATCCAGGCTCACCTATAGTCATGAGGTTCCTTCTGCTATTCCCAGCATTTTCCAAAAGCACCACTTTCATTGGTTCTCCAGTTACAGTGAGTTACCCCTTTCCACTTCAAGTTGTGGATAATCTAGGAGGGGTTAAGCCATCTCTTCTGCGACTCCATGTTGGAGTTATCTCACTCTGGCTTCTGCCCCTTGAGAAACATCAAAACCATCCTAAACAAAGGCATAGATGCCATTTTCTATATCTTTCCTCAACCTCCTCACCTCTCTTAAGCTGACAAATTTGCACACACTAATTTCGGCTGAGTTTTTTTTACCTATTATCTAGATTTTTCTGAATGCCATCACTTGTTTCCTGTTGCACCTATCCATTTTAAGCCACTTAATCGTGAAGAACCTCCCCTTCCGTCACCTCCACAGCTCTGTAGCAACCAGTTTTACCCTGCACTAGCTCCCTCAGCACTTCATCATCTCTTTGCCATGACAGTGTTTAACTAAAAGGTTTTAAAATTCTTTCATAAACTTGCCCTTTGCATGGACTCCATGCCAATGACTTCATCTTCTTTCCTTCCACTATCCTAGACTGAAGCAGATAGATTGCAATCCACAAGAGGGGCATTTAAGCGGCAATTTAGGGGCATTTAAGTGGCAATTAGTTAGGCATATGGATGATAGTATAAGGTAGGGGTGGAGGTTAGATAGACCTTAGGTTTAGGGTAAAAGTTCGGCACAGCATCGTGGGCCGAAGAGCCTGTACTGTGCTGTACTGTTCTATGTTCTATGTAGACCACCACCTGAGTCGCTCACAAGGATCCATACCGCCGATCAACTCCAAAAACAAAAACAAGAACAGAAGTTATGTTTTAAGTATTAGCAGATTGGAAAATCTTGAGGTACAAAGATACCAGGGTGCCTTTGTGCACCACACACTGAAAGCATGGGTGCAAGTCTGACAAGCAGTAAGAAAGGCAAATGGTATGTTGGCTTTTGTTACAAAAGTATTCGAGTGCAGAAGCAATAAAGTCTTACTGCGGCTGTACAGGGACTTGGTAAGACTACACCTGGAGCAGCGGTATGTGTAATTTTAATCTCTTCACCTAAGAAAATGTATACTTGCCATAGAGGGAGAGCAACAAGTGTTCACCAGACTGATGCCTAGGCTGGCACGATTGTTGTATGAAGAGTGATTGAGTCGACCAGGCCAGTATTCACTGGAGTTTCGAAGAATAGGAGGAGTTCTCTTTCAAACATGTACAATTCTAAGATGGCTAGACAGACTGGATGCAGAGATAATGTTTCTCCTGGCCAAGGAGTTAAGAACAAGGGGATCTCAGAATATGGCGTAGTCCACTTTGGACTGAGATGAAGAGAAACGTTTTCCCTCAAACGTTGACGACCGTGTGGAAATATCTAGCACAGAAATCAGTCACTGAATATATTTAAAAAAGAAACTAGATTTTTAGAAGCTAAAGATATCAAGGGTTGTGAGGACAGAGCAGCAATTTTGAGTTGAGATAAAGGATCCACCAAGATCATGTAGAACGCTAAATGGGCCAAATGGCCTAGTCTTGGCCCCTTTTTATATGAAGGCCACCAGCAGCTTGGGGTCACATGGTAAATTGAATCGAGATATTCTGGAATGATCAAAACTACACAATGCTCAGGGAATGGTCTTACCAAGTCCCTATCAGCTGCAATAAGACTTCATTGCTCCTGTACTCAACCACTTATGGAATGAAAGCCAACATCCCACTTGCCTTCCTCACTGCTTGCCGCACTTGCATACATGCTTTCTTTCAGTGGCCAAATCTGCGTTTGATGTCCCCAGTGTACAGGCAGTCAAAAGAAGTGGCACAGTGGCTCTGTGGTTAGCATTGATGCCTCACAGTACTAGGGACCCAGGTTTAATTCCACCCTCAGGCAACTGTCTGTGTGGAGTTTGTACATTCTCCCTGTGTCTGCGTGGGTTTCCTTCGGGTACTCTGGTTTCCTCCCACAGACCAAAGATGTGCAGGCTCGGTGGATTGTTGTGCTAAATTGCTCATAGTGTCCAGGGATTTGTAGGTTAGTTGGATTAGCTGAGGGAAATGCAGTGTTACAGGATAGGATAGGGAGTTGGGTGCTCTTCAGAAGATCAGTGTGGACTTGATGGGCTGAATGGCCTGCTTTCACACTGTAGGGATTCTATGAAGCAGCACACTGTTTTAGAAGAAGTACAACAAATCACTCTTTCAACTGGAAGAAGTATTTGAGGCCTTGGTGGGAAGAGATAAAATGGTAGATGCTGCATTGCATCTTGAGCTCAAACATTGCAAGTGGGTGTGGGAGATGGAATGGGATGTTGTGCTTGTACTGTAAAGGAAGGGGGAAAGGGATTGTGTTTTTAGAAGGTTCATGGAGGAGGCGGCAGGAATGATGAAGGATGATCTGTCAAATGCAGACTTGATGAGGTGAAAGGAGAGGGGAAGGAGAACCTTCTCATGATTCTGGGAGACAGAAGAACAGACCACCAGGTGGATGAGAATCCTTAGCTGAAAGACAGGGAAGTACTAGAGGAAGCATTGTTATAGAGTACTGCATTATCAGAACAGATGCAATGGAAGCAGAAAATTAAGGAGATTGGAGTAGATTCCTTACAGAAAGCAGGACTAGAGAAAATAAACTCAAGGTAGCTGACAACGTAGACCCAGAAATAGGTGAGCGTGTTTGAGAAGGGAAGTGCCTGAGGTTGATTATGTGAAGGAAGAGCAAGGGAATTAGAACCAGTGTTGATTGGATTTTCTAGTTCAGAATAGACTGCAACAAAGAATCTTTCACATATCCCAGAAAAAGATAGGTAGGTACAAGACTCATAGTTACAGGTTCCCATAAAAACATATTTCATCTAAAGAGAGTGGGGTCAAAGGACAAATTGCTCAATGTGACAACAAGGCATGTCAGATACACCCAGCTGGGATTGAGTCAATTCCTAGAAGAGTACAAGTGCAGTAGGAATATACTAAAGAGGGAAATGAGGATAGCAAAAAGGGGGCATGAGATAGATTTGATATATAGGATGAAGGAGAATCCAAAGAAAGAGTCTACAAATGCATTAAGGGCAAAAGAGTAGCTAGGGAGGGAATAGGGTCCTTTAACGATCAACGAGGCTGCTTATGTGTTGAACTGCAGGAGATAGATGAGATACTTAATAGGCATTTTGCATCAATGTTTACTGTGGAAAAGGTTATGGAAGCTAGAGAACTTGGAGAAATAAACAGTGATATCTTGAAAAGTGTCCATATCACAGAGGAGGAAGTGCTTGATGTCTTAAAATGCATAAAGGCGGAAAAATCCATGGGACCTGATCAGGCGTACTCCAGAACTTTTTGGGAAGCTAGAGAAGTGATTGCTGAATCCCTTGTTGAGATAATTGTATCATTGATAGCCACGGGTGAGTTGCCAGAAGACTAGACATCGGCTAATGTGGTGCCATTATTTAAGAAAGGTGTTAAGATAAAGCCAGGGAACTATCGACCAGTAAGCCTGACATCAATGGTGGGTGAGTTGTTGGAGGGGGCTGAGGGACAGGATTTACATGTTGTGGTTGGTTGTCTCACCGAGCTGGTTCATTGTTCCGCAGACGTTTCATTACCCTGCTGGGTAACATCATCAGTGCAGCCTCCGATGAAGCGCCATTGTGTTTTCCCACCTGTTATTTGAACTCTGGTGTCCATTGAGCTGGATTACCTCACTTCCGGTTTTACTTCGCAATGAAGTGTACGTGGGATCTAGCTCTGTGTTTATTGATGGATTTCTTAGTAGAGTACCAGGCTTCTAGGGATTCCTGGGCTTGTCTCTGCTTTGCTTGTCCCAGGATCCTGGTGTTGTCCCAATCAAATTGACGGTTCTCCTTATCCATGTGGATGGAGATGGGTGAGTATCAGTCGTGTCTTTTTGTTGCCAATTGATGATGATGTACCTTTGTGGTTAATTTCCTTCCTGTTTGTCCAATGTAGTGTTTCTCACAGTCTTTGCAGGGAATCTTGTATATGACTTTGGTCCTGTCCATAATGGGTAGTGGGTCTTTGGTTTGGGTGAGCAGTTGGCGAAGGGTTGATGTGGGTTTGTGTGCTACTCTGAAGCCCAATGGTCGTAGGAGTCTTGTGGTCATCATCATCACAACATCCACAACCCGAGTTACAAACCTACTCTAAAATCTTAGGATTTACATGTATTTGGAAAGGCAAGAACTGAACAGTAATAGTGGACATGGCTTTGTGGGAAATTGTGTCTCACTAACTTGATTGAGTTTTTAGAAGAAGTGACAATGAAGATTGATGAAGACAGAGCGGTGGACATTGTTGGTTTGGACTTCAGCAAAGCGTTATACAAGATTCACATGGTAGACTAGTTAGTAAGGTTAGATCACATGGAATACAGGGAGAGCTAGCCATTTGGATACAGAACTGGCTCGAAGGTAGGAGACAGAGGGTAGTGGTGGAGGGTTGCTTTTTAGACTGGAGCCTGTGACCAGCAGTGTGCAAGAAGGATCGCTGCTGGGTCCACTGCTTTTTGTCATTTATATGAATGATTTGGATCTGAATACAGGAGGTATGGTTAGTAAGTTTGCAGATTACACCAAAATTGGTGGCATAGTGGACAGCGAAGAAGGTCACCTCAGACTACAACGGGACCTTTATTCGATGGGCCAGGCCAATGGAGTTTAATTTAGGTAAATGTGAGGTGCTGAGTTGGACTGAAGGGTCTGTCTCTATGAATCTAGAAGGCAGAGGAGGGTGGATGGTGGATGGAGATAATTTGGGCCTACACTCAGAGAGATGTCATGTAATCAGATATCAGATCACTGAAAAACAAGGGGCAAACTATGACCTTGATATAACATCTGATCTAAAAGAAAACAGCAAATTAGTCAGTTTTTGTAAGGAAAATGTCAGACTGTTCATCAGATCTCCCAGCTGAGCCAAGCTAACAAATGCTAACCTCTTATTGTTTTTTAACCTTTTTTCCCTAATCAAGGTGCTCACAGATGTTATTACACATCTCTGGAGCAGGTGGGACTTGAACTGAGCCTTCTGGTTCAGGAATAGAGACAATACCACTGTCATAAGATGGCCTCTCAATCTTATAAGAATGGCTTTTTTAATTCTTTTGTTGAACGAACCCCTTTCCAAATGGATTAGTATTGGTGGATCACCTATCTAAATTACAACACATTTTAAACTCAAAATATATTTGTTTAATAAATCTCTCTTGATCAATGCTGAACCTTGAGCCCTACATCAGATTTGGCGACTGCAGTTCTATCTCACGATCTCTCCCAATACTTGTCTGTGTGTGTTGTCTACCTCAGTCGGAGAGCTCTCTCACTTTGTGTTGCACATACAGTGGCTGCATTGCACTCCTGCCTCCTGACCTACCTCTAACCAGCCTCTGGCCAATGTCCATTTGCATGCTCAACTATTTCATTGAATAATTTAGGTCTACACTCAAGGAGACGCCGCGGAATCAGATATCAGATGAGTGGAAAATGAGGGGAAAATATGACCTTGATGTAACATCTGATTTTTGTAAAAAAGCAGAACAAATCACTTTCTTGGGAAGTATTTACAGACTGCAGTTGATAACCACCAAATCACAAAACATATAAACAATTAACACCATATGATAAAACCTTCCATTACAATGATCCTGAATGTTCTAATTGTTGGTGAAAAGTCACCTAATCCATTGGGAAGTCTGGAGTACGAAGACTGATGTCAGGAACTAAGGATTTAATCCCATTGGGCTGTGGGGAGACAGTGATGTCACAAGCAAACAATGGGAGGTCATTGAGATTGATGGAGAAGGGCACTAACTCAAATAAATTTACCTCTGGATTAAAACAAATGTTGCCCTCAGTTTCACAAATGGGTGTCATGAGCTGCCAGCTCCCTGACCAATAAATGGCCATGATGGTCTGTGAAGCTCAGACTCTTAAGATGAAGGTCAGCTATTTGGGAGATGTCATCCTTTATCTGTTGTTGACAGAGAGGAGGCCAATGAAATGTGTAAAGGAGAGAGACAAAGGTGTAGAGGGAAGGAACAACATTGCCTTCAACGTTAGCAGCCAGGGAAAGGGATTTAATCCAAAGATTCATCATGAACCTACTAAATGATAGCAGAGGTACAGAGGAAGGGGTACCTCAAGAGCCACTATAACTAGGACTAAAGCAGCAGGAAGAAGTGCAGGCCATGACTTAATAGATTACTATAGCCTTTGAAGTTAAGACAATGTATCCTTATATTAATATAACAACCCCTACAATAAACTCTTATCTTTAAGCTTTTTTTGTGGTATCTTATTGATTACCTTTTAGATATTTAATTAGTATAGAATAGAATCATTGAATCCCCCCCAGTGTCGAAACAGGCCATTTGGCCCAACAAGTCCACACCACCCCTCTGAAGAGCATCCCATGCAGGACCATTACCCTACCCTTTCCTCATAACCATGCACTTCCCCAATTTAGGTGTCTAATCCACCTAATTTATATACCGCCAGACACGATGGACAACTTAACATGGCCAATCCACCTAACACACATATCTTTGGACTGTGGGAGGAACCAGAGGAAACCCACGCAGACACGGGGAGAATGTACAAACTCCACACAGACAATTGCCCAATGGTGGAATTGAACACAGGACCCTCGTGCTGTGAGGCAGCAGTGCTAATCACTGAGCCACCATGTTGCCCCTTTTATTTTGTCCTTTTTAATCATAGAATCCCCTACAGTGTGGGAACAGGCCACTCTCCTTGTTCTCCCTTATCAGCTCTGCATATTATAGCCTCATTCAGCCCTACTTATTACCGCCTCAAAGAGTTTTAATAAATTTGTCAATTTCCCTTCTCACGTAACCACACTCATCTAATTGTACAACAATTTTCTAAATGTCCTGCTACTGCCTCCTTAATAATGAATTCTTGCATTTTCCCGAATCACAGAGGATGAATCATAGGACTCTGGAGCAAGAACAGGCTTTTTGGCTCTTTGACCCTCCAGTGCCAGTCAAGCAGATAATGGCTGATCTAGCTGCAGTCTCAACTCCACTTTCCTGTCTGTCTTCCCATAACCCCTTTGTCTATCAAAAATCCATCTCATTCAGCCTTGAACAAATTCAGCGACTTAGCCACCGCTACTTCCTGGGGAAGATAATTCAATGGACAAATGATCCTGGTGAGAAATATTATTTCCTTATCTCCAACCAAAGCCGGTTCTGATCACTCCTCAATTATGAAAGTCAGAATTTTGGGCTCATTACTCAGTGAGTCTCTTGGTAAGCAAGACAGAAGTGCTCAACAATGGGCCATGTAGCTTCCAAGCTGTGGCACCATATTTAAAATGTTGGCGGATACCATTTCAGATACTACAGATGGAATCTCATAGGGGCCTGAATGACATGGATTCTGGCAAGAAACGAGGCAGAATGTTGTAAGAGTTCCAGCAAGATCGATTTCAACAGTGGGAACAACTTGCTGCATCATTTAATCAAAATTCTGGGTGTCGAGGTGAGATCCTTACTAGGCAGCAGTGGTTTGCCTATTAAAGAGGATTGTTCCTTATTAATAACCTTATTAACTCATTAATGTGCAGTTTTCTATTGAAACTAAAAAGGAAATTGCTTAGGAAATTCAGCAGATCTGGTCGCATCTGTGGAGAAAGAAACAGTTAATGCTTCGAGTCCAGTGACTCTTATTCAGAACAGCTGTTTTCTCTTCACAGATGCTGCCAGATCTAGTGGCTTTCTCAGGAATTGCTGTTTTTGTTTCATTTAACTACTATGCCACTTTTCTATTCTTCCTGCCAATTTCACATTTTCCCACATTATACTCCACCACAAGACATTTTCCATTCATTTGATCTTATAATATATATCCCTTTGCAGACTCTCTAGCTCCTCTTGACAACTTACTTACTTGATCGTGGTGTCATTGGAATAACTGTCTTGTAGTTCCCTGACTTCTGTCTCCCTTTTTTATTTCTTCAATAGAGGTGGTAAATTTGCTGTTTTCCCAGCTGCTTGGGCCATGCCAGACGCTAAAGAATTTTAGAAGATTGCAACTGATGCATTCACCCTTTCTCTGCAATCGCTTCTCTTAAAAAGATGAAAATGGAGGACATCAAGTCCAGAGGACTGGTCATCCTTTATGCCTGTGAGTTTCCCTAGTATTTTTTCAACTCCTCTCATCAGAAATCATTAAATGAGAAATGTACCGCAAAACAAAGAAGTACAACATTAGAAACGCTTTATTATTTTATCTGGGTACAAATCAATGATATTGTGCAAGGTGATATTTCATTAACTCATTTCAAAATACCCTTTGTTCACATAAATGAAATGAGCTTACCATTGATAGCCACTGGATAAAAATACAAGCTACTTAGTTATTGCGACCACAATCATCCAAACAAGGGTTACATTCATTAGTCAGGTGCATTTTAAGAGACATTCAATAAAGCATAGGGAAGGGCACAAGACTTGAAATGTGGCACTAACACCAGTGCAACCAGATTATAAACTCTAGAATCACAGTAATGTTGTCACCAGCATTTTAGTAAAAGCCTAACAATAGCAGTGGGAGTCTCTCAAGCTATATATCTACTTTAGAGATGCAAAATATTCTACAGTGCAATCTGCCCTTCCAAATATATGTTTCAAAGTATGCCTTGTGAACTTTATGCCAACAGGCAAAAGATAATTATAGATACATCAGTACTGGGAGCAATATCAGGTGTTGAATTTAGAACGTTACATATTCAATTACTTTAACTAAATATGGATTTTTTCTGTATGTTTTAAAATCATCACTTAGGAGGAAGTCATTATATCTGTGCTGGCTCCTGAAAAAGTAATCTAATCAATTCCACTCCATCACTCTTTCTTCATAACCTTTCTTCCTTCAAGTATTTATTCAATTATCTATTGAAGTTATTGAATCTGCTACCACTACACTTTCCAGATCATAAAGCTTGCTGTACAAATAAAGACATTAAAATGCTGAAAATGACTGGTATTAACTATCATGAACTCTCTGAGCTGCTTATTAATTGTTGGCCAATCAGTAAAGTTTATTATAAAGTCAAAATGTTTGAATTCTCCTTAAAGTTTCTTACTCATTAGATATCCCATCCTATTGGGATACAAACAAGCCATTTTAATTGGAACCTAACTGTTATCCTTTACCAAATACCGAGACCAGCCTCTATTAATCCAACCAACCACACTACAAAAATTGTATTTGTTGGAAATGAGGGTTGGACTACCATTTTTGGGTCCTGCCCAGCATTTTCCCCCAGCTGCACAAAAATCCGTACTTGGCATAACTTTCCTCAAGTTTCTACAGTACAGCAAAGGTCCTGTTTCTGATTAAAAGCGATATTATTTATAACAGTAGTTATATTTTCTATTCAAAAAATACAACTTTTCAATATATATATATTTTAAAATATTATATGAGAAAAGATCCATATATCCGATTAGCAAGTCAAACGCAATCCAGGGAAAGAGGATTGTTATTTGCTGCTATCGCACTTTACAGCAGGTTATATGGATGACCAGTCTTTTTATTAATTTTCTTTAATGGTGAGCCAAAGACTTTACTTAGCCAAAGACTTTAGTTGAGGCATGCACACTAGCCATCAACACCAATTCAAATTCACTTAAGCCATGCTATTTGATGACTTCAAAACTGACCATTCTGACTTTGAGGAGAAAATAGCAATGCTTCAATTTCAGTACAAACCAGACCTGTGACGTAACCCCGTAAGTTTATAAACTGTCCTGTCTCAGGTATGGCAGAGTAAAACACAAGAACCTTCGAGCAATCTTGCAGACTGGTAATACTGGAGATATTCTTTCAAGTCCCAGTGCCCAGCCCTTGGTTCATTTTACAAAATACAATTCTGAAATTACACAAGTTATAAAGTCACACACAAATCTCAGGACTGATACAAATCCCAGGAATTTGAAAACACACTCACAGTTTCCACAACTCATAGTAATGCTTCATCTTGCTACAGATAGGAATCTTACTCTATATTAACATGCAGAAGTATAACATGGCACTTATTTCTTATTAAAGATACCTCCAAGGATGCTTTTTCATACTAAAATGAATTTGGTCAAATCACTTCAGCATTTTCCAGCAATGAAAATCCCTTTAGAACTGACCAGTGGCAAAGAGGTCATTCTCATTTGGCTGGGCATGTATGGGGAAGTGACTCTTCCCCAGTCAACCAAAGCTGCACATCTGTAGTGATCCTCAATGATTCATTTGTCACGAGAATCTTTAATATATTGGTTCTTCCACAGAACACAAATAAATAAAATATGGCTGTCCATTGTTTTGTCCTCCTAAAAGGCGAGACCTTTCAGTTCATCTTCCCTCTTGCCTTTCCACGGCAGCTTAGTTTCCTAATGCTCTGCCTCTTGGAAGGGGCAGGTGGTCAGGATGCAGATCCCAGTGGCATCGTCACCACCTTGTACCACAGCTGACACAAAGTAATGTTTCTCATGGGGAAAGAATGCATCACCATGACCCCACACGAGGTGGAATAGCTCACCCCTTGCCACACTCAACTGGATGACAGACTCCACATGGCGGCCAACAGTTTGCTCTTCAGCCTCCACGGCCTGCACTATCTGCTACATCCCCACTGAACACTACATTGTGAAAGGCTTCAGCAGCCTCAACGCAACCAGAGGGGGAGAACAAAACGTCAAGAAACAACCGAACTATGACCTATCAAGGTTAATAATTGTATCAGTGGCAAGAACAGCGAGAAGTGGCCAGAAAGCCAATACGCTTAGCTTATCTCAAAATGTCCAGTGTATTATCTCCTTCTGTTGACTTCTATTTTGGAATCAACTGAAGGTGATTCTATTTCTCTAAGACACCAAGGACAATCTAAAGGAAGAAAGGCACTATTCATATGTTATATTCAAAACCTATAACACTAAACCCTAACTGCAAGTGATTGTAAAATTTATAATTGAAGCAGCAAAAAAGCAAGCATTAGCTCAAACCTTTTTTTGAAAACCCATTTGCACAAATTGAACAAAGAAATGATTTTTGAAAGTGTACTAAAAGTCACTGACGAGTGAAATCTAAACCAGCAAATATTAAGCATCACACAGGGATAATTGCACACCCTGGTTTCTGAAGGTTAGTTTTACAGTGGCTTGATAGAGGGTTTTTCCACTGTAACCGGTCCTCACATTATATACTAGCAATCCTACTCTTTGTTGTTCCATGTTAGAATGCTTGTTGTACTCATTTAGCAGCCTGCTTGAATTGTCGAGACACTAAGTATCTAAGTATATTTAATTACACTGGCTTGGATTTCCATGGACATTTTCTCAAAACATGGAGAAATAGGGTAAATGTTAATGAAGCTTACCCAGTATTTCTGTAGACCTTCTGCTATTGCAGCAGATGACCACAGAATCGTGTAAAGAAGAAGGAGGCCACTTGGCCCCTCATGCTTGTGCTCTTTGAAACAGCTTACCTATTATTCCCACACATACAAAAGATCTCCTGCAGTATTTTTTTTCCTTCAAGTGTTGACCTGATTTCTCTTTGAAAGTTATTATGGAATCTCCCTTGAGGCAATGCATTCTAGATTATGACAACGAGCTGCCAAAAAAAAAAAAAAATCTCCTAATGTCTTCCCTGGTTCATATGCCAATTATCTCATATCTCAGTCTTCTGGCTACCCAGTCTTCTGTAATTCACTTTACCAAACCCCTTGTAACTTTCCACGGAAATCCAACAAAGTGCTTCGTTGAGTATCAGGCTATTTGCCTGATGATAGCAAGCTTTCAGCAATTTTATCGTGCTAATTATTCAGATATTTAGATGCATAATATTTGCCAGTGTTGTATAACATATTTATGAACAGGGATTTACTGTACTTGCAAACAATTAGATACTCAATCTCTTAATGATTCTACTGTTTCTAAATAAGTAGGAATTATTTTCTCGCACTAAAAAAATTATGTAATGAATAATCCAATTTAGGATTTAAAAGGACACAACAAATCAGGAATTTCACACTGAAAAATAACCAGATGCTTCAACATAAACAACCATTTTTGGAACAGCAGATTCTAGTTTGTACTATTGATGTGGTTTGAGGATCCAAGTGGTTAAAGAAATCTGAGCCTTGGTGATGAAATTACAATGAAATGACAAATCTGAGTTATCATCCTAGAGTACAGAAGATACACGCAGAAAAACAAAATTAAGACTTGAAATTTAGGTTTCCATCCTTAACCCTCCAGGTCCAGGAATTGCTGTAGTTGGAAGCTGGAGTGCACCGCAGGTCAATTCCAGAATCTGGGATTTCGAAGTCCGGTGAAATAGGATGCCCATTTTGTTTCACCAGCGAGAAACTAGGAATCTGGATCTGTCAATGAGGAATGAATTAGACATTAGTGCTTTCAATCTACAATCCAGACATTTAAACTTCATAAATTATAACACATTTTTTAAAATTTGGGATTTTATTTTCCTGCACAAATACTTAAATAATCTTACAAAACTGTCATATAAGTTTTAAAGACAGTGGGTGCAGTTTTGAATATTTACTCACAGTGAATCTCACCACTTAGAGATCAAAGCTGATCTGTACCTTAACTCCACATACCTGTCTTTTCCAATTTTGCTTAATGACTTTGGTTAACAATAATCTATCAATCCCAAGATTTAAAATTGACAATTAATTGAGCTTCAACTGCCATTTAAGCAAGGGAGTTTGAAATTTCAACCAGCCATTGCCTGGAAGATTTTCTTGATTTCACCCCTTAAATTTTTGACAAAACCTAGAATCCCAACCAGCAGAAGTAGCTCCTCTCTCTATATCCTATCAGCTCTGCACCCTCGCAAACTACCTTAAGAAAAATCTTTAACCCAATTTCGTCATAACCTAAATCGCAGCGAACATCAACATGATAAACTGTACTCTCCTTCAGAAAAACTTACCAGATTACTGATACCTGTAGCCACCTGGCCAACAGTAGCTCTTCGCATATCATGTACAATCAGACACTCTCCACTGAATGTGTGAATTCTAGCTTCAACTCCTAGAATAGAAATCATAGAATTTAGTCACAAGAACTCAGGGGCAATAGCAACCAATTGCTATCAAGTCTCCAAAAGCTTAGCTTCTGCATTCCTATATCATTAACCTTATTCAGTCATTTGGTTAGATTTTGACACCTTTGCACTCATGATTCATCCAGATCTTGTGGTCTGAGCTTTCACAATAGACGCAGAGGAAGGGTTTCAGGACCTCTCACTTCCGTTTCCTTTCAGTGTAATGGAATGGAGCCATTCATCCTCTTAAGATGTCAGCAATAAGCTGTGCCCTTGGGATTCCCTATAGACTCGAGGGGGCCTCAGAGGGAGGAAACAAATGCTGAGAAACAGAAAATAAGAACAGGAATAGACCATTCGGCCTTTTGAGCTTGTCCCACTATTCAATATGATTATTATCCAACTCGGTACCCTAGGCTAATTGCACAGTTGCGTTTACGTTCCTACCTATTTCTCAACACAGACCTAAACAAAGAATGTGACCAGGCCATGCTAATCAGAATCATTTATCAGCATCAAAATTCCTGATTCCCTTCCACCAATCCAACTAATACAACAGTAGGAATCGAAAGAAATTATGGCCAATATATTATGAGTGATTTTTTTTGAAGCATCAAACAGCATTAAAAAAACTCATTGGTCATAATACTTTGAGTGCTTCTTTAAAGACATATGTTTTGCAGTATGCTTAAAGACAACATGTTTTGAAATTGGTCCAAATGTTTATCAACCTACTTTAGTGTTAACTTTACTTGTCTAATTTATTAACAAGAACCCACAGGTGCCATAGCCTTTGGCCATTACACTGTGTGTGAGAAACTAATGGAGAGAGATGTAATGGTTTCTCACCATTTTAATTTCCTTCCATTTCAGCAAGATTTCCAGAATCAAATAATGCAAGTCACATTATCAGCATTTATTTCACTGATTAAAATCAGGAAATATTCAATCTTTCTGTATATTAATATCCAATATAAAAGAGTAGATGGATTATGGATTTTGGATTTTGCGTCGTTCAACCTCTCAACTTTTTCCAAATATTTAATTTCAGATATTTATATTGAGAGCAGTTTTAAATGGTTTCTACTCATATCTAAAGCCTTTCTAAAAATCCTACCGGTATAACATATTGAAAAGTGGTATCCTAGGTTTACTCATCTACACCACTCTAAACTTTTATGAAAGGTGCAATTAATCTTCAGCAGTGTGAGATAGCGAACTAACCACCATTTTGCACTTCACACAAATTATTTTTCGACTGCAGTCAAACGGAATATAGATCAGGCCGGGTCTAAAACAAGCGGCTGATTCACAAACAAAAATAGAAGTTGCTGGAAAAGCTCAGCAGGTCTGGCAGCATCTGCGGAGAGAAAACAGAGTTAACGTTTTGGGTCGAGTGTCCCTTCGTCAGAACTGACGAGTGAAATTCTGAACTGAGGAAGGGTTACTCGACCTGAAACGTTAACTCTGACATCTCTCCACAGATGCTGCCAGCTTTTCCAGCAATCTCTATTTTTGTTTCTAATTTACAGCATCCGCAGTTCTTTCAGCTGATTCACAATTCCACATTCTACACTTTTCTGTTCAAGACCAATTTTATCTTTTATGTATTCTACCTTGATGAGGATCTTTCCTTCTTATCTTTGCTTCCCTTAAGGTACATAAAATATAGATCAATACACATCGATGATTCACTATGTCATCTGAACACTAATTCAAGTTACATCCTGACAATACTATGGTAGACCTTCACTTGTTGTATATAAAGTTTTCAAATGGGTGTTGGGAATGTGCTTATTTTACCATTGAAAAGACTTGGCATGTCCTGCTGGTGATCTAGTCGTTGACTGAGACTAAAGCTCGCACTATGGCCATCAGTCAGACTATTCCACGACATTGAATGAATTCCAGAACTATAGTTACCACTCATGCTGGTCATTCCTTTTTGGGAATCCTGAAAAAAAAAACAGAACTCAGTAGATTTCTAGTTAAATGTTATTTGCAGCACTGGAAATATCCTATTGAGGAAAACAATTAAATATACATTGGTTGGCTCTCCCCCTCCAATCAATTTCCCACTGGTTTGAAGCAGAATACTGCAGATGCTGGAAATTTGAAACAAGCAGAAAGTGCTACAGAAAATTAGCAGGTCTGACAGCATCTGCAGAGACTGAGTTAATGTTTTGAGTTTGAGTCATATCGAACTCAAATCATTTCTCTGTCCACAAATGCTGTCAGACGTTGCTGAGTTTCTCCAGCATTCTCTAGGTTGGTTCCCATTTGGTAGATTGGGTTAAAATTTCTCCGCTGTTCTTGACTCTCTCTGCCCAACATCACATGATATTAACCACTTACCATATAGTTTTGTAAATTACACTGATTTGCATATTGTTCCCACAGGCTTGTTGCCCTTGACAAAATCTTTGATAATTGACGATAGCAAGAATTGCAGATGTTGGAGTCAGAGTCAACACAGTGTGGAGCTAGAGGAACACAGCAGGTCAGGCAGCATCAGAGGAGCAGGAGAGTCGACGTTTTGGGTCTGGACCCTTCATCCAGGACCTGAACTTTGAAGGGTCCCAACCCAAAACGCAGACTCTCCTGCTCCTCTGATGCTGCCTGACTCACTGTGTTCCTCCAGCTCCACATTTTCTTGATAATATAAATCGATCTGTGCAGTCTAGTAACGGAGTAGCTTACCTTATCACAGTCCTCCATTATGCTGTATGCATCACTGCTTAACACATCTAATATGTGGTCTTCCAACCTTTCCGGAAACACTTGGGATAAGTTGTAAAGTAGAAATTCTGAAACATCAAATAAAAAGATTATGAGGAAAACAAGTAGACAAGATGCTAAATCCGTATTTTAACAGCAAGCCACACCATCTTTTAGGCTAAATAGATCACGAAGAACAGGATTACGATTGCTTTCTTTTAAGAAAATACTGATGGAAAATAGTGCACTCACAACTAAGCAGCAAAAGGTACCCAAATTCTACTCTCTCCTGCACTTTTTAATCACTCAAAGAAATCTTGCAATTATGTGGCATCTTTGACACCTCAGAATGTCTCTTAGAAAGCACTTTATGGCAAATCATATATTCTTGAAGTATAGTCACTGACACCTTTTCTCCTGATTAACAAGTGCCACTTTGTTACTTAGCACTTAGCCAGTGCCAGACAAGTTCTGAGAGTCTGGTGATCAAAATTGCTGTGTTACTCTGAATCTTTTTGAACAACTGAAGTGAGGAACTTAATGCAACTGGAATCATGAATGGCAACGACGAATCACACTTCACAGGTTGGACCAGTGAATTTGAAGGATCTGCTCACCATGTGATTCTTGGGGTGGGTACTGTCCGTCTGAATGAAGTTTCTTGTAATAAGATTTGACAAAAATATTCCAAAAAGGGGTGCTACTCTTGACAGTGCTGCATACGAAAATGGCCCAAACAATCAAAAGAATTTATTAGCTAATCCTTCCAAAACATTTCAATACTTCCGAGCTCGATCGTTTTTCTCATCATTATTCGGAACACACAAAACAGCTCAGGTTACCTCTTTGCAGGTTCCCGTATTCCTCCAAGAGTCTCCTGTCTGCCTCGTTGTTCTGGAGTGAATGCAGTGATAACAGTGGTGAGGGAGTGGATAGATCTTCTTCGTCACTGAAGGGCTCAGTCACTTCTTCAGGGATCTGAATCTCTTCATCTCGTAGAAGCAGCTGGCTAAAGTTACAGGCCAGTCGAATTAAGTTTCTGGGTCGGGGCCGTCTTTGGGAGGCTGGTGGTAAACTCTTCTTGGTCAGAGTTTCCACTGAGCCCATTTTGCCCATGTTAAGTGGACCACCCTTCAGGTAGCAGAATCTGTGCTTGTCGGAGTCAACGTTGGCTGGCACTTGCTCTGATCCAGGGGGAGGCCGGCCTTTTGTGGCACAGTGCCCAGCATTCAGGTCCCCTGCCAGCGCAGTACCTGCACCATCACAGCTGGCATCATCTGCCCTCGGAGCACAAGTCATTTTCTGACCTGGATTAGTCGGAGAGCCGCCCGTAGCCCCTGCAGTACAAATGAGAGGAAAATTAAAATATCAATACTTGGAACATAAACAAATATTACACATTTGCAGTCCCAGTGTCACTGTTTTAATAGAGACACTGCAACTTCCACCCACTTTTGGGTTAACCCCATTAGTCACATCCTTTCAAAGGCATTACAATGTAAGGTTATTTCTACATGTGACCAGATGGTTACATAGGGTGAATCACATGTACTTCACTATTTAATCTTCACGGAATAACTAGCCTCAAAAGGTTTGAACCTGGGTGGAGGAGTAAAAGCTCAAAGCATGGAGGCGATTAGTTACTGTGGTTGGTTACTGAAAGAATTCATGCCTGGGTTGGACAAACTGGTGAATCAGAGGTCATGTGACAGACAGGAAATTGAGCAAAGGCGACAAGCCGATCAACCAACATGGTCATGGAGCAAACAGGCTCAATGGGCTGAATGGCCTATTCCTACTCCCATTTCTTAAGGCTATGGACCATAACCATAAGACATAGAAGTAGGCCATTGAGCCCATTATGTCCACTCCTCCATTCAGTGACATCATGGCTGATCTGATAATCCACAACTCCACCTTCCTGCTATTTCCCTATAATCTTTGATTCCTTTACTGATTAAATATCTCAGTTTTGAATGTACTGAGTGATCCATCCTCGACAGCTCTCTGTGGTAAAGAATTCCACAGATTCACTACCCTCAGACAAAAAAAAAAATCCTCATCTGCCTTAAATGAGTGAGCCCTTACTTTGAGATCATGCCCTCTGGTCCTAGACATTTCCGCAAAGAGAAACTACCTTTCAGCATCTACTCGTCAAGCATCCTAAGAATCTTGCACGTTTGAATAATGTTGACTTATTCCTCTAAGCTGCAATGAGTACAAGCCCAAACTACTCAATCTCTCCTCATAAGAAAATCCCTCCATACCCAGAAGCAACCTAGTGAACCTTCTCTGGGCTGCGTCAAATGCCATGGTATCTTTCTTCAGATAAGGAGATCAAAACTGTTCACGCTACTTCAATGTCTTGAATAGATTTAGTAAGACTTCCCTATTTGTATATTATGTGCACTTGAAATAAAAGTCAACATTCTATTTATGTTCCCTATGGGAAAGAAATATGGCTGCTCACTTTTAGAATTGTATGCACTTGGAACCCCAATTCTCTCAGTGCTGCAGCTTTCTCTATTTAAATAATATTCAGCTCCTTCGCTCTTCACACCAAGTGCATAACCTCACATTTTCCCAAATTACATTCCACCTGCTAAAGCTATTGCCTCCTCACCTAACCTGCATATATCCCTCTGTAGATTCACTGTGTCATCCTCACTTACTTGCCTTGCTACCTATTTTTGTATCATCGAAAAGCTTGGTGAGAGTAAATTCACTTCTGTCAAAGTCTTTGATATAAATTGTAAACAATTTTAGCCCCAGCCAATACTTGCTCTGATAATATTTTCCAATGCACAGACCTCCAAGGTACACTTCACCAACAATGGTCCTTATCCCTAGACTCAGACTGACATTTCTTACTGCATCATGTAACATTATCTTATTGCTCAAGGTTACTGCAAAGTGAGACTGACAATTGTCTGCCACTTGAAGGCAGCTCAGAGATACAGACAGAAGGCAAGATGAAACTTGGTTGAGAATCTCCCCTCCCCCGACCACATCCCAACACCAGCACAGTTCGTCTCCGCCTGTCCGTCCTCCCTGGACTGACCTATCTCCTCCCTAATTCCCCACCTCAACTCACCTTTACTGGCTCCATCCCCGCCTCTTTGACCTGTCCGTCTCCTCTCCACCTATCTGCTCCTTTATCCATCTTCCATCCGCCTCCCCCTCTCTCCCTATTTATTTCAGAATCACCTTCCCCTCACCCATTTCTGAAGAAGGGTCCAGACCCAAAACGTTAGCTTTCCTGCTCCTCTAATGCTGCTTAGCCTACTGTGTTCATCCAGCTCTAGACCTTGTTATCTCTTACCTGAGAATTTGCAAACTCACTTTGGATATTTACTAACACCAGGAAGAGGAGATTTTCATCTCATTGGGCAAGACAGAGCCCAAACCCAGGTGGTGGAAGACACAGACATCCCCTGGGTGTTTTTGCCAATAATTGAGGATTTTATATTTTCTTTTGTCCTCCTCAAGCTCTATTTTTAATGCAACCATATTCAGCTTCAACTAAAGGAGGACAATTTGTCAGACTTCAACTTCTACTTACGTTGTCGCAGTATAGCTAGTGCTTTGTGCACCTGGGCATGGAGTTCAGACACTGTAGCTCTGCATTGTGGGTCTTTCACCAAACCAGCCCTGATGACATTAGCCGTGTGTGGACTGCACGTGGGTGGGATTTCATCCACTGGAGGATCTTGCGTCACAATCTGTTGGGAAACAAGTCAGGAAGGCAGTGGCAATGCATAATCGCATTAATAACTGTGGGATACTAAATTTAAAAACAATTACTCAATAACAAAAAATATGATTTAATTTAAAAAGTGCTCTAACAGAAGATGTGTTTGACACAAGCTGACTAAAATTCAGAAGGTTAACTGGCAAGGTTAAGTGTCAAGATATCATTTAGACTGTTATTTGAGTGATGGGAAATATTCACATGGACCCGAGCCACTGTTTTCTGTGGCAGCACAGAACGAATCCAGTTTCAGTGCCAGAGATTGAGAAAGGGCATGGAGGAGTTTTGGGAGTTTGGCAATGCTACAATATTCTTTCAGTTGGCTACTGCAGAGCAATGAATAAATGCTTAAGCTGATTTGGGCTTCAGTCTTCATTGTGTCGAAAAAGTAAAAACAACTGCTTAGCATCTCTCCATCCAAGTCTAGGATTTTGGCAGTTCAAGCTTGGAGAGTCATGCACACATACTCCAATTAATATGGCATGGTGCTTCCTCCCTATAAAACTTCGCCCACTGGACTCATCAGTTATTGTAAATTTTGCTATTCACCGTTTTAAACTTAAAACTCACCTTAAGCAGCAGTTGATTCGTGGAAATATTTTTCCAGGGGTGACAGCCAGTTAACATGTGCAGCATCATACAAGCAACACTCCAGCTATCTGCTCTCACACCAAACCCATGACCCGCAACAACCTCAGGGGCCATGTGTGTCACTGTACCCAAGCAGTGATTGCCTATAGAGAGACAAGGAATTAAAACACATTTATTCACTAACAATTCTATCAGAAGCATGCTGCAAAAGCAGAGAAGGAGCTGTATCCAAGCGGTACAGAAGGATTTATGGACTGCCCACCTCCACTTGGGATAAAATGAAGACAAGTTCCGACTGACTCAATCAAACTGCTTGCAGATGGAGTATGTGCCTGCTCTCAGATATTCCTCAGTAGGTGCCTGCTTTCAGCTGGATTGTCTGAAAGGTGCACCATGAGGTTCTGAAGGACCGCTTCTCTAATAACTCTGCACATAATAGATGTGTTTTACTCGTAATCCAACACAGGAAGCCACTGAAGAACTACTTTCCCCTGAAACCTGGCAGTCTAAAGACATTCTGCTCTGGCTTTCCTACCTGTAGTTCAGCAGCCTTAAATAGTGGCCCATGAGTCTTGTGGCAAAGTGATAGGCCTAAAGGTCTGGGTTCAAGTTACTCCCTCAGAACGTGATGTACACAGAAGTGTGTGTCGTAACAATTCAACCACATAATTGAAATAGACTTTTGAGGCCCATGATAAGCTGCTATGAACCGTGTTTCACAACAGTCCTCATACTGTCTTCTTCCAGTTCCTCTCCCATCTCCGCTTCCCCGCCTCCATGTCTTTTCTGAGCTACTTTCTTGTTAAGATCCATCTCAGTGTGTCCAACCAATCCATATAATTAGCTCTTACCATGTGGTGTGCTCTTGCCCACTGATCTCAATTGTGTTGAATGTCCAAAGTCACAAAGATAAACCTCCAAGCCCCTCTGCGATATCAGCACATTGTCCGCTGAGGAACAGACAACACAGCAATGGTTAACACTGGCTAGATCAGCGGTCAGCGTGCATTGTCCAGTCAAGAAAATAATGCTCACTTTAAGACATTCAATAACATCAAAGGGATTGCAACAACAAAGATCATCTTATGATGATGTCTAAATTAACACTGGCAATGACACATCAAAAGTATATTTCCTGATGGAAACTTGAATCAACAGCAATGAAGAGAGTGGAATATGTTACCTTTAACATCTCCATGCACAATTCCATGTGAGTGTAGATGTTCCAGTGCTTCCAGGACATGTCCTGTGTAATGCAGAGTCAGAGCTTCAGGAAGAGGTCCTTTATTCACTATTAGTTGTGCAATGGATCCACCTAAAACAAGCAAGAAATCTCACAAATAACATTCCAGGATATGTACAAAATACATTAAAATTGTTCACATTTGGTGACACAATGGATTGTACAAATTGAGTAATCACTGTTACCATCTGCTGCGTTATCCGGTGATTGGACTAAACCAGCTGACTGAGATTTTCCACATCCCAGTCTACCCTGGACTCAACCCTGATGAAATGTGGACTTAACTCCAGAGCCGGTCCAGTTGTAGCAACATGGACTGTCAACATTAATCATGACAGAATAGATCGAGGCAATCAGAATAACAAAAAGCAATGGCTTTATAAAAATCTGAACTTACCATCCCTAACTACCAAGTGGCAATTTATCTTGGATTCTCTCCTACTATTGATTCTAATGCTTTTTGCATGAAGCATCCTGAGGGAGGACCACAAGCCTCACTTACACCAGCAAGAAAGAATGCCACATCCATATCTGATCAGCCACATAAGGGCTGAATGGCAGACCTCTCGGCCATTAGGTGTTAGTAATGAGGTCCCACCTTGCCAGATGCTGCTGGCCAATCAGAGGCCAGGAACATCAGGACTACAATTGTCTCTGGAGGCTTAGGCCCAACACTGAAGGGCAGCAATGGCAAGAAGGTTAAGGGAATCATGGGATCGGGGTGAGCAGACACTTAGGTAGCTGGTGACTTTAAACAGCAGGCAGGCTGGCCACCTTGACTTCCCTGTCAGAAAGGCTGACATTTTCCTCACCGGCCAGGAAGGTGGGTACTGGTGAGGAGTTGAGGCAATTAACTGCTTATTTAAACGCTTTAATTGGCAGTCAGTCAGTCAGGAAGGCTGCCCATGGACCTTCCCATACAGAAATTAATTGCTGAGGTGACAGGAAAGGTGCGGGCACCTTGGCAGTGCCAACTTGCCCAATTATTTTCCCTATTTATCTAAGGAGAGCAAAATCCCTCCATTTGTCAGTTAGCACATAGTATCATATCACATCAACTCGCAATATATTCCACATACAGTCCCCTTTCAGGGTAGAACATTAATCCATATTAACTGCTTGAATGCAATAATGAGCTGGGTAGAATTGGTGTGCGGACGATTCTGTATTCTGGGGCTGGTGTTTATAACAGGGTTTGCATCTTACCTTGAATCAGCTGCATAAAAAGAGTGATCATTTCCCCTTCTCGTATTCCCCCATATAATGGAACTATGTGCCGCGAGTTCAACTTGCTCCAGGTCAGCAATTCCTGTGGCTGAAAGTTAGCCAAGTGAATCTGAAAAAGGAGATTGATGGACAATGCATTCTCAGACTCATTATTTGTTTCTATGTTATGCTTATATCAAGGCAGAACTATCAGACTGAAATCTAGGGATTCAGTGCAAATAGCACCATTAGTACTGTTCTGTAAATTAGGAGTTGCTGAGAGGTTAACATCATTTGGTTGCTTGTCTTATTATGAATTAAACAAGAAATGCTATTGACACACACAAGTCTTACAAGCGAAATATGGTAAACTGGAAGAGCTGGAGAGTTTCACTGCCATTTCACTGCTGCAGAGCAGCACAGTGGTTAGCACTACTACCTTATAATGCCAATGACCTGGGTTTGATTCCACCGTTGAGCGACTGTCTGTGTGGAGTTTGCACATTCTCCCCGTGTCTGCACGGGTTTCATCCGGGTGCTCCGGTTTCCTCCCACAGTCCAAAGATGTGCAGGTTAGATGGATTGGCCATTGCTAATTCACACATAGGTAGCAGGCTAGGTGGGTTAGCCATGGGAAACGCAGAATTACAAGGATGGGGTGGGATGTTCTTTGGAGGGTTGATGTGGGCTGAATGGCCTGCCTCCACACTGCAGGGATTCTATGATCACCCTGGACAAGAATGATTTGCTTAATATCAGTTTTATTTTAATAATGCCATGTGTATCAGTTTCTCAAAGTGTTCTCCATTCTGCCACAAAACTTTTAAAGATCAAGTGATTTAGCCACACTTTCTTGCCCAAGGCTCCTGAGAATACTGTGTGGCCAAGTTATCAGTACACATTACCTCCCCATCTATTATTAATTTGGTGATATCTTGTCAGATATAGTATTGAGTTAGCCATTTTGTACACAAGTCTTGACAGCAAAGCTGTCCAACTGCGGAGAACAGCAGAGCTGAACTGAGTCCTCTCCTTGCCTAACTTGCTCACTTCGACAGTGTCTCACTTAACCATGATGAGGAGCCTTGCTCAATTACCCCTTCCTTAGAATAGAGGTATCTAGCAGAGACGCTCTGGTCAAGATTTATATAGTACAGACTGGGGAATCAGAAATGGGGCCCTCTTGGTCCGTACAAGTGAACTGCTCACCATATAAATGAACTGAGATGTAATGAGTCAAACAAATGGTTTCTTTCCATATTGTACTCTAGTCAACTCTTGACTCATTTGACTACAATACTGCCTAGACATTTAAAATATAACAATTCCAAGTGTACAAACCTACCCTTTTAGCAGCACAGGTGAAATCAGTCGAGTGATCCTTCGCAACATACACTTCCCCAAAGGTTCCAACACCCAGAGGACTGGAGATGAGCGACCACTGTCTGTTTTCTTTGTACTCAGAGTCCACAGGTTGCAATTTCTGAACAGTGAAAATGAAATCCATTTCAATGCAGGTTTGATTTATAAAAACACACAATGTCAGCCACAGAAAGCTTCCACATTTCAAGATTCTAAGCCTCGAAAGCCTACTATGCTACTGCTAGCAATGATAATGCAAACTACTCCTCCTTCCTCAAACACTGAGAGATACTCTCTTCAAAAGAGGCAATAGCTTCTCAGCTGAGTCAAGTGTTGGCTTGACCGAGTTTATCAGTTTATGCCCTAGAGTTAGGCATTTATGTGGGCTGAATGAACCCACACATACCCAACCTGATATTCTAATGTAACACTGGGGATTGACTTAGGCACGATCTTCAGAATGAGACATGAAATGAACATCTCATTTATTTAGATGGACAGAAAATCCCATGGGACTCCACTGAATCCAACCATGGAGCTTGCCCTGGCCAATATTTATCCTCAATTGCTGCCACTGATATAAGTAAACAGGCTCTTCATTTCAATAGCTGGTTGTCAGATCTATTGTGCAAACTGGCTCCCTCATTTCGCTACAATTCAAGAAAGAACTGAGACACGACTGTTTGGGAAACCCAAGAATGTGAAAGGTACCGTGTAAAATACATGTCCACCTTTTCTCTTTTAGGTGTTCTGAATATCACAGACCAGTCAGAACCCATGAGAAATGGTAACCTACATCGCAGCTCACACCATTCAATGTCCAATGATTAGGAGGTAAGTCAACGCTTAGGTTGACAATTCAATGGACAGCTCCATCAAAGGCTTGGAAGAGAGACCGCACTGTTCTGAAGCAGATGGAGTAGACACTTTCAACGGGACTCTTCTGGATCTATTAAATGGCTTCCATTGCCTATTCCTCATCTCAATTAAGAGTTCGATCTGGGTTTAGCACATGAAGAATCAGAGGCGAAACCTACTTGGAATAAGAGAAGCTTTGAGCTTTGGTATTCCAGATACATCAATGTGTTAAGTGAAGACAATATATCAGACTGGATTAGCAACATTACGCTGTGTAACAGCATAATTTAGTATCTTGAATGTGTTTTACCTCATGTTGAAGGACACCTTCGTTGGTTTCTGGAAGCTTTTCCTTTTGTTTCCACCTTTCCGAGTAGTTTTCCCACTGTAGTGCATGATTTCCCAAGTACATTATACTGTCAGAGATCACATAGCCCTTCCTAGCATCAGTGTGGCTGGTAGAGAACTGTGGGGGAGAGGTCTCTTCTGCACTGATTGAATCAGGAATCCGTATTCCAGTGTCTCCTCCCTCATCATTGATGTAAAGCATAGCTGCATTATTTTTCAAACATAGTTCCTGTTTTTTAAATGTCTTAGTTGGATCAAGCTGGTTTAATTCAGGTTGTGGAACTGAGTCCATGTGTAACTTCCAGTCTAAATTCTTGGCCACTTTTGGAAAAGCCATGTTGTGCACATGGCCACCATTCTTCATGGATGATGAGGGTATAGGCCTAACGTTAGACTTCTTCACTGTGTTTTCAAAGTTTTGAATATTGTAGAATATGTTCTCAATCTTTTCATCTTCACGGAAGCGGTTCTGCAGGCCCAACCCACAGAATCCGAGGGAATCTCTCTCGGCTGTGCGAAGGTGAACTTTTTCAAGCTCACAACAGCTACTGCCACTGACAGTGGTACTGCTGCAAAAGTCGGAGGTGCTGTTGTCAGCATCGTCTTCCTGTAAATACAAAACATGACACTTCACTACCACAGGGATCGAGTTCCATTATAAATCTGTAAGAGGCCTCCAGAGTCTAGACTAGAATCAGCAGAGACCACGAAGCTTGCTTCAATAAAAATGGTAGGCCATTGTTTGTCGGCTTAGGATGAACACGGCAACAGAAGGGTAGAAATGTATTATCAAATACGTATCAAACTAGATGTTGTGAGAATTTATGATGCCAACCTGTCCTGGAGTCTCCAGGAGTCAAAGGTTAATGTCCCAGCTACCTCAGCAAGCAATCCTAGAGAAAGTTCATAGGGTTACTTTAAAAACATGTCAACACCCCTCCCCCTAATTTTATTGAATGCTTTGGCTAATCGGCTGTTTAAAAAGTTGACAAAGGTGAGGAATGGGTGGAAGAAAAAGGTTGTTTTTCCGTCAGATGAAGATCTTCTGACAGAGTCTGTCCTCTTTTCTGGAGAGGACACAGTGATAAGTGAAGTTACGTATCAACTGAGACGTTACTTCTGTTTCTCTGTTCACAGGTGCTGCCTGACTAGCTGAGTATTCCCAACATTTGCTGCTTGGCTTAAGTGACAAATTGGAATCCGGAGTTCATTTCTGGAAACTGTAATCATTGCTGAAGAGCACAGTGTAAGCACACAGAGGATAAATCTAAAACAGGAGTATAAAGAGAGATTCAGAGAGAGGCTACCACATACTTGTACTGGTATAGGAGGACAGCTCTCCTGCTCAGGAGTCTTGGATCGATTTTGTGAAGCCTTGGTCTTTCCCTTGACCTTATGTTTGGATTTTCTCTTCCCACGCTTCCTTCTGGGATGTTTATTAAGTTCATGGTCCTGTTGCATCCGGGGCAGCTGCCCTTTTACGACCTTTGCCACATTATTTGGAATACTTTCTAAACTCAACCTTTCTGTATGGTTACTGAAGAAACAAAAAATATATGGTCAATAAATAAGTACTGATGTGATTATTACTGTGGTATTCTCACAGACTTCAGTTTAATTTGCACAGCCCACAGTACAGTACCAACTTAAAATGATACCTCTCTCAATCCAACTTTTCATGTCTACATACAATTATTTTCAATGTAATTCTTAATGTAGACAGGTTTCTGAAATTTGGCTTGCATTCCCTTGGGTTTAGACGCTTTCTTCTAAATATTTCTTTCACTATTAGTAGGCTAATCACTCAATAATTGTGTATAACTGAGTCACTGTGTTATCCCATCACGGATAACTTTTGTCTAGTTCCAGGCCACCCCTTCTCCTTTGAGCAAGGAATGACTATATTGAAGCTGTATTTAATCAAACACTCATTACCTGTAACTGTTAGGTGTAGCAATAAACTGCGGCTTCTCACAACTGGGAATGAGCTTCTGGTTCCCCACACCTAAAAAGACAAACATAGAATCTGTTGCACATTGCACAAAGGGTGTCTGCAGCGAATGCTACCTAGAAGTACCATATTAATCCAAACAGAGGAAGCTAACAAAACTAAGTTTGTCAATCGTACTGGGCAGGAATCAATTTCATCGCGAGTTATTTTGGAAGTAGGGAGCAATTCTCGAACAAATGATATCTAACTCAGTAACAGATAATTCGTGTTCAGTGACCAGCTACCTGCTGACCCAAGGAGTAGCTTGTTATTTTTCAGCATTTAGTGAATTATATTTTCATACATATTTCTAATTCCCTCAATAATTCTTTTCCCCACTCATCCAAAAGGTTTTGCTCCAATCTATATTTTAAAAGTGACTTTGTACTTGTAATTAGGTCATTCAAAACCCAAGAATGAATGTGAATGCTTCCTCTACAATACAATGCTTCTGTCATAAAGGGAAGCAGTGGGTGTGCCCTTGAACATCAACAACCCACTGACTGATTATTGCAGTTGACACAATAACAAAAGATGAGTTAGGATTCATTTCTGTTTCCATTTCAGAATAGATCCTTATAGTTATACAGTTAACAATCTTTAACCTTTTAGAAAGAAATAAAATCACTTGAGAACAAAGGCATGCTTCTTGACATTTTCAGGGTTTGGCATCTATGAGTGTCACTGCCATAGAATGAAAAAAGTGCTGACATGTCACATCTTCAGTTGACTTCTACAAACTCTCTGCTCAGTGAGTGATGCGATTCGTGCCTAATGCAACACAGTAGGATTTTCTGCTTACCTGTCGCCTGTGCGATGTATGAATATTTGCTTCCATTTTCATCTGTTTCTTGTTTTGCCGTTCCTTCCGTTAAAACTTTCTCTGGGAGGCACATCTTTGTGCAGCGCTTGTATTCACTGATCTCAGACCTTTTGCTCTCCATCTGGCTGATTGGGAGCTCCTGTTGGTCCCTGATGTCTGATTCAGCAGTGTGTCGAGATGAGTGTTTGACTGCCATTTCTTCAACTTGATCTGGAATGCAAGCAAAAAAATAAAATTCCAAAGAAAGGAAAATAAAATAAAAATCAAAGTAGGAGTTCAATTTGACTTCTTAGCCAAGTGATGAGTCACATCAACTGGGGAGGTACCAATCTGCAGTTGCAAGACATGGAATCATGCCACATACTGAGGAGGCCATGCAGCCCATGATGGCTCTGCCAGCTCTTTGAAAGGGCCATCCAATAAATTCCATTCCACTGCTTGTTGCCAACATTTTCACAACGTGTTCCTCCATGCAGCATATATCCAATTCTCTTTTGAAAGTTACAACTGCATCTGCCCTTTCCGGCAACATATTCCACATCATAACTCACTACTTCAAAAAAGATCTCGCTTTTTTGCAAATTATTGTTAAGTCTGCTCCCTCCAATTATTGATTCTCCTGCATATGGAAAACAAGTTTCTTCTTACTGACTCTAATCCAAGCTGCTCACCAATTTTTACACCTTTGTTATCTTTCTCCTTATCCTTTCTGCTTTGAAGAAGTACAATCCCAGGTTCTCTACTTCCTTCGAATAACTGTGTTCTTCATTGTAAGATAGAGATTGTCCAAACACTATTTTCTCACAGCTTTTTTTAAGTCTTGCTGAGATTTATTCTCTGTATTCAGGGTTTGATTTAGCTGTTAATTGTTGTCATTTTACATTGGGAATTCCCAGCAGACATGCCTTGTTGCCAATTTCATACCATGTTGTTTCATAACAGGAAAAACATGAGCTCCTAATGTGCTACTCAGCAAAGAAGTAATCTTGAGCAGTAGTTACTGTCAGACTGTTACATTTTAAAATACTTTGCAAAGAAGTATTGCAAACATAGAAGCATTGCCCTCAAACAGCCATGAAATAGTGACTCAAAAATCTGCTTTTAACTGAGCTTCAGTTCAACATCTCATTTCAAAGATGGTACCACCAATATCGCAGAAGTGCCTTTGTGCCCTGCTGGCGTGCCTGCCTATATTTTGTGCTCAGGTTCCTGCGTAAAACTTGGAAAGCAAACAGAATTTGGATAGCGCCAAAGTCTCATCCATTGATGAATTAAATAGGCAAATTTCCACACTCTATCAGCATTCCTTATTAAATAACCCCAACGATAATAGTGTCCAGAGTATTAATGTATGGCATCCTTGCTGCCTCACAATATCCATCCTTCACACACTTCTTTTCGCTACTGTTGAAAGTCAAAAGACTTAATATTTCACATCTCAGAACAACTACATTTGGAGTGTAGTCACTGTGGTAACTTAAAGAGATTTGGCAGCGGACTTGCACACAGCAAGATCCCACAAGGAGCAATTAATCATTAATCTGTTTTGTGTGTTCATTGAGAAATAAATGGAGACCTTAACGAGCACCCAGTATTCACAGGCAGGTCTACAACTTGCCAAAGACAGTAAAATTGAGGTACTCAACCATCATTGATAAGGGGTTGTTGGTGCTTGCCTTTGGTTCTGCCCTTTTACTTTAGCCCTGGGTGGGCATGGACCCTCAGCTCACCTATACAATTCAGCTGTGCAATTTGACATTGTTTAGTAGCACAGATCTTCTTGTCCACAGAGGCAAGGAACTGTATGTTGGTGTCTCTTGTGTGTTCAGCTTATCTGTTGCTGCCAAATTTACCAGAAGTTCATCCAGGCTAATTTGGCACAATAGCTAATGTGTTTTGTTCCAGACTGATTTCCACTGGGAAATATATTTTTTCCACCCAGTGACACATTGAGTTTGCCTGAGCTACAACAACCAGGAAAAAGAAAGTGTCAGTTTGGAATCTTAGCCATAACAGAGTTTGCTCTCCTCAGACAATGCCTCAGTGCTGTTTGGTTATCGAGAGTTATGGTTCCCATTCCCAAGTGCTATCTAATGGCCCCTGTCAGATTTTTGGCACAATGGGGTGTGTTTGGATTTGGCTGTGATGCCCCTGCTGTGGTGCACCCATGGCACTCACTGTCCTGACTCTCAAATAATGATCATTTGGGCAATATACAGAGGATAGTGCACAGCTAAAAGCTCACGGAAATGCTTGACTACAAGGCACTAGGTACTTCAGGGAAATGAAGGGAAAAAAGGAATCAAGAAAATAGTGTTACACAGTCTTTACAGTACCAACAGGCCATTTGGTCCAACAAGCTCATATCAGTTTACATGTTCCATACAAGTCACTTCTGTCCAATAGAGTTAGCTGTGCAAAATATGTTTGCACAGCCCAATCTGCTCTTCTCACAAAGATGTCTAAATTTATCAACTTATCAGTCTCACAAATGCATTTGCTCAATAAAAAAAATTAATGCTGACATTTCCATTTTATTTTGGTAAATCTGCACAATAGCTCAAAATTGAATACTTTAACACTAAGACCCATAAGTTACTCTTAGGGTTGGTGGCATAAACCAGATGATGCGTGGACTGTCACTCACCCAAAAATGATTCTTAACTGGCACCCTGCAAGAGAAGCCTATATGGCCACTGTGAATTATTTAATATCCCTCACCTTCAGCCAGCCTGTGGTTTCTATGTATGGAACTAACATCTTTATACCTACAAGCTGCTGTTAGTTGTATACTATGGGCTTGTGCCAACTAGGAAATGGGCTTAGACTACCTGCACACATTCCACTTAGGAGCCTTTGAATGGCAGAGAGAAGAGTCTTTTATATCACGTCTGGGCTGGGTAGAAAACTAGGTCCCAGAAATAAATAACTTCCACAGCAGTCTGCCTGCACCTTCTGAACTTAAGACTGTTTTCACTGGGTTCAATCCAAGTTCTTAAAAGCCATACTGGAGGAAGTTTAAGATAGCCAGCCACAAGTGCAAGAACAGTCACCTTGAACAACAATGACCCAGCAGCACTGAACACTGAGGGCAAAGTGACATTGCAGCAAATCATAAAACTAATTGTGTGAATCCATTCTGCGTCCCTCAGAATGAGTATTATGACTAGTGTCATTCTCCTGCCTTCTCCCCACAACCCTGAAAATTATTTAAATAGAGACAATCTTGGTTTTTTGTTTTGGCAAGAAGAAAAAACTTTGTTTACAAATAATATGTAAGCCCCTTTCAAAACAATTTAAATCAGACAAAACAGAAAAATACAAGAAAATAGTACGATGCTGCAAGTGAACACTTTGCACTGTTTGGAGACTCAATCAAATTGTGAAATTGGAACATGAATGTGAATATGACAAGAACTATATACCGTACATATACATGACAAAACATACAGCCCCAGGGATTCTATAAGTTGCTATATCTTTGGTCTTGAATGTCTCATTTGAAGCTGCCTCCATGCTTTCAGAAAGTGCATTGCAGACCCACTGTACCGCAGCCTAACCACATAGTGTGTGAAAGGTTTTTTTTTATTCTCACTTTGCATTTGTTTCTTTTGCAAATTATGTCCCTGCCATCACACTCTCAATCATTCAAGGAGTGGGAACAGCTACTCTCCAACTACCCTGTGCAGCTCCCAAGGACGGACTACAAAGGCAGAATTATTCCTCAGTAAAACCCGTTCAAAATGAACCATTGATACACGCAGTCAGCATGATGGAACTGTTGAGACTGTCACTGTCTGTTTCTAAATCAGAAGTGGTGTTTTCTGACAAGACGCTTCGCTCTTTTGTTCCCGGAAATCATAAAAAAGGTTACAAGGTCTGTGTTTACCCGAAACAAGCTTGCTACTAACCAGCATCACATCTCACCAAAATGCCCACAAAGATGGAAAGTGTGCAGTCTAACAATGCCGCAGATTCCAACCCCGTACTACATGGTTGGTGGGGTGGGGTAAGACCCTGTGAGGTTTAAAAAACATCGAACTTCAAAATTTAAAAAAAAATCCAATCACGATTTTTCTTTGATAAGGAAGAAAGTAACATGTTCCTATTCTGAGAACAATATTAGTTAACAATTAACACAGTAGCAGTTCCAGTAACTTTACAAATTTATCCTGCAGCTTCCTGGTTTTTCTCCCTTACGATGTCAAAACACACTCTCAGCTGGAGCACTGAACAAAACCCCAGTAAAACCTGTTGTGTACATACCTGAGGGCGACAGCAGAACCGTCACGACAACAAGTCTCCGCTCCCAATGTTGAGGGAACGGCTTCTGCAGTTTCTAAGAAAAATCAACTACAAAACTGCTCCGTCTCAAGTCTCCTCCCTCGCTCTCGCTTGCTGGAAAGCAGTCAAAAAGTCTGAACCAATAACACAGCAACAGAGTGAGCTCAACCCCAAAACCATTGGCTGTTGTTGTTCCTGATTTACAGGAATAGTACTACCTCATTCCCGGAAGTTGTTTTTTAACTGAAATAACAGGCCTGGTCGGTATGAACGTGTCCCAGTTTATGTGATGTGGAAACGTTTGTAACAAGACAGCAAGGGACAGTACTGTTGTACCCAGGTTGTATTTTCCAATCCATTGTTGTCAGCTAAGCACAGTGCTAAGGCTTGGCGCAGAGAGGCTAATGGCAACAGATTCCTGCATTAATATCGAACATGAAACTGAAGCCTCATCCACATTTTCGAATGGGCATCAAGCTTCCCAAGGACCTTAAGAAGAAAGAGCAAGGAAGGTCGGCGCACTGTTCTGCCCTCAACCACCAGAAGTGATTATAACGCAAGGCTATTATCAAATTAAAGTTCGTGAGAACTTGCTCTAAGCAAAGTTGGCTTCCGCGTTTTTTCGTTATAAGTGACTACACATGAAGGAACGTCAATGATTGCGAAGTTATGCATTTCCTGAGGTTTTGAGCGCTATCAGAGAAAAACAAGGTCTTTCTTTCAATCTGCAGTGTCTAATGCAGAGCCTGGATCACGTTTCTTGTCATAATCACGGTTGCATTGCAACTTATTACAACGTCTCTCAGCACTTCACACAAACACCATTGTTCTCCTGACTTTAAGGTCCCACAAACAATTTGATAATGACTAGATATTCTGTTTTATTAATGGTGGTTGAAGCAATTCAAAATGAACCCCACTGGTTCATCAAATTGACTGCTGAATCTACACAGTGCAGTCTCTGTGGCTTCAATGGCCTTTGTAATGGAATATCCAAAGTTGCATGTAAACTATTATTGGCCAAACCAATGTATCTTACAAACACACCATTGCTTTATTATCCTAATATTCCAATCTTATGACAGCCTATTCCAAGTTGCCTTACATTGCCAATCTCTATAACTGCCTCAGTCCATCAGCTGCTGAAAAGACACACCCCAGACTTTTCACCTTTAGACTTGTTGGGAGATTTCCATCTTTGCCACCCTTGATAAACTTTAGCAAACTCAGTTAGCCCACAGTGGCTTCTTTGTCCAGTTATCTGATTGTTCCTTTCACTGAGCAAGGCTCCCAGCTAACTGATAAGATATGGGCTTTATATCTGCACAAGAATAATTTGAACCAGTCTTCTTCGAGCAGTAGGGTCAAGGTACACATCTTCAGTCAACACAAGTTTGCATACTGTTTTTATTTGACTTGTCAATGCTAAAATGGAAATCTAAGTGGTCAACCCTTCATTTGTGCACAGCATAAATTTCACCAACAAAACCAGCAAAAAATCACACCATTAACCATCACATCTGGCTAGTTGCAAATGTTTTTGTGCTTCCCTTTACAAAGCAACAAACTACACATGAGGTAAAGTCACCACAATCCCAGAAGACCATTCTCGCAGTAGGGAGAGATAACTGCTGGTGGTTTAACCTGAGGGTCACCACACCTGAAGTTATGGGCAAGACTGAGAAGGCAGAACCTTCAGTTGGTCCTGGACTGTTGGTGACATTCTGCATCACAAATTAACCATCGACCTAACTGAGCCAACCAGCCATGTTTTGGGACAAACGTTAAGCTGGAACTAACAGGACTAGGCTGTGAGCATGTGTGCAATGAAAATTCAGACTCAACAGTAGGTTGTGTGTAGTGGCCTGCAGCAAAACAGAAACCAGAACGCACAGAGCTCAGCATAGAACACACTCAAACAACAATGCCTTACATTCATATCAGGAAACAAAGAAACTTCAGAAACATAGCCACAGTTATGTTGTAGGAAAATATGGCGCATAATATTTTATACTGCAAGACACCACAGGCAGCAATGAGGTAAATTAACACCTTTTAGTGGTGTTGGTGGAGAGATCAATACTGGCTAGGACACGAGGTGAACTCACTCCTTCTTCATTAAATAGTGTTACAGGATCTTTTACACACATCAGACAAGATAGGCCGGACATTGGTGTAACCTCATTCAGTAGATAACATCACCAAAAATGCCTCACTCCTCCAGCACTGAACTGCCACTTCAGGTAATGTTCTCATGCCACTGGACTGAGGGTTTCCATACAGGAGGAGATGGGTCAGTGAGAGGGAGTGGAGGCTCAGTGTGTGGGGAAGGGGTCACTCTAAGCGGGTGGGGAAGGAGTCAGTGTGTGCAAGTATGGGAGGGGTCAATGTAAGAGAGAGGGAGATGGGGAGACTGCCAGGGTGTCAGTATATTTCTGCAGATGGGATAAAGGTCAATGGTTGCCAGAGAGTGTGGTGTCAATATGTGTGGGCATGTAGTTTGTGAAAATGACTTTATTTGAATTTGATCAGCAACATGAATGACCACTGAATCAAACAAGCCCCAGATTTGAAGGTTTATATATTATTTCGATGTCAGTCACAGAGTGGTGGGGAGAGGAGTTACGTGTCCAGAAAGAATAAGGTTAACAAGTGAAATTGACAAAGATATACTGTGATTATACCATCTTTTTATTTATTTCACAACCTTGACAAAACAGGGTCATGGTAAAGTCAACCCAGCAGTAGCTGAATTAAACACAGATATTTCAGTCAGGGATTGCATCACGCAAAGTGTTAAAAGCCTTCCAATTCTCCCATATGTAGCTGTGTTAGCGTGCAATTCATGTCATGTTGCTGGTGATTGAATACAGATGATTCTTAAGAGGCCAAGGCTGGGGGAGCAAGCACTCAGAAGCAGGAAATCAGAGCCATTTGAATCCTGGATGCTGCACAATATGTTTGTATATAGCTGTCTGAAACTGGGTTTACCTAAACAGAACACAACTCACCAGGAATGTTTGCTAGTCTAGTCTATTAATTACTGAAAATATAGTTTCCTCTTTGGCACTGAGAATTAAAACTGGAGGTTTGAGAAATGCTTCAATAGTCTTTGACAAGCAACCACCATGAATGTATCTCAAGAAAAGATTTAGTGCAATATGATTTGATATATCAATTTTTGACCAAATAAAAACCTACAGTGAGAACTTCAAGGAAATTGGTAGGCTCATTGTCATCACCCACATCAGAATTAATAAAAATTGAATTTCTGCAGAAATTTTTCTTCATTTAAGTAGTTGCATTTATATAGCACCTTACATAAGTTCAGGGCATCCCAAAACACTTCGCAGCCAACCAAGTGTTTTTGAAGCACAGACGCCGTTGCAACATACAGAAAACACAACAATCAAAATACTGTCACCAAACTCTCACAAATAACACTATAACAATGATCAAATAGTTCATTAAAGTGACATTTGTTACGGATAAATATTCATAGAATCATAGAATCCCGACATGTGGGAACAGGCCATTCAGACCATCAAGTCCACACTGACCCTCCGAAGAGCATCCCACTCACACCCACCCAATAACCCTGCATTTCCCATGGCTAATCCATTTAGCCTGCACATCCCTAGACACCATGAGCAATTTAGCAAGGCCAATCCAACTAACCTACACATCTTTGGACTGTGGGAGGAAACCGGAGCACCTAGAGGAGATCCACACAGACACGGGGAGAATGTGCAAACTCCACACAGACAGGCACCCAAGGCTGGGTCCCTAACACTGTGAGGCAGCAGTGCTAACCACTGAGCCACTGTGCCACCCTCAAACAAAATGTTGTCCAGGATACTAGCAGAACTCCATTACTCTTCCTCATAAGAGGATGAGGAGATCATTTACATTCACATACTAGGGCAGACGGTGACTCAGGTTTAATGTCTCATGTGTAAGACCATAACCCTTACAATGCAGCACTCCCTCAGCATTGCCTTGGAATATCTTCCGTTAACCCATTTTCCCTGAAGTCCACTGGTGAAGAGACTTCTTCTGGTAGTCCATTCCCATTCCTTGTTAAGCAGAACTGATGTTCTTTCTTTAGTTAAGGGGAACAATAACTTTGATATCGGGTTTACCACTGTGAGATAACAAAAGCACTTAGCTACTATGGCATACTTCCTCCCTAATGTTGTGCAAACATTCATTTAGAAAGCAGCAAATTAGAAGGCATGCTGAGATGATGGCAGGCAGTGAGATAACATGCCTTACAAACCTACATGAGAAAGCCACTCTGTCCCACAAACCCGTTCTGCCAGTCAATCCAATTATAGCGGAGTTGTATCATAGCTCTATTTATCCACCTTGATTCTATATCCTTTGCCCAAATGAAATTGATCAGTTTCAGTTTTGACAGTTTCAACTGACCCCATCCTCAATAGGTTCTTGAGAGAGGATTTCTGATTTCCACCAGCCTTTAGCTGAAGAATTGCTTTCTGACATTTCCCCTGAATATTTCTAATTTTAACATTGTCCTAAACACCTCTATTAGGGGAAAGAATTTCTTTGCATCTATCCTATTAACTACTGCAGGAAAGCCATAGAATTGAGCCCACCGTTACAGTCCATGCATAAAACATGTCAACAGGTCATCTCACCAGCACACTTTCTCCAGCTGTCTGTATCAACATGACACGCAAAGAATTGCCAAAGTAAGCAGCCTTGGCAGACTTCGGACTGTAACCTTGGAACAAAAAGGTGTAGGGCTGCTGACCTAACTGAAAGCCTCAAAAGCAATAATACTGCCCACCCTGCTCTATACATGCAAGACTTGTGCTCAGTGGCAATGCCGTGCTAAAGAGCTCAAAGTGTTTCAGCTGCCTTTGAAAGCTTCAGAAGATCAGAAGCCAGGTCAAAATAACAGACACTGAGGTACCAATTAAGCTGGAATGCCAAGCACACCATACTGAGACAGTCAAAACAGCATTGGGCTGGTCCTTTTGGCAGAATGCCCACTACCCACTGACCAAAGTGAACAATCCATGGAGAACTGGAGTCTGGGATGTGCTTTCACAACAGTCAAATGAAACACTACAGGAACAGACCGAAGGCTTCACTTAGTAGTTTCAGTATTGACCCTGATTCCTGGGAGTATCTCATCCAAGAACGCTGCATCTTGCACAACCTAATATGGGCGGCATGGTGGCTCAATGGTTAGCACTGCTGCCTCACAGTGGGTTCAATTCCACCTACAGGCGAGTGTCTGTGTGGAATTTGCACATTCTCTCCGTGTCTGTGTGGGTTTCCTCCGGGTGCTCTGGACTCCTCCCACAGTCCAAAGATGTGCAGGCTAGGTGAATTGGCCCATGCTAAATTTCACATAGTGTACAGGGATGTGCAGGTTAGGTGGGTTAGCCATGGGAAATGTAAAGGGTTTAAGGGTAGGGAGTTGGTCTGGGTGGGATGTTCTTCAGAGGGTCAGTGTGGACTCGATGGGCCAAATGGCCTGCTTCCGCACGATAGGGATTCTATAATGATAAACCATGCAGCTCCTTCAAAAGCAAGAGTACATTAGAGGAAGAGAGAAAATGCATCAAGAGCAACTCATTCAAAATGCAATCATCTGCCATATCTTATCCTGTGTTATACTACTAAAAGACCATACAACTTTACTACCATGAAACATAGAGCAGAAGTAGGTCATGCAGCATATTGAGTCTGATCTGCCATTCAATGAGATCATGTCTGATCTGATAATCTTTAACTCCAATTTCCTGCCTTTCCCCTATAGCCCTTGATTCCTTTACTGATTAAAAATCTGTCTATCTCAGTCTTGAATATACTTAATGATGCAGTCTCAAAGCTCTCAGCAATAAAGAATTCCACAGATTCACCAGGAGATAGCAAGAACTGCAAGAGCTGGAGTCAGAGACAACACAGTGTGGAGCCAGAGGAACACAGCAGGCCTGGGAGCATCACAGGAGCAGACACTGTGCTGTCTCTGACTCCAATATCTACAGTTCTTGCTATCTCAGTGATTTATAACCCCATGCAAAGCCTCTTCCAAGAATGCCTATCTTCAAGAAGTAGTCCTCCTCCCTTCGGAAAGACCTCAATGGATCTCTCTCCCACTGCAACCCTCTGGTAATCTCTTCTGCCCTGAAGCTCTTCGACCGCGTACTTAAACCGGTACTACAGCCACATCTCCTTTCTCAGTACCTGTCTATGGAACCGGATCATCCCCAATGGACTCCAATCTACATTCAGTATAATAGGACTGCAACGTTCCCTTCTCCGGTGATCAAAAATGCCCTCAACCACATCTCTTGCATTTCCCACACTACTGCCCTTAAACTCCCTGCCCCCAACAAAAACAAAGACAGAATCCCCCTGGTCCTCACATACCACCCCACCAACCTCTGCATCCAGCATATCATCCTCCACCACCTACAATCCAACTCCACCACCAAAGACATATTTCCCTCCCCACCCCTATCTGTCTTTCATAGGGACTGCTCACTCCGCGACTATCTCATCCGCTCCACACATCCCACCAAATCCACCACCCCCGGCACCTTTCCCTGCAACCGCAGGAAGTGCTACACCTGCCTCTACACCTCCCCCCTCACCTCTGTCCAAGGCCCAAAACAAACCTTTCATATCTGACAGGGGTTCACCTCTACATCGTCCAACTGGGTCTTCTGTATCCGTTGCTCCCGATGTGGCCTCCTCTACAATGGTGAGATCAGGCGCAGACTCGGGGACCACTTCATGGAGCATCTGCGCTCTGTACGCAACAATCAATAACACCTTCCAGTCGCCAACCATTTTAACTCCCCCTCCCACTTCCTGGGTGACATGTCCATCCTGGGCCTCCTCCAGTGCCACAATGACACAACATGCAAACTGGAGAAGCAACACCTCATATTCCGCCTTGGGAACCTACAGCCCGATGACCTAATCATGGAATTCACCAGTTTTAAAATGCCCCCACCCCCGGCCTCATCCCAATTCCAAACATCCCTCTCATCCCCGCCTCCTTGACCTGATACAACCTGTCCGTCTTCTCTCCCACCTAACCACCCCACCCATCCCACTGATCAATCCCCACCACACCCGACCTGCATTCACCTATTACCATCCCATCTACCTTTCCCCATCCCCCCTTCTCTATTTATTTCCCAGTTCCCTTCCCCCTCCCTATTTCTGAAGAATGGTCCCAACACAAAACGTCAACTTTCCTGCTCCTCTGATGCTGCCTGACCTGCTGTGTTCCTCCAGCTCCACACTGTGTTGTCCACAGATTCACTACCCTCTGAGAGAAGGAATTCCTCCTCATCTCTGTCTTAAAATATGTGACCCCTTATTCCAAGATTATGCCCTCTGACCATGAACTCTCCCAAAAGGGGAACCAACCTTTCTGTATCTACGATGTCAAGCCACCTAAGAATCTTATATGGTTCAATAAGACATCTCTCATTCTTCTAAAATCCAATGAGTACAAGCCCCACCTACCCAACCTCCATACTCAGGATCAGCCTTGTGAAACTTCTCTGAACTGCCTCCATCGCCAGTATGTCTTTCCTTAGATAAGGGGACCCAAACTGTTCACACTATTGCAGCTGTGATCTGACTTGTGCCTTGTATTGTTTTAGCAAGACCTCCCTATTTTCATACACTGTTCCCTTTGAATTAAAGACCAGCATTCCATTTGCCTTCCCTATTACCTGCTGAACTTTGATGCCAGCTTTTCACGATTTATGCAAGATGACTCCCAAATCCCACCATGCTCGTGTTTCTGCAGTCTTTCCCCATTTAAATATTATTCAACTCCTCTATTCTTCTTGTCAAAGTGAATAATCTCATATTTTCCCACATTATATTCCATCTGCTAAGATAACCTCTCTATATCCCCCTGCAGATTCTGAGTCATCTGCTCCATTTGCCTCCCCACCTATTTTTGGTGTTGTCCACAAACCCAGTTACAGTACATTCAATTTCCTCATCCAATTCATTCATATGTATTAATATATAAATAACTGTGGCCCAAGCACTGATTCCTGTTGCTCTACTAGTTTCCTGTTGCCATATGAAAATGTCCCCCACCCCCATTATCTCAACTCCCTGTTAGCTAATCCTGTATTGATGATAATATACTACCTCAAACACCATCATAGAACCTCTACAGTTTTGGAAGCAGGACATTCAGCCCATCCAGTCCACACCGATCCTCTGAAAAGCATCTTAAGAGTTCTTATCTTATTAAGTAGCATAAACCAATGCCTTCTGAAAATCCAAACATATTACATCCAGTGCTTCCTCTTTGCCTATTCTGCTTGTTACATCCTCAAAGCACTCTAATAAATTTGTCAATCATGATTTCCCCTCCACAAAGCCCTGCTGACTCTGCTTGATCATATTACGTACTTCTGGATGCTCCGCTATTACATCCTTTATAACAGGCTGTAACATTTTCCCAATGACTAGACATTGAGCCAGCTGGTCTTTCTTACTTTTTTTTATCTCCTTCCTTTTTTAAAGTGTTACATTGGTCATTTTTCAATCTTCTGGGACTTTTACAGAATCTAAGGATTCTTGGGTGGTTACTGTCAGTCTCTCCACTTTTCTGTAGTTACTTCTGTAGTATTGTATGGTGCATTCCATCAGGTCTGTCAAGTTTGGAAAGTATGTGGGAAAACTGCTTTGCACAGTTGACGGAACTTTGGCAAATAGGAGGCTCCTAGTTGATGTTCTCCGAAACCAGTCAAAAGGACCAAAGGCTAGTGACCATGTTCTAATTTACAGCCCAACATGGCTTTCTCAAGGGGCAGGGTTGGGTCAGCTGTGCTCACACCAAACTGGGTGCAACTCAGCTTAGGTGCCATGTTGTTTCACCATACTGAGCATGTCCTTTGCCCTGTGGGAAGGGAGGGCACATTGATCCTTTTAATTAATCATACTATGTGGATTAATAGGTACCACATTTATTTTTAGCTCCTATTTCTGAACTCCAGCTTCTTAGCGAAGATGCAAGGCCTTTGTGCTAGGATCTCAGGTTATCCTGCCTTCACTGACCAGCTACCTTGGAATGCCAACTAAGACACAGACTGTGTGAATTTCTTTTCCTTTTACTACATGGCTGTAGTGGCTACTCTTCAAAAATGCTTTATTGATGTGTTTGGGAATGTCCCTGGGTTAAGAAACATGCCTTTCAAATGCAAAAGGTATTCCTTATTTGTTTATTTCCAAATATCACTGCAATGGTGTCACAAATCTAGAGGACAGGAGGCAAAACAAATGAGCAGTGCAGACATGCTGAAGGCCCCAGGGACCCGCTCCACAACCACATTAAGGAATTACTAACCCCACTGCTGAAAAAGAAGGGATGTGAACGGCCTGTGCAAGCTACCATTATTGCTCCAGTTCTCCATGCATCACAATAACCAAAGTGACAGTGGAAGTTTGACCTGGAGGTGAAATGGAGGGAAGAATGATAAGGGCGAGTGAGTTAACAGTGAAACTCACGCAGCACTTGCTACAGACAACTGACAAAAATTACAAGGGATCACAGAGTTGTCCGCTTCCCAGTATTTCAGATCGTTTTGAAGATCCTGACTGACTCTCTCAGTCTCTGCATCACCATCAGGCCTCGCTGCCATGAGTATTTGCACAACCGGTCACTGCTCACTGCCCACCAACAGAGGAAGTTATTAGCAAGCTGCTGTGACAGCTGCTCTTACAGTCAGCACGCAAATCACTTTTGGAGTCTACTTTTGACTTGAGGTGGAGTTGACTATGTGCCAAGAATGGCAGTTACTAGGGCAGCAGTTACAGTAAGCAGCTGCAAGATTCTATCCCATCTGTCATAACCATATACATTGTGACTGCATTCATCTTTTGTTTTTCTACTTGTCCCGATACCACCACCCTTTTTGTCATTTGATCATTCTTATTCTCAACAACTCTCAGATGATTTTTCCCATTTAACCCATTCTCTTCACTGAAGCCCGATTTGAAATAACCCCACAGACACTAGTATCCCGTCACTAAGTCACCCTTTATCTGCACGTGCATAGCACTTGACACTGACCCAGCTGCATCAGAGCCAGCTCTGAGTGAACAGAGCCTCTGACACTCCTGTTATTATCTGTCAGCCAGGGCTTCCTGATTGGGGCTGTTTATCTGGTCCAGGAGGTCCACCTGGCTGACCTCATTACAATCACTACATCCCTCCCACTCTGAGTTGACGGGCATAGGCTGGTTCTTAGTTGTGTAGCTCCTCCTGAGGCGTTTTGGAACTGGATCAGGTTCCTTCAAATCTGACTCTGATACAGGCGGCATGTAATGCAGAGTAGCTAGTATCTTACACCAGGACTGTCTGGGAAGAAATTCATTCTCTTCTTCAAGCGGCATAAGGTAGTGAAAGCATCCGTGACCATCTCAGATTCCAACATATCATCAATGCTTGATGGAGAGGGAGAATGCACAGGTTCTGGAACAGTCAGAAAATCTGTTTTGCTCCCACACCATTTGCAAGTTTGCAGCTTTGATTTGGTCCATGTGCTTGTTCAGGACTATTGCAACTAACCAAACTTTATACATCACTGGACCTGATCTCGCACCAACCTTGATTCTTACCCATGCAGGGCCATTCATGTGGTTCCTACACCAAATTTCGTCTCTTGAAGTAAACCATCTCTATCACATAGCAGCATCTTGTGTCGTGCATTGGCGTTCCTGATGCCATTTCACCCTCCGTCCCCCAACCCGCTGATCCAGAAAGATCAGACTTAACCTTGTGCGGAGTCTTCTCCTCATTAGCAACTTTGCTGGAACTATCCCTGCAGTTACATGAGGGGTGGTCCTATCAAAAAATAGGAAGCAGACGTTTGGTATTGAGTGAAGCTGTAGGCTGTTTCTTTGAGCCTGCCTTCAAAGTTTGGACTGCTGTTTCTGCCAGGCCTTTGGATGATGGTGATATGGAGCGATACCCAGCTGATAAACAAAAGCACAGATGCTGTGACCAATGTGTCTGGGAGACTGTGTATTGCAAAAGATGTGCACAATTTTACTATTGTGGTCCCTGTGTTTGATGAATGAACTCTATGCACATCCAGCCACTTTGAGTGTGTGTCCACAGTGATTAAGAACATCGAGCCCATGAAAGGACCAGCATCGTTGACATGTAACCGAGTCCAGTGTTTATCCAGCCATTCCCACGAACGTTGGACAGCTGCTGGCAGTAATTTTTGTCCTTGTTGGCACTCTGGGCACTGCCCCACCAACGTGGCTATGTCTACACCCAATCCTGGCTGCCAGACACAACGTTTTGTCGATGTCGATGAAAACCCCTGGATGACCCTGGTGGGATTCAGCCAGTATCTGGCGGTGACCTTTGCTCGAGACAATCACTCTAGCTCCCCATAATAAGATGCCGTCGTCTGCTGGGATCTGGCATCTCCAGGCCAGAAAAGGTTTCAGTTCTGGTTGTGACGGCCCTTTGGTTCCCCCCATCACCACCACCAGTTTTACCACGACCAGATCTTTCTGCGTCCAAAGTCTGACATTGTCAGCTGTGACTGGAAGTGTATCCAGAAAATTTAAAACCATTACCGACTCCTCCAGTGGCTGTACCCCCGGTGGTGTATCTGCCAGTGGGAGGCAGCTCAATGCATCCACATTTGCTATTTGGTCTCTCAGATGGTGTTCCAACTTGTAATTATATGCACTTAGTATTCAAGCCCATCACTGAATTCAGCCTGAAGCTACGGGTGGCACTGTCTTGTCCTCTTCAAGCAGACCTAGCAGGGGCTTGTGGTCCCTTATTATGACAAATTTACATCCATAAAGGTATTGGTGGAACTTCTTGTTTCCAAATATGACCCCCAAATGTTCCTTCTCAATCTGGGTGTATTTACACTCTGCATTAGCCAAAGTCTTGTATGCATACACCATTGAGGGCTCCTCTCCATTGGGCCACCTATGAGTTAATACTACCCCAATGCCATACTGGAAGGCATCGCATGTTAATACCAGATCTGACTTGGGATCATTGTGTGCCAACACCTTAGAGGGTGATAGCTGTTTCTTCACTTTCCTGAAAGCTATGGCTTGGCTATGCCACCAATTGCAAGGCAGAGTCTTTTTTAAGTGTTGATGCAAAGGTGCCAGGATGGAGGCCAAGTTATATGTGAACTTCCTGTCATAATTCACCAGCCTAAGGAAAGACCTAAGCTCTGGTACAGATATGTGAGCTGGGGCACCTTTGATTGCCCCCACTTTATCTTCCAAAGATGTAACCCTGTCCTGTCAACTCTGTAGCCTAAGTAGGTCATTTGGGGTGCCAGGAACACACATTTTTCTCTTCTAAGGCATACACCCACCTGGGAGAAACGTCAGAGGACTGTATCCAGGTTGAGTAAAACTGAGTGCCTCAGATTTAGAGATCTGGGGTCATAATATCCCTTAACTAAATCCATCAACTCATGAAAGATTTTAGCATCTGGTGCCTCAGAGAAAGTTATGGTCCTAATAACTGAAAAAGTTGTTGGCCCACAACTGTAAGGAGACTTATTCATTGCTTTCCATCTGCCCCAATGTCATTTGCCTGGTAAAAATATGATCCCATCATAACTGGCAGGATTGAATGAGTGAATTCCCAAATAAAAACATGATGCCAGAAATGCTTACCCCAAATCAAAGACGATTGTTGAAATCCAAATTTCTTCAGGAGTGTGCCTTTCACTCATTACAACTGAAATAACTGCAAAAGGTCAGTATCCCATCACCAAGTCACCTTCTATTTACACGTGGAAAGTTCCTGACAGTCAAAGCCAGCTCTCAGAGTGAACAGGACGTCTGCCACTCTTTTTCTTATCTGTCAGCTAGGGCGTCCTGATTGGACCAGGCTAACAGCCCAAATCAGGGAACTCATATTCTACGATGCCTACCTGGCTGACCCTGTTACAATACCTTTACCCCACTTCTGCCTTATAAACATCCACGTTTCCTACAACTTCTAGTTTAGATGACACTTGAAACATTGGATGGAATTTAATCCATGCAGCAGGGTCCTCCTCACAGTCTTTGGGGAAGGGTTGCCATATTAAGTGTCAAAACAGGCAGCTAAATATCCAGCAGTGGATGGCCTACAGGGTCAAGATGTAGAAATCCCACCCACCCCACCAAGAAAGCAGAGCAGTCGCTCTCCATGATGGGCAATGCTACCAAGACTGGTGGTCACTATCAGCAATCCATACACCAGAGGCCTGGCATCACCAAGAGACCCAAGTGGGTGAGGGCTGGATGGGGTTTGCAGGGAATTTACACTCTAGGGATTCAGCAGAAAGGACAGGGGTGGTGTGAACTTCCATGGGGCCCCTTCTCAAAGCTGAGTGCCGAGTGCCGGACAATGAGGATGGCCTACGATCCCCACCCTGCCAACAATGCAGCCTACAAGCAAACCCAACAAATGGAGTGGCAGCAGTGCCAGGATGAGTCCCTTAAGCAGGTATTCAATTCCACTTGAGGACCTCATTGGCATCAGGAAGGAGCCACAAGCCTTTCCCCCTGAACAGACACAGGCAGGGCAATAGTAGGTTCCCCTGCCCTCTAGCCTGATTAATTACCCGCTGCCTCCAAACTGACCTTGGCAGAGGGCTCCAAATTCTGCCCATTAACTTTATCTGTCTCTTCACAAATGCTGTCTGATTGGAGTGTTTCCAGCATTTTCAGTTTTACTCAGAACCTTCTATTTAAATAGACAGCGAGAGCTGCACATCAGCACTGAAGGAGGATCACACCATTGAGGAAAAAAAAGTGTATTTAATCATAAAGTTTCATTAGTAAGTGCTGGAGTGAAAGTCCAGCTTGTAGTTAAATCTGCAAATCAAGACTGCATTTGTAAGTCCCACCCTTCAAGCTAGAATCTCAATGTACATTCCTGAAATGAATATCTTCCTCCTGAACAAGTACAGTCACAATTTTCTTCCATTTTCCTGGCATGTGTCACATTTGAGCTTATAGTCTCCAACATGCCTGTTACTCAAATCTTTTCAATAGCCCTGTTAGCCAGGTGGTTACTATCAAAGCACAACATGCTTTACTGCCTTTGCAGTATTTATAGCTTTCTACTATATCCTGACATGGTTTGACTGTTGGTGAAAAGCATTTTGACTGCTCTATGTTTAAAACAGTGCAGATTGCATGGGCCTCTGATTGTAGCAGAGAGATAAGAAATGAAACGTCAGACTGAGAGATGAGATTATCTATTAACATATATTTGATATCAAATACATAATACTGGAAAATCAGTGAACATTTTCCACTCAGAGGAGGCACAGCAGGGCTTTTTCTTCAAAACTTATCAGGAAATACTGAACTTTGGTTAACGAGCTTGTAGCTCTTTTGAGAAAGCCTGTGCTAATGTCACTAGGCTAACAATTCAGAGCTTCAGGCCAATGATCTGGCGAAATGAGTCAAATCCACCAAGATAGACTGTGAAATTTGAATTCCATAAAAATATGGAATTAAAAAGCTAGTCTAATGATGACTAGAGCAACTATTGTTGTAAATGGCCCTCTTTAAGATCAGCATGTGGAAATAATGCATTATTTTTTCTGACAAATGACATTAGGGCAAATGAAAAGCCACGACTAAGTCTCTTGACAGTTTGCGGACCCGCTGTTTTAGAGAAGGAACTCTCACATTCTGACCGGGTCTGGCCTTCATGTGACCAGATCTAGTGACGTGGTTGACTTTCAATTGCCCTCTGAAACAGAATTGCAAGTCACTCCATTCAGGGGCAGTAAATGCCAGTCCAGCCAGTGATGCTCATGTCCCTTGAACAAGTTTTAAGAAGGGTCATGAATGAAATTGAATAAATGCCAGCTCTTTCTTGTATCTGAGTCAACATCATGAGCACAAGGAGAGATATTCTCAGGTTCATGGTGATAAAGTGAATGCCTTGGCATGGGAATGAAATACATAGGTAACAATGAATCCAAGCCAAGTTGACCTGGAATGTAGCTAAGTATGTAAGACAAGGAGGAAGTTGGGCTCACTCCAGCAAATCTCGGAGGGCTCCAAATACATCCTGGAAATGAACAAAATAGAGGCTAAATATAATCCAGAAAACAAAGCATTTATATAGCACCTGTCATGGCCTCAGGATCTCTCAAGTGAAACACAGAAGCCAATTTGTACACAATGAGCTCAAACAACAAGGTACTAATAGCCAGTTAATTTGCTTTTTATGTTATTGATTGAAGGATAAATATTGGCTAGGGTACCAAGGTTGACCCTAATTGTCTTCTTTCATCCAAGCAGTGAGATGTGACCCCTACCGCCTGATGCAGAAAGATGTAAATTATCAGTAGACATGGCTGACGCCAAGGAGGCTTGAAGTGTAAAATTCTGGTCCTATAACTGTAAAGTCAGACAAGGATTTAATATAACGAATGATTCCAAATTGAAAAATATCAAAAATTTCTGTTTTAATATAAAACTGCTAGTATGACAAACAATAACCACAGTTCACGACTTTGCATAAATAAGCATACCTCAAATTATTCACATGGCATGCAACAAAAGAAAAGTACAACCTACAAAATGAACAAACTATTGTTCATTGTTTCATTCACATGAGCTATTAACCTCATTGGCAGTCATGTTATCCAAGCTACAAACCTAACAATAGAATAAACAAACTAATGATAAAAACAGAAAGCTCAAGAAACTTGACATGACAGGTAAATCAGCCCAATTGGTTGGCATCCTATCCACCACCTTCAACATACACCCCTTTCACCACTGAGGCACAGTGGCATGTAAGTTGCTAAGGCTCCTTTGAAAGCACCTTCTAAACTCATGACTTTTATCGGCCAGAAGAATGCACGGACATCCAACACTTGCAAGTTCCCTCCAAGATACATTCATCCTGGTCTGAAACGATATCAGCATTCCTTCATTGTCACTGGGGCAAAGTCTGGAACTCCCTTCCAACTAGCACGAGGCTTTTCTGATGGGATGAGGGCATTGCTGACTAGACCAGCATTTATTGCTCATCCCTTATTACCCAGAGGGCAGTTAAGAGTCAACCGCATTGCTGTGGGTCTGGAGTCACATGTAGGCCAGACCAGGTAAGAAAGGCAGGTAAGATTTCCCTCCCTAAAGGGCATTAGTGAACCAGATGGTTTTCTTCTTCCCTGATAATCGGCAATGGATTCCTGGTCGTCATTAGACTCCTAATTCCAGATTTTTATTGAATTCAAAGTCTACCATCTGCCATGGCGGGATTCGAACTCAGGTCCTCAGAACATTACCTGGGTCTCTGGATTAATAGCCTGGCAATAATACCACAAGGCTGTTGCCTCCCCATCAAGATTCAAGAAGGCAGTTCTCCACCACCTTCACTAGGGCAATTAGGAACGAGCAAGGAATAATCGTTGTTGACCACATTGCATGAACGAATAAAAAGAAAATGAAAAGCAATCAAACAGATAGTTGGTGTGACCCTAGTTGTCTGTGCTTGTCATAGTCATTGCTGTGTTTGGTTGTAGGTATCCTGTAAAAATGCCCTTAACCTCCTGCATGTTTTTGGGAGGTGCTTTACTTGTAAGAAACAGTCCCAAACCTTCCGCATGCTCCACACTAAATTAGGGCAGAAATCTGTTTCACTAAGTAATCACAGCAGCATTGCCATGTTGTGAGTGGGGAATGCGGTGGCTGCCAGTCATTGTGGGACCTTTTTTTATCAGGGAAGAAGAAATGTCGCTCCTGAAATATGCTCAATATCGTTTTCAGCGACAGTTGTTGGCACGCAAAATAAACAGGGTCACCTGCAAGTTGTATCACCGATGACACTAATGCTCAATTTGATATTGATGTCAGATAGTTCTTACTTGCATGTCACCATGCTGTACACATCACTGTCTGTTGCTGTACATCTTCACTCTGAATTTCCACATTTACAACAACACTATCACCACAGCCCAATGGAGGGAAGACTCACTTTGGGGCAGGTTTTGGTGAGGAGTTAGTTTGCAATGGTAAATGGCCCAGTCATGGAGTCACAGAGATGTACAGCACAGAAACAGACCCTTCAGTCCAACTCATCGGGACCAGATAGCCTAAATTAATCTAGTCCCATTTGCCAGCATTTGGCCCATGTCCTTCTAAACCCTTCCCATTCACGTACCCATCTAGAAGCCTTTTAAATGTTGTAATAGTACCAGCCTTCACCACCTCCTCTGGCAGTTCGTTCCATACACACATCACCCTATATATGTAAAGTTTGCTCCTTAGGTCCTTTTAAATCTTTCCCCTCTCACCATAAACCTATGCCCACTAAGTTGGACGCCTGTACCCTGAAGAAAAGACCATGACTATTCACCCTCTCCATGTCCCTCATGATTTTATAATAGAGCCAGAAGAAGGCCATGCCAATTTAAACTGCCAAGCCTTTAGTGCCAATGTTCCCTTGCCCAAGCGGGCTTGAAGAAGAGATCAAGCACCAGCTTCAGGTGAACTGCAGGGTGATCTGTAACAGCCTGGCAGCTTCTAGATCAGTGGCAGAGAAGGAGGATTTGGGACGATTTCAGGGGAGGAGAGGGGCAGGATAGAATTCTGAAGTAGTCAGGATTGTCAATCCCCTCTTGAGGCTTGTTGGAGCACTCCAGCTTCTCCTGGCTCCATAAAGGTAACACATTAGACTCAACAGACAGGAACAGAGCAGAGAGTCACAGAGTTGTTACAGCACAGAAAGGTCATTCAGCCCATCATGTCAGCACCAGCTTTCCAAATGAGCAATTCAGTTATTGAAATTCACTTGCCTTTTCACACCACACATTCTCCCTTTTCAGGTAACAGCCCAATTCCCACTTGAGAGCCACAGCTGATGTACCGCCATGAAGGGCTGTATATTCCAGACCTTAACCACTTTCTGCCCAAAGAAACTTACTCACTTAACATTATTACTTTGTTTGCCAACTTCTTTAAATCTGTGCCTTCTTGTTCTTATCCTGGGAGCATTTCTCCATATCTGAACTGTCTGTTACATCCTGTGATTTTGAACATATTTACCCTGTTAGTCTTATTTTCTCATCAGAAAACAGCCCTAACCTCTCTAACCTATCTTCCTTACTAAAGCACCTGGAATGATTAGTATTCAGGTACACCAAGTAATTAGGGAAACTAATAGAATGTAATTATCAGTTGACAGGGGAATTAAATACAAAAACTGAGGAAGTTATGCTTCAGTTCTACATGGCACTGGTGAGACGACATCTGGGCTACTGCGCACAGTATCAGTCACTGTAACTGTTGATATAATAAATAAATTGGAAACAGTTCACAGAAGGTCTACCAAACAAACATGTGGAATGAGTGTGTTGTATTATATGGAATGATTGGATAGGATAGGCTTGTATCTGCTGGAGTTGAGAAGAGAAAGAAGCAACATGATTGAAATGTATAAAGATCCAGAAGGGCCTTTATATGGTGAATGTAGAGAGGACGTTTCCTCCTACAGGAGAATGTAGAACATGGGATCACAGTTTAAAAATCAGGCTTGAAGCAAATGCTTTGTCTCTTAAATGCTGAGAGTCTTTATATTCTTCTTGAGAAGGTGATGGAAGCTGAGTCATAGAGTCATACAGCACAGAAACAGACCCTTCAGTCCACCCACTCTTTGTCGAACACAATCCCAAACTAAACTAGTCCCACCTGCCTGCTGCTGGCCCATATCCCTCCAAACTGTTTCTATTCATGTACTTATCCAAATATCTTTTAAACATTGTAATTGAGTCCTTGAAAGTTAAGGCACAGGGAAATAGATTTTTGTTAAATAAGGGGTTAAAAGGTAATAGGGGGTTGGTAAGAATGCAGAAATTAAATTAAAGTCTGATCAGCAATGATCCTATTGCGTGGCAGAGCAAGATCAAGGGGCTGAATAACCTCCTCCTGTTCCTTGTTAGTATTCTCATGGATCCTTTCTGCACTCTCTCCAACACCTTCAAATCGCTTGTAACGTGTGGTGCCCAAAACTGGATGCAATATTCCAGCTAAGGTTAACGTAATCGCTTATACAAGTTCAACATAGCTCCCTTGCTCTTGTTCCCTATGACTCCTATTAATAAAGCTTAGGACACTCTATGCTTTATTAATCACTCTCTCAAATCAGTCCTGTCACCCATAATAACTAATGCACATAAACATATGTTGCTGCTTACTTCTGCCTAGTTGGAAAGTTGCAGTAGATCCCACATTTACAGTCCATTCAACTATTCAGGATGACCTGTTTCCAGATATCTTTCAATTTTCAGGATTTTTTCGCCCAGTTGACCTGGGCTTTCATCTAGTTTCTGCAATTCCATCTTTCAGATGAGCTGTTAAACAGAGGGTCTGTCTGCCCTCTCGAGTGAATGTAAAAGATTCAAAGACGAAGTGGAAAAGAAGAATCCCTCATCCAATATCACCAAAACAGATTGTCTGGTTAGTTATCACATAGCTGTCTGTGGGAACTTGCTTTAACCCAAATTGTTTACACGGTCTCAACGTAAAAACAATTACTACATTTTTAAAAAGTACAATGGGATATCCTAAAATCATGAAAGACATCCATCCTTTATTCTGTTTCCCAATATTAGCTCATGGAAGACTTTGCATGGAATCATCAAGAACCTCCAGAGGATCAATGCAACAGGTTGGTATGGATTCAAGTATTTAAGGATAGCTAAGTGCTTTGTCATTAAACCAACTTACAGACAAAAAAAAAGAGGCCAACACCTTTTACACCAAAACTGCTGGGGAGGGAGTGGCATTGTGGTACAGAACTAGTAATTCAGAACCCTGGGTTAATGTTATCCAGGCTTCAGCTCAAATTGGTGAAAGGTGTATTCAATAAAAATCTGGAGTCAAAAGCTACCCCAATGGTAACCAAGTAATCATTGCCAATTGTTGTAAAAACCCATCTGGTTCACTAATGTCCATTAGAGAAGGAAATCTACCATCTTTGCCTGGCTTATTTGTGACTCCAGACCAACAGCAATGTGGTTAACACTTAGCCAACCTGTGAAATGGCTCAGCAAACCACTCAGTTCAAGGGCATCTGGGGATGGGTAATAAATTCCTGCCTTCACATCCCATGCATGAGTACATATATAAGTAAAGTACGAAAATAGTGAGTTAGCTCTGAACAGTATGATGCTCCTCATTACAACATGAGGTTTACAGAATTGGAAGAGGAGTATATTTGACCAACAGAAATTGGTCCAATTTCCAAAGGTCTCTGCTTGAGGTAAGGCATGAAAAAGAACATTTATTTTTGAAAACATTATTGCAAACGTGGGATGTTTTCAAGCAGTGAAATCAAATATGTATGAAAAAAAATGACCAGCCAAGGAAAATCCAGACGTATGCACACAGTCAAGTGCTAGGGCCTGTACTGTAAAGACAATATTTATAGAGCCATGAGTATGATGTATACAAAGCCTTGGGTTGACCCTCTGTTTCTTCTGGCTCAGCCCCTTCCACCCACACACATTTATGGTGAGTTGCTAGACTATGTGATACTTTGTAGAGTATATCAATTTTCCTTTTTTTTAGAAGCCTGTCTCAGCTCAACTGCTAATACAACTTCGGTTACCTCTAGACTCAACTATTCCAACACATTCCTGGCTGGTCTCCCACCAAATATCTTACGTAAATTTGAGATCATCCAAAACTGCCCATGTCTCAATTCACAGTAAGTCCCATTCCTCTATCATCCCTGTACTCACTGACCTACAGCTTTCTCGTCCTTGTTTTCAAATTCTTCCATGGCCTTGTCCCTCATAACGGAAATAAGCTTCACAATCCTCCAGGATATCTGCAATGACATAATTCTGGCCTCTTGCACATTTGCTCCATCACTGGTAGCTTTTAATTGACTAGGTCTCAAGCCCTGGAAATCTTTTCTCATTGCTCTCAGCTTTTAGCTCACTTTCTCTTTTAAAGCTAACACTTTGATCAAGCTAATGGCCATCTTAACCTCATATCTCTCTATACGACTCGCCATTATACACTGTTTCTTAATGCTTTCTGTGGGACCTGTATCACATTAAAGGAGCGATTAAATGCAAGTTGTTGTTGAAGCTTTTTTTTTGTCCTTTTGTGAAAGATAGCCCTTATTATATCTGAGTAAGTTGGCTGCACAGCTGAAGATGCAACTCATTTCACACAGCAGTGGGCGTGTGACGTCACAGAGTCGAAAAACTGCTTTACATGAGCATTGATACAGCTACAAATTTACAGGAATGCAATGATGATAGTTTGAGGTAGAGACTTACAAAGTTCTGGAAGAACTGAGGTTTTAAAAACCACGGTGAGTTAATAATTGCATTTAAAGAGGCAGCACTTTTACAAAGGGTAGTGTTCCCTTTAAAGCAGTGGTTTTCTTTAGAGGGTGAAAGTTATTATTGAATCTGCTCCATCACCATTTCAGACATTGTTTTTGAGATGATGACAAATAGTTGCATTAAAATATCTTCTCATCTCTGTCTATTTATCTTAAATCAGCGCTCCCCAAACCTATTTTTATAGTGAACCATTCTGGTGCTTGCAAGTTGCCCAAGACTCCAGACCTGAGAATGAGGAGCGAGTTGGGTGTAAAGCCCAATGATACCAGGTGTAGGGGGAAGCTGTTTAATCCAAATTATAAAGCAACCAATCTTTGCTTTGTTCTTTTTTTCAGAACAGAATTCAGTTCTCTAGGGTTGGGCAGTTAAGCGACATCCACTATTTAAAAAAATGATGATTTAAAAGGTTTCACAGAGTTAACTTCACTTGGGGCTCCATAGCAGCTTTGTTGTCTTGGAGCTTGTGACCCCACAGTTTTGCCTGTGACCCCACTGGGAGTCACAACCCACAGTTTAACTAGATTTAGACCCTGTTTTAAATCACATTCCTTGTTTATCAAAGGTTCTGCCAGTAGAGACAGCCTCCCACTTTAATTCCCTAAACAGGCATGTTGATCTATCTGTACCAAATATATAAGATGCCTCAGTTTGAAATAATTCAATGTATTTAGTCCAGGTTGATTGTAAGCCATCCTCCTCCACTGCTATCTCATTCAATGATCAGTTCAAGATTATATTTTCTCAATTTAAAAATAAAATCAAACAAATAAAATTATCTTACACAGGACTGAAAAAAATCTAACCTACTAGTCCCAGGTCTATTAGTTCTGGTCCAATCTTTTACTGCCTTTAGTTAGTCTTAACTGGTCTTACTTTTCTCTTTGAGATGAATACTAATTGACTGTGGTCCTTCTATTTTGATTTCCGACCTGCGCCAATCTCTCTCTCATTCATTCCTACTGTAAGGTTTGCCATTTTTTCTTCAACCATTAGTTTGCCCATAATTAGCCTACGTACTCATCCTAACTTGTCCCTCCATTTTCTACTGATCTTCTTTCATCTCAGGGGTAGCATTATTAAATGTACAAAATTAATTCTGATTATACAAACTTAGAAGACTCCTCATGAAGATGCATGAGGCAGACAGAGCACGTGCTTATGTCTGCTTTCCATATCTCATTTTTCCTGGATCAGGAGATCACTTACCTCAATCTAGAGACTGTGCCTGTAGGGCACCAGTTCCCATCATGCACGGCTGACCATGCATCCCTCTCACTGCCTGTCTTGGGCATGTTGGAAGGATTTGCACGGTCACCATCAGCCTGTTTGGCCGCATGAAAAACATAGCTTCTGTGGTCATCAAGTCCTGGGAGTGAGACTCAAACTTGGAGATTCTGTCTTAGATCCACTATAATACTATTACAGAGAAAATAATGGCATTTTTCAGGACTTGTCACTATGTTCAGCAAATTTACTTTCACGCTACTTTGTACATCATGGGCCAAGGGATGTTGATGAAATGGAACACACGGAAATGTCCTGTGAATACCAGGCACAGTCAGCTCAGGCAGGGAGCAATTAGATGAAGAATGAAGCTTTCCTAACACCAATTTGCTTCAGAGCTTCTGAGAAAATACCTTTCCATCCTATTAATATGGTATTTATCACCAAAAACTGTAAAAGAGTAACAATGTTAATTATTGCTGAACATGGGCAAATATTGTGTTGTAGTTTCTTCCCTATTAGGATCCAGGTTGAACCTTCAACAAACTGTTTTCACCTAGCTATCCTGTTTTTAACCCATCAACCTACTCTGGATTAGACACATGGCAATCAGCTAAAGGTCAGTACCTAACTTAAGTTATCATGCAATTTACCATCTGTTCTATCCGAATACCTTCATGATGTAATAACCATGCAATAGATTTCTCATTACAGTTCTCAAAAATAAACTCAGGAACTCCCATCCAATCCAGTAGCTATGCTTGAGAGTTAAACTGGGTCAGCTAATGTGTAATTTCATGCAACAATCAAATTACATTACAGTTAAACATATTCCAACATACCAGCAATTGTCACACATTCCAGATGCAGAGTAAACAGTAATATGATGATATTAGACAGTCATTTATAGAGAGGCTGTTTCTTTCTTCTTGTCCTATATATTGTTCACAAGCACGTATAGAACCGATTGCTCATTTTGTATAACAGTCACTGTAACACCTCAGCCCTGTCAAAGGCCAGGATTTTTGCCTACTGTAAGTTTACAGTAAGCAGTTTCATTACTTCTGAGAGATCTAGGGAAGTGGACCTCAGTCAACATAGCCAGGACACACACACACACACACTTTTATATAGGCACTGTTTTGAGTCCTCAATTGTCAATATGCTATGTTATTGATATAAAGTTTCAGTTATGTTCCAACTAGTCCAGCATATTACATGATAATAATTTCCCATAACAATGTGAATTATTTCCTTCAACAATCACAGAAAAAAAATATAAAATGAGAATATGGTGTACTGGAAATTTTGGGAATCAGTTAGCTGAGTTAGCTGAATGACTGGTTTACAATACAGAGTGATGCCAATAGCATGGGTTCAATTCCCGCACCAGTTGAGGTTATGATGAAGGATTCCCCTTCTCAACCTCTCCCCTCGCCTGAGGAGTGATAACCTCAAATTAAACCATCAGTAGTCATCTCTCTCTAATGAGAGAGTAGCCCCATGCTCTGATTAGATAATAGTGACTTTACCTTTACCTTACTGGAGATTTTAAGCTCTTTGTTGTTAAGGGATGCAAGACAACTTAGTTTTAAACTTTCCTGGGATATAGGTGTCCCTGGCAAGACCTGCATTTGTTGCTCAACTCTAATCACTGTTGAATGGAGTGGCCTGCCAAACTATTTCAGAGGGCAGTAAAGAGTCAACCACAGCAACAAACACAGATAATGCTGGAGAAACTCAGCAGGTCTGAAAGCACCTGTGGGTGAGAAAACAGAATTATCATTTCAGATTCAGTGACCCTTCTCAGAACTGGTCACTGGACTCGAAACATTAACCCTGTTTTCTCTCTACAGATGCTGCCAGACCTGTTGAGTGTCTCCAACAATTTCTGTTTTTGTTTCAGATTTCCAGCATCCACGGTTCTTTGTTTCATAAGAGTCAACTACATTGTTCTGGGTTTGGAGTCACATGTAGTCCAGACCAAGTAAGGACAGGTAATACTTAGTTACCTGCAGAGCAGTAGTGGACCAGATGCGTTTAAATTGATAATAAATCGACATCATCATGACTAGCTTTGTCTTTGTTAATTATTCATTTAATTCAGCAAAAGCATTGACTCTAGATAACAAGCTGCTCAAGCTTTGCACTGGTGGTCTCATGTGAATCCCTCATTTGATTAGTGGAATTACTTTTCTTATTCAGGCTTGTCTTTTCAGGCACATTTCAAGAATTACTCATCTTACTCAGATTATACAGTGTAATATTACTTCTTCCAACTTTAGGACTGTAAAGAAGAACTATGTAGATGACCAGATGCACCTAGGGCCCAAAACTGTAACACAACAAAACACTGGTCATTAATTTTTGTTGTTAGTCTCAGAACAGCTGTCAGAGTACTATCAGGCTCTGCACTATGAACTAGTGCTGAATCTTTGCACTGGAGAGCTGCTCTGTTGCTGTTAATCCTGAGTTACTGCTTCTGTCACATTTCTCAGCTGCACATATGACCTAAATCAGTGTTTCTTGTTCTGCCAAAAGCTGTAATAAATCAAAAACAGAAGATGTTTCATACAGAATAAACATCCTCTAAAAGATATAAATTTTTGCTACTTTTTTTTCAGATTTCCGAGAAATATATGTACAAATTCAACAAACTCAAAAGTACTCATAAACAAGCCACTTTGCCATTTTTTTAAGATTGCTGAAAGAAGGCTGAATTCATCAAATCTCTTTTCTTGACATCTAAACCATCATCACGGCTGAACTGTTTTTAAAAAAAAAACTCCCTTGTGTGATTTAAATTTAAACCTTGACAGAAACATTTGAAGCAACAGCTGCTTTTGAAATGAGTACAGATCCATGTAAACTGTACAATGACACGATTTGGACATTTTGTAAAATTAAATGTACATTGCATGAGTAGCTCATACTCTTCATTTTGGTGCAAATTCAGATACAGCTGCTGTTCTGATTGCAAATTTACAGTGCAAATTCTTAGCTTTACATTGGACATTGCTGTTGTCATGTAAATGTAGCTGAAATGTTCTTATAGCAACATTCTCAGCTCTGTGCTCATATATTTTAATGCAAATAAAGGGTTCCCACCATTACTAGTAGTGTAGTTCGTAAGTAATGATTACTCCATTAACAACCAGTGAGAAATAAATCATTTTGTAATTAATTGCAGAGGCCTTGATTTGAAAGAAGAGAGACTGTGATGACTGGTTTTTATTGATTGCCATACCACTAGGATTAGAGATTATTACCCAGGATTTTATGTACATATTAATCTGTAATACATTATGTAATGAAAAAGGACCAATTCATAATCTGGTTGCAAACGAAGCTTTCGGGTTTAGTGACAACATGGTAGAATTTTACATTGTGATTGAAAATGAGGTGGTGCAAACTGAGCAAGGATTTTAAATTTGAATGAGGGAAATTGTGAAGGTAAATTAAGAAGACATGAGGCTCAAAGTGACTGGGGTGGATTGGGAAAATACATTAAAAGGCTCTACATAGACAATTGTTAAAAATAGACTATTACACAGCCTACAGCAACTATACAATCCTCAAGATGCAAAAACTCAAAATAGGGGACTCATGTGTGGCTGGCAAAGAAGGTTAAGCATTTGTATGATAATAAAAGAGGTAAAAGTCACCAGAAATAGTAGCAAGTCTGAGGAGTGGGAGGACCAAACAAGGACCAAGAAACTGGTAAGGAATGGGAAAATAGAATATGAACGCAATCAAGCAAAAAGAAAATTTATAGCTAAAATAAATATAAGTTCAAGACAGGCAGCACTGGGAGAATTTATACTGAAAACAAAAAAATGCTGGAAATCACAGCGGGTCACGCGGCATCCATGGAAAGAAAGCAAGCTAACATTTTGACTCTTAATCAGAGCTCAAATGGGAGAATTCATAATAGGAAATAGAAAATACTGAAATTACTTTGTACTTGTTTTCACTAAACGGGATACAAAATATCTCCCAGAATTAGAGATTCAAGTGACCGGGGAGAATGAGGAATTGAATGAAATTAGTTTCAGTAGGAAAGCTGTACTGGAGAGATTAATTGTACTGTTAGTTGATAAGTTCCAGAACTTGATATTTTGTATCTCACAGTGTTGAAGGAGGTGGCTGTAGAGATAGTTGACGCATTGGCAACCAACTTCCAAAATTCCACAGACTTTGGAATAATTCCTGCAGATTGGAAGCTAGTGAATGTCCCGCCACAATTTAAGAAAGGATCATGAGGGAAAACATGGAACTCAGACATGTTAGCCTTACACCAGTAGGAGGGAAAATACTGGAATCTGATGTAAAGGTGATAATAAATGGACACTTGGGTAATAATGATCTGGTTGGGAATAGAAAGCGACGATTTGCAAATGGAAAATAACGTTTAAGAAACTTGTTGGAGTTTTTTGAGGATGTTACTAACAAAATTGAGAAAAGGAAGTTGATGGATGTGGTATATGATGGATTTTCAAAAGGTATTTCATAATGCTGTCCCCAATTGGAGTTTGCTAGCTAAGCATAAACACATGGGATTAGAGGTAATGCATGATCAGCAAAAACCACACGAGGAATAAACAATCATTCTCACGTTGGCAGATTATGTCTAATTCAGTATCACAAGGTACTGAGGCCCCAGCTGTTCAAAAACTATATCAATGAGGTGGGACCAAATGTAACATTTCCCAATTTGCAGATGATACAAAATTGAGGGAGGGGAAAAGTAATCAGAAACAGAGATTAAATTGTATTTGGACCATGTCACATCATCCCCAGCATGGCACCTTGTAGTAATAAAATGGAAATTAAAAGCTAGACATCAGTAACTATAACCTGATTTAATTGTGAAAACTCAATCTTTGTTTTTAATCAAAGGGTCAGTACCTGGTCCCCAGCTGTTCACAATATATGTCAATGATTTGGGGGGTGGGGACTAAACATGTTATTTCCAAATTTTTGTATGAAACATTGTCTTATGGGAGTGTATGTTGTAAGGAAGACTTGATCAACCCCCTAGTAAGTATTGTATAAGTTTCTTAACTTTTAGTACAATTGAATCTAAATTCCGAGTTATACTAAATCTAATCTCATGTCTACCTTTCCTTATCTTTGATCCCTTGCCCTTATCCACAACAATATATTCTCTTAAAGAAGTACATTATTTTCATTCTGTCATGAGATATGGGTGTTGCTGCCTAGGCCAAATATTTATTGTTCATCCCTCATTACCCAGAGGGCAATTAAGATTACAACCACATTACTGTGGATTTGGAGTGTTAGCCCAGATCAAGTAAGGATGACACAATAGTTTTTTTAATATAACAATTGACACAGCTTATGTGGTTACTATTAGGCTAGCATTTTATTCCAGACTTTTTTTTTTCATTGAATTCAAACTTCACCATCTGTCATCAGAGGATTTGAACCCTTAACCCCAGAATATTAGTCTGGGCATCTGGTCTACAAGTCCAACGGCATTACCACTGCAGTACTGCCTCCTCAACAAACAGAAAAGTGAAGATTCATGTTGCCAGCATTATTTTAAGTATTTACACATCAGCTCCTGAATTTTCACTTTCAAAACAAAAGTGGCCTAATTCTGTGTATGTGGTACTTTTAAAATATTTACTAGCCATCGCAATGTTGCTTTAAACTAAATGGTTTACAATGAATATCAAAGGATTGTCCCTGGTTTAGTGGGTGGATATATAATATTATGTGGTACCGAGCCACATGAACCAAGACAGCCTTGTTGACTTGACAGATGGGATCAAGTGAATCCCTAGAGGAGTATAAGGGCTGCAGGAATATACTTACGAGGGAAGTCAAGAGGGCTAAAAGGGGATATAAGATAGCTTTGGCAAATAGCGTTAAGGAGAATCCAAGGAGACTGATTCTACAAATACATTAAGGACAAAAGAGTAACTAGGGATAGAATAGGGCACTTTAAGGATCAAAGAGGCCATCTATCTGTGAAACCACAGGACATGGGTGAGATACCAAATGAATATTTCACGTCAATATTTACTGTGGAGAAGGACACGGAAGCTAGGGAATTTGGGGAAATAAATAGTGATGCTTTGAAAATATGTCTACATTACAGAAGAGGAGGTGCTAGAGGTCTTAAAACGCAAGGAGGTAGATAAATCCCTAGGACCAGATCAGTTGTTTCCCAGAACTTTGTGGGAAACGAGGGAAGTGATTGCTGGGCCCCTTGCTGAGATATTTGTGTCATCAACAGCTACAAGTGAGGTATCGGAAGACTGGAGGGTGGCTAATGTGGTGCCATTATTTAAGAAAGGCTGGAAGGAAAAGTCAAGGAACGATAGACCAGAGCCTGATGTCAGTGGTGGATAAGTTGTTGGAGGGAATCCTGAGGGACAGGATTTACAAGTATTTGGAAGGCCAAGGACTGATTAGGGATAGTCACCATGGCTTTGTGCATGGGAAGTTATGTCTCACTAACTTGATTGAGTTTTTGATGAGGTGACAAAGAAGATTGATAAGGGCAGAGTTGTAGACATTGTCTACACGATTTCAGCAAGGCGCTTGACAAAGTTCCACACGGTAGACTAATTAGCTAGATTAGGTCACAGGGAATACAAGGGGAGCTAGATAATGGGATACAAAATTGGCTTGAAGGTAGGAGACAGAAAGTGTTGGTAGAGGGTTGTCTTTTGAACTGGAGACCTGTGATCAGCGATGTGCTGCCAAGATCAGTGCTGGGTCCACTGTTTTTCATCATTTACATAAATGATTTGGATGTGAATATAGCAGGTATGGTTAGTAAGTTTGTAGATGACATTAAAATTGGTCATGTATGGACAGTGAAGAACATTATCTCAGAATACAATGGGATCTTGATTAGATGGGGCAATGGGCCAAGAAGTGGCAGATGGAGCTTAATTTAGATAAATGTGAGGTGTTGCATTTTTGGTAAAGTATATCAGGGCAGGGCTTATACAGTTAATGGTAGGGCCCTTGGGAGTGTTACTGAATGAAGAGACAAGGGGTGCAGGTGCATAATTTCTTGAAAGTCAAGTCACATGTGGTCAGGGTGGTAAAGAAGGCATTTAGCACGTTTGCCTTCATCAGTCAGTGCATTGAGTACAGGAGTTGGGACATCATGTTGTGGTTGTACAGGACATTGTTCAGGCCACTTTTAAAATACTGTGTTCAGTTCTGGTCTCCCTGCTATAGGAAAGACATTGTTAAACTTGAAAGGGTTCAGAAAAGATTTATAAGGATGTTGCTGGGATTGGATGGTTTGAGCTAAAGGAAGAGGCTGAACAGGCTGGGGCTATTTTCCCTGGAACATCGGAGGCTGTGGGCTGATCTTACAGAGGTTTATAAAATCATGATGGGCAAGGATAGGGTGAACAACCAAGGTCTTTTTTCCCAGGGTATGGGAGTCCAAAACTACAGAGCATAAGTTTAAGGTAAGAGAGAAAAGATTTAAAAGGGATCTGAGGGGCAACATTTTCATGCAGAGGTGGTACATTTATGGAATGAACTGCTAAAGAAGGTGGTGGAGGCTGGTACAATTACAACAATTAAAAGGCATTTGGATGGGTACATGAGTAGGAAGGGTTTAGAGAGATATGGGCCGAATGCTGGCAAATGGGACCAGATCAGTTTAGGATATCTGTTCGGCATGGACGTGTTGGACCAAAGGGTCTGGTTCCGCGCTGTATACGTCTATGACTCTAGATAAAGCAGCTTCAGAAGGATTAGGGCAAGCTTAGTGAATGGGCAAGATCATGGCATGGAATTTAGTACGGAAAAAATTGAAGTTATCCACTTTGATAGGAGGGAGCGATGTGCAGAGTATTTCTTAAATAGCAAGAAGTTGGAAAGAGTAGATGTAGAAAGGGACCTCTGTGTCCTTTACATCATGGCACTGAAGACTAACATTTAGCCTTTATGGCTTGACGATTTGAACACAATAGTGAAATCTTGTTTCAATTATATAGAAGCTTGGTTAAACTGCACCAGAAGTACTTTGTGCACTTTTTGTCTCCTTTCCTCAGCAAGGATAATATTGCCATAGAGAGAGTGCAACACAGGTTGAACAGACTTGTTTCTGCGATATCAGGACTATTCTGAGAGAAATTAGGGAACTGGGCCTCTATTCTCTGATGCTCAAAGAATGGGGAGGTGGCCTCATTGATACCTACAAAATACTTTAAAGGGCTAGACGTGGTAGATACAGATAAGATATTTCCCCTTGTTAGGGAGTCTGGAACCAGGGGTCACAATTTAAAAATAAGGTGAATGCCATTTAGGATCAAGAGGCAGAGAGTATTTTTTGGTCAGAGGGTTGTGAACCTTTGGAATTCTCCACCACAAAAGAGGCTATGTCTTTGAGTATGATTAAAATAGAGGCTGATTAATTTCTGATTATCAATGGTGCTCAAGGTTATGGGGACAGTGTAGGATAAGCAGTCAATCAGCCATGGTCATAGCAAATGCTGCAGCAGGCTAAATGGGCTGAAAAGCCTATGCCTGTTCCTAGATGTCTAAACTGCGGTGATCAACACACAGGAGAATCATCATGGAAGGACACATTTTCAAAAAAAGATGTGTTTTCTCTTTGTATTTGAACATTTTTCTTTATTGATTATAGAGATATTACATATGTAGGAATAAAATACTTGACTGGGCAGGGCAGCTGCAGGCAACGGCTTATGTGTTGAGACCTCCAGAAATATGTGTAGAGTTGGCAATCCTGATAGGTCTGTCTGTGCTCTTCGGACAGTGTGTGGGTGAAATTGTAAGCTGTCAATCACACATCATTTCAGCTGACCAAGTGTCTGGTTAGAAAGCAGCCTGAACAACTGGATTATTATCCAAACTAACAAATATATTTGGAAAAAAAACACTCCAATGAATGCAAACAGAATTAAAATATTAACTAGACAACAATGCTGGACTTCTTTACTGTGGAACAGTGCTTATGACTGTAAGATTACCAGCAAAATGAATGTCAATTAGTATTAGGATTTGCATATTTACCATAAAAATAATTCTGAAGTCTAAACGATATGGTAAGTAACTGTGTAAACCGAGCAGTGTATTTTAAGATGGCTCAAACATTTGAAACAGAATGGTTTAACCATTTAAATGTAACTTAGAATCGACTGAACTAGGTTAGATTCAAGTGCCATGACTTTATTTACATCATATTTTTATCTGAAGCTTTTGCAGATACAAATGGTGAAAGTCAAACCATTCATCATAGTTGATTCATCCAGAAACAGATCACAGCCTCCACCTCCCATGACTGCGCCTTCACTGTTCAAACCAAAGATCCATTCTCCCCATTGTTGATAGATATAAACAAACACTTTGTATTTACATTGTTCCACTGTACAGAAAATAAAATACCTTCCAGAGACCATCACAGAGTTTAGGGAAGAAACGCACTAAATCAGTATATCACGAGTTATCTTAGATCATGAACAATCTCTTAATTGAGATTAATTCTAAAATAGTGGCACAAAAGTGTAGCATAAGTGTAGGTGATTAATGTAGAACTTTAATGCAAACATGAGCCTGTGCATGGTAAGCAGAATCCCACATACATTTAATCAGTATGCACTGTGACAACGGCAGTAATCCCCTTGAACATTTAAGGGAACTCAGAAAAGCAGATTGAGTAAACCAACAGCTTTGCTGTTTATTTTGCTTAAACCCCATTATCTTGACACAATAGTACTCGCTGGAAGAGAGAATGGGATTAAGTTGTGGAATAAAGTGTAGAACCAGATACAGAAATAAAACTATAGGTAGTTTACTGGTTTAGCAGAAAGTAGCAATTGATACTCCTCAGGGATCTGCATCAGGCTTTCAGCTTTTGAATATCTGTATCAATGACTTAAGTGAAGGATCACAGAGTTTTAAATCCATGTTTGCTAATGATGACAGGAAGGTTGTTCTTCAGGTAGAAATAGCAATTTATAAAAGGACTTAAACAAATTAATTCAGTGGGCAAAACTGAACTCCAAATCACAACGTGGGGAAGTGTGAAGTTATTTACTTTCAAATTAAGTAGACACATCAATACATTTTCCAAATAACAAGAGAACTAAAACTACAGTTGAGCAAAAAGTGTTCAATTACAAAATCACTATAAGATGATGTGTGTCACATTAATGAAAGTAGTATAATAATCAATTGCTCATTGGGGATTGAGCAACTCCATGGGTTAGTTTATTTAGCACAGTAAAACACATTATAAGGTATGAAATACACTTTACAACAAATCAATTGATTTCTCTGTGCACAGCTTGCAAATGTAAATCAAACTGGCAGGCAGATTTCCAAATTTTTATACACACAGCATATGTAGTCCTTAAAGATTAGCTCTTTTAAAGCTACATGTACAACATGTAAACGTCATTGGGGAGTTGACCGTTGCTTCAACATGGCTCGAATACAAAGGAGAGGAATCCATGCTTGAATTGTACAGAGCCTTGATCAGACCTCATACTAGATTAGCTCTGGACATCACACTTCAGAAAACTCAGTTCTGGTCTTGGATAAAATATACAGCATACTTACAAAATTACACCAGGGTTACATTATGAGCAGATGCTGCATGAACCTGTTTCATAAATCCTTGAGGTAATGGGTGATCAAATTGAGTTGATTAAAATTGTAAAAGAATTTGATGGAATAAATACAGAAGTTATTGTAACTGTTGGGGAAGTGCAGCACAAAGTGGTGCAATTTTGAAACTAGAGCTTTGCTATCGGGGGTGAAGTTAGCAAGCATTTTTCCGACAAAGGACAGTGGAAATGTGGAAATGCTCTCTCCCAAAAGATTGAGTTTTCCATTTTCAGAGTTCAAGGTTGAAATTGAGAGATTTTTATTGGCTAAGGCTGTCAAGGCATATCAATAGATTTCAAATACAAATTAGTTCACACTGTAATTAACTGTTGAATTGGCTTGAGGTGGCTAAATGGCCTACTCCTTTCCCTATAACTTAATCAAAGTGGCCTATAAAGAATGACACCTTGAGAGTAGCGGACCCATGAATTGAAATTATGAGTAGTGTTGCAATTTTATGATGCAAATTTGAATAATATGATTGTTTGAAAAAAAAGTTTGTAACAATGTACTAACGTTAAGTGTTACCCTGGGAGACTCACTCCAATGCTTGAAATGACTTTAGTAATGATTTAGGGTCTGTCTTGAGCCAGCAGTCAAGGAAGTCTTTAGACCTTGGCTCGGCAAAGCTTTAGTATTGACTCAAAAATTGAGAGTCAATCTTGGATAAGCTGAGTTTTCAAAATAATAACTGCAGTGCAAACGTTCACTAAAAACCTTTTAACAATTGCTAGGCCACAAGTAGCTGATCAAGAAGTCTTACAGTCACAGATCTAATAGGTTTTGACCATCCCATAAGGAAACATGCAAAGATCCTTAAGCACCTTCAAATCATTCACTCACAAAGTCTACAGAGGAAACGCAGAGTAATTTTTAAAAAATCAATATTCTTACATATATCTCTTTTAGCAAGTGAGATGTGAACGCAGACCTTATGGAACAGAGGTAGGGACATGACCACAGCACCATAAGAGTCCTAATTCAGTGTGGTATAGACATTTTCTATCAACTTGTTCGGATATGCTACGACACACTTCCAGAGCAGGTGGGACTTGAACCCAGATGTAGGGACACTACCACTGTACGGCAAAGTGTCCTTTCAGAATAGTATAGGCGCAGAATTTTCAGCATTTCTGTGTAACGCTTAAATGCCTGATCATTCAATACTTAGGACATGTCTTTCCCACACAAAATTTTTAAGGATCTAGAGTCAACAATTATTCAATGAGAAATACAGGGAGATTTGAGTATTCATTCAATATTTTAGGGGCAGGACCACTTAAATCTATTCAGCTTATTTATTAGCCTGACCGAAATTAAAACAAGGAATATTCTAATTTTTTTTTCAGTTCCAACTGCAAAATACAGCAGATAAGATAAAAAACAAAAAATACTTAACAGATTAAGCAGTATTTCTCTCTGCCCGAATTACTATTTTCAGCATTTCCTGTTTCAATGTTTTTTTGCAAATTCCATGACTTCTACGGCTGAATTTCCACTGCCAACAAACTATAGAAGTTAAATTAGCTTCATATAGTCACCTGTATACTGGGTTTTATTACAAGGCAATAACATACTTCTTTGTTAGACTCCTGCAACAATGTGCACTCAAAGCTACTTTGCATGAATGCAAAAGTGATACGAATTATATTGCTGTGCATATAATACAAAACAAACCAGTAATTTGCATAACTGCACACTGCAACTGTATCCATCCATACAGTAGTTGGTACTGTATGTTGTTGTGTTTAAAGTTACACATTATTAATACACTAAATTAGTTGATCTAAATGGGACTTTACTAACTAAATTACCTGTTGCATTTATATTTTTGAATACGATTAAATGGCAGTTGAAAATAAAATTGCATTGGCAGATCAGTTCCCTGCTCAAATCCACTATATTGCCACAAGTCTATATATTATATTCTGGGAGTACTGTAGGTGCCAACAGCTGTAGAGCATACTAAAGGTTGCATCTACAACAACAGTTCTAGTGGAACACTCAACCACAACTACACCTATTCAAAATATATAAACAACATCTATTTTCAAAATAGTTCATAAGTTTCCACTACAACTAAGTGTGTAAATAGCACATGGATCAGCCTTACAATTTCTCCAGCTTTCACAGTTATAGCACTCCAGTTTAAAAACTTTAGAAATTTTTCTAATCAACCTCTTATTACACAGACCTCTGGATCAGGGGGGAGACAACCACACGAGCCCCTCAGTTGAAAGCTGAACTGCTCATTCTGCCAGATTTAATTGAGGGACTAAAGCGTCCTTCAAATATGGAACAATATATGAATACATCACTGTTAACTGTGCCCCCCGGCGAAAATAGGGAACGCTGATAACAATATTTACCATGAAAAATGCACTAAAATAGAAGAAAGAGACATTGTACTGTTAGGAAAATATAAAATGTCTTCGATGCTGTTTAACAAACTTCCTCTTTTTTATAACCAAAGCAGCCATTTTATATTTTACGTCTTTACAAGCCGGAACAGACCTCTTTCTCAAATCATTACCAACGCAACAATTCCCACGGATTCCTTGCTACTAACACTCACCTGGAAGCTGGGGCCAGGTGAGACCCAGACAAGTTGTCGATCTCTCTCTATTTTCCCCTCTTTAGACCCAAAGCAAATGGTGAGAATCGGCGACACTTTTTAACCTGCTTTATCGGCGATTGCAGCTTCAAACTGATTAAATACAAAACTGAAACTGAGCCTTTTATTGGGGCTAAAAATACATCTCATAGCATCAGCCCACAAAAACCAAGCGTGACACACGCCAGTAACAAAGTGAGATGTATTTCAAGATATCACCAACGTCTCTAAAGGTTTCTTTGACTTTTTATTTAAACAAACACTAGTTTTTTTTTAACAATAACTTCGCGTATGTGTTCCAGTTGCTTGCAGTTTAATAATTGTTGTTGAAGTGAATTTCCGATCTAATCGCACCCTCTGTTGGGCGACAGTAGCATTGTAATTGATCTCCCCAACCTGTGCTTGGAACCTTTCATTTTAACAAAAGCCTCAGGAAAGAAGTTGCATTTTGTATCGCATCTTCTCCAACCTCAGGATGTTCCAAAGTGCTTTACATCCAAGGAATTACTTTCGAAATGCAGCCTTCCTTGTAAGATAGGAATCAATTTATGCACTGCATTCCCTGCAACGGAAACAAAATAGTCAATGAACAATTAACAGAGACAAAAATTGTTGCAAAAGACTCAGCAGGTATCTGTGCAGAGAAATCAGAGTTAATGTTTCGGGCCCAATGACCCTTCTTCAGATCGGAATTCTGAGGAAGAGTCACTGGACACAAAATGTTAACTCTGATTTCTGTCAACAGATGCTGCCAGACCTGTTGACCTTTTCCGGTCATGTCTGTTTTGTTTCTGATTTACAGCATCTGCAGTTGTTTCTTCAGTTAATGAACAACTTGTTTTTGGTGTTGGTTGCTGAATATATGTTGTCCAAGATAACTGGCTAATATTTCTTCTGATCTTTAATTGTACTCTTGGAACTTTTACATTCACTAATACAAGCTAACCATCTCCTAGGTTGTTGTTTTTAATCTGTTCCTGGAACTTAAGCACTAGCAGCATTGATTACCCAACGCTAATTGTATTAAAAGAAGTGATCTTATTGAAACATACAAGATTCTGGAAGATTTAACTGCGTACACTGCTAAGGGTTTGATCCCTTTGCTGAGAAGCTGGAGCTTGGAGGGTGGGGGTCAGAGTACTCCAAGAAGGGTGAGTATTTAGGACTGAGCTGAGGAAACATTTCTTCACTGAAAGGATTGTGAATTTTTGGACTTCTCCATTGTCAAATATTGTGGATGGTACCTTGTTAGAGTTGAGGGAAACACATTCTAGGTCTCTCAGGGAACCAAGGGCTATGTGGAGTAGATGAGAAAATGGAGTTGGAGTCAAAGATCAGCCTCTGATGGCATTGAATAATGTAAAAGTCTTTTGGGGCCCTATGACCTACCTCTGACATCTACTGCTGTCCATGCCTTGTAGATAGTGATGAGTCATAAGGAAAGTTACTCACCACAGAATTCTGTGTCTGTGATCTGCTTTTGTAGCAACAGTATTTAAAGACCTGGTCCAATTAGGTTTCTGATCAAGTCCAATCCAGAGACTATTGATAGTGGAGGAGTCTGTGATGTTATTGTCAAGAGATAATGCTTAGATTCTCTTTTGGGAGATGGTGATTGCTGGGTGTGAATACTATTTGCTCTTATCAGTCTAAGTCTGAATTTCTCTTGTCTTACTGCATGCTGGCATAAACTGCTTTAGAATTTAAGGAGTTGCAAATGCTACTAATTAGTGTGCAAACATTGCTACTTCTGAACAATGAAGGTGGAGAAGTCACTGGTGAAGCAACTGAAAATGATTGGGTCCCTGAGAACCCTGTGCAGTGAGTCCTGAGAATGATTGGCTTCCAATATCCACAACAATCCTCCTTTGAGCTGGGCATGATTCTAGCTAATAGATCATTTTCTTCTTATACCCATTGACCGAAATTTTGCTGGAGGTCCTGAATGCTCCATAATTGTTCAAATGTCATCTCAATATCAAGGGTAGTCCTTCTCACCTCATGTCTGGAGTTCAGCTCTTTGTCCATCTTTGGACCAGAGCTGTAATTAGGTCTAGAGCTGAGTGGCCCTGGCAAAACCCAAACTGAGCATCACTGTGGAGATTACTGCTGAGTAAGTATTATTTGACAGTACTATTGAAGGCACCTACCATCATTTTGACAATGATTGAGAGCAGACTGATGGGTGAGTAATTATAGAGTCATAGAGCACAGAAACTAACACTTCTGTCCCTCTGTTCATGATGACCAGGTGTCCTAAATTGAACAAGTCCCAGTTGCCTGCATTTGGCTCATATCCCTCTAAACTTTTCCTATCCATGTACCTGTCCAAATGTCTCTTAAATGTTGTAATTATACCCTCCTCTACCACGTCTTCTGACAGTTCATTCCATACACACATCACCCTCTGTGTGAAAAGGTTGCCCCTCAGGTCCCTTTTAAATCTTACCTCTCTCACCTTAAAGCTATGCCCTCTAGTTTTGGACTCCCCTATTCTTGGAAAAAATACCTTGATAAATCACCTTATCGATGCCCCTCATGATTTTATAAACCTCTGTAAGGCCACCCCTCAGTCTCCAACAGTCTAGGGAAAAAGAAGTATGAGCCTATCCAGCCTCTCTTTATAACTCAAACCCTCCAGTCCCTGCAACATCCTAATAATTTTTTTTTCTGTACCGCTACTAGTTTAACAACATCATATAGTAGGGCAACCAGTATTGGACACAATATTTTAAAAGTGGCCTCACCAATCACCCTGATCGGATTGGCCCTCTTTTGTTAATCTGGAAATACTTGTTTAATTTTCCAGAGGAAGAGCTGGAAAGATTCAGCAGGTCTGATAGCATCTGTGGAGAGAAAGTGGAGTTAATGTTTCAGATCCAGTGACACTTCTTCAGAATCCAGAAGATTTCTGTTTGTGTTTTTGATCTCCAGCATCTGCAGTACTTTCAATTTTTTTATCTAATTTTTCACGTTGTTGGACAGACACTAATGTTGTGGGTCTACTAGACCAGCTTGATGAGGGGGACAATTATTTCTGGAGCATAAGTCTTCAGTACTACAGCCAGGATATTGTTGGGGCCAATAGACATTGCTACATCCAATGGCTTGATCGATTTCTTGATATCAAGGGAGTGAATCAGATTAGCTCAAGATTTAGAATCATAGAATCCCTACAGTGTAAAATCAGGCTATTCAGCCCATCGAGTCCACACTGACCCTCCAAAGAGCAACCCATCCAGAACCACCCCCCACCTATAACCCTGCATTTCCCATGGTTAATCCACTTAGCCTGCACATCCCTGGACACTATGGACAATTTAGCATGGTCAATTCACCTAACCTGCATATCATTGGACTGTGGGAGGAAACCTGGAGGAAACCCACGCCAACACGGGGAGAATGTGCTAACTCCACACATTTAGTCATCCAAGAGCGGAATCGAACCCGGGTCCCTGGTGCTGTGAGGCAGCAGCACTAACCGCCGAGACATTGTGCCACCTGCATGTGTGATTGTGGAGACCTCAGGAAGAAGCCAAAATGGATCATTCATCTGTGTCTGTCTTTGCTTTACTTGCCCTTTGAGCACAACTATTTGATCTTCCTACTTAGTAGCATCAACTTTTGTTTCTATATCCCTCATTTGTGTATTTTAGGACCTTCAAAGTCCTAAATTAACTTTATAATGACCACAACAACAACATGGAGCTCCCACTTCAATGTAACTCACTGTCCCTCAGGCACTGTGTTTGCAGGAAATGGGGACATTTAGATAGTGATGGCTACAATAATGATGGTAACATCTAAACATCTGACTGTGAACATGGCTGCTATGGCCAAGAAGTCACTGAAATCTAAGGCACTTCCCTACCAGTGCAGGTAAAGACCTACTGTGTAATTTGGACTCTCTGTCATTTCCATGGTAATTTCAAACATCCTTCCAAATGTTGGTTGATGCCTTTGCTCAAGAGCCTGGTGTGGATCTTATTGGTATTTAAGTCTCCTATGAACCTGTACCCAAAGTTGATTTCTTGGCTCATGTCTTACCCACACCGATGAAAGAGGATCTTTAATTTGAGAATGTATTCTACAAAAGCCTCACTTTGCTAACAGCTAGTTTGTTTTGACAGAATATAATTCTTGCTGTAATTTCATTTATCATTGTCCCACAGCAGGTCAAGAGTATCGTTCACTTTGGAATGATCCGTAATACTGGGGCCTTGTGGGCAACACTAGTTTGACACAGAAATTAACCAAGTCTCCTTAGACAGCACCCTCCAAACCCACAACCACTACAATCTGGATGGATAAGTGAAATACGTACATGGGAGCAACACCACCTACAAGTTCCATCCATTCCAGCCACCATCCTGACCTGGAAATGTATCGCCATTCCTTCAGTGACGCTGGGTCAAAATCCTGGATTCCTCTCCATACACATTGTGTATCTACCCACAACACATGCATTGCAATGGTTCAAGAAGACAAATAACTCCCAATTTCTCAAGAACAACTACAGGATGTGCAATAGATTCTGGCCCAGATGGAGACACCAAGTCTAATTCGAGATTAAAACAAAATCGTATGAGATTTTTCTGTTGCTCTGCCTGTGGGCTTATTTTGCCATCTCCTTCCCTTCATTACATTGTAGGTGGTAGAAATTGCTGCCTATTACACTTTGGAATTCTCTCCACCTCCCTCATCTTCTCTACAAAAGCTATTTCCTGAGCCAAGTCTATGGCACCCCTCGAAACCTTTTCTGACTCAACACTTATTTTGTCTATGTCCACCTGTGAAGTGCTAGGGGTATTTTTTTTATCTTAAACGTGCTATAAAACTTCAAAGTTCCATTCTTATTCTCATGATTATTTGCTTTCTGACAAATTGCTTGATATGGCCCCGACCACCCCACCATCCATATTGTGTTGGAGAATATCCTTTATGTAACATTTACTTCTTAATGCAAGCAGTTGAGTGAGTATTCTACTGTAGCTGGAAACTGGAAACACAGGGTAAACAATGGAAGGTGTTCCCTTCACCAAGTCTATGCGCATAACTGAGAAACATAATATGTACCAGGAAACAAATATTCCACAAAGTCTAAGATTGTTTCCTGGCAAAGAGGAATCACATACAACAATTTGCCTTTGATGTAATGAAACATCTCAACTCTTATCAGTTAAGAATTGACTCTTAAAACAAAGGAGGGATATTAGGACAGATGACCATAAATTGCATCAAAGAGGGCTTATTGAGCAAGGTAAAGAGGTGGGCATGTATAGGGAAGGGATTCCATTGCTTAGGACCGAGATGACAACGGTCATTAGGTTTGAAGAGAGGAATATGGGAGTTGCATGTCTCATCTTATCTCAACACCAAACCTGTCAAGAGGAAAGAACCTCAAAGCTCAAAACCATCTGGAGTAAAAAAGTAAAATGTAGTTCATAGAACTATATCTTCTTTTGCTTCTCTGTTGTCCTGTGTACTAGTAACCAAGGTTGCACAATCATATCTGGCCAATATGTAAAGACAAGTTACTAGTTTACTTTAGAATCTTGAAACAAATTTTCTTGCCAGAGTGATATAAAGTGTTCATTCCATTTATAAATACCTTTCTGAATTGTTCAGTCAAATTGCCTCAGAATCACAGCACTATTAGAGTGAAAAACGAGGCCATTTGTTTCATTGTGATTGCACCAGCCAATTAAAAGAATATCATTCCTTTGTGCCAATTTTCAACTTTATCTCCATACCCTTGCACATTATTTTTATCCAAGTTATCATCCAATGTGCTCTTGAGTGTCTCAATTGAACCTGACCCCACCAGACTTTCCATCATGCTCACTCCTGCAATCTCTCGAATGCGTTCACATCATCCCTATAATGTAGTACCCCAAACCGTACGCAATGCTTCAGTTGAGGTTTAATAGGTGACTATTACAAATCCAACATCACCTCCTTGCTCTTATAATCTGTGCCCCTATTAGTAAAGCTAAGGATAATGTGCACTTTGCCTATTGTTCTGTCTATCTATTCTGCCATTTTCAATAATCTGTGCACACATATACCCAGGTCCCTCTGCTCCTGCACCCCATTTAGAATTTTAACCCCCATTTTATGTTGTTTTTCAATGTTCTTCCGACGCATCACCTCACTTTTTTTTGCAGTTAAACTCATCTGCCAGCTATCGGCCCATGGTACCAACTTGGCTATGTCCTTCCGAAGTTCTACACAATCCTCCTCTCAACTTGCAATTCTTCCAAGTTTAGTGTCATCTGCAAACTTTAAAATTGCCCCCAGACACCATAATCTGGATTATTAATATATATCAGGAAAAGCAAGGGTCCAAATACCAATCCCTATGGAGCTCCACAACAAGCCATCCTCATGCCTGTAGAATATCTGTTGACAATTTATCTTTGTTTCTTAACATTCAGCCAATTTTGCATCTATGTTGCTACTGATCTTTGTATTTCATGGTCTATAAATTTCCTCACAAGTCTGCTTTGTATCAAACAATTTCTGAAAGCCCATATACGCCACATCAACTGTATTACCCGCATCTAGCCTTTCTTTACTTCAAAACACTCCAGCAAGTTAGTTAAATATGATATCCCCTTTAGAAAGCCAAGCTGACTCTTCTTAATCAACTCACCTTTTTCCATGTAACTACTAACTCTATCCTCAATCATTCAACTGAAGTTAATCTGCCCCTTCTGTAATTGCTTAATTTCTCCTTACAACCTTTCTTGAACAAGGCCTTAATGTTAGCAATTTTTCAGTCTTCTGGCACCACCCCAAAGTTTAGGGAAGAATGAAGGATTGTGGCTCGTGGCCATGCAAGTTCCACTCTCGCTTCCTTCAAACTCCTTAGATGCAACTCATCCAGTGCTGGTGTCTTGTCCGTACTTACAGTCTACCCCTATCAATATAACATCTGCCCTATCAATTTTGAACCCTCTAGTGACTGAGTTCCCTCCTCTAGTCATGGCCTGGGCAGCACCTCACTCTTCAGTAAAGACAGACGCAAAGTATTCATCTAAAACCTTAGCCACATCCCCTGCCTCTAGGTATAAATCTCCTTTTTAGTCCCTAATTGGCCCTACTCGTTGTTTTACCAGCCTTTTAGAATTTATATAACCATAGAAGACATTGGGACACCACTTTATGCTGGTAGACAGTCTTTTCTCATAAAAACCAAAAGAACTGCGATCTGTGAAGGAAAAAACAAACTTAACATTTCGGGCCTGTCCAGGGTCACAAAACTTTGGTTTTGTTCCAGTCTTTTCTCATAATTCCTCTTTGCTTCTCTTATTTAGATTTTCATCTCCCCTCTAAACCTCCAATGTTTCTCTTGATTCTCAATTTTATTTTCTACCTGACACTTGCCATAAGAACACTTTCTCTTCCTTGTCTTAATTTCTATCTCCTTTGTCATCTAGTGAGCTTCAGATTTGTTTGTTCTACCTTTCCCATTTAAGGGTGTATGCCTTGGCTCTAACCAAACCATCCTCTTTGTAGCCTCTCTGCTCCTATGATGCTGCTTGGCCTGCTGTGTTCATCCAGCCCTGCACCTTGTTGTCTCGGATTCTCCAGCATCTGCAGTTCCTACTACATCCTCTTTGAAGTTTAGTTACTATTTTTCCCGCCAACCTTTTGTTCCAGTCAATCCTGTCCAGTTCTATTCTTGCCGCATTGAGGTCTGCTCTCTGCCAACTGATTTTTCTTACACTGGATTGTTGCATATCATTGTCCACCAATATCCTGAACCTTACAATACAGTGATCACTGTCTCCTAAATATTCCCCAAATGATACTTGATCCAGTTCACCCATTTCTCACTCCCACTATAACTATTAACCAAACTACACTTGGGTAATTGAAGTCTCCCATTATAACTATCCCCTAATGTTGGCATCTCTCTGTAATTACCCTACAGGTTTGTTCTTCTACAACCTTTCAACTATTGTGTGGTCCATAGTCTACACCTAATAACCTGATGGTGTACTTTGTGTTCCTTAGTTCTAGCCAAGGTGATTCAGTGGTTGTACCTCTGTCTCAAAGAGCCAAGTGGCCTACATTTGTTCCTTGTTTGTATGCACGAGAAATTAAACAATTTTTTCAAGAAACATGCAAAGATACAATGGGCTGAATGGCCATCTTCTATGCTATTGGATTCTGCGAGTGTGATATCAGAGTGAGTGAAGCAAGGGATCTAAGTTTCACAGAATCCTTCTCCGGAATCTTTCCAGGATGGATTGCATGAATGATCAAATAGTTTGCTGGGCTAAAGAAGCTGCGAAGCACTTTCCTCTCTCTTGTTTTTCTATGACCTTCGTCAGACAAAGATACTCACATTCACCATACAGAATATGCACGTCGTTCACTCTAAGTTATTTTACTTGATACAAATAAAGACTGGGTTTTCATATCTAGCTCAAAGAAACGTTGTTAGTTGTAGTAACATGATAAATTAACAACCCAGACCTCTGAGTCATGTCCTCTTCCTGCAAAGTTTGCAAATGGTAATTAGAAGCAGGCATTGGCTCTTCAGATACCTAACCTTTTGTGTCATGAAGTTTGCCAACAGTAGTATTTGTTGCTAGGCATTAACTTTCCAAGCGAGATCATCATGCTATCTTTGGCTTAGCCAAAGCGTCTTTAGACTGTTACTTTATTATGTATTGCAGGATAAATTTCTTCCTCCCACATTCAGGGTCACAGCATCTGAAAGCTGATGCAGTTTCCTTCTCCCTAAGAGAGCAGCTGTGATTGCGAAACTACAACCTAACTAATATGGTAGCCAGCACATAAAATAAGTGTCAATACAGTGTGGAGCTGGAGGAACACAGCAGGTCAGGCAGCATCAGAGGAGCAGGAAAGTCGACGTTTCGGAGTGAGACCCTTCGTCAGGACTCGGGAAGGCAAAAGGAGCTCAGAAATAAATGGGAGGATTAGAGCTGGGGGAAGGTAGTTGGGATGGTGATTAGTGGATGTAGGCAGAGTGTTTTAGAGATTGGTCAATGGGAAGGGTGGGGTGGGTAGGTGAAAAGGAAGATGGACAGGTTGTGTCAGGTCAAGGAGGCGGGGATAAGAGGGAAGGCTGGACATTGGATAAGGCTGGGGGTGGGGAGATTTTGAAGCTGGTGAATTCTATGTTGAGGCCACTGGGCTGTAAGCTCCCGAGGCAGGATATAAGGTGTTGTTACTCCAATTTTCGTGTGGCCTCATTATGACATTGGAGGAGGCGCAGGATGGACATGTCACCAAGGGAGTGGGAGGGAGAGTTGAAATGGCTGGCAACCAGAAGGTGGTATTGATTGGAGCATACAGAGTAGATGCTCCATGAATCTGTCACCGAGTCTGCGCATTGGGAGCAATGGATGCAGTAGACCAGGTTGGAAGACATACAGGTTAATCCCTGAGATAACATAGTGTGGAGCTGGAGGAACACAGCAGGCCAGGCAGCATCAAAGGAGCAGGAAAGCTGACGT
>NC_063361.1:8182001-8199088 GCF_021869965.1 Rhincodon typus | reverse complement strand
ACAGCGGATGCAGTATACCACATTGGCAGATGTGCAGGTGAACATCTGCTTGATGTGGAAAGTCTTCTTGGGGCCTGGGATGGGGGTGAGGGAGGAGGTATGGGGGCAGGTGTAGCACTTCCTGCGGTTGCAGGGAAAAGTGCCGGGTGTGGTGGAGCTGGAGGGGAGTGTGGAGCGGACAAGGGAGTCACGGAGAGAGTTGTCCCTCCGGAAAGCAGATAAAGGTGGGGAGGGAAAGATGTCTTTGGTGGTGGGGTTGGATTGCAGATGGCGGAAGTGTCGGAGGATGATGCGTTGGATCCGGAGGTTGGTGGGGTGGTACGTGAGGACGAGGGGGATTCTTTTTTGGTTTTTATTGCATGGACGGGGTGTGAGGGATGAGGTGCGGGAGATGTGGGAGACACGGTTGAGGGCGTTCTCGACCACCGAGGAGGGGAAGTTACGGTCCTTGAAAAACGAGGACAACTGAGATGTACGGGAGTGGAATGCCTCATCCTGGGAGCAGATGCGGCGGAGGCGAAGGAATTGGGAATAGGGGATAGCATTTTTGCAGGAAGGTGGGTGGGAGGAGGAGTATTCTAGGTAGCTGTGGGAGTCGGTGGGCTTGAAATGAATATCGGTTTCGAGGTGGTTGCCCGATATGGAGACAGAGAGGTCCAGGAAGGGGAGAGAGGTGTTAGAGATGGTCCAGGTAAATTTAAGGTTGGGGTGGAAGGTGTTAGTGAAGTGTATGAACTGTTCGAGCTCCAGTTCCTACTATCTCTGGTAAAATTCAGCCTAGTTTTCAATTCGCTGTCCTTTTCAGCATTTCCTCTTCTTTGTGTATCATCATGCTCATGACCAATAGAGGGTGCTGTTATCAGCTGCTCACTGTGTCATGTACAGGCACACTCAGCATAATTAAATATCTCAATAGAAACCACAAAAAAACACTGAAAATGTTTTTTTATGGGAAACACACAAATACGTATATACTTTCAGCTATAAAAAATATGATTTATGCTTAAGCATTTTTTTCTCTCTTGTCCTCTGCCCTAAGCCGCCAGGCAAGATTCTTGCACCTCAAACACTAGCAGCTCAGACACTGGCAGACTCCCATGTAGACACTGATAGACCAATATTAACAGTCCCTTATTTCCAGCTCCTCACTGAAACACCCAAATGACCATCCAGGAATTGGAAGCGCAGTATAAACACCTCTCAGCGCCTCACTATCGTTTGAATAGAACTTATGAGGAAGAAAAACAGCTGCTCGAATTTCTGAGAGAAATCTATCCACTGAGACATCAGCAGAAATTTTATGATGTTCTGAAAAATGGTGACAGACCTGAAACATGAATTTTTTTTAACCTCCCTAACGAAGCTGCCTGACCAGTCAGCTATTTCATCAAAGCAGTTCATCAGAGCACACTGTGATAGTTCAAAGAGGTTCAAAAAAGATCACGGACACAAGAATGTCATTCACAGAGGTGTAACATAATTGGTAGCATTTTTGTTTAATTTCAAAAGTATACTTTATTCATAAAAAATATCTTTATGTATATACATAGTCACAAATGCAGTTCAGTTCTGTATAGTAATATATCAAGGAAACAAAAATCTTGCAGTTTGCAAAGCAACAAGCCAAAAACACCTGTTACACATACAAGACTTTATTTACATGCATTTCAGGCACTGGGAGGGTCCAATAACTGAACGGATCCCCATTTAACTTTGATGGGAAGATAGAGGTCTTTCCCCACTGCACCTTGGCAGCAGCTGCCCCAAGCTTTAGTGCATCCCTCAGCACATAGTCCTGGACTTTGGAATGTGCCAATCTGCAACACTCATTTGGGGTCAGCTCCTTGCTCTGGGAGTCCAACAAGTTTCAGGCAGAGTAACTGGTAGCATAATTTAAAATATACTATGGATGCAGCAATGCCAACTTGTTTTGACCTCTGTAAATCCCGATTTAGATGCCGAAGCTCCAGACAATCCTTCAAATTGAAGTGAGACCTTGCCAAGGAATCACATTTGCTCTAAAAGTTCACTCAATTAATTTGAAGGACCATTTTGTTCAGGTTTTTTATTCTTTGCTTGGTCATGTAAAATTTATATTTACTGGCAGCTAAACATGAAACATGGTGCTTCAAAGTAGAAATCACAAAATTAACAAGGAGACCTTGGGGTGCAGGTTTATAGTTCCTTGAAAGTGGAGACCTAGTTAGGCAGGATAGTGAAGAAGGCATTGGGTATGCCTGCCTTTATTGGTCAGTGCATTGAGTAGAGGTGTTGGAAGGTCATGTTGACACGGTATAGGACATTGGTTAGGCCACTTTTGAAATACTGCTTTCAATTCTGGTCTCCCTGTTTTAGGAAGGATGTTGTGGAACTTGAAAGGGTTGAGAAAAGATTGACAAGGGTATTGGCAGGGTTGGAGGGTTTGAGCTAAAGGGAGAGGCTGAATAGGCTGGGGCTATTTTCCCTGGAGCGTCAGAGGCTGAGGGGTGACCCTGTAGAGGTTTATACAATCCTGAGGGACATGGATAGAGTAAATATACAAGGTCTTTTCCATGGGCCAAGGAAGTCCAAAACTAGAGGGTATACGTTTAAGGTGATGGGGAAAGATTTAAAAAGGACCTAAGAGGCAACCTTTTTACACAAAGGGTGGTGGGTGTATGGAATGAGCTGCCAGAGGAAGTGGTGGAGGCTGGTACAATTACAACATTTAAAAGGTAGCTGAATGGGTATATGAATAGGAAGGGTTTAGAGGGATATGGGCCAAATGCTGGCAAACCGGACTAGATTAATTCAGGCTATCTGGTCGGTGCGGATGAGTTCGACCGAAGGGTCTGTTTCCATACTGTATATCTCTATGACTCTATGATTCTACTATTTTAACAATTTCATTGGCCAGATCTACCATTTTAGGATAGGTAGCTTTCATATTTGAACGTTCAATTTTCTGATTATATATCATTTATTGATATCCATTAGTTGAACTGCTTTTGATCTGTTTTTATGGTGAGTCAGTAGGTATTTGATCCTCACTTCAGATATTTATTAGTTTTATCACAATGTGGTCTCCTCTACATTGGGGAAATGAAGCGTAGACTTGGCGACCGCTTCACAGCACATCTACGTTCTGCTCACAAAAAAGACCCTGAGCTACCTGTTGCTTGCCACTTCAACGCACCACCCTGCTCCTTGGCCAACATCTCTGTCTCTGGCTTGCTGCAGTATTCCAGTGAAGCTCAGCGCAAGGTGGAGGAACAACAGCTTATTTTCAGCTTGGGGACCCTACAGCCCTCCGGACTCAATATTGAGTTTACTAATTTTAGGGCCTAAACTCTCCCATGTCCCAGCCCTCTACCCCACACACCAAGCCTTGTTACCACATAGCCTGCCATTACACACCCCATGTTGTTAGTCACTAACAGTCTCCATTAACAACTATTCACCCTCCCGGCCTAATCGTTAGCAACTCCTTTGTCTGTCCAATTGTCTTTCTGTCTCTTTGGGCTCTATCCTATCGTTTACTCCCCACCCCACCCACCTCCCTATTTTCTGCATATAAACTGACGTTTTCCCAGCCACCATCAGTTCTGAGGAAGGGTCACTGGACCCGAAACATTAACTTTGATTTTCTCTTCACAGATGCTGCCAGACCTGCTGAGCTTTTCCAGCAACTTTATTTTGGTTCCTGATTTACAGCATCCACAGTTCTTTTGGTTTTTATTTATTAGTTTTTGTTCATTTTCATGTGAATCTTCATTTTTTGTGTTTTTAACTTCAGTTCTGTGGAGCCTAGAGAAACTAAAATTATTTTCCTGAAACCAGCAAAGATCAAACAATGTTTAATTGAAGCCTTCAAAATTATGAAGGATTTTTACAAAGTAAGTAAGGAGAAACTGTTTCAGCAGGAGGGCTAGTAATGAAATGGAGCTGAATTAATTAAACTGGCAAAAAAAAAAGTAAGGGTGAATCTTACCAGAAATTGACCAAGTGTCATTTTTGGTGAGTTTCTTGGAGGATTTCTCAAAGTGAGTCCTCATACTACTTTCTCAAGCTCCCCTCATTACCTATGCATCACATTCCTCTGGAGCACCAATCATCCTGTTCGTCCAATCAACATAGATGGAAGTATTCGCCACTGCCAGGATATCCTGGAATCTCTGGAGCCAGTGTCTTGTTTGAAGGTTAGCCGCGCACTTGGTCAAGCTTTGGCAGCCTGCAGTTTCCTTGGCCAATGGGAAAAACATCAAAAGCAAGGCAAGGCAAAGGACTGGTGCAGTGAGCTTCGAAGTATGGATAAAGTGAGTGAGTGCTAAGACAGTGAATAAGCAACCCTAAGATGCAGCCTGGCCCAAACCATGAGGTGGGAAAGCACTGCCTGAAAGGATGATAGAAGCAAGCTCAAAAATATCCTTCAAAAGGGAATTGAATAATTGTTTGAAAGGAAATAACTTGCAGGGATATGGGGAAAGGGTGGTAGGATCACAAATGATTGGAAAGCTCTTTCAAACAGTTGGCACAGATGGCAATAGGCTAAATGATCTGTCTGTGGTGCAGTTCCCAATATTTGATTATAGGTGACACATTTGAACCACATGGCACTGTCAAAATTCACATGATTTTTGTATAATTATAAGTCAGATATAAATGGTTGAACATGAATAACAATATATCGAAAATATACAGTTTTTCCCTAACCATGATCAAGTAAAATGTCATACAGTAATAGTATGATGTTAGAATGTCATTCAAGTGTAAATTATGCACTGTGTTGCTTTGGGCAATCTGATCTCATTATATTGTAATACAGATCTAAGAATTATATATAAAAACATATGTTTCCACTTCAGGGTTCAAATTGGATTGAAGAGCCTTGTAGCATTGTTCTTATTCTTTCATGTTGATTTCTGAATCCTTTGTTCTGGTAATGCCCTGTTATAGGCCACAGGTACACAATCTATGATTGAAAATGGTCTGTGAAGCAACGTGATCATGTTAGAGTGATACACTTTTTCCCATACCTAAAGGGAAAGAAATAGCATGTTCTCAAGTACCTGATACAATAACAGAATAAACCCAAAGATTGCAAACACTTCAAACAAATGAAGTGCCCCAGACAAAATAAAACTTGTTCCTACTTGTTTTCACCACCTCCTTTCTGAATGCTTTTCCTTTCTCAGTGCACTGTTTATTTTATTTCCTCTCAAACTTTGCTTCTTTCTCATTCATTTGCATTCCTCCTCTGGTCTAACTTTCCATCATTGATGTCTTGAGCCCACTACAATTATTCCATCACAACACCCTTTCAGCCATCACTTGGGAATAAAACTAAAAGGGAACTATAACTTCAGTAGAGGGATGGGAAAACTATATTCCCAGAAAAGCTGAAAACACAAGTGTCCATCAACAATCATGGCCAGGACAAACAGTTGACCTCCTCTCAGACTACACCTCCTCTCACTCACCTTCCTGCAAGAATGCGATCCCCGACTCCCAATTCCTCCGCCTCCGCTGCGTCTGCTCCCAAGATGGGGCGTTCCACTCCCGAACATCCCAGATGTCCTTGTATTTCAAGGACCATAACCTCCCCCCTTCGATGGTCGAAAATGCTCTCAACCACATCTCTTGCGTTTCCCGCACCTCTGCCTTCTGACCCGCTCCGCACAATAAAATAAAGACAGAATCCCCCTTGTCCTCACGTATCACCCCATAAACCTTTGGATTCAACGCATCATTCTCCGCCACTTCTGTCACCTGCAATCTGACCCCACTGCCAAGGATATATTTCCCTCCCCACCCTTATCTGCCTTCCGGAGGGACGACTCTCTCTGCGACTCCCTCGTCCGCTCCACATTCCCCTCTCGACCCACCGCCCCCGGCACCTTTCCCTGCAACCATAGGAAGTGCTACACCTGCACCCACACCTCACCCCTCACCCCTATCCCAGGCCCCAAAAAAACCTTCCACATCAAACAGATGTTCACCTGCACATCCGCTAATGTGGTCTATTTTATCTGCTGTTCCCGATGTGGCCTCCTCTACATCGTTGAGACCAAATGGAGACTCGGAGACTGCTTTGTAGAGCACCTGCGCTCAGTTTACGACAAACGACAACACCTCCCAGTCGCAAACCACCTCAACTTCCCCTCCCACTCCCTGGACGACATGTCCATCCTGGGCCTCCTCCGGCATCACAATGCCACCCGGAAACTGGAGGAGCAGCACCTCATTTTCCGCCTTGGAGGCCTACAACCCAATGGTCTCAAAGTGGACTTCACCACCTTCAAAATCTCCCCACCCCCGGCCTCATCCCATGACCAACCCTCCCTGTCATCTCCGCCTCCTTGACCTGTCTGTCTTCTGTCCCACCTATCCGTTCCTCCCACCTCACTGACCAATCCCCACCACTGCCTACCTGCACTCACCTATCACCATTCCACCTACCTTCCCCAGTCCCACCCCCCCCATCTATTTATTTCAGAGCCCCCTTCCCCCCCCCCCATTTCTGAAGAAGGGTCCCGACCCGAAATGTCAACTTGCCTGTTCCTCTTATGCTGCTTGGCCTGCTGTGTTCATCGAGCTCCACACTGTGTTATCTCAGATTCCAGCATCAGCAGTTCTTACTATCTCTGACCTTTTGTCATGCTGTCTTTTGCAGAACTAAAGCACTGAAAGATGAAGTAGTACATTCATGGAATCTAGCACTGAGGTTGAGGGGTGGGAGGTCACTAATCAGCAACAGAGGATTAAATTACATACGAGTCATGTCACATCATCTCAGATTGGCACCTTAAATTAGTAAAGTTGAAATTGAAAGCTAGACATCAGTAATGATAACCTGTCAATTGTTTTGAAAACTGATCGGCTTTTTTACCATAAGAATTAATATTTGGGGCAACTGTTCACATTGTATACCTATGATTTGGAGATGTGTAACTAAACATATTACATCTACATTTGCTGCTGATACCAAGCAAAGTGGGAATGTGTGTTGTGAGGAAGATGTAAAGCAGCTTCAAGAGGATTTCAAAAGGGTTAGTGAATAGGCAAGAATGCAACCGAAAAATGTGACTGAAATAACTCCATGAAGGCCGGTTTCCTGTCACTAGGTCACCCCTTATTTACACATGCATAGTTCACGACCTTGATCCAGCTCGCTCAGAGCCAGCTCCTAAAGTTAACAGAACCCCAACACTATGATTCTCGCTTGGGATACTGTACAAGGTGGACATGCGACAGGTCCCGGGTTCAACTCCCAGACGAGCCCAGGTTTCTTGGGGCTTTGGGGCGGCACGGTGGCTCAGTGGTTAGCACTGCCACCTCCCAGTGCCAGGGACCCAAGTTCAATTCCACCCTCGGGTGAGTTTGCACATTCTCCCTGTGTCTGTGTGGATTTCCTCTGGGTGCTCCGGTTTCCTCCCACAGTCCAAAGATGTGCAGTTTAGGTGGATTGACCATACTAAATTGCCCATAGTGTTCAGGGATGTGGAGATTAGGGGGACAGGTCTGGATGGGATGCTCTGAGGGTCAATGTGGACTTGTTGGGCCAAAGGGCCTGTTTCCCCACTGTAGGGATTCTATGACCTATGACTCCTGTTTGTATCTGCCAGCCAGAGCTCCCTGATTGGACTGAATTAACCTATGAGGTTCACCTGGCTGACTTTGTTCCAATCACTACAGTGAGGTTTTCCACTTTCATAGGAGGAAGAGATGAATAGAGTATTTATTAAATCATAAGAGGGTGGAAATTGCAAATGTACAAAAGGACTTAGGTGCCTTTGGTGAGAAATCACTGAAGGCTAATATGCAGGTGCAGCAAGCTATTAGGAAGGCAAATGAAATGTTAGACTTTATTGCAAGAATATTTAAGTACAGGAATAATGAAGTCTTGCTTTAACATTACAGGAGCTTGGTTAGATTGTACCTGGAGAATTATGTGTAGTTTTTATCTCCTTATCTCAAGAAAGATATTATCAATGCACAGGGAATGCAACAAAGGTTCACTGGACTTGTTCCTAGGATGGCAGGACTGTCCTATGAAGAGAGATAGAGCAAGCTGGGCCAATACACTCTAGAGTTTCAAAGAATGAGAGGTGATCTCATTGCAACCTGTGAAGTAATTCGAAGGTAGACAAGACAGAGGCAGGTAAGATGTTTCTCTCCTGGTCGGGGAGTCTAAAGGTAATGGCCACAATTTTAAAATAAAGAGACACCACTTAGGTCAAGATGAGAATTTTTTTTTATTCTGGGTTTATGAACCTTTGAAATTCTCTAGTGCAGTGAGCTGGAGGCTCAGTCTTTGAGTATGTTTAAGGTAAAGCTTGATTGAATTCTGATCATCAATGATGAAAAGAGACATAGAGATGGGGTGAATACAAGTTGTTGAAGTATTTGATCAGCCATGACTGCAATTGACCAACAGAGTGACAGTCAGAGACCAGACCGGTTGCAATCTTTTTAAATGACAGGTGGCATTGGAACAGATGATCCTGAATCATCTACTCATTCAAATTTTGTTGAGTACTGTCCAGAAGACTAACATCAGAGTGAGAGTGCTTTAGTTCTTACAAACAAGAAGAGAACCAGGTACATGAAGGCACCAACTACTTACCACTGTAAGATACTATGGAGGAGAGTGAAGAAAGAACAGGAAGAGAACATGGAGAGAAAAAAACAAATATTTACTTATGAGAGAAAAATACAGCATTTCTTATGGGACTATAAGACATCAAAATGTTCAGAATGACAAAAACAATAATAGTTTGGGTTTCCAGTAACACCAAACAATGTTAAAATTTGAACAGAGTCTTGCAGGCAGACTTGGGCAACTGTCTGTGTGGAGTTTGCGCACTCTCCCTGTGTCTGCGTGGATTTCCGCTGGGTGCTCGGTTTCCTCCCACAGTCCAAAGATGTGCAGGTTAGGTGGATTAGCCATGGTAAATTGTCCACAATGTCCAGGGATGTGCAGGCTAGGTGGGTTAGCCATGGGTGGGATGGTCTTTGAAAGGTCAGTGCAGACACAATGGGCCAAATAGCCTCTTTCTGCACTGTAAGGATTCTATGTTTCTATGGGAGTGTTCTCATAATTGTAAATATATGACAATACAGTTTAAGCGTTTTGCAGCTAGCCATTTTGAAGAATTATTGAAACTACTCCAACCTATCAAGATAATAATGTAGGAGTGAGCAAGAGCTGCTGTGAAGATTGGTAGAAGCATCACAAGTAACATGATATTCTCCAAAAATCTTGTGAGGAGATACTTGAGGCTTAGAGCAAGTACTATAATGAATTGCCATTAAATCTAACAAGCAGTAGTAAAATGGGATGGAGGCTGAAAAACCCAATGGATTGTGCTACAGAGATAGAATACCTTGATAGGACAAAATATGGTGAAAGTGGAACAGCAGTGTCCAACTTATGGTAGAGCAGCAGGTATGGGTGGTCTCCGTGTCTGATGGATTACTAAATGTATTTCCAAGAGACAGAAAGAAAGAGAGATAATATCAGTGTTTCTGGAGAACAATGCTGTGAGCCATCATGTGGCCTATTTGGAAGCAATTGAATTGGATTCTGTGTGAGGCTGTATACCACCAGAGGTATTCCAAAATGCATGTAGCCTCAATCCTGCAGGAACTCTTAACAATGTCAGTTAATGGTATTCAGAAGAAAAACAAATTAGTGTTACAGTCACGATGAATGCATAGGATAGGTAGAAAATTGTACAGCATAATAAAGTTTATGAGAAATGAATTTCCTCGAATTTCAAAAGGTTTCAGGCTGAGAACTTTGATCACCTTCATGAAGAAGGTTGATGTTATGGAATTAGACTGGAAGATAATGGATGTTTTTTAATGGAATGTATTCCAGTTCCAAGAATTTTGTAACTGCAGATGAGAAACTTAGTAAACTAAACTTGCTCAAAAGACAAGAGAGCCAAGGTGGGCTAACTGCTGTGATACGTAATCCTGGTGGTTGGCACAGAGGACATCAAGATGGTTAGCAAAACCACACAGTGCCATTTATGAGTGTTTCCCAGGCTCTGTTATCTACAGGGATGGCCATCTTCAACTTATCATAGAATCCCTACAGTGTGGAAATATAATGGTGGATGTGGACATCTTGAGTCCTTCAGCTCAACAAGTCCACATCACCCCTCAGAGCATCCCACCCAGACCCATCCGCTTTGAACCTCTTAATCTAGGCATCCCTGAACACTACGGGCAATTTAGCATAACTAATCCACCGAGCCTGCACATCTTTGGACTGTGGGAGGAAACCAGAGCACCCGGAGGAAACCCACACAGACACAGGGAGAATGTGCTAACTCCACACAGACAGTAATCCGACGGTGGAATCAAACCCAGGCCTCTGGCACTGTGAGGTAGCAGTGCTAACCACTGAGCCACTGTGCTGCCCTACAACTTGTTTATGATGACCAGTCATCCCCAGTGTACAAATATCTAAGATCTTTCGAGGAAGAATCACTGTGAAATTCGTCCTTTGAGAAATGTAAATCTCTTGAAACCCTACTTGCATTCAACTCTCCAGTTTCTTTGACAACATATTTTTATTTACATTAATCCCTGGTTTTCATTGCGGAAGGTGTTTTCTCACAATCGAACCAAAGGAGTCACGTTTGCCAAACTAGGTCATAATTTCAACGCATGCAAAAAGTTGGAAAAGGTGTCTAACAGGTGGCTGAGCTAATATCATGATTTATTTAATCGTCTACTTCTTACAAAAAGATTATTTGACTAAAAGCCAACAATCATCCAATCAGGCCATGAACAGCATTTTTTTCTCTTTAAGCTGCAACATGAAGTTACTGAACAGACTGTACACAAGCCGCTCACTTTAAGATATCGATCTTGCACAGCCAGACAAAATAACTTAAAGGTTCTACAACAATAAATTAAATGGTCATGCACAACAGCACAAAAGAGGGACATTGATGAACTTTCTGTTCTATAGTCAAATGGTGGTGGTACGAGGCAGGAGATCGTTTGATATCGCTTTAGATGCTTTTAAGTAAGGTACTTGTACTCTCTCAAGCTACCTCTCTGCCAAATTAACTACCTTCTTTTTTGTTTCCTGCTCTATTATACATATCAGCTAGGAGAAATATTTTTGACTATTACCCAGTTAGTCAAGTATAGAAAGTGCGCACGCCTAGATGCCAGATACAGAACAGCTCAGCTGTGAGGTCCTGACTGTTGAGTTATCTTCCAACACTGTTTTGACTCATTCTTCAAGAGGCTAAATTTTGACGAGATGTTAGAATATTGTCAGTGCCACAGACCATTCATTGGTAGGCGACAGTGACTCCAGTCAGAAAATTGGAGGGGAAATCTGAATTTGTTAAGCTTAGGACTGGGACCGATGTTAGTGATCATTTAAGAAAGTCTCTGTATACATGACCTAGTGAACCATAACGGAAGACTTAGCTCTAAACAGTAATGAACAATTTCATATATAATCCAGAATGTTTGAAATGATGCGTTCCAGTTTTTTGTAATCCTGAACAAAAGCAAGAGGAAACCCGCCAAGATTTATTGGGGTTGGAGATTCAGTACAACTCTGGCTTCCACCTCAAAGGCTATTTGTATCTCTTTTGTACAAAGTTATTGGGCAAAGAGTGGCTCTTCAATACATAACAGCCTGTGGTCTTATCATTATACTGTTCTGTTTCGGTGAATATAATACATCCGTTGTTAAATGGTTAATGTAATAACTTGAGTTGGAATGTATTGTACAAAGCAGTGTAGATACTTCTTGAAACAGTTTGTACTGTTACAGGTCTATGAAGGGCTGGCTGGATAAATGATCTTTCCACGTACATTGCTTTAAAGAATGTGAGTAGAAAGCACACATATCCTTAGTCCATTTTTATGGCTTCCTGAAGTTCTTCAGCTTCATACACACTTCAGCTAGAATAAATGAGATCTATTTTGCATTTTTTTCACAACAGACCTCAATGAGATCAGATTCTGTATCTTCAACACACTTTATTGCCTGCTCACTGTGTCCTTGGTGAAAAATGTTTAAATCGGGATTTCTACAATCTCATTATCAGCAAGGTCCTGCGCAAATGGAGAAGGGGGAACTTTCTTGTCAAGTGTACTGGTTAGAACATAGAACATAGAACATAGAATATTACAGCACAGTACAGGCCCTTCGGCCCTCGATGTTAGAAGCGAATTGTCTGTTTTTTCCATGCTTGCAGGGCTAGTACTGCCTGGCTTTCCTTGTGATCGTGAGGCAGTGCCCAATTTGTTATGCTCAGGACCTCTTTCTGTCTGGGTGCTGCGATCCCGGCTTCCTGTTTTAGAATGCACTGAAAGAAGTGGTGTGGAGGGTGGCACAGTGGTTAGTACTGCTGTCTCACAGCACCAGGGACCCAGGTTCAATGCTACCCTCAGGCAACTATCTGCATGGACTTTGCATATTCTCCCCATGTCTGCATAGACTTCCTCCAGGTGCTCCACTTTCCTCCCTCAGTCCGAAGCTGTGCAGGTTGGGTGGATTGGCTATGCTAAATTGCCTGTAGAGTTCAGGGATGCCTAGATTAGGGGGGTTAAAGGGGGATAGGTCTGGGTGGGATGCTGTAAGGGTCAGTGTGGACTTCTTGGGCCAAAGGGCCTGTTTCCACACTGTAGGGATTCTATGATTCTTATTTCACAGAACAATTTGCTTGAAAATTATGGCCCAAGCAAAAAACCCAGACAATGGCTAAGATTTTCAAAATCATATTCTTCTGGCTGCAATGCTGATTACAAACCAGAAGAGAGAGCCATCATGTACCAACCAACATAAGTGTTGCAGCCAGTCTTTGAAGAAAGTCCTTGTTACTTCAGTGAAACAAAAGTTCCGTTAACACAAGAGACCACAAATGAGAGATATTTTCCTGTCTCCAGTAATTTCTTTTCGTACAATGAAAATTTGACCTGTTGTTTAATTGTTAGGAATGGAATTTATATCTTTCCACCTGGGATGTCTGCAATTAAAATTTAGCAATTCCCATCTGTCAAAAGTAGTTTTTACTCATTTCTTTTCTGAAGAAGGGTCTAGGCCCGAAATGTCAGCCTTCCTGCTCCTCTGATGCTGCTTGGCCTGCTGTGTTCATCCAGCTCTACACCTTGTTATCTCAGATTCTCCAGCATCTTCAGTTCCTGCTATGTCTTTACTCAGGCAAAATAGTTCCAAGTGACTATGTAGCTCCCTTCAAACCATTGTTGTCTATTCCCACTTGTAATGGAGAAGGGATGCAGTACTATAGAGACTGTCACCTTTAAGTATGTTGATGTTGAAGGAATTATGTGGAAGGCAAGGAGGACTAGAATGTGGCTTTAGAAGAGATCAATATGAAGGATAACTTAATATTTCAGGCATACATTACTAGACATCTCCCACTGAGAAAGAAATGTAGCCAGGGGAGGTTTAAAACCTTGTTAGAAAAAAGGGCAAAAATAATGTCAAGCAGAGCCAATAATAATGAAGACTATAAGAATAATGTAAAAGAAAGAAAGACTTGCATTTATACATTGCTTTTCATAATCACTGGCATCTCAAAGTACTTTACAACCAATAAATTACTTTTGAAGTTGTTACAAATATGAGGATTTTTTAGCTGATTATGTTTTAACCTGTCACTTTTAATTCAAAGTAAAATAGAGTATCAGAGAGTTCTGAAGAATGTTAACTATTTCTCTCTCCAGAGATGTTACCAGGCCTGCTGGTTTTCCACAGCATTTTCTGTTTTTATTACGGTAGAAAAGGGTATGTATCCCCTTAATAATTCTCCCCGACAATAGGCCTGTGTGACAAAGTTGCTATGGGGACAGGGGTTCAGGCCAAACTCTACTGAAACCAAGATGCAAGTTATTAACATTTAGTTATGACTCAGGTAAACAAGGAGAAATGAGCCTGTTAACAGCTAGGAGCACTTGAACTCATTCCTGTAAAGTCTATGATGCTGTGGAGAGTCTGGTATAATTAATAAATGTGGTGTAGGATTTTTGGATGTTTCAGGAGGTTAAGGGGAGACATTTTTTCTGTAGCTTAGTTTTAGCTGTCTGCTAAGTAGTGTTTAGTTAATATTGATTTCAGGTTATCTGTTACAGTAAAAATCTTAACAATGTGAAACCTTATTGTCCAATTATTTGAGTCAGTCACTAGGAATTCAAATCTTTCTAGAAGTGTCCATGAGACTTTATCTGGGATCTAAGCCAAAGGTTATGAGTACACGGAAATTTGCCAGTAATTAAATAAGATTTAAAAGTTAATTTTGCTGTATTCATTTAAAAATCAACTTGGCTACTTCAATGACTCAAGCATTTCTGGGGAGGGTTGGCTTACCTGTGAATGCAGAGAACCAGCCTTTACAGACAGATAGATATGCACAGAAAAGGTGCTCCCAGTTGAGATACAAGATCAAAGTCAAAAACCAAAACCAAATTGGCTGGGAGTTTCAAAGAGAAACTTGGTGATGAAGATGCTGGAGTGGATTCCCCTACTACAGGAAAGGCAATCATGAAGATCTTTTTTGCTCCTTTAGTATCATATTCCTGAAAATGTAAGCCAGTCAATACAAAAGCTACATTTCTGTAGAGTGAAAAATTTCAAAGGGGAGTATTTTTGAAACTAGTTATCGAAGCAGGTGATATGAAAGTAAAGCTGTGGAAAGTAAGCAAGTGTGTTCATGCATTGAATGATGCAACAAGGGTCTGGTATTTCTCAATTGGATCCACCTTACTGAAAGTAGTCACATTCAATTTAAAACCTTGTGTATCTTCATGATATATGTTGATTTTCTGTAGATTCTGGTTATTCTACTGAATTTGAGTGATGTGTGATAGATAAAATAAAAAGTCAATTTAAGATTGTAAGTCAGGGGTGTCTTTATAGCTGTAGGGTTTAGCACGAAGCAGGACTGACTTCGAATCAACAGTCTTTCTTGAAAGTGATAATTGCACCCCAATAAATCAAACCAGGTCCCATATGCTGGGTTGTTACAAAGGTACACTTGAAGAAGTAAGAAACAGTCTGCTTGGGAAGTTTGTTTGGACAGTTGTGCAATCAGAATGGAGCTGATGCCAGTTGTGAAATATTTCAACTGAGTACTGTAATGAAAGATACTATTCTTGAGTAAGTATTGAGAACAAATAATACATTAAAAAACTTGAATTTGGAACAATTAAGTTCCCAGCCTTAGATGACATAGAAGATATCAAGCCAATCCTTTTGATTGATGATTCACATGCCAGTCTTATGGGTGGCTGTTTGTATATGACAGCGTTTATCATACTGTAGATGGGAAAGAATAATAAATGTTGTTTGTTGGCCTGGGAAGCCAAGAAGATAAAACAATAGTCAAAAGTACCTTAGCCTCTGAAGCAACAGCACACATAGAAGCAAGAGATATGGAAGGGTATTTATCCAGTAGTCTAAAGGAAATCTTTACAAGGGGCAAACTGAGAAAAAGTTTGTCCATATAACGTTATATAGATAACTGTTCTGTAAGAGTTTGTTGGTGAGAAAAGGTTACTAGCACAAAAGAAATGCTAGAAAGAAAAATAATTTCTAAAATAAAGTGGGTCGACACAAGTCACTAGCCATCAGACAGTTTCATAAATGAAGATGGCACTTCAGACCAGGTAAGCACAGCATATTTCCTTTCCTAAAGGGCTTCATATATATATTTAAAAAATCAACAATCATAGCAGCTTTTCATTGAATTCAAATTTCGACATGTGCCATGGTGGGACTTGAATGCACACCCCAGCACATTAACCTAAGGTTCTGGGTGATAAGTCCAGTAACTTACCAGTATGCTACTGCCTTGCTTGCATAGCTTCAAAAGCTTTATTTAAAGAGATGAAAATCTGTTAATGTAGAAAGTAGTTAAGCAGATAATGCTAGTTAGTTACTTAAATAATTAATTGACTAGACTGACATAAAGAGGGAACAAGCTAGATTGGCTTGTTTACTTAAAGAAAATAGACTGTATTGTAATAAACCCTATCTACAAAGAAAGATGTCTTGCTTATGACTCACTGACAGGCTTGGATCACAACAATTGTTATTGGGTTGGAAACTGAAAGATAAATACAGGATACAGGAATGACTCCCCTACTCTTCAAATTGCGAGCATGGACCTTTTACATTCACTCAAGCTGACAGGTAGCATCTTGGTTTAAGGTCTCATCCAAACTATGCACCTACAGTACCAGACTGGAATGACCACCTTGCCTTTTCTTCTTACACTCAAAAGATGGATTTGAACCCAGCATCATGTACCAACTGAGCCACATCTGACACATGAAAGCAATGCAAGGATTGGGACAGGAGAGCTAAAGTTTAAGAGATAGCTAGTACTGTACAGAATATGGAACACCATATGCTGGGTTGTTACAAAGGTACATTTGAAGAAACATGTGGTCAAAGAAACAGTAGGCTTATCCAATAATCATTGGTGGTGTTGTGATATTATCATTACATTGGTAAGCCAAAGGCACAGGTTAATGCTCTGATGTTATAGATTCAAAGCACCCCATGGGAGCTGCTTGAATTTAAAATCAGTGAATATATCTGGAACATTAAGCTATTCCGAACAATTCATGTAAAAAGTCATATCAGGTTTACTCATGCTGCTTTGGGAAGGAAAATGATCATTTTTACCTGGTCTGGCCCATCTGTGACTTTAGATACATGGCAATGTTGTTGATCCTTAATCACCCTCTGAAATGGCCTAGCAAACTACTTAGTTCAAGGTCAACTAGAGGTAGGCAAGATCCCAAGGGTGTCACACTATTGAGTAACTAAGTGAGAGCAGATACCCGAAATGACATTTTTATCAGTTTGCGGCACTTTGCCCTGTGTTCTCAATGCAAAGGTAGAATTTCCAGTGGGGAACAAAGTAATATATAACAGATATTCCAAATAAAGAACGATGTTAAACAAGTTGGGGATACAAAAGTAGGAGCTTGCATTTATATTGTGTTTTTCGCAATGTTTGGGATGTCCCATATCATCTAACATCAGTGTGGAGCTGGAGGAACACAGCAGGCCAGGCAGCATCAGAGGGGCGGGAAAG
>NC_063361.1:8072948-8181601 GCF_021869965.1 Rhincodon typus | reverse complement strand
GACCCAAAATGTCAGCTTTCCTGCTCCTCTGATGCTGCCTGGCCTGCTGTGTTCCTCCAGCTCCACACTGTGTGATCTCTAACTCCAGCATCGGCAGTTCTTACTAACTCTCACTTAATGTCAGATTTGCTTTTGAAATATGGTCACAGTTTAATGAAGAGAAATGCTGCAGCTCCATTGGACACAGCAAGTTCTTCTGAACAATAACATAAGTAACCAGATAAATTTGTTTCACATGTGATGTTGGTCAAAGATTAAAAGTTGCAACTTCTTTTAATAACACCATGGGATCTTATGCATTCAACTAAGAGAACAGATAGAGCCTAAGTTGAACATTCCACCTTAGGGGCAGTATTTCTGCTAATGCAGCCTTTTCTCAATACTGCACGGAAGTATTAACTGAGATTATTGGGTAAAATTTCTAGTGTGGGACTTGAAACCATGAGTTTTTGACTTAGAGGTACCATGCTGCCAGCAGATGTAAGTATAAATTCTGAAAGAGAAAATATAATCTGGCTTGAGTGGTAGCATACTTATGGAAGAATTTAATGAAATTGGTCTTGTACAGGTGGATGTCTCACTGAACTATTAAGTGAAGTGTCTAACATTTATGAACAAACCTCTCACCAATTATTCTCAATAAATATAAAGATAAGCAAAATGATAAACTACACTGGTGTGCCTCACATCTGTAATAGACAAACAATTGAGGTTATACTGAAGGAAAAAATATAGACCAATAAGGAGGAATGTGATTTTCAATTCTACCCGACAACTTGAAACGATTAGAGACCTATTAGGAAGGGAAACTCATTGGGCATGATACATCCAGATTTCGGTGAAAATATTTCAGACAAAGCAACAAAGAAAATTTGTCTACATGATTGAACACTGTAAAAATTGATTATGAATTTCTGAGATGGAACAAAAATGAGGATACACAAGAGGAAATGGAGGGTATTGGAGCTGTATTTGTAAAGAAGAAGGTGACCAGTGAACTGACAGGAATTGGTTCTGGAGGTGAGGAAAGGTACAATGATATCTGTTTTGCTGATATCACTGAACTGGAACCTTGGAAATAATAAAGTGATCAAATCAGAGGAACTGGAAGGATTCAGACATTGATTGACTTTGTTTAATATCAATAAATGGGTGATGCAACAGAGAAAGAGAATAAACAGGAAGAGAAGTTAAACACGTCCAAAATTATCTTGCTGAAACTGTCGGAGGTCAAGAAAGCAAGCAAAAAAATAATAGGTTTATGTTCAAAGGATTACAGGAGAAATCCCAGGAAATGTTAATTAATTTGTGCAATTCGATCAACTGCAGTTGGAACATTATTATATATCTCTAGGCTTCATGTTATGAACGTATCCTGGAGTTAGGGAGAGTTTAAAGAGGGTAGCCCACTTAATAACTTGGCTATAAGGAGAAGGAGAAGTTGCAAAACTTGAGAGAAATTTCATAATTCAAAAAAGGCTTGAGAGTGTGTGCCTGTGCTGTGGGGTTATGGGGAAGTGGTGGGGGGTTAATCTCATTAAAGTATTAATGATTCCAACAGGTACACATAGCATGATCTGTAACAAAATTACAACGTAATCATAACTGGTACCACAAGAATGACAGATATGGAAGAGGCGATGTTAGAACGCATGTGGATAGATGATCCAATTTAAATGCAAATTAAGCAGATATGTTAAAATAACAGATCAAATAAGAGACATGTGGTCTGTAAGGGCTAATATTATAAGCCTGTGAAGCCAGTCAGTAGCATTTTCCCCTTAGCTTTACCCAGCTTGTGCTGGATGTTTGGTCACTGTGCCCCTGAATTTGCAATATGCACTGCATGTGCTTGAGGTTGTCCTCTGCCAGTCTGGCTCTGTATAATTGAACATTTCACATTTATATTCTCTCTTTTGGTGTATTAACACATTCAAAGGCACTTTGCAGGTACATCATCAAACACATGCTCAAGCAATGAAGGAGAAATGAGAACAGATGACCTACTGACCAAGGGATAGCCAAAACAGTTGATATTAAGGAGTGTCTTAAAGGAGGAGAAAAGTCACAAAGCGGAAGATGGGAATTCTGAGTCTTGGGCTGCAGTGGCTGAAGGCACAGCTGCCAACGATACACTGAAGGGTCGAAAGGCCTGCTTCTACACTGTAAAGATTCTGTAATTCTATGATTCTATGAAGGGCGTGGGATTACACAACATATCAGAATGGACGTACGTAGAGTTCTGGATGGTTGTATGGCTAGGGGAGGTCGCAGAGATAGGAAGGCAATTGAGCTATGAAGAACACAAAGTTAAGGACTTTATATTTCATAATGTTCCTTTGAGGCACGCAAGTAGATCAGTGAGAACAGGGTGATTAGGCTTTAGTGTGAATTAAGATACAGTAGCATACTTTTGGATAAGCTTACATTTATGGACGGTGGATGCAAAGTCCTTTTCAGGAGACCATTCAAATAAAAATTCATTTTAGTGTCAAGCAAAGTTCCCACAAAATTAGCTGCTTTGAGAGTCTGCACGCTCTGACTGGCATGGCCTTGGAGGACTGCACGGATGATAAAAAGAATTACAGGGAATTTTATGTACTAGATGTTTTTAAAATCTTAGATTTCTGGACAATTCAATGTTACTAGGAGGGACCTATCATGGAATTCCCATCACCTAGGCCGCCCTCAAGCACCACAAAGCTCCTGCCCATGAATAAACCATAAAGTGGAGATCATCCAAAACACTGCTGTGCTTGTTCAAATCTTGACAAAATCCCTGTTCACCTTTCACCCTGTGCTTTCTCACCCACACTGGCAAGCAGCGTCTGGATTTTTAAAATTTCATCACTGTTTTCAAATTCACTTCATCCTTATCTCTATAATCTCCTCTAACTCCACAACTCTCTGAGAAATTTACACTTCTCTAATTCTGGCCCCGGTTTGCACCCGTAACTTTAATTGCTCTGGGCTCCAACCTCTGGAATTCCCTCCCTACACCTCCCTGCCTCCCAAAATTGCTTTCCTCCTTTTAGGCTCTCTTTGAAACCTAAGAGAAGGTTTCTGATTATCAGTACCACTATCCTAATATCCATCTTAAACACTCACTCCTGCCACTAATGATGCAAAGAAGCAACAGTGCACTGTCGTTACAAAGTGCACTTCAGCAATTCTCTTTCAACAGCCCTCGCAAACCCATGGCCTGTACCACCTAGACGGACAAGGGCAGTAGATCCACAGGCACACCACCACTTGCAAGATCTGTCCAAGCCACAGACCAGTCTGACATGGAATCACAGATCAGATTTTTCAGTCTCTTGATAGTTAGAGACAAGCCGTACCCTGAGAAGTGTGGTTGGATCTCTCAAATGACTATGCAGGAATTTCCCAGGAAGTTGAAGCTCTAAATTGTGCAGTGTCCAGAAGCTTTCAAAATATTCCCAAAATCTATGTTAGAGCCATGGTCCTCAGAGAATTCTGACTTACATTAAGTTAGCCAGGAACGATTAGAGGATTAAAACCTCCTCTAATTCCGAGCTAACTATAAAACTGATCCCCTTTGACTCACCACTGGACCTAATCAATCACTTGACTTCATCAGCATTGGCCACAATAGAAACCTGAATGATATCCCATCCTTGCCATTGACACACAAACTATGATCCCCTGCACCACCCCCCCCCCCCCCCAACCCCCCCCCCCAACCCATGGACACCTGACTTACCCTACATCTCATGGACACACAAACAAATCCCCATCCTGGACACCTGACCATTCCCCACTCTACTAGATACCTGTGAATAACAGAGCCTCCCCCCCATCCCAGACACTATCAAATTTCCCCTCCTCACATACCTGTCAACTGTATCCCTCTGTAACGCCCTCACCCCATCACCATTTATTTGCCACCCTACCTCTTCATGCGTTTGACAACTGAATCCTTTATGACTGGTACTTTACCCTGGCACTCACCTTCCAACCTAACACCCCTACCCGCCTTGTACCCTACCCTTCCAACTCAACTTACACACTTGTCTTTTTCAATTATCTGGTAAGGTGACTTTTAAACATGGAACACAGTTGTTACTACTGTTAAAAGACGTTGTGGTTTCTGTGACAATCCACTCAGCACTGTCTTTGTAGTTTCCTTTACTGCTTCAGTTATATGACTTCTGTCTCTGAAGATCATCCAGAAAAATCCCTGAAAGTTAAATTTCTGTAAGATGATAGAATCATAGAGCCATAAGATTGTAAAGTATGGAAGAGGCCCTTCAGTCCATCGAGTCTGAACTGGATAAATACACCACTGTATGCACTAGACTCATTTTTCTACACTGGGCCCACCAGCCCCAAATGTTATGATACTTCAAGTGCTCGTCCAAGTACATTTTGAAGTTGTGAGTTTTCCCACCTCAACCATCCTCGCAGGCAGTGTATTCTAGACGCCACCACCCTCTGGGTAAAAAAAATGCTTCCTCAAATCCTCTCTAACCCTTCTTTGTTTCACTTTAAAATTACGCCCCCTTCTTATTGACCCTTCAGTGAGGGGAACAGCTGCTTTCTATTGATCCTGTCCATGCCCCTTTTAATTTTATACACCTCTATCATATCTCCCCTAAATCTTCTCTGCTCCAACAAAACAACCCAACTTATCCAGCCTTCCTTCACAACCAAAATGCCGGAACCCAGGCAACATCCTGGTGAATCTCCTCTGCAACCCATCCAGTGCAATAATATCCTTCCTATAGTGCGGTGACCAGAACTGCACACAGTATTCCAGCTGTGGCCCAACCAAAGTTCTGTACAGCTTCAACATGACCTACCCGCTCTTATAAACGCTGCCACGACTGATTAAAGCAAGCATCCCGTATGCTTCTTAACAACCCTATTAACCTGACTGCTACCTTCAGGGATCTGTGGACAAGCACCCCAAGATCCCTCTGTTCCTCTGATTATGTTCTGCCGTTCATTGAGTACTCCCTTGCTTTGTTCCTTCATTCAAGGTGCATCACCTCACATTTATCAGGGTTGAATACCATCTTCCACTGATCTGCCCATCTGACCAATCTGTTTATATCCTCCTGTAACCTAATACATTACTCCTCACTGTCTACCACCTTACCAATCTTTGTGTCATCCACAAACTTACTTATCATCCCCTCACATTCTTGTCTACATTATTTATGAATATCACAAACAATAAGGGACCTAGCACTGATTCCTGCAGTACGTCACTGTGCACTGGGTTCCAGTCACTAAAGTAGACTTCTATCACCATCCTCTGTCTCCTGTTTAGGAATTATGACCTAGATTAGCAGACTCAGGCCCAAATTACTGTCCCTTCACTGTGGCTAGTTCTGAATCCTCCAACTCCCCTCTCTAACACTACATAGAGTGCAACATTCCAAGAGGGCAGCTAAGTGCCATCTTCACAGGGGCACTTAAAGATAGGAAATAAACAGTGACACCCACATCCCCGAAATTACTAGAGAAAAAAATCTTCTTATGTGGCTTGGTATTATGTTTTGTTTTATAATACTTGTGTGAAATGCTTTGGGACCTTTTGGAGGGACTTTCTTATGAGGAGAGTTTGTGTAGGCTGGCCTGGGACTCAATGGGATTTAGAAGAATGAGAAGGAGACCTTATTGAATCATTTAATAAGTAAGTGTAGCGATTGGAATGAGGGCCAGTTGGATCTCGTTGACTATGAGATCCTTGATGGGGTTTGTTAACCTGAGCCAATTAGGGAGCCCTGGCTGACAGATATAAACAGGAGATTCAGAAGGTCTCTTCAGTCTAGGGTAGGCTTTGAGCTGGCTGGTCAGAGCCTATGTAAATAAATGGTGGTGGGGGAAAAATACTGGTCTCTGTGCAGTTACTTCATTAATGGAATAAAAGGTTATGGTGACAGGGCAGAAAAGTGGAGCTAATGATTTCATTGAATAACCTATGAGATTCGATGGGCAGAATGGCCTATTTCTCCAACCTCTTCTGGTAATTTGTAACATTAAAGGCACTCTATAAATGTGCCCTGGAACCACAGGAAGTGCTACATCTGCCCCTACACCTTCCCCGTCACCCCCATTCCAGGCCCCAAGAAAACCTTCCACATCAAACAGATGTCACCTGCACATCTGCTAATGTGGTACAATGTATCTGCTGTTCCCGACATGGCCTCCTCTACATCGGGGAAACCAAGTGGAGGCTTGGAGACCGCTTTGTGGAACACCTATGCTTGGTTCGCGAAAAATGACTGCACCTCCCAGTCATGAAGCACTTCAACTCCCCCTTCCACTCCTTGGATGACATGTCCATTCTGGGCCTCCTCCAGTGCCACAACGATGCCACCCGAAGGTTGCAGGAACAGCATCTCATATTCAGCTTGGGAATCCTGCAGCCCAATGGTATCAATGTGGACTTCACAAGCTTCAAAATCTCCCCTCCTCCGACTGCATCCCAAAACCAGCCCAGCTTGTCCCCGCCTCCCTAACCTGTCCTTCCTCCCACCTATCCCCTCCTCCCACCTCAAGCCCCACCCCCATCTCCCGCCTACTAGCCTCATCCCCGCCTCCTTGACCTGTCTATCCTCCCTGGACTAACCAACCTCCACCGTAACTCCCCACCTACACTCACCTTTACTAGCTCCATCCCCGTCTCCTCTCCACCTATCTGCTCCTTTATCCATCTTCCATCCGCATTCCCCTCTCTCTCTCTATTTATTTCAGAATCCCCATCCCCTCCCCCATTTCTGAAGAAGGGTCCAGACCCGAAACGTCAGCCTTCCTGCTCTTCTGATGCTGCTTGGCCTGCTGTGTTCATCCAGCTCTACACGTTGTTATCTCCATAAATGTGAATTGTTGAACCGAGCCTCCGTGTTGGATGATTATATAGATGATTTGGAGTTGGGGACCACGTGTAGGGTGTCAAAGTTTGCAGATGACACTAAGATGAGTGGCAGAGCAAAGTGTGCAGAGGACTGTGAAACTTTGCACAGGAACATAGATACATTGAGTGAGTGGGCAAAGGTCTGGCAGATGGAATACAATGTAAATAAATGTGAAGTCATACATTTTGGTAGGAGTAATAGTAAAAAGGATTATTACTTGAATGGTAAAAAGTTGCAGCATGCTGCTGTGCAGAGGGACCTGGGTGTCCTTGTGCATGAATCACAGAAGGTAGGTCTGCAGGTACAACAAGTAATCAGGAAGGCAAATGGAATTTTGTCCTTCATTGCTAAAGGGATTGAGATTAAAAGCAGAGAGGTTATGTTGCAGCTGTACAAGGTGCTGGTGAGGCCACACCTGGAGCACTGTGTGCAGTTTTGGTCTCCTTACTTGGGAAAGGATGTACTGGCACTGGAGGGGGTGCAAAGGAGGTTCACTAGGTTGATTCCGGAGTTGAGGGGGTTGGTTTATGAGGAGAGACTGAGTAGATTGGGATTATATTCATTGGAATTCAGAAGATTGAGGGGGGATTTTATAGAAACATATAAAATTATGAAGGGAATAGATAAGATAGAAGTAGAGAGGATGTTTCCACTGGCAAGTGAAGCTAGGACAAGAGGGCATAGCCTCAAGATTAGAGGGAGCAGATTTAGGACTGAATTGAGAAGGAACTTCTTCACCCAGAGGGTTGTTAATCTATGGAATTCCTTGCCCAGTGAAGTAGTAGCTACTTCAGTAAACGCTTTTAAAGATAAGGAAGATTTTTTTTGAACAATAAAAGAATTAAGGGATACGGTGAGAACGCGGGTAAGTGGATCTGAGTTCACGAAAAGATCAGCCATGATCTTATTGAATGGCGGAGCAGGCTCGAAGGGCCGGACGGCCTACTCCTGCTCCTAGTTCTTATGTATGTTCTAAATGACTTGGTTAAAAAGCGGTATCCCCCAGCATCTTTAACCCCTGTGTGTTCCTGACAGCCGCCTCCTCACCTGAGCGCCAGGTGTGTGTATGTGTGCGCGCGTCGGAGGGGGCGGGGCTAGAGGGAACCAAGCCCCGCCCACTAGCCGCGGCATGGTTGTGGTGGCGGGGGGGGAGGGTGCGCGGCGGCGCGCGCGGTCGTCCGGCACGCACGTCCCACACACCAAAGCCGCCGCCAGGGTGACGCGCCCAGCGTCGGGAGCGCGCCCGCCTTCTGCGCTGACAAGTCTCGCCCAGGTGAGGTGCGGCTGTAACTGGTCGAAGGAGGAAGGCGCGAGCGAGTGAGTGAGGAAAGGGATCCTAATCCGGGCGGAAAGCTCCATCAACATCACTGCATTGAAAGGAAGAAAAATAGACTGTGGAACCCAAAGGAAACCTGTCTGGGAGGTTAAAAGTCTGAGAGAGAGAGAGAGAGAGAGAAAAAGAAAAAGAAAAAGAAAAAGAGTCGGAGTTCAGGTTAAAGAAAGAAAGTCTGTCCTATCTTCTGTTCCTCTCTCTCTCTCTCTCTCTGCCGGTCCGGAGGGGGAAACCATGGCGGAGCAGGAAAGCCTAGAGTTCGGGAAGGCAGACTTTGTCCTCCTGGACACCGTCAGCATGTCAGAATTCATGGCAAACCTGAAACTGAGGTAAGAGAGGGTCGAGGCAAAGGAGGGACACCCCTTTTGCCCCCTTCCCCTGCACTTGTGTCATAAAAGAAGGAAATGAATGGGATTTAAAATAAGGGGAAAGATGCTGGGATAGAGATTGTGCTGGAGGGTGTAATGTGCGGTTTGTTAATGCAGAAGAATCCCCAGTAAACTCGCCGATTTAGGTGGGAGGTTGCCCTAAGGGGGGAAGGGACGGGGGATTAATCCAGCATTACCTGCTCATCTACCTCAGGAGAAACTGAAACTTCTTGTACTGGCTGTAACAGTACAACCCCGGCGATGCAGTTTTTGCTTTGGATTCATGATGCTAGAGATAAACTTGTACTTGTCAAGTGTTGCCTTCTGTTTCAGTCCATGAGCGTAATTTGTGCAAAGATATTCTGCTCCACTGTGTACGATATTGTGTGGCAATAGGTAACGTTGCTATGATTGTAATATCTAATTTTACTGCAACTGGTTGCTCTCTGAATTGTCTATTTAATGTGGAGCAATGATGATTATTGGCGTAGCCTGGGAGGCGGAGTTGGTGAGGAGGATATGCGTCTGCTTTATCCCTGCTCAATGTCCAAACTTTTTTTTGCCATGGATTTATCTCCCCAATCTTACAAAGTCTAAATCAAACAAATTGCTCTAATGTCTAACCCCTAAATATGCCCACTTTTTAAATTATATTTATGTATGTACATATATAGATTTTATGACTGCCCCACCCCTTGCACTGCGTACATTTTAGTAAACTACAAGGCAATAATCCAATTATTTCACTCAGTAAATTATGATCTGTTGTTACCTGAAAGGCAGCAGATCCAAAAGCAATTTTCAAAATGTAATTTGATCCTTTTTTTAAAAATGGGGACTATGGGGGAATCCGGGGGATTGGGATTAGGCATGTGATCTCTGAGAATCAATACGGGAATGGAGGGCCAAATGGCAAACTCCTGTGTCCCCTGATTTTTTGGAAAGCATTTTAGATGTTACTCATTGAATTAAACTTCAAGATTGGTTGATTACTTTATTTTAAAATAGTGAGTGTGCACTTTAATTCTGAACAACAAACAATGATCAGGAGTGTGTTACAAAACTAACACAATGGAGGAGTGGAGAATTAAAGATTCTGATTATTTTTTATTTTGTCCAGGCACAATCCCAGTTGACTGTTTTCAGTTTTGTGACTTTGATTGTATCACACTACAGATGGTTGATTGTATTCATTCTGGCAGACACAATTGCTGTGTGCCTTCGTGTCATGTGGCAAGGAGGAGAAACATTTGCTACAAAATTGTATATTGTACGTCAGTTTAGTATTTTGTTATGCCTTTGTGTGTATTGTCAATCCATTTTATGAAATCAAAAGGATTTGGGGATTGCCTGCTTAATTGTAAAATGCACTTTAAAATAGTTCGTGTGCTCAGTGCTTAGAGATGTTTGAGTGATCTAGAAACAGGAGTGGGAAGAGGCCATTCGGCCCTTCGAGCCTGGTCTGCCATTCATTACCATCATGGCTGATCATCCAACACAATAACCTAATCCTGCTTCCTCCCCATAACCTGTGATCCCATTCACCCCAAGTGCTATATCTAGCCACATCTTGAATACATTCAATGTTTTGGCATCAACTACTTCCTGTGGTAACGAATTCCACAGGCTCGCCACTCTTTGGGTGAAGAAATGTCTCCTCATTTCTGTCATAAATGGTCTACCCCGAATCCTCAGTCTGTGACCCCTGGTTCAGGACACACCCATCATCAGGAACATCCTTCCTACATCTACACTGTCTAGTCCTGTTAGACTTTTATAAGTCTCTGAGATTTCCCCCCTCATTTCTCTGAACTCCAGTGAAAAATCACTTTTTTTTCAAGTTTAATTTAGGCAACCTGTTATCTAGGATCTAACCCTCATGTTTGTGCTCTCAAATCTTTTCTGTGGCCTGACGGCAGACTATTGGCTCAGTCTAACTCAAATCTACTACTAGGCTATGGAAACTGGAAATAACAACATACACATGAGGAACAGGCTCCTAGAATCCAAATTAAAATAACAGTATGACTGCAGCATCAATGATTGTGATTTGGTCTTACCATCAGTTACACAAAACCAGTTCAAAGCTTCTTGCAGCAAAGTCACTAAGAGAAGTTTTTAGTAAATTGTTGCTCTTTTATGATGGGTGACCAAACTTAAACACCGCTCCATTATAAATTTCACCCCTGAAAATGAATTCTATTGGAATTTAGTTCAGATTTCTGTTTTGCTTTTCAATTTGGTTTCTGACAATATCATTTGGCAGCTGTTTAGAAGGACCGTCCGAGTACTTGTAATCTAAATAACTTGTGATCATTGATGCATTCTTAATTTAATTAACTTGGCTGATGAGAAATTCACTCCCAATGTTCCTTCCCTTATTGAATCATTTTATTAAGTTATTTTAACACCAGTATACTATTGAGGCAGGAGAGGATCTTATTACATTTTGTCAAATTTTCTTTTAAAAGAAGTGCTCCTGTGAATCCTTTAAGCAATATATGGTCAACATGCCTAGTTTGCCAGGTTGTTTGATGTTAGCAAACTGTTTTACCAAGGAGAGTATCAGTTATTTTCATCTTTATCCTGATTGGTCTGCTGTATCTCTGCATTTTCTGTAAGGGGTCACCCAACAAATGATTCCTCTGTAATGTGGGTTGCTGATATTAACTTTAGCTCAATTACAGTTTAGTCACTGAGCTCAGCACAGGCCAGGAATTAGACCTGAAACCACTGGTCCAAATGATTGACTGACACATCTCCAAACCAAAACACGAGAAGACCATCTTTACTTCAGTTTGAAAGTCATGATTTGGAGGTGCTGGTGTTGAACTAGGGTGGATAAGGCCAGAAGTCACATGACACCATGTTATAGTCCAACAGGTTTATTTGAAATCACAAGCTTTTGGGGGCACTGCTCCTTCGCCAGGTGAAGTGACAAAGGAGCAGTACTCCGAAAGTTTTTGATTTCAAATAAACCTGTTGGACTATAACCTGGTGTTGTGTGACTTCTGACCCAATTTGAACGTTTTCTTGAATTCTATTCATCCCACCCTGGCAATACCTGCAACATGTGGCTAGCAAGACGAGAAACTTAATGTTGTTGTATTTCTAGAAATAGGCCACAGAAAAAAAGTGCAGCTAAAATTTCTATGGACTGAATTCTTGAACAAGGTTTGTTCGCCAACTGAGCCTCTTATTTAGGCTGTGACTGAATTGTAGCATTTAATCTCCCATTTTATGCAAAGCACAGTTTGAGGGTATAATAGCAGTTTAGATTTATTTTGATTTGGTTCCAAGAAGTGCTATAATTGGTGCTAATCCCTTGTGTGAATTTAGTAGCCAACTGTGTTTAATGCTAGGTAATTGGACACGTGGAGCAATGTTTTAATACTGTCAATAAACTTCAATAGTTACTGTTAATATGGGGAGCAAGTAGCCTACAATTGAGAGTAACTTGTGCTATGTGCTTTTGTTCCAAATAACCTTTTTTGTTCTGCAGCTGTAATATATTTTAGTTTGCCCGTTGCTATTTAAGGCTACTTTTTGGAACAAAATTGAAATCTGTGGTAACAGTCTTCCCTTTGAATCATAAAGTTTGTATGTTCAGGTCCTTGTCCAGAGTCTTGAGCACATTAATCCATACTAACACTAGTAACACTAACACCATCCATACTAGCAGCTTTGTCTCTCAAATGAAGCATTAACCTGAGGAAGTAAGTGAGAGTCCTGTTTCATATTTATTCTGGAACAGACCTTAATCTGCATTATCTGGTCATTATCTCATTGCAGATGGCAATTTGCAGTCTTGCAAATTGTCTGCTGTACTTCTTGCAGCATAGCAATTAAATTCCAGAGGTATTTTGGCTTTAAAATGCTTTGGGATGTTCTGAAAATGAATGGCACTATCTAAAGTCAATTTTTTTTTCTTCCTCGATCTCCAATTTAGTGTTAAACCACTGGAATGATTGGACCAGTTCAAGTCCCCATGAATTTTATGGGGAATTTTAAAATTTTATGAATTTTAAAATGACTAAACCATCAGCAGTTTACCCTACGACAGGCCTTCCCTTTTCTCTTTCTTTCCTCCTTTGCCCCCTCTCTCTCTTCCGATCCCCTCTGCACTGCACCCCCCCACCTGTTTTTGCTTGAAACTTCTTGCATCTGGGGCTTTTTCCTGATGAAAAGTTCATTGAAATGGTGAGTATTTCCAGTGTTTGCTACTTTTATTAGCATGGACTCCATTGGCTGAATGGTCTTGTTCCGATGCCATGGTGTTGCAATGGTTGCTTTTATGAGAGTAAAAAGAATTCTTTTGCAATTGGTCATGGGAAGAATGGAAGACTTCCATTCTAGGGATCTTTGTCCTCCCTTGATCCAAACTGCAAATAGATGTCATGTTTCAGTTTAGAAGCTGCCTGGTGGTTTATTTCCAGACTCCTCAAAGCCAGGTGAATGTAGTTTTAGACAATAGGGTAGTAGAAGTCTCAATAATCATGTTTTATTTAAAAAGGAATTCTAACTCAATACGGGCATTTTATTTTATATTAAAACAGGAAATGCTTAGGTCTAGCAGCATCTGTGGCGAGAGAGAGTTTGTTTTATTCATTCCTTTATAAAATGTCAACATTTACTCCCAAATGAAAAGTTTTGTGTATTTTAAAGTAGCTGTCCAACAACATTTTTGTTCCCACCTGACTCTCCTGAGTTAATAAAAGGAATGAAGCCGTGAACAAGGACAGTGGGTTGGTTGAGTAGCTCGGAGTGATGGTTGAATACAGCTTCGAAGGAAAGCAGGATTTTCATGATTTTTGGAGGGGTGTGGGGGGGCGTTTGTAGAAGAGGTGCTGAATATGGTGAGAACCTTTTACAAGCAATAGTAAAACAGGGACTATGGGATGTGCAGGATGCTAAAATTGGATCAGCCAAAGGGTGCAAAGTGGAAATTGTCCTGGAGGAGTTGCCAGGAGTCGAGTAATGAGGAACCATGCAGGATCTGTGGGTAAGAAGGAGAATTGCAAGTTGGAGAGAAAGTGAATAATGAATTCAATCTTGTATTTCTACAGCACTGTTTGAAATCACGGGCTTTACAGACTATGAAGTACAGTTTAGTAGCCACTTTTGAAATGTAGGAAATGAGAGAGTTCATTTATGCACAGCAAGCTCCCAGAGAAGCAATATGACAATCATTGGATCTTTCACTGATGTTGCTTTGAGGGACTAAATGTTGACTAAGATATCGGATAAGACTCTCATCTCTTTGTAACAAATCCCATAGCATTATCTCATTTAGCTGAGAGGACAAGCTGAGCCTTAGAAAAATTGTATCTCAGCCAGACTGGACAGGGATGTCGACGTTAGTTTTTGTTTTTCACTTCTGGAAAGGGAATTAAACCCACTGTGTTGGAGGGCTACAGTGCAGGCATAGCTGATGCTTGATTATTTTTACTATTTTACCATTACAGCTGATTTCAGGTAAATAGTATCGAGCAGAGTGACTTAACTAATCACAGCTGGAATGGCATTTCAAGAGCTACAATATTCTTGTGATTCTGTGCTGATGATTGAAAATGAAAAGCTGCAACATCATTTGTTTTTCAGCAATACTTTATCGATGCTGCTGAGCTATTGGGGCATTTGTGTTTACAAATTGGCCAGCATTTAATGCCATTCCCTGATGTTTTATGGTGGGGATGTATGTAATCAAGCAGTGTATATAGGGCATAGGAACCCTGCCAACTTCCTGCTTCTACCCAGAGTTCAAGTCTCGGGTGGGAAATCTGGTTGACAGCCTTTCTTTCCCTTTTGCTAATTGAGACCCTTCATTGCCACTTAAAGACCTCATTTTGCCACTGCCAGTATTCACCCAGGAATGGGTAGGTACAAACCATTCCAGAAGCCTGAAAAGCAATCCTTTTTTGTGTTTTGTTTGTAGGCTTCCAGGAGGGTTCCTGCTCCAAAGGTACTCATAGCCTGGTCAAGCGACCCCTGCATCAGAAACTGTTGAGGGGCCATGCATCAGGAGATGGAGGGGCTGCTGACTGAAAGCCATCACCAACCTCTGCCCTTTGCTCTGGCTGTGGACAGAGCCTTTCTCCTCTGGGTGCCTTGGCAATTCTGACTCTTTAGTGGGTGCAATACCAGCTCCCATCCTCTTGAGGTGCTGTCTGCAGTGATGACTGCCAGGAGTTGATGGGCTGGCAGTGTCATAGCAGATGCCATGACTGTGCAAGCAATGATTGCTGCCAACAATTGTGCCCATCTGAGGCTTAGGATTGCCAAATGACCTAGACTACAGGTGTGTGATAGTAGAATGGAGGATACAGGGTGAAGGAGGGCTGAGAGCAAGGACGGAGGGGCAAGGTGTCCCTGAATCAGGCACAGATTTTTTTATTGAAGAAGGGGACGCCCGCTTTACTTTTGAGGCCTCCTGCCAGATCAGTTTTCTGCCTGCTTTGGGTGAATACTAATGGCAGTGAATGAGACCTATCTTAGCCTCAATTGGCAGCAGAGCAGGAAGTGGATCTATGAAACTCTTAACCCTGGATATAATCAAGGCCAACGTGGGAAGGTGGCACATTCCCCATCCAGTAGACTCCTGCCTGATTAAATGCCAATCCCCAAAGCACCAGATTTATCTCCAGGGATTGTTTAAGATTCTGTTCAAAGATACGAGAATGCACTTGCATCCCTACCTCTTGCCCTCACATCTTTCTTGCACTCTTCCCCTCCTTTTAGAAATGCCCTTCAAACCAATCATTGCACACTTCAAACCTTTTCTCCTCCAAACTTTTTTGGGTCAAGGCAGCCACCTTTTTGTTTTGTACATTGCCTTCATTGTTTTCTTGTGTTTTAAGGATTACAAATGAGCTCTGACCAAATGCGCACAATTCTGGCAGGTGAGTGGGATAGTGATCCATCTGTGACTAATTAATTCCCCTCCTCACCAGCCCAGGATGTTTGAGGGCAACAAATTGGACAAAGACCAGAAATTGAATCTTGACCTCTCCTAGTCTGTGCATAGTTCATTCCCATGTTGGGTAGCAATTTTACTGATTCAATGATTAGGAGAACCAGACAAGCTATTTTTACTTTATGAATACATGTTGATATAGAAATATGAAACTACAAGTCAGCTTTGTATTACACTTCTAAGCAAAATGTTGTAAAAGCTAATAAAGTACACAGAAGCAGTTCCACATTATTGATGTATTTACTGTTCAGTGTTTTTGAATTCTTCGGAGACAGCATGAGGATGCAATCAGAAATTCCTTGAGTGAATTATAAGCAAAGTATGAATTTCTGCTTCAGCTGATAAAAGCTCATGCAGAAGCAGCCTATCTCATTTTTCATTAAATTGCACACAGCTTAGTGGAATGAGGTATGGGGGGAGTAATGGCAAGCAGAAAATTAGTGTGAATAATTCTAGGTTCTTTTATGGGACATTGTTTCAAATTTTGATCTGTCCAATCAGAATCGTTCCGAAATGCCTGGCATTTGACCAGTAGAACATGAAAGCAGCGGTTTTAAATTTAGATAAAATCAGCTGAACCATCACTCACCATAAAGTTTGAGGGTGTGGTTTGTGAATAATTTGCTAACTTCGGTAAACAGTTAGGACTCATTTACTCTGGGATTACTCATGTATATTCTTTGTGGGCCAATTCGTATTCCTTGTTTTGAGATCCGAACCATCTTTAAGTTTCTGACACATTGCTGTAGTGACTTGTATGCCAGACAAAGTTGTTGTTATGAAAGGCTAAATTGGGCACCATAGTCTATGTTAGACAATAATTTGCACAAGAAAGTACTGAGGTTGAGTGATGTATTGAACTGCAAGTACTTATCTTGAGCACTTTATGTATTTTTGGAGAACCCCAAGGGAATGTGGAAAATATGTAAAAATTGTTGTAAAACTGTAATTTGTCATGGGCTGAACCTTGTAATTATGGACGGCCTTCCTTGTAGTGCAGTATGTACTTGTAGAAAGGGATGGGATGTACTGGGTCCTATTTTAAGAACCCTAGGCACAAATCCATTCAAAAAGATGTAAACGCTGCACTTTCTCTTTGCAAAATGTCAATTTTGTGTAGAATGTCGTTAGAAGTTTATATTGGTACAAACTTAAATTCTTGCCAGTTTGCTAGGGAATTCAAGAAAAATGCTCAAAAGCATTGGTATGATTGAAAGAGTTGTAAATTTCATTGTGAAATGAACTAGTTAGTTACATGTCATCGTGTGCAGTTTTGTTGCAGAAGATTTCTTGATCACAGCCATCCTTCAAAGCAAATACCTAATGCTTCAGGTAAATTTACACTTCTTGCAAAGAAACAAAGACAACTATGCATGTTAGAAATGTGAAATGTAAACAGGAATTTGGCACCTGAAGTAAGACACAATAATGTACTGTTATAAAGTGACCCCCCCCCCCCCCCAACACTGTTGAGCCCTAATGTGAAGCAAATAACCAGTTTGTTTACAGATGCTGATAGGTGTGTGCTTCCTTTCTTAATCATTTTTTTAATGATTATCATCTGTTTAGTTAAGACCTATATTACAGATTAATCTAATGGACTATAGGCATTTGGGACCTCTTGGGACATGAGAAATTAACTTGAAACATGAAGCAGAAGTCTGGTGAAGGACCAATTGTGCAAAAGCACAAGGTTATGTCACAAAAACAGGAAATATTTGAATGATAATTGAAGGTAATATCTAATCTTCAGATTTAAAAGATTGCAAAACAGTTGAACATCGCCCTTGTGTTTTGTGCAATCTTGTCCACTCAGTACAATAACAGTTTATTGTTTTCTATCCTTTTTCTCTTGAAACTGTTTATCTGAGCCAACACCATAAGCAATCAGGTACTCTGACAGTAAAAGTACAAGAGCTGGTGGGGATCTTTGCCACTCTCCACATGGGATAACCTTCCAAGGTTGAACTGTTAGTGTTTTTAGATTTGTTATTAGCTAGGATGGGGCAACTTAAGTAAAGGAAGAAAAATAACAAGATGGGTAAAAGATTGAATTAATAGAGAGTAAAGAAACTGAAAGGAAAAATAAGTTTTTGCTTTAAAATTCAATATCTTTTAAAAGAATCACCTGAGATTAGATTGATCCTGTTTTAAGCTGAGGCTGAGTAAAACTGCAGAACTATAATCTCTTCAATAAAAAGTCCTTTGCCATTTAGTAAGAGCCCATGTTTTTGTGTTGTTTAATTATGTTTCATGGGGACAATAAGGACTGCAGATGCTACAAGCCAGAGTTGATAGGTGAGGCTGGAAAAGCACAGGTCAGACAGCATCAAAAAGACCAGGAAAGTCAACAGGGTTTCAGCCCAAAATGTTGACTTTCTTGCTCCTCTGCTGTCTCACACCTGTAGACTTTAATTATGTGTCATACTGTTGAGAGACATGTGACTGTGTACCATCCACAAGTCCTGTTCTTTGTCAAGTTCTGATCCAAAAAGGATATTTTAAAATCCTGTTGGCTGAGTCAATCTATATGTTGCCTTGTTATTTATTCTTTGTATCTTACGTTATCTTTCTTTTAAATAAACATGATTATTAATTTTAACCTGAATTTAACAATCTGACAATATGATGCTGCTTTTTGAAATAGACAGGAAAGCATGCTTTTGTTGGTCTCTAGTAATTCTTAGTCTTGCAACATGCAGTTCCATCAAACCTCTGAAAGTTCAGTTCTGAAGAAGGGTTACTGGACCCAAATCATTGACTCTGCTTTCTGTCCGCAGATGCTGGACCTGCTGAGCTGTTTTCAGTAATTAGATTTTGTTTCTGATTTCCAGCATCCGCAGTTCTGCTTTTTTTTTTGGTCCATCAAAGCTACTTTATCGTGGTACAATTTCCCATTCATTAAATGTTCAGGATGTTCAAAGGGCAACTGTTTTTCTTCAATGAAGCATATGGTCTTGCATTACAAATCCTGACATAAAAGGAGGTTTTACTATTCAGTAGTGATGAAATGTACAGGAAAGTTTGCTCTAATGTTGTATTCAATGTCTGCTGAGGAAACTCTCACTCTTTTAGGATATTTGACTTGTTTTTGCTTTGGCAAAGAGGAGAATCATGTATTGATCATTGTTGACATTATTTATGTCATTATGTGATTTGGTTTACAATTAAAAATAGTTTTCATTACTCTTCAGTCCCTAAATTGGCAAAACCCCTTGCAATACTAATTTGACACTTCTATTTATCCACAGTTTATTTCTATGGTTATGTGGATAGAGTGACAATTTTCAGAGTGGTTTTACTTAAATCTATAATTGCCCAAAATTAGAGAGTGTTTATTTCATGAATGGGAGCATATTAGCCACCAAATATCACCAAATCCCCTGAGCACCAAATTTGAGACAATCAATGGGCTAGTCCAGAAGGGAACTCCAGAGTGGCTGTCGGGTTAATTTGGAGGAATAGTGGAACTGATCAGAAAAACGCATTTCACTGTTAGTTACCATGCGACTGAATAAGTATGGCTCTGGTGATTTGAGAGTAGTCATAGAAATAACAATACGCGTACATCTGTGTGTAGTTGACCTGACCGAACACTTTTTTTCATTTATAGAAACAATAATGAGATTGCAGCAACATGGGAGAACAAAACAAAACAGGGCAAATCACGTTGAGGACACAGGTCCCATTTGGAGAAGTAAAAACTTGCAAAGCAGAGAAGAACAAAAAGAATACCCTGCGGCTAGACAAAATACAAAAAATATGCATTTACAAAGCGTCTTTCTCAGCCTCTCATCCCACAACACAACAGTCAACCTTTTGTAGGATAACTACTATTGTAATGCTGAGAAGTACGAAAGCAACTTCGTATGCTAGTCTACAAACAAGAATGAAATAATGAGTAAATAATCTGTTCTAAAGATGTTGGTCGAGAGCAAAATTTTAAAGTGAAAACAAACTCTGGCATGCCAGAGAGTGTCCGTTCAAAAAAAAATACAAGAGCCATTTGGATATGAAATATTTCCTTGGAATGTCTTTCATGTGCAGTTTTAATTGTTTAAGCACTTTAATATCCTTATGACAAGTAAAATCAATTACATAGTGTGAAATTTTAACACTAGTTCACTTTTTCCATATATACATTGAGTGATTTTGAACGTGTTCTGTGCATTGGTGAGTTGTGTGTCGGTTCAGTTGGGGATTCTAACCTATAAATAGATCTAGTGGGTTGAGGTGTCTACTACTTAATTGTTTAACCCAGTTAACCATACAAGTACAACCACTTGGGATATAATTTGTCTGAGTCAGCAAGCCCTCGGGACATTTGGGATTGGAGCTGTAGTCTTGTTAGGCTCTCTAATTTACTATGCAGTATTATAATTGTCGTTGTCTAATCATACTAGAGGTTCTTTATTTTATCTGTTCAGCTACCAGGCCAGGTAATTGCCTGTATGTTACTAGCCCCTTTTTCTACTCTTCTGTTAACTGAAACATCGTGAACTGTGATTATAAAGATATACTTCACAGAAAAGAATATTTTTGTTCTGTTGAATTCTAGATCCTCTAACTATGACAAGAATCATAGATAAAAGGAACAAATAAGGCTCTTGTCTCTTTAGTTATTTATTCAAGTTTCTTTGAATTGTATAAATCTTGCTGGAATTAATCTTCCACTGTTTGGAGATGGTGGGTTATGGAGATAAGGATGCTGTGGTGTCCTTTGCATTGCAGTTGGCAGTCTCTGGAGCATTTGGGGCTCGCTTACCTGGTGGAAATCTAAGAGAAGGCCTGTCAATTCTCATCATATCATTTCAATGGTGCAGTCTCATGCTCCACCCTCCTTAATTGCTAGTAATGTTTCTGGAGTCGGGGGAGAAAACCTCAGCACAATATGTTTTCAATCCACAATTTATGTTACCACTAAGTTTTTGAATGCTGTTTCAGATTACCATTTACTCTGTGTACAGAAATATGGAATCTGAAAATGGTAGAGCCTGCAGGGACAGAATAGGTGTGGCAGGCAATATTCATATTTAGGAATACCCTAAAATGTAGCTCTCTCTCTCTCTCAGTCGTTCACTTTTACCTTCCCTATTTTTGTTTGATCGGGTTGGGGCAGTGGAAGGGAGAAAGCAGGAGAATGGCACTAGGTGGTGATGTTTGTTTGAAGAGCTGGTGGTGCATGATGGGCCGAATGACCTCCTGCACCATAACAATTCTGTGATCTTGTATGGAGGCACCGCAATGCAGGTCGATCAACCTTCAGTGCTGTAGAAGGCTTCTCAACTTGCCATTCAGTCACATTGTGATAATGTAAAGCTATCCATTAGCATTTCCAGTTGGATGTACAGAAGTAATTAATGTGCCACTAAGTTAGGAGAAACAATAACGTTACTAAAACGCGGAACTAATCCGCTAATGCTCTGGTGCTTCTGATCTGTTGATTTCTGAGGGAAAACTATTATTTGGGCAATTTAGACTGTATTTGATTTCTACAGGTTCTTTCATTGTCCTTTAGGGACTATGGTGGCATAGTGGTGATGTCACTAGATCAGTAATTGAGACGTCCATGCTATTGTTGAAGTTCAAATGTCACAGAGAAACTAATGTAACTTAATTAGTAAGTGTGGCAAGTAAAGCTCATCTTTTTGATGATGAGCATGGAACTATCATTGATTATCTGGTGTCACTCTGTCTGGCCTTTATATGACCCCCAGATTCACCAAAATGTGGTAGATTGCCCTCCAAAATGGCTTAGTAAGCCACTCAGTTCAAGGTCTGTAGGTAACAAATGCTGGCCTTGCCAGGGACACTCTTCAAAGGAGAAATATTAAAAAGACTGTGGTTTGTGAAATCTGGTTTCATTTTTTTTGAGATTCTCTAGTGGTTGATTTGGAAAGTCACAATGTAATTCATTAGAGTCAGCATGATTTTATGAAGGATGATCATGTTTGACTAATCTGTTATAGTTCTTCAAAGATGTAGCAAGCAAAGTGGATAATGGGGATCTTGTAGATGTAGGATATCTGAACTTCCAGGAGACATTGGATAAAGTGCTGCACACAAAATTAATGAGCAAGGTAAGATCACATGGCGTTAAGGGTAACATGTTAGCTTGGGTGAAGGATTAGCTAACTAAACAACAGAAAATAGAGTCAGCATAATTGGATCTTATGCTGGTTGGCAAACTGTAATTGGTGGAGTGCCACATGGTTTGGTCTTTGGGCCCCAACTATTTAAAATCTATATTAATATCTTAAATTGCAGATATATAATGTACTATAGCTAAATTTACCAATGATATTGAAATAGCTGGGAAAGCATGTTGCAATGAAGAAACAAATAGTTTGTAAATTGATATAATATGTTGGATGGATGGGCCAAAATTTGGCAGATGAACTTTAATATGGATAAGTGAGTTAAGAGTCAATCATGTTATTGCATGTTTGGAGTCATATGTAACTCAGACCATATAAGGATGGCATTTTTTTCTTTTCTAAAGGATATTAGTGAACCAGTTGGATTTTTAGCAACCATTGACAATGGACCAGATTTTGTTGAAGTTGAAGTTTCACAATCCGTCATGGTGGCATTCAAACCAAGGGTCCCAGAATATTACCTGGGTCTCTGAATTGGAGCGACAATGCCACCCACACCATCACTTTCCTCTGAACTCTGACCAGAGGTTCATAGCTTCTGGCATTCTTTTAATTTTCTGTTTTATTTCACTGCCTACTGTCCCTTGCCTCTGCTGAAACAGTGTGTCATTTAACTTGTCCAATTTCCCTGTCCTTTCTAAAGATATTGTATTCTAGAATGTTTGTTTTGTTCCCAGTTAATGCAATCTGCAGCCTATGAAATGGCTGCTACGTCATACTTTTTAAGTTGACCTTCTGCTTCTGGTAACTTGTTTCATTCCTTATGCTTCATATATTCGTGTACTGAATGCTTATCTGCTTGATCGCGTTCTTATGCCCTGAAGATGTTTCTTTTGTAATTTTTGACTTGATTGCACTTTTCTTGCTAAGGCTTGCTATTATGCTCTTTGGGAATTTGATATGCTCTTATCACTGGCTTATTTTTTGTTATTTCTTTTTGTACCTGGAATATTTCTTTTCTTTATTCATTCAAAGGATGAGGACCGTCACTGGCTAGGGCAGTTAAGAGTCAACCACATCACTATGGGTTTGGAGTCACATGTCGGCCAGTCCAGGTAGGGATGACCATTTCCTTCCCAAATGGACATTAGTGAAACAGATGGGCTTTTTTGACAATCGACAATGGATTCACGGTCATCGTTAGATTCTTGATTCCAGACATTTTATTGAATTCAAATTCTACCATCTGCCGTGGCGGGATTCGAACCCAGGTCCCCAGAACGTTATTTGGGTCTCTGGATTAACTGTCCAGTGATAACACCACTAGGGCATCTTAATTACTTCTCCTCTAACTTTTGCTCTCCTCCCTCTTTTTCTTATCTTTAGGTTATTATTTCTACCTAACGTTTGTCATCCTCTTCTCCAAATTGGTTTAAAGTATTTTTTTTCCAACTTGCTTATTCTTCTTAATGGAACTTTTTGACTGGATCTTGTCCAGCAACAGCTCTTACTAATCAGAGTAAGAGTCCTCTTGCTGCATATTGTTTAAATGTAGTTTGGGTCTTCTCCATGATACTCCACCATTCTAGTTCTCCCACTGCTGATTAAATTCACTTCAGGCCATACTGTTATCTTCAACTGCTCAACTTCCCTCTTGTTTCAACTGATATCTAAGTTGTTTTCTAGTGTTGTGTTGTTATGTTTTCTGTTCAACTTGAATGACCTGAAAAGGATCAGCATCAATTTTACATTTAGGGACATAATCATATGAATTAAGACACCAGGTTGAATCATTTTCTTTTATTAAATGGGTGAAGCTCAAGCAAGCTGAATCCAGCTTAAGTAATATCTGACACATGGGCGGCACGGTGGCTCAGTGGTTAATACAGCTGTCTCTCAGCGCCACGGACCATGGTTCAATTCCACCCTCGGGTGACTGTCTGGCGTTTGCACATTCTCCCCGTATCTGCATGAGTTTCCTCTTGGAGCTCTCATTTCATCCCACAGTCTAAAGATGTGCAGGTTAGGTGGATTGGCCATGCTAAAAAGGGGCGTGCACATTGGGTGAAATTTCCATAGGCAATTCAGAGTTACAGGGATGGGGTAGGGGGTTTGGCCTGGGTGGGATATTCTTCAGAGGGTAGGTGTGGAATCGATGGGGTCATAATAATGGCCTGCTTACTCACTGTAGGGATTCTATGATCAAAACATTGAAATTTAATAAACAACTGATCCAAATCTCCCAGTTCTTTGGGAAAAAAAAAACAGTTTATGATCTCTCTTCCATTTCTCAAGTAAACAAATTTTTGAAATATACAGCACAATTTTGAAGGGGCCTGCATGGTCCAGCCTACAGTGCAGATTAATCCACACCTCCACCCCACTCCACCCTCCAGTCCTGCACATCTTTTTGCCCAGTTACCTTAAGTTCCAAAGACCAGATCTTAATGGCAGCATGTGAAACAAATTTAATCCTGCAGATCTATTTGCTGTTTAGTTTTGAAGTCTTCTTGCTAAAGTTCTGCTCATGTGGCAGTTGATTTCTGTCCTTGGAAAGTCTCCATAATCTGAATATGTGCCTTTTGTAGATGGGGGATGTTTGAAAAGGCTTGCTTATTCTGTCAGAAGTGTAAATGGGGTGTATAATGGCTGTCATGTCATGTGGTACAGGTGGTGTGTAGCTTTGGAAACCGGCTGTGTTATAGGTCATCAGCTAACCCCTTTTAATCGTGCGTCACAGGTGCATATTTAAGAAACTGATATTAAGAAAGAGAATAAGTACTGGCAGTGTTGCAGATCAGTCAGCATCAGAATGTGAAATAAGTTAAACAGTTTGGATGGAATTGCAAGCTGCACAGTTATAGAGAAGTTTAGGCAAGAGAAACAAGTGTGTGCAATTGTCAGGAAGACGTTTTTGGCTTATATTTAATGGGGGTTTTGCATTCTCACTTCTGTATAGCGCACTCTTTTTAAAAACTCTTGCAGTTGGATAAAGCATTTTAATCATTTCTTGAAGTTAAGAACTAATCATGTTTTAATTCATGTGCATTTTTCCAGATAAATGTCTAAAGGTACAGCTGTTGCGGGACATAAGTTGTTGCAAGAATTACAAATGTATTCAAGTCCTTAAATGCATTCATTTTCATATTTTTCAGATAATGATGGCAAGTAATGGGTTGTTGGTATCATTTAAAGAAATTCATCTTCTGTACTTCCAAAAGAATGGTCATTTAATGATTTCACTTGATCCTCTCTTTACCCAGTTAGAGGTCCTGCATTTCCATTGCTAATTGAAGGGTGCAGTTTGTTTGTGCTTTGTCTCCATGCAGTGAACCACCTGGGATTCTTTTGGTTCATGTTATCTGAAATTCATTGCTTTCTAAATCTAAGGTGCAAATTCTTTGCCGTTTGTCTCATGTACACTGTTCTTAGTTCTTAATCTGTAATCTGCCATTAGTATTAAATGTAAACTTGAAGAGTCTATGGACCATGGAATGGCAATTCAGTCAAGGTTACTTAAATCAACATACGTGCATGTTTCCAGCAGGAGCATGGTAATCAGTCAGAGCTGGGGCTGTAGTCATGGCTTTCCAACCCAGTGCACTGAGGCCAATTCTACCAATTGGAATTGGGTGTCTTACTCTCAATATCGTCTTTTATTCCAAGGATTCATTGACAATTGTTTCACTATCTTGTCATGAAAACTCTAAATTCGGCTGAGGTACAAACTAGTTTGTGTACTCCTGTGGGGGTCCCTGGGCACTTGTGTCAATGGATTGTTAAATTGCTGGTGGCGCATAAATGAATGGACATGTCCAAATGCAGCAAGGCTTGCTCAATATCCTGGTTTTGGTTGACAATTGACAAATAATGTTCATGTCAAGCCAATTCCGACAAGAGAAGATCGAGGAACAAATTACTGCAAGTGCTGGAATCTGTACTGTAAACAAAAAATGTTGGAAATTGCAGCAGGTCGGCATCATCCGTGGAAACAGAGCATGCTATCATTTTGAAACTAAAATGATTCTTCAGAGCAAACCTGGAGAAAATCTAATTGTTGTTCCTTGACATTCAATGGTATTACCATCACTGAATCCTGGAGGTTACCATTGACCATATAAATACTAGAAGAGGAGGTCTGAGGCTAGGAAACCTGCAGCAAGTAAATCACCACCTCGTTCCCCAAAATCTGTCCACCATCTACAAGCTCTAAGTCAGGAATGTGATGAAATGTTCATCGAGAACAAAGCAGCCCAATTGATTCACACTGCATCTGCAAACACTAACTCCTTCCACCACAAAAGCACAACAGCAGCTGTGTACACATCTACAGGGTGCACTGCAGAAATTCAAAGTTCCTTTGGACAGCACCTTCCCAACCCATGACCAGTACCATCTGCAAGGGCAGGGACAGCAGATCCACCATATGCAAGTGCTCATCCAAACTACTCACTATCCTGAAATATGAAATCTATTACGGTTTCTTCAGTGTCACTGGGCCAAAATTCTGGAATTCCATTACGGGTGTACCTATACCAAATGAATTGCAGTTGTTCAAAAAGGTAGCTGCCTACCACCACCTCAATGGTACCTATGTACAAGCAATGAGTGCTGGCCCAAACAATAACACCCACATTTCATGAATGAGTGAAAAAGTGGGCAGTCTTGTCACTCATGCTGAAAACATCTTCCTCCAACACCCATGTCCATGCACTTTTTCATTAAGAATTTGGGCCTCAAATATCCTCCCCTCATGCCCTGTTGAAGAACACTGAAATGAATTATACTGCTGCATTTGTTGGTCTTTCTGTAATCAGACAGCTTGCTATTGATTAATTTGGACCCTTCCAGGACTTCATTATACACAACATTCACCCATTGAACTGTTGGGATTACTGCGGTTTTTGTCATGCTTACACTGAGCATCAGAATTTGCATGATTGCACTTAATAGTTGAGTTGTGCGGCATAATTTGAGACTGAGTGACATATACGATACAGGTAGTCATAGAGGTTGGTTTTAAAGAGCATCTTTAAAGTGAGACAGAGAAACCGGAGTCGTTTAGGGACGGAATTCCAGCATTGTGGAGTGGGAAAAAAAAGGTTGTGCAAAAGGCAAGAGTTGGTGGAGCACAGACGTTCCAGCGGGTTGACAGGCTGACAGCATAAGAAAATATAATGGTTACGTACAGAATTGTAAGGCCTTGTCTTCAGTCTCAGTGAGCAGAACGTACAGTTTATGCTGCAACTATGTGGTTGATGTAGGAGAAAATCGTTTAAACCATTGTTTAAATTTGGAAATTGCTCCACTATCAGTGAAGTCAACTATAATTTAAAATTATTACCTGTTTTCTGAAAGGAACATGGTTCAATTCTTTAAACCCGCTGATCAGCAGCGAGAGGATAGCAAAGCTCTGAATGTGTGAACTCAGCTGTATATATGGGCTAGAGTTTGAAGATTATACAGAGAGAAAGAAAGAAATGTCAATTTGCATCACTGCGGTATTTTTAATATGAGATGTTTTACCCAAATGATTGAACACCAGTGGTTGATTGCACAGCATTCTTCAGGATTTTCACATTACAATCTGACAGCACTGCAAGCATGTCATTTTATGACTGGAATATTTTGGGAATACTATTTTAACCCACTCCAGTGTGGTGGCCTCCATCATACCTACTGCTCACTGATACATGCACGAGAAGAGTAACCTTTTGAGGAGACACATATATACTTCATTTTGTACCTTCATATTTGGTACAGGAGTTTTTTTTAAAAAGTCTGATTCACATGAAATACTGATTCAATCATCCTGATACTTGATTAGGTCCTGTTTTAAACAGGGCATCTTTGGTTTTCATTGTATTTCACATGTTGTTTAATGAAAGCAGCACTGATTTGAGAATTGTTGACTTGAACAGTCAAGTTCTAATCTGGTCACTCTGTTCTGGGGCTGTTTCATTAATAATCCAAGGTTGTAACAGGTAGCAGTTTGGTCTAGCAGCACACTTATGATGTTTGCGCTGAATCTTTGGAACTATACTTGTATAGAAGTAACATTGATAAACAATTATCTTTGTGACCATTGTTGCTGTCGTTTTTCAACTCTGTCTATTCCAAAGTCAACTGAAATGGCTTGATCCTCAAAAAGAATTGCGCATATTGCTGAGCTATTTTACACCATTATTTAAAGATATTTTTTCCCCTGTTTCAATACCTCTCAGTCTCACATCCCAATTTTCTTTCACTCCTAAAGCCAGTGAATTGTACTTGAAAATTATTCCACTGCCATCTCTGTTACGTCACATAGATGAATCTGAACTAATTGTTGACCAGCTTTGGAGGTCATCACAGCCAAACCGCTGCTCTGATTGCTTGACATCCGCACACACAAGTAAACTTTCCAATAGAGGTCCATGGATAGTGAAAGGAAACAGGGGAAAAAAAGTGTCTTACTTCACTGTAGTACAGAAGCTTCAGTCTTAAATAGATAAGGCTTCTTTATAGCATTAATGTTTCATTTTACATGCATTACCAATCGCATTGAGTGATAAGCCTAGGTCATAGTACTTGTTCTGAGGGATTGTACATATTTGCACTTGTGTATGTTTGCCATTCGTGGAAACTGTAACAAAACTGTGCAGTACAAGGCCTGAGTTTTCAGTGCCAGATAGTCCGATGATGATTTTAAATCCTTCAACGATTGCCCAGTGCTGCTTAGATATGGTTTCAATGCTCCAGCCTTGAGTTCTTTAGAACTTTAAAACAAAGGGACTGAAATTTCGAAGTAAAACTAATTTATTTTTAATATAATTGGAATACAGACTTGTGCAGTCATTAGTTTTCCTGCTATCCTCTATTTAGTATGTTGGATGATATAGTTTGGTGTTTGAAAATGATGGAATTTGAAAATTGCTTGATGGGAGAAACAAAAAGTTACTCGTTTAAAAAATTTTGAGCATAATACAGATATGACCTATTCCATACTAATGGATTATTAGTAAAATTATAATCAAAAATTGTGTTCTAATCCCCCAAATCATTCCTAAACACTTACGAGTGACTAATAATGGAGAAATTGAAGGGGACCATCTGTGTTGTTCAAAGAATGATGGAAGGCATGGAGGGATTAGATTGAGATGCAAATTTATTTACCATTTATAAAAAGGGTCTTGTTTCTTCAGAAACATTGGACCAAATGGGTGGGAATTGATGCTGAACATTTTTGCTTATGCGCCCTCACTTTGGAGACGAGGAGCAGATGAAATTGAAGAGACTGCCTTACTTTGGTGTGCACGAATATATTTAGCAAGCAAGAAAATAGCCTTGTAAAAAACTTAACAATGAAAAGAAATTTGTGCCAAATGAAATGACTGATTTAATAGATTTCTTTGTGGCTAGTTAACTAGTAGTCTCTTTTTGCGAGACTTTGCAATTACCAAAGACAAATGGAGAGGAAAAATAACTCAGTAATTTTCAAGAGTAAACTGCATATTGTTAGTGCAAGTATGTATTTTAAGAACTTAAAAGGTTCTCTGAACCAGAGTAAAACTTCATTTGGACTTTTTTCCAGTCCTTCTACTAGTACAGTGGTTAAGTAGTGTAATAGAGTTGTACAGTGTGGAAACAGACCCTTTTGGTCCAATTCATCCATGCTGACCAGATATCCTGAATTTATCAAGTTGCATTTGACAGCATTTGGCCCGTATCTGTCTAAACCCCCTTTCGATTAAGGTTCTACTCAGTAGAATTATGAAAGTTCAAAATGCCCAGCCTGTGATGGTTCAGTTAATTTCAACTGGGATATGAGTTAGGAACTATGAATGGCCTCAGCAACCTAGTGGAAGTTTAATCAGCTGGTTTTCTGTACCTAGTTGCAGCTACAAAACATTGGACGCATGGATAAAGACAGGATCAGGTTTTCCAGTGTTTCCTTTCACAGTCAAACAATCCATTAACACATCTACGCTCACTTAACACGAGCCATGAAAGGGAGGTTTTGGAGGACATTGCTGTGTGGGGAGTTATGACCTCCCTAGAGTCTCGATTTCCAGAACAGCAATGTGGGGGAAACTGAGTAAAAATCCCTTTTTTTGTTTTGTGCTGACGTTAACAAATCAAAATCATGGCCACATTACCCTGCTTATAGACACATTTTCAGCATCTGCACAGATGGAGGTTACAACTTTTTTTTTGTTTTAATTTGTTCATTGGATATGGGCATTGTTAATTAAACTATCATTTATTGCCGGCAAGTCTTGCAACGTCTCTAGAGAGAGAGTTCATGTTTTGTAACCAATATAAGGCTTTGTTGGACTGAAGAAACGTTAACTCTGTTTCCCTCCAAAAATGCTGCTGAACCTGCTGAGTTTCTCCAGCAATTTTTCTGTTCTTTCCAGATTCCCAGCATCTGCAGTACTTTGCTTTTACTTCAGTGTCCATTGCCTATTCCTAATTGCCCATTAAACCTGTGCAGATCAGTTACTGCAGTTGTCGGCTGGGATAGGTGATTGGATGAGACAGAAATGGATGGAATTTAAAAAATGTTATCATATACTAACTTTGAAAGTGGTACCAACCACTTTAGTTGATGCAAGATAATCCCATACAGCAGAACTCCATACACAAAAAAATTCATCAGATCTGATATATCCATTCTTGAAAGTACTTCAGTGCTGATATATTTTTTGTGGTGTTCTGCAGCAATCCACATTATGTAATAAGCTGCATGATGAACAGATTTCTACATTTCTATTGAGATGTTTTCAACTTGTGACAGCCTAAAAAACTGATCGAGCTTCTGAGTCAGTGTTGCAGTTTTTAGCCAGGATATTCCCTCCCTAAGAAGTGCGGATGAAGTTTCAGATGAAGGGGGCTGTGTTGGTGGTGGAAGGGAAGAACTGGTAGGTGAGAGATAATCGGATATGTAGACACGAGAAAGGTTCCTGTCCCCTTCCCACGACCTCAAAAATTGTTCTGAGTGAGAAGGCCTTCCTGATTATTTGATCATATGACTAATCAATGACACCCTCAGGGCCTTGTCCCAGCTGGGCTGCAACTACTTCAGTTCTCAGTGAGATGAGAAGGAGCTGATCTGTACAGACTGGGAAAGCAGTACAGGCTGGCTGTAGCTTTAGGGGTTGGCAGCTTGGGTGTTGGGATCCTTCAATCTGCACATGTTTTTGCATAACCACAGAAATTTATCTCTGGCAGCGTGATCTCTGCCAGCTCCGCCAGCCCTTACTTCTGACCCCATAGCCTGGTCTCCCCTTGACCCCAGAAACAATCCTCCCAAATGGCACACCTGTACCTGTCTCTGTCCTTTCAGCTGGGGATCTGTCGCTGTTGTGGCATTGCCGAGCTCTGGGGATGGAAACCTCCTGTTGAGCGGGATCTTCCACTCTGGTTTGGAAAAACTGGTGAGAATGCCTATTGGCAACCAGTCAACTGCTGAATCGACATGTAATCCAGCAGGTTTTCTGACAAAGAAAGGCAGTGGGATTTTCTCAACTAAACCTTTTTTACTTTCATACTTAATCTGAAAACAGGAAAATACCTACCTTTTCTTTAGTTGCACTAAAAGTTTTAGTGACAAAATGAAGTGCAGATCCTGATGTTGATGTGTGGTTTGCTACTTGTACATGCATGATATAATTACCCAAATCCAGTGAGAACTGGAGCATGCTTAATTGGAAATTAAAGCATTTCTCAATCAAAATGTAATTAAATTAAATTACAACTTGATCTGCACCTTGACATTTGTTTACCTGTCTTGGTTCCATATCCCTTAATAGCCCTGCCTGAAGAAAATCTTTCGGTCTTGGTTTGGGAAGTTTTTAAACTGAATCCTGCCTTAACTACGGACAGATCCAGATTTGCCATAGTGTTTGTTCGCAGATGTGTTTCTGGTTGACATCATCCTTGAGTGACCTAGCTTTAATTTTAAAGTTATACACCATTATTGTGAACATTCCCACCAGAGGTTTTCCTCCAACTTATAAATCAAATCCTTTCATCTTCTTAAACACGTCAGTTAGATCACCCTTTAATTTTCTGTTTCAAGGATATACATGTTGAATTTACGCAACCTAGCCTCATAATTTGCTCCCTTAACCTCAGAATCATTCTGGTGACTCTGCTGCACCTGCTCCATGGCCAGAACATCCTCGATGTGGTGAGGTGCCCAGGATTGAGTGCAGCCCTTCAGATACCCTCGGACGTTTGCTACAGACTGCATGTGACATGATAGACTCCTGCTTGCACCACCAGCAACTCACTCATTTCTCTTTCCCTTTCCTTGCTTTCTTTGCTGAAGGCTGCAGCACACTTTGCAATATAGCTCAGAGATCAGTGGAAACACTCTGGTCCATTCAAGGGGATGCTTTCTGCTGTACTTTTACAGAACCAAACCACAAATGCTGGTACTAATCCTTCTTTCTGTTCTTTTAAACGAAAATCAAGTTAAATAGTCCCTGGATGCCTGCTGTGACAAAACTGAAATTGAACAGTTAGTGGAAACTTACAGAATGGAATGGAAACTTGCTAGAATCAAATCAAAATAACGTTGTCCAGTGTGGCGATGTACTCCAGTCCCTGCCGTGCCCGCTGGTCTCTTGTAGGTCTCTGTTGAGTTGGTGAATCCTCCTTTCTGTACTTTGTCTTCGGACTTGTGCAGTTAATAATGATGGGAAGAACCACGAAAGAGTTTTAACAAGATGAACCACTTTTCTAAATGACATTATGCAGTTTATTGAATCATAGAATAGGTACTGTACAAGTTACGTTGCGTAGTCAGTTATACTCTTACTTGTTACACTGGATACTAATAATTAATCACATTTTTGGGATTATGGACTAAAATTAATTTTGGACTGCTAAAGAGCAGAAGCACCAGGAGAGTTTTTCAACTTGAAAATCAAGTATTGTGTAATTTTGAGCTGTGCAATCCAGAGTTGCTTTTTGAAGCAGTGAGGGGGAGAATTTGAGACTGTGTAGAACCAAAGTCTTTTAGTAAAGGAAACTCTGCCTGATAGTAGCCCTCTAGTTGAGTTGCAGAGTGTTAAACACTTTAAATACCTGCAAACTGAAAACATTGCTCTCACATGCTTTTGTTCTCTCTTGCTGCCTCTCACATGCTGTCTCCCCATCTGCCCCCTCTCCAGATGGGAAAAAGGACTGAAAACCCTGAATGTTTAACAGAGAGGATTCTAAACCAAGAGAAGACCCAAGTCTACTCGATCAACTACCAAACTGAGGAATAATCATTGCTCTATAGACAACATGTCTTCAGTAATAAAAGTTTTAAACAAAAGATTGAGAGACAGTTTCGCCCACCCTTAAAATCTGGACAGTAGACTTCAGAATTTTGTTTACCTATCTATATTCTTTACCTACTCATAGCATCTGTGTCAAAATGTTTGCCTTTTGTCTGTCTTAATTGTGAATGTGTGTATTTGGAGTTTTGTGCATGTAAAGTTTATGTTCTATAGCAATACATTCGAAATCCTTTCTTCTGGATTTTGTTAAATTTAACAGTCTTAATAGTGATTTTTTTTGTTTGTTAATGATGAAGCCTGGTATGAATTGTATGTGTCCTGAGTCAGTCAGCTGGCCAAATTGGTCATCTTGACAGTTCAATTGAGGTTTTACGGATTTTTGGGATAGCTTGTGGAAGGGTGAGGTATAATCACTAATACACGCTTGCTTGTTAACACTGGGATGACCCTATCTGATCTAGAATTGGGATGACTTGTCTCCACCCAAGACTGTATGCATTTATCAAATTGGATGGAGTCCACATTAGGCTCCAAATTAACCTTATCAGAACCATGACTTTATTCAACATGTTCTATGCAGGCTCTTGCATTGTCTGGGGGGTGTACTATTGCTGGGAATCACCATCCAGTCCTGGAACAATGTGTATTTAGGACGATGGTTCACTTATAGGGATTGAAAGAAGGATTCCTTCATGGTTGCTTTTTGTCTGTTTCCTTAAACTAATGGTATTGAAGGTGATTGTAGCATCTCTGCATGTAGAGCTCTGAAAGCAAAAGGCTTGAACTTGGGATCCTCCTAAATTGATTGGCTCATTTAGACACAATCATTAATAAAGCCAAGATTTTAGAAAACCTGCTTTATAGTTGAAGACTGCCTCCTTGGTCTAAGGGTCAGTTTTATAATATCACTGCAGTCAAGTTGACTCGCAGAGCTTTGTTTTTCACCAAATATTTGAGGGAAATTATTCTAGGTGGCAGTAGTTGTCATATACTAATCTTTTGTGAAAAGACGTGGTTATACTTTTGATTCTCTTTTGACACTGAACCTATGATCACATAAATGATTTTTTGGACTGGAGAGTGATTTACTGTACATTGAACGTTATCTTCGGGATATCAGAAAAATTTCAAATTATTCATTTGCCTTTGAATTATGAATTTCATCTTTTTTTATTTTAGGACTGTGTTTGTGGAACAAAACATTTCCTACTTGCATATGTTTAGCTTCAGTGCAGTTGGAAAGACGGTTGTTGCTGATTTAAATGCTTGTTTTGAGTGAATGGGACGTAGTATTAGGGAAATTCAAGACAGGAAATTATTCTGAACGTTAAGACTTGTTTTTTGGAAAGTGTTTTTATAATTTAGGCATCTCAAAAAGTGAAGTTAACATGCCAACATAATGTTAGAAATGCTCTTGTCTTCAACTTATAGAGCATTGTGTTGGATTTGTTAGAAAGGAAGGACTTTCATTTAAGTTCGGAATTATCATTTCCACGAGCGTACCCTGAATTATCAACATATTACTTTTGATTTGCAGTCACTGTTACAGGATAAGTACAGCAGTTATTGGACATGTAAATTATCAGAAACATTAGTGAATCCATAACCTAAAAATCTGTTTTCAAATGTACTGTAGCGGCTTTGAAACAGTCTTGAACCTGTAGTTGAAAAGTTGTTTGTTTTAAATTGCATGTACTTCCTTTATTAGCCACTTCAATTGCCTTTAGCAATATCGATGTTTCTCAATGTTAAAATTATGCTCTGGTGGATGAGGTGAATAAGTATAATACAAGGGAATGTAGCTTGTAAATGTTCAAGTTGTAACTATGTAAATTCAGCCTTTAAATGATAGATCCCACCTGTCATTGATAGAAATTGCATGTGACATATTCCCAGGAGCAAATAAAACATCACTTAAAATTAGAACAGCAAATTAGTGCCTTCTGTTAGCTGACTATCTAAAATAAAACCTGTTGTTTAGCCACCTGAGAAATTCCCTACAATTAAAGTTCTAGTTTATGAAAAACACACCAAATTTTCCCTATTTCCAACATGGATTATCAAAGCACAAGGCTTGGGGTTAGTTATGTAAAACCATGATAAACTGCAATTTTTAGCCTGTGTTTATCATAGAATAGAATCCCTACAATGTGGAAACAGGCCCTTCGGCCCAAGAGTCCACACCGACCCTCAGAGCATCCCACCCAGACCTATCCCCCTTTAACCCACCCACTCTAGGAGTCCCTGAACGCTACGGGCAACTTAGCATGACCAATCCACCTAACCTGCACATCTTTGGACTGTGGGAGGAAACCAGAGCACTCGGAGGAAACACATGCAGACACGGGGAGAATGTGCAAACTCCACACAGGCAGTCGCCCGAGAGTGGAATCGAACCCAGGTCCCTGGCGCTGTTAGGCAGCAGTGCTAACCACTGAGCCACCATGCCGCCCAAAGTTTAGGGCAGGCATGTTCAGTGGCGATTGAGCCAATGACCCCATCAATAAGAAAGTGTGCTGAATAGAGCTCAAATCAACTTATCAAGGGCTGACTGGTAAGCTTCTCGACAAATCATAGGCCTCAGCGTTGAAGTCCTGCCTAGTGAGAAGGCCAGCAGCTGCTGGGTCCTAGAGATCATCACCTGATGCCTATCCTTGAGGGGTTCCAACAGTGAGAAGCCAAGACATGTTTTTTTGGGTCTTGTGGAGTGATGTTGTGAGAAGAGGGAGTTAGAGGCAAGTGCAAGGCAGGGTGCTTTCACTGGATACTCCCTTACCACTCATCATCATGAGCCCATCAGGTTGTCATAGTTATGGAGCCTGGAAACCAGCCACTTTTTCTGACCTGCTGAGGAGTGATGGCGAGTTGAGGCCCTTACATGGCTATTGATGGCAACTTAAGGACCTTAATTGCTGGTGAGTAGATGATGTTCACCCATGGACCTTCTTGCCCAACACTTAATTGACGAGGTGGAAAAATAGGCTGAGTATCTCCCCAGGTGCAACCTGCCGAAGTGTTTCTTGTCAGTCCAGGGAAGGTAAAATTGCATCCATAACTTACCCTTTCACTGCTTGTTGGGCTCTGATCCTATCACTACCTACTTCAGCATTGGCTGTTAGTGCTAACTGGAACTACATGGGAAGAATTCTTCTTCAGTCATGGGTCTAACCGTCTATACTTTTTTTTTAATGGTTTGGTTTAGGATTGCAAAGTCTACAAAGGAGAGTTAACTTGGTTCAACAGTACCTCAATACACAATGATAGAATTACTATAAACTGACCAGCTTCCACAGTTCATTTAATGATGGAATTGCTTTAAATTGATTCTTCCCAGAGATGAGCTGTTTTTAAGTTTAAAAGGCAATTAATCTTGAGAATTTCATGCCAATTTCCAAGCACAATGTTCCGGTTATATTTTGAACAGCTGCAGAGGGTCATGACTGAGGGAACCCAACACATTCAAAGGTGGACAGGAGTGATGACTGAGGGATGCTGCATTAAGTTGTGCAGTGCTAAGAGGGCAGGGGCACAGAGGGAGGGCTGCGTTGTCTGAGTAGTCACTGAGATAGGGCTGCAAGTGCATCCAGTTTTACATGCACAGAATGCCTTGTTTAAACGTTTGCCTCATAAGCTGAATACAAACTTTGGAATCTCCAGATGCTGGAACAAGGCGGTTTTGTCTTGGCGGTGTATATTGATAAAAGAAAATATAATTGATGCAAAGACACATGCAAACAGCGCTGTTCTATTACAGTTGTGAAAAGTACAATTTGTACATCATCTTATCACACAGTATGAGTGAAGGAGAACAGTATTCATGTAAGAAACTCATCTTTGTAACCAGTTTTTAAAGAAGCATTTATTTTATCTCTAAGAAGAATTACTATATATTAGAAGAGGACACAATGGCTTGAATATTTGTTGAACAAAGTGTGAAACAAACACAGAAATTGTTAAGTCATTCCAAGATAATCCACCACATGCCACATAACTATACGACTCAAAGCTGATTAACCTACTTAACCACATTTTAAAAATTCTGACCCTTTCTCTTCAGCTGGTAAACCATTTAAACTTTGAGAATAGGTTACAATTTTTTTACTGGTTGCCTTTTGTTGACATGATTTTTGTAAATGCGTTTATTCTGTGGGTCTTTGAAACTATACCCAGGAAGAAATTTGAGTATGTTTCTCGCAACTGAACTAGCTGGATTGTCACCCATGCAATTTAATAAGGTGAGGATCATTTGATCCTAGCGGATAGATTTTTGCTAATTCTGTATTTATATTAATCAGTTCTGTAGAAATTGCAGGTTAACTAGTTTAAAGGCATATTATTATAGTTCAATATAATTTCAGTTCTGTTGGCCTCTCTAAGTATATATCCCAAATATTACATTGATCTTGGAAGCTTTTTTCATTCATCAGTGGTCTTTGAATATGGGAAGCCTGAAATTATGCACTTTTTCTAAATATATCTTCATCAATTGTTTGTACAATGTTAGAATAATGTAAAAGTAATTGTCAAAATTTCTTGAACTGGGTCTTATTATTTGATGCAATGTTGTTATTAACAGATTTGCAGTAATTTAATGCTTCCAAAGGGCAATGGGAATTTTGAACCAGGAGTAATCTATTCAGCCTGTTCTTCCATTTAAATGGTCATGCCTGATTGAACAGTTCAGTGCCTTTTACCCACACTATCCTCACAACCCTGTGCCCCATTGGTAATTTATCAACCTCCACTTTAAACATGCTCAAATAGTGAGCTTCCACAGCCTTGAGTAGGGAATTGCATAGATTCACAACTGTCTGAGTAAACGATTTCACCTCCTCTTGGTCCTGTATGGTGTCTAAGATATGGTATCTTAGGATTGTCCCCCTTGGTTCTGGACTCCCCAACCAGGGACAGCATCTTACCTGCGTTGTAATACCTTATCAATGATCACACCCAGATTCTGGCTTCTAACTTAAGAGAGATTCCTTTTCCATCTTCATATATGTAAGATTCCAGTTGTAAATTGGATAATAATTTGATTTATTTACATTACATTAAAAACCATCTTCCATTCCTTAAGATGAACGCTCTGACTGTTAACTGTCTCTCTCTGTTCTCTATAATCCACACCTCTTCTCATAGACGATGTGATCCACACAGTCTCTGGCAGTAACTAAGACACTTCAATTAGTTTCAATGTCCTTTGGCTTGGAAATCACCTAGAATGATCTTTGTTCATCTTGATTTCTTTCCATTAACATTTGTTGGAAAGCTTGCATACATGTATACTAATAAAGGCTCTAGTGTGACCACTGTTGAATATCCTCTGACCCTGTGTAAACTTGCACATGAAAGTTGACCACTGAGATGTGTCTGCATGTGAAATTATATTTTCAACTTTGCATCTTCAACATAATATTGTACAAAGCACCTTTAATATAGTAAGCATCCCAAGGCACTTTTAGAGCAACGTTATCAGACTAAGTTTGACTCGAGTCTCATGATGAGCTATCAGAACAGATAGCTGAAATATTTCTGAAAGATGGAAGTTTTAAAAAGCCTCTTAAAAGAAGAGAGGTTAGTAAGGCATGGAGGCTTAGCAATTTCCAGAGCTCAAGACCCAATTAGCTGCAGGGACTCCATCAATAGTTAAGCAGTGAAAACTAGGGATGTTCAAAAGACCAGGACGGGAAGATTTCCAAGCATCCTAGGGCTGGAGAAGGTTGCTGGGAAAGGAAAAGGCAAAAACTGTGGATAAGGTTGAAAACAAGGATTGAGCAATTACTGGGCTGTGAGTCAGAGGAGATCAGTTAGCACAAGGCTGATGGATAAATGGGATTTGGTGAATGTCAGGACATGGGAGAAATGAAGAGCAAAATAAGATCAGCATCTGGTTGTGTCATTCTAATATTGTACCTTCAAAATGTGAGCTAAAGGGCAGCGTCCCAAGCTGTTGCTCCAATAATCAGTTGACCTAGAATTGTTGGGCTTCCTTTTGCTTTTGTGTTGAATCTAAAGCTACACTCTCACCTGGTATGCAAGGAGTTGTCAAAATGCCGGCAGGTTTAAGAAAAGAGAACTGAGCGCTCTGGCCAGTAGGAAGCAGGGACATGGGTTAAGGGCGGAGTGAAGAATTGTTTCAATTTATATGGCACCTGTGTATTTGAAATGTCTCACAGCTTAATTTTACAATAGACACATGCTTTTAACAGAATTACTGTGTAGGAATGCAGGTTTTGGTAAGGGTCGCCACATGTTCAGCTGTTTAATTCAGGTGTTGGATAGTTGAAGCTCTAACATGTAGGTGAGAGTCTTATAGTGCACAGTGATGCACATATGGGCTACCACAAACTAAATTTCGGTGAACTAATACTGAAATCTTCAGCATGTTATTTCCACACTTGGGGCTTGTGGCAGGAATCAAATCCTTGATGTCCTGCCATATTCCATAAAGTCCAATCTCTTTAGAATTAAGCTGCACATAGCCTGCTTGATTACTGCTTCATCTGTAATGACCTACTCCGAACCTTATTGTCAACTTGTGTTTGTCTTCAAATCCTTTCGTGTGTCACTTTCCAAGACACAAAGTGCTACAAGAATGAAAACAGCTCTTTGCTCCATTGCTCACAGCCTATATTCCTGATTACTCTTTTATTTAACTTAACATCTCTGAACAGGTTAGAGAATTATTACACACCTCTGAACCAGCTGCAGCATGAACCTGGGCCTCCAGGCTGGAGAAGGTTGCAGGGTTGAAGGTTGTACTAAAAGGGGGCCCATCCTGTTTTCTCTTAATTCAGAAAAAAGTTTACTAAGGGTAGACAATAGTGTAATGGTGTTATCACTCGACTGTTAATCCAGAGACCCAGGTAACATTCTTGCGCCCTGGATTCAAATCCTGTCACGGCAGATGGTAGAATTTGAATCCAATAAAAAATCTGAAATTATGAGTCTAATGATGACCACGAATCCATTGTCGATTGTTGGGGAAAAACCATCTGGTTCAGTGATGTCCTTTAGGGAAGGAAATTACTATCCATACTTGGGGTCTGGTCTATAAGTGACTCCAGACCCACGGCAATGTGGTTGACTCTTAACTGCCCTCTGAGCAATTAGGATGGGCAATAAATGCTGGCCTAGCCAGCAACACCCTCATCTTGGGAATGAATTTAAAATAAAAAATTGACCTTTCTTCTAATCAATCAGTTCAGAGATGTTATTTACATGCCTCTGGAGCAGCTGGGACTTCTCTGGTCTGGGGTAAGGACACTGCCACTGGGCCATAACAGGGCCCTCCCTGGTTTCACTTAACCTTGAGAACGTGTGTGGAAATCTGTACTAAAGGCATTGTGTAAATAGAAGCTGCTTGGTTGGTTAGGACACTGGAAAATGGGAAGTAGTATATTCATTCACTTGTGCTTGTTCCACCATTCACTTAGACAGCCTCAAGATATGGATCAATGTGCCCACCTTCATTTTGTAATCCTTAATACCTTTGTTATTAACATAATGAAAAATTTGTCAGTCTCTGTTTTGTAATTTTCAATTCCTTCAGCATTGTCAGACTATTTTTGGATTTAGGCTGGTGGCGAGTTGGGAAAAGGTTCCCGTTTTCCACTACGTTTTTCTGCACTGATATGGCACTTCGTTGTGGATATTCAAGCCAGAGGAAACAGTTTATCTCTATCTACCCACTTAATGTTTTTTTAGTCACCTTACACTTCCGAATCAAATTTCATTTTAGTCTTCTGTACTTTGGAATACAAATCCTGCCCTCATAATTTAAACCTTTGAGCCTCGGTATCGTTCTGAAATCTGAATAGTCTGCAAGCACCTCTTAAGAACTGAGCACAGACCTAATGGGGGAAGAAAATTCCTACGGTGGGAACGTATAATGTTATTAATAGCTCAGTATGCCAAAGGAAATTGTTTCCGAGCTTCTAGCTGTTGGAGTGAGTTTGTGGTTTGGCAACCTTTTTACTTGTAGGAAGCATGTAGTCAATGCAAAGAGCATGAAGGTAGGATGACAAGCATTCATCCAAAAAACTAACCTAAAATGAACAGAAAAATTTGTCATCATCAAATTACCTACAAATAATTCAAAGCAAAGTGTTTGATCTGTGCCAACTGGGTGCTTCTACATCCTTCAGTCCCAGTTGAATCATTGAGTCCTCCAGGAATGAAAACTAATTCCACAAAGCTGACTCATGCCTGTAGCACAGAGAAAAACAGGAGAAAAGAGAAAAATAATGAACTATTTGTTTAGAAAAAAAACTGAGAATGCATTCCTCAATCGATTTCACTCTTTCCTGTGCCACTTTCCTTCTCCTTAGATTTATAAAATGTATTTAAAATAATGTCAGAAATTCTGTCATCATGTCCATTGTAAATTTTCAGGTCCACATTTAGAATCCTCTCCTTCCTCTTGGAGACATTGCAGTGCTTCTACTGGTTGGAGGATCTAATTACAGGGAAAGCAATTGATGTAGGCTGCTTTCAATGTAATGGAGAGTTTAGGAGTTCATAACAAAAATAAAATAGTGGTCAAACTATACAAGTATAAAATGTTGAGGGAATGGGGTCGGCACATCTGTTTGAATTACTCCCACACTTCAAGCTGCTTCATTTGAAGATTATACTTGACAGTGCCTCTGCTGCACAGCAACATGGGATATTGACTGTTATATCTCAGTTAGTAGACAGGCAGTCCCTAGGTTGTGAACGGGTTCTGTTCCGGAGTTTGTATCGCTAAGCAGGACGATATAAAAGAGCTGCTCGTAAGTGCGGAAGATGATCATATGTCGGGTCTTTTAAAATTACATCTCTGTGGGACCACATTGATAATTAGTGAGCTTTTGTCAATGAAATGTTTGTAAATCGGGGACCCCATAACTTTAATAGGTACACTCATGATATTATCACTGTATCACAGCCAGGGACCTGAAGATATAAAGATCTCCAACTCCATCTTAGCTGCAGCCACTTGAGACACAACACACTGATGAAAGCTGTTTAATCATTGTAATCGAATAGCTTAATATTAGGCCTGATACAAAAGTGGCTGTAATATATGTATATATCAGGAGGCTGTACTAAATGACTGTTGAATCTTTCAATACCATGGTACCCACATCTTGACCTGTGTTACAAGAGCTACCATCAGCATTGCCACATCAGCTACAATGCTGGAGGCAGAATCCACACCATGCAGGAGGTCATTGACTATTGATAGTATGTCGTATCAAATAGAACTGATTGGTAGGAATCCACAATGTCACCTCCACCTTGACCTTACATTTCCATTTGTCATTTTTTTAAAAACGTAAACGGATGACAAATTAAGACTTTTTTTAAACTTAATCGAAAAGTTATAATTGCCTCAAAATCTCTCACCAACATCAATTTTTCTCTAATCATTTTGAATCCAGAGGTTATTTAGATTATTGTGGCTTTAAAGCGGTTAACTTTAAGTATAGTGCCATTTAACAGAATAAAACATTATCCATTACATCTTGCATTCCTGCACATATAAAACAGTATCGCCTCTGATGTCACATAAATATTACCAGACGAAATCTGAATTACATCCCTTTTCATGTCAATGCAGCTAAATTCCTTATTTATCAGCCTGTGCAGATAAAAGTGCTATGTTTCACTCACTGGTTCTGGAAATGTCCCAAATAGTGTGACTGTGCAGAGGTTACCTGTATCCTGTGTTGTCCTCATTGTGCAGTCTGTCCTGTTGCTAGTTTATGCATGTTCCATGCTGTCAACACTACACAAATTCCCAGTAACAGTACACCTTTGTCCTGATCAAACAAGAAAGATATGTTTACTGTGAAAAAGCCTGCTGTCTCTAAGCTTAACAATCAAGACTGAAATGTCTAATCTTCCAGTTTACTGTAACCACGTTAATTTATGTAACCCCAGGGCAGGTTAAGTTTGAACCTTTAGAAGGGAGGGGGGAGGAAGAAGGAATTATAGGCTCTTGTAAACAGAAGGCAATCACTGCCGTCTGTCTTCCAAAATATTTTGAGCACGAAGTGGGCCAGAGCTATGCATGTAGGAGACAGCAATATGTGAAACTAATGTTGTACTGCTGACTACAGAAGCAAAACATTTCCTAATCTTGTGGTGTAAGAGCTTCAAAGTTCCAAGCCGAATAAATCTTCCATGCTGTACTATATCTGATCAACGCATCTGACTGTTCTCTAGCTCCCCTGATACCTCATTCCGTGAATCATTATCCACTTTACAACTGAGCCACGCAGATGAGGAAGGCCTTTTTAATTCAATTTTTGTCTGTGCTAGAATTATACAGTATAGAAGCGGGCCTTTGGCCCATCAAATCTGTACCAGGGAAATAATCTAAACCTACACGAGGCGCACTTTCTAGCACTAGGCTCACAGTCTTGAATGCTATGTCATTTTAAGTGCTCATCCAAGTATATTTTGAAAATTTGAGATTTCCTGCCTCAACTACTCTTCCCAGCAGTGCACTCCAGAGCTCAACCACCCACCTGAGTTAAAATCTTTTTCCTCAAATAGCCCCTCTCTAAACCTCTTGCCTTCCACCTTAAAAGCATGTCTCCTTGCTCCTGACCCTTCAACTAAGAGGAACAACTGCTTTCTATCAATCCTCTCCATATCATAACCTTATGCACCTCTATCAGGGCTCCCTTCAAACTTCTGTCTTCCGTAGGAGAAAACCCAAACTTATCCAGCTGAAATGCTCCAACCTAGGTGACCTTTTGTTGTATCGCCTTGACACCCCCTCCACTGCAGTCACATCTTTCCTAAGCTGGAGTGACTAGAACTGCATACAGTGCTGTAGTTGTAGCCTGAGTATATGCATCTCCAGCATAACCTTCCTGCTGTTATAACATACGTCTCAAATTGAATGCATGTGTCCCATGCACCTTCTTAACTAACCTATTTAACATGTCCTGCCACCTTGGGGATTTGTGGACAACATGCCAGGATCCCTCTGTTCCTCTGAGCTTCCTAATGTCATTACGTTAATTGAATACTCCCTTGTCTTGTTAATTCTTTCAAAGTGCATCACCTCACACTTATCAGCATTACGCTGTATCTGCACTATTCTGTCCATCTGACCAATCCATTCATATCCTCATGTAACCCAGACCTTCTTGTTCATTGTTAATCACTTAGCCAATACACAAGCTTACTTATCATCCCTCCACATTTTCTTAAATGTCGTTCTTGTATATGTCACAAACAATAAAGGACCTGGCACCGATTCCTGTGGTATGCCAGTGGATTCTGGCAGCCTGTCGCAAAACAGCCTTCTACCACTGTCCTCTGACTGCTGCTGCTAAGCCAATTTTGGATCCAATTTGCCAAGTTACCCTGATGGGCAGCAATTAGGATGATCCATTCAGCCAGTGTCTTAAGACTAAGGAAATGAAAGCCTGCTAGATTTCCTGCTCTTGGTTACTATCAACCGGAAATGTTCTTGCCATTTGTGGATGGGATATAGTGAGGTAGCACAATGTGCTGCCTGATCACGCTGATGTCCTCAGTAGTCCCTTGTTAGAAATATACAATATGCACTGACGTTGGGAAGAGTTGCAAGTTTATACAATAGCAAATGAGATGACATAATGTAGGATTAACAGCTGAGGAAAAATAATCCTTGCAACTGGAGGTGAATTAGGAATCTATCCATTACTTCATAATTATTCATCTGCAGTTTCGCCTGTTTTAGAGTTTACGAATAGTTCATTTTGAAATCATCAATTCGTACCTTCAGCAATTCTAATGCAAAGCATGCAGTTGCTTTCTTTCTTAAGCCAGACGACATTCTTTGAAGCAATTGAGCAGAGTTCCACGGTGTAAGAGACATTTGAGCTTCAGTTATTTTGCCAAGACTCTTTAGCCTTCACAGAGTGACATGGAGTTGTAAATATTTGTCTGAAGTATTTTATTTATTACTTCCTATTAAGTTTGGCAAACTGCACCTAGAGTTTCGATCTTCTGAAAACATTCTGGGCCCAGACAGCATAATTGTTGGATTACAGAAAATGCAGGAAATACTCAGGAGCTTTGGCAGTGCAAATCAGAGAGTGAAAGAGTTAATGAGCTAGAAATTATGGAATTGGGAATGCCAGCTGTCTTCTCTCTGCATCCCCTAGGAGGAGAACAAAATGTCAATGGTCAGCCTACTGGCTGGTTGGAAACCTGCCCCACAGCTATAAAGCATTCTGGGAGATTAAATGACCTTCTCAGAGGATGCCCACATCACCCTCAAGCTGCTACTCCATCTCATTGGCTAGCAGCACGAGTGGTCCATAGTGCTGCTGGGACTGCAGGCAGACCAAAGAATCAGTTCTGAATGCATTCCGAAGGAAGACAAATCCAGCAGCTTTGGACAAGTGGTGTTTTTGGTACCTTTGCTAAGTGGGCAGAGGGTAGCTTCTGACCTTTTCGTTGGTGGGAAGAAAGGAATGTACTATCTTGGGGAAGGAAGGGGATGGGTGTGTGTTTCCAATGGGTGAGGGGCAACCTCCAATGTCACCTTTTTATACAGTTTGAAACAAATGTGAGCTACGCACACTAACCAAATTATTGTGTGGGAAGTATAATATTGGGATCAGCTGAGCTTTTAAAGAGCTTGTTTTACTCTTCACTATCCACTTACATATGGTGTGGGGTTAGGCTGTTAAATTTGACGTCTGCCCACCCTTTATAGTGGGAGTGAACTTGGAGGATTGAGTGGGAACATGCTGGGTTAGCTATCCTCCCTTCATTACATGCTGCACTTGCCCAAAATATGTGCTGGGACTAGTTCAATGTTTCAGGTCAGTAACCTTTCATTAGAACATAGGCAGAGCAATCCTACACCATCAATAATTAATTGTATTTGTCATAAATACTATGCTTCTCTTGCATGACACAGCTACCATTTAGTCATGCCCCTATGTGGCATTGCAACAGGATTTCCCTATTATTAAGGTACCAACTAATTGTAATGCCTATTGCATATGTGCCGATAGTTGCTGCTTCATGTATTCCAGCAGCTGGTATGTACACGAATAATTTTTCTGGTGGTAAGTTTGGCTATTGTTTAAACTGAAAGTACTAATTGCCTTTGGTATGTTAAAATACACAAAGTACAAATACATCTCTCCAAATGTCACCTTTTTGTCAAAATAAACAAAATTTGCAAGCACTATCACTTACAGTTATAAGTTATCCAGTATACTTGATCAATAAAGAAAATTACTGTTCACAAACCAAATTTAATTCTAGTCTGTCCCAATTTAATTGGTCTCTGTTCATTCTTTGCATAAATACTCTTTAAATTGTGTAGGTCTTTTCATGCTGTGCACATGCACTATTATTGGCTGCTTGTTTGGTATTGGTTTGTTCTCCATTCCCTAGTTGGGGAACAATGGATACATCAGACTGGTCAGTCCATACTCTATGAAACTGGTAAAATCGTACCTTTCTGATAACCTGTCTGAAGTGAATGAGATCCTTCTGTGTCTCATATGTGTGCTGCTGCTATAATAGGACTGTTTGTTCATGTTCACTGTACATGATGGAGGTTATAACTGCCCTACATAGATCCTGAGGTACCACGTGAGTTGCTGAGTGTTGAATGTTTGCACTGTGGTTCTCCAATGCTTAACTCTGGCAATGATTTGGCGGTTATAACAAAGTGGAATTTGGCTGTGTGCGGTCTCACTTTGATTTTGTCATTCATACCTGTTATGCCTTCAAGGTTTGATTTTTTTTTAAGAGCAGATACTGTGTGATGTGACTTTAGTCTTTGGAGTGGGCGACTTTCCATGCCTTCAGCGAGTGTGTTTCTTCACTGTCAAATTGAGCTATCCGCGTGTGTGTTGGATTTTTTAAATTAAGGATCCCTTAGTGATTTTCACTGCTGTCTCAACCATTGTACTTAACTGGGGTTGGTATGGACATAATGTGTCATGTTAAACTTCACAATCACTTATGAAATGCCTGAATTCGTCACTTGAATTAAAGACTATTGTTGTGTGTCGACTCCATTCCCTTTGTAGTCTTGTGTGTATATGCTTCAGCATCTCTTTTCTTATCTCCATGGGGGTAAGGACTCTCTCTCTTGTGTAAGACATTTGGGTGTTCACTTCTTTTGTGTGCTCAGTACTGCCACATTGCAACAGGTGTGATCTTGATGGTTTTGACCAAGCTGTTCATTTCTACGACTTGCAACACTGAGATTTGTGTCTTGTCATACAGTTTGTTTGATTTAGCAAGACACTTGTCTCTGCTGGGTTGATAACCACCAGAGCATATTGACCTGTTGCTTTGTATTAACTTTGGAAGATTTCACGTTCTGTCTTGGCGTCCTCAACTTTCTTAAAAGGGAGTGCTGCTTTCGACAGCATGGCCGCAATGTACACCTGTTTGTATGTCACTTCTAAATAATATCTCTGCAAAAGAAATAACATTCTATGCAGACAGAAGTGATTTAAGAAATTTTCTCTGAATTGGCATGTGCTCAGACGTTGTCACTTGTTTCTCGCAAGCAGTTATTGAATGAAATACTCACATTGAGCAAGAGTGGCTGACTAATGTCAATCTGACGGTAGTGCTATTCAGTTTGCAGTAATGCTTTGGGTGCATATCTAACTAGTTAGCCTTGCTCAAAAGAGTTGCTTCAAGTTCTGTTCCCTCAAGGTGACTATTGTCCATTATAGTACTTTAGGGTTGGTGTTGAAATAGCAATTTGATTCAAGCTGCTTTTTATTCTGTGCTGCAATACCTAAACTCATTCTTAAAAAGTAGCTTGTGTAGAGGCTCACAGTCTGACATATTCAGCCAGAATTTTGCTCGGTCGTTGATGAATCCAATTATTGCACTGCTTGCATGTCTGTTCGTCGCTGCATTTCTCTACAGTTTTCACTTCATTGGGATTAGGCCAACATTTTTTTGCTGTCAGTTTATGATTTCTGTGTGTTGTTCTTCAATTGCATCTTTTTCTTGTTCAGCTTCTGATTAGTCTGATGAGCTCTCTCTATCTGTTAGACTAGATGTGGTCTATGATGGAAGAAGCCTTTGTATCTCCTCACCTATATGCCAACAGACCATCCACAATGGCTTCCTGTTGTGGAAGATTACTGACCACTTCGTGCTGTCTGCAGTGATACTTTTCTGGAGCAGTGGAAGTGCCCAATGTAGCTCCCAAATGGTGTCCAGAATGTAGTTAGAAAACATTGCTTTCATCCAGCATAATTTTCCATCTAGAATAGGAAATGCCTTTACCATGGCAACTTGTACCAACATTTCTTTTATTGACGTGCTGTATATGCACAATCTCAGCTTTCAATCTTTTTTTTTTGTCCCAGTTAGCAGGCTTGGATTTGTCATTTTCTTGATTACTCACTTTTTTTTCCAGCTCTTTTATCTTGTAATTCAGGTCACATTTAAGGGCAGCTGAGACTCTTCTCAGCTAAAGCTGCATAGTAGCTTTCACGTGTAAGACATCAGACCAAGCTTTGGGACAAAAACAAAGTTACTGGAAAAGCTCAGCAGGTCCGGCAGCATCTGTGAAGGAGAAAACACGGTTAACGTTTCGGGTCTGGTGACCCTTCCTTAGAACTGGACTTGCTTCAGAGGACGTGATCAGATTTTGCTTTATTGTCTATTATTCAAAATTGTAGATCTTCATTCTCCTGATGACATTAGGCTTTCAGTTTTACCATTTTGGGATGATACTTATGATCACCATTGAGGGCTTCAATTTAAGGTTATCTTGGACCATTTCAGTAAAGCTCATGATTTGACATGAAGCACAGGTGTCTATTGGACACTTTCAAATTAAATGCATCCTCTCTGCAGTCATCACTCAGTCTCAAACCATTTATCACCTTTAGAACTGACTTTGTCGACCTGTTTCATGGTGTAAAAGGTCAAGTTGTTATAGTCATACCAGCCCACAGAGCTGCTCACTCATTAGAGAGACAGAACTGGTGGTGGTTTACGTGAGGGTGGCTATGCTGCAGGTGATGGGAGTGGCTGAGAAAGCAAATTCTTCATGGTAACCTCAGCTGGTGTGGGAATTGAACCCATACTGTGGGCATCACTTCCCCCTCCCCCTCCCCCTCCCCCACCCACCAACCATGGAATAATTTGTCAGCATATTGACTGGCATGTCCACAGCAGCCATCTTCATAGGCTCGTTCTGATACTTTCTAGCCAAACGCATGCATGCCCGTGATTCAACTTCTTATACTTAGAGCATTGCTTTCCTCCGCGTGGACATTTCATCCATTGATTTTGTGTTTTCCTTCTGCAATATTTACATCCTGTACTCTGGCCTTGAACTTTCTGCTGCTATTTCTGTAAATATTTATTAAAATCTAATATGATCTTGTTAGGCTTTCTGTCTCAGCAGAATGCAAAGCCTCAACTGTTTTTCCATTACTACTCTCTCTAGCTGATTGTTAACTTCAAAGCTTTTGCATATGTCAACAGCTTTCTAGAGAGTGCATTTGTCTCTCTCAGCTGATGTACAGTCATGGTGAGACCTTCTCAGGATCTAAGAGAATCTTGTCTCTGAGATCATCTTTCAGTTGCCCAGGCTCTCACCTGTCCAGTGTCACAATGCTGTTACATGCTGATCAATGTTCTCTCTCTCCACCTGAGCTCTGTTCTTGAACACACACCATTCATAAATAACACAAGTATAGGGTTCAAAATGTGTCTTCAAAGCCTTCAAAATTTTACCCATCTTTTCTGCTGAGTGAGTTTGAGGGTGCTCTGCGGTCTGCTTCACTTGTACCCAAGACTGAAAGAAGGCCAGTTCTGTAGCTATTGTAGTGTTTTGCCACGATAAGTTCCAGTTTTGTCTCCAAAACCTTTCATTTCCACACCACCTGTCTTAATTCTTTGTTGTTTCCTACAATGGCTGCCTCCCTTGCAGCTCTAAAAATCTACACAATTTCACCTGCTGACTTGCGACACAATCTTTCATGTGGGTTTAGTGGCTTCTTCAATTGAGTAACTACGTTGGAGGTCAGAGTATATAATACACAAGTGTGTTTCTCCCAAAAAAAGTCATCACTTTTACTCTAAGTAAAATTTGCTTTGAACTGAATTTCCAAACAGCAGTATGTAAAATTCACTTAAAGTGTAAATAGCATGAAACACCTGTGAAATGGGTGCGTTTATGTATAATGTATAAATAAATGCAGGGTGGGGATGTTTTCAACTGGATCCAGGTTTACTGTTCATAGCAGTTAAGTAGTTGAGTCATTTTCACAGATATATTATGTATAAACACTGTTTTTTGGTGCAGGTGTCTTAATGTTTCCTGACTGCATTGAATCACAATTGGGATCAATTTCAGTTAGCAATGTCATAATCACTTTGGATTGTTATGAAGTAGCTTCATTGTGGAGGGGAAAAGACTATCCGTAACACAGGTTACCCTGTGTAGTGCCGCATAGTTTCTGCATGCAAAACAGTAAGACCCAGAGTATTGGATGTGATCATGCCGTGTAGACAAATGTCTGCTCTTTGGGATTGGATTCCTTTGCAAGGTTGAGTGAGTGGCCTCAAATGGACTTCAAATAGCTGCTATGCTGCACACCTATTCCAAAATGGATCATGGGTTTCAAATTTCTTGATTCTGATTCCTGGTGGAAGTAACTGGAAAATAGTGAACTTGTAAATGATAACCCAGTTCTCGTGTCTGAACTTGAGATTCACTTGCACCTATACTCCATTGTTCATGGGTTGAAAACATGGTAAATTCAGTAAAAAGCAGCTCAAACTAAAGACAATTAAATGCAATGGCAACTCAAGAAATCCGCTTCATTTTGGCAAAGTAAACCCTGCCTTAAATTTTCCTACCATATTTTCCATGGTTCCTCTCCACAGAAATATGGTAAAATGCTTGTGTGCTGATTGTTAAATTTTATTTGTGTCGAGCACATTTTGCTTTTTCTGTGTGTCGGATGATTAATTGTTTCATTAACTTTAGTTTTGTAGTGCATTTCATATAACTGTTTCCGTATTTAACTCAAAACAATTTAAGTGGACCTTAGGATTTTTTTTCTTAAAACGGTGAGCAAAAATGTTGCAAGCTCTCCTTTGAGTAGTCATAGTTCCAACAGAGCCCGGGTGTTAACTGTGGATCTTGGTAACACTTTCAAAAGTCAAAATCAAGTCTAATCAAAAAGTTGGTGGTTCAAGTCCCACTCCAGGAATGTGAGCATGAAAAATTGCTTCACACTCTGAGGTGTTGTGAGAGTGCTAAGATGGCACAGGCAGTATCTTTACAATGGGATGTTGAAAACTCTGTCTACAGTATTGAATGGATGGAAACCATTCTGTGGTGTTCCTTGAAGGAAGTAGGTGAACTCTTCTGATGTTCTGTTTGTTTGTTTGTTTGTTTGTCCCTCTACCATAATCAGTAGTAGATGTTATCACGTGTTTCTGGAGTCATTGTTGCATGGGAAATGTAGTAGTCGATGGTGACTGCTTAAAAAAAAAATTAGCCAGAAAGCTATTCTGGGTAACTTGAAATCCTGAAATATACAAATACTAAGCTGATGCTCTTTATTTAGAGTCATAGTCATAGAGCTGGACAGCTTGAAAATGGACCTTTCAGTCCAATTTGTCCATGCTGACCAGATATCCTAAATTAATCTAGTTCCATTTGCCACCTTGCGGCACATATCCCTCAACCCTTCCTATTCATTTACCCATCCAGATGCTTTTAAGTGCTGTATTTGTACCAGCCTTCACCACTACCTCTGGCAGCTCATTCCATACACGCACCACCCTCTGCAGTAAAAAAGTTGCACCTCTGGTCCCTTTTTAAAATCTATGCCCTATCACCTTAAACCTATACCCTCTAGTTTTGGACTCTGCTAACCTTGGCTATTCGCCCTATCTATGCCCCTTTTATAAACCTCTGTATAGTCACTCCTCAGCCTCTGATGCTCTAGGGAAAATAGCCCCAGCCTATTCAGCCTCTCCTTGTAGCTCAAACCCCCAACCCTGGCAACATCCTTGTAAATCTTTTCTGAGCCCTTTCAAGTTTCACAACATCCTTCCTATAGCAGGGAGACCAGAATTGAATGCAGTATTCCAAAAGTGGCCTAACTAATGTCCTGTACAACCTCAACATGACCTCCCAACTCTGACACTTTGAGTGGACAAATTTTGTAGGAAATAGCTCAATTAGCTGACAATGCTGCAGTACAATGACTGGAATCATGGCTTGTCCTTTGCACAGTGTTAGAAGTATTCTGATCTAACATCTTGGGGATGCCACTGTCAATGCCATTGCTGCAACCTATATTCTAAATATAATACCAAATGCTTGTGGTCAGTGTATCAATCTTGTTTTAGAAAAACATAACATTGTCATAACTCTCACTAACTGTAACTATAATAACGTAAGTATCTAATTGGGAGGGAACAAATATATTTTACCTGGAAGGAAACAGGCCTTTCTAACATTCATTCATGGGACAGAAAACACTACTGATGGGGATGTAAATCATCAGCTGAGAGCTTTAGTAAAGGGTGGAAACACTGTCTGAAGAATTTTGCTCTGTATTGTGTGGGCTTCAAAGTCATTACTCGTACTTTGTTTCTGTAGGTTTTGTGATGTGTGCAAATATCACTTTGTACTCCCACTACTCTGCATTCACAGGATTGTTAGGATAACTGTGGGCATTCCATTAGCTTGAAGCACAGACAGGCACTTCTGTACCAAAGCCAAATCAAATTGTACTCCTCAATTTAGATGGTTAAAAATAGCTGTACTCTTTACATGTGCCCAATGTATACCATGGCAAGCAGGAAAAATACTTGTTAGCAAACTTAGTTTGAACTTAGAGGTTGTCTACCTGTTGACACCAGTTTCCATCTTTTCTCTCACTCTTGTGTTGTTACCTTCACTATTCTCCAATTGCCAAAATATCCACAGCCTAAATATTTTGTTGTCCTGATATAGTTTTGAGAGCAGAGAGGAAATAACAACCATATGTCTTTCCCTACATTGGAAATTTTAACTGTCTGCTGTCTGACCTTGGTCAGATAATAGTTTTTTTTTCAAATTAACCAAATTAACATGCAGTTGCACCCCTGGAGAGGTGGGACTTGAATGCAGGCATCCTGATCCCAAGATAGGACCACTACCACATTGCCATGTGACATTTAAAAAAAAAAATTGTTACTTCAGCCAGGTGAGGCATTATCTTGTTTCTGGGGTCATGGGGTCATAGAGTCCTACAGCATGGAGACAGCCCTTTAGCCCAAACTGGTCCATGTTGACCAAAATGTCCATCCACGCTAACACCATTTCCCAGCACTTGCCCCATATCCTTCTGAACCTTTCCTATTCATGTATTCGTCCAAATGCCTTTTTAAATGTTGTTAATATACCTGCCTCAATCACTTCTGCTGGCAGCTCATTCCATATGTGCACCACCCTGTATAAAAAAAAAAAAAAATGCCCCTCATGTTCCCCTCTTACCCCTCTTACCCCTATTCTTTCCCCTCTTACCTTTAAACTGATGCCCTCTAGTCCTCAATTTCCCAACACTGGGAAAAAGACTGAGTGCATTCACCCTATCCATGCATCTCATGATCTTTATATACTTCTATAAGATCCCCCTCTCAGTCTCCTCTGCTCTAAAGAAAAAAAGTCCTAGCTTGTCTAATCTCTCCCTATAACTCAGTCCCTTGAGTCCTGGCAACATCTTTGTAAATTTCTTCCGCACTTTTTCCATTTTAATAACATCCTTCCTATATCAAGATGATCAAAACTGAACATGATACTCCGAGTGCGGCCCCACCAATGTCCTGTACAACTGCAACATAAGTTCCCAACTTCTGTACTCACTGCCCTGACTGATGAAGGCCAGTGTACCAAAAGCCACTTTCACTGCCTTGTCTACCTGTGACTCCACTTTCAGGCAGTTGTGCAGCTGAATTCCAAGGCCCTACCATTCACTGAGACTCCTACCTTGATTTGACTTTCCAAAATGCAACACCTCACACTTCTCTGTATTAAACTCCATTTGCCATTTCTCGGCCCACTTCCCCAGCTGATCAAGATCCTGCTGTAATTTTTGAAAACCTTCTTCACTGTCCAAGATATTGCCTATTTTAGTGTCGTCCTACTAATCATGCCTTGTACATTCTCATCCAAATCATTGATATAGTTAAGAATCAGCAATGGGCACAGCAGTGAACCCTGAGGCACGCCATTAGTCACAGGCCCCCAGTCTGTCAAGCATCCTTCCACAATTACTTTCTGCTTCCTACCATCAAACCACATGTGTATCCAATTTGCCAACTGTGCCTGGATTTCATGCGATGTAACCTTCCAGAGCAGCCTACCATGAGGAACCTTATCAAAGGCCTTACTGAAATCCATAAAGACTATGTCTATGGCCCTGCCCTCATCGACCTTCCTAGTCACTTCAACAAAGTACAGATTTTGGTGCTCCTGTACTGTCCAACTGTCTAGCAGGGTTGAGGGGCTGCAGTTACCTGGAGAGACTGGAGAAGTAAGGTCACCTTAGAGTAGAGGACATCAAAGGGAAATTAAAATAAAATGCTCCAAACCATGAAGGGTTTTGATGGACTAAATGAGGAGAAACTGTTTCCACTGGCAGGGGAGTCAAAACAAGAACCTGTAGAGTGCTTAAATGACAAAAGCAACAGAACTTTTTTTGTTTTACGTAGCATGATGTGATGATCTGGACTGTTAAATACACATTGTCTTAAAAGGTAGTAGAAGCAAATTAAGTAACAACTTTCAAAGAGGAATTTGATATGTACTTGAAAAGGAACAAGTTGCAGGCCTCTGAGGGAAACAGGGAATAGAATCAAAAAGCTAACACAAAGGGATCTGTATGACTCCTGTAACATTGCTTATGCTGTCAATTATGTGGTCTAGCACGACCACTTTTAATTGCCTTCCCACAGCAAATGTGAAGCCAATTACCAAGAAACTGGATCGCAGCAATACTAAAACACCAGCACTGAAAGTTGTCCTTAGGCTGGGGTCAAGGGACATTTGTTCAGGTTATACCAAAGGAAATTCACCAAATTTAATCCTGAGGATTTTGGAATATGGAATTATTTGTGAACTCTTAGAGTAGAGAGAAAATATTCCACCAAAGTACTGGATTAGTATCCCTCGATTTGAAGACAATTCATGCCAAATTGTTACAAGAATAGATTGGCACCGTTTGAACTGATTCTGCCTATTTTTGTCCTAAATGTACAGATGTGGAGGTTTGGTATTATGCATGGTGTCTTGTTTCACTTCAAGCTGAGATTGGAACATTTATCCTGGACTAGTAGGGAGTTTGTTGGACACATCTAATACCAGTATAGTACGGTGAGGTGCTGGATGCCTGTACTGAAAATCTCTTGCCATCATTTCTGTTTTTCATAGAATCCCTACAGTGCAGAAAGAGGCCGTTCAGCCCATCAAATTCACACCAACCTTCCAAAGAGCATCCCACGCAGACCCAACACCCCACTCTAGCACTGTAACCCTAGATTTCCCATGGCTAATCCACCTAGCCTGCACATCTTTGGACTGTTGGAGGAATTGGGAGAACCTGGAGGAACAACGCACAGATACTGGGAGAATGTCTGTGTGGAGTTTGCACAGTCATCCAAGGCTGGAATTGAGCCCGGGTCCCTGGCACTGAGGCAGCAATGCTAACCACTGTGCCGCCCTGATGGCCATACTTTAGACCTGCCATAATTTAGAGTAATTACTTCTGAAGAAAATTGAAAATTACTTGGAAACACTTAGTTCTCTTGGGGGATTTAAAATTTAACTCAAGTTAACTAACAAACTGCTAGCGATAATTTTATCATTTAAATTCTGTGAACTGAGTGACCCTATTTTTGACCATCAGCAAGTTTTTAAATTATTTTCCACTACCACCTGTGGGCTTAGTGAAAGTATATTTGCCCCTTTGTTTGAATAAAAGTTTGTTCCCAATTCAGCAGTGTGAAAATTCAGATCCAAAGCATTTTTTAAAATAAAACTCAACTAGTGTTGAGAAAAGAATTAAAACAATCATCCTTGAGACAAATTAGTAAACTTATTTTTGGGTATTGGATGAAGGATAAATATTTGTCGGGGCACTGAGGAAACCTCCCTGTCCTCCTGAAATAGGAGCTGAATTCACAGACGGTTTTGGTTCGTGTTCAATTCTGGTCTCCCTGCTATGGGAAAGATGTTGTTAAACTTGGAAAAAAGTGCAGAAAAGGTTCACAGGGATGTTGCCGGGGTTGGAGGGTTTGAGCTACAGGGAGAGACTGAATAGGCTGGGGCTATTTTCCCTGGAGTGTTGGACGTTGAGGGATGACCTTCGAGAGGTTTTTAAGTTCATGTGGAGCATGGGTGGGATGAATAGCCAGGTCTTTTTCCCAGGGCATGGGAGTCCAAAATTGGAGGGTGTAGGTTTAAGGCAAGAGGGAAAAGATACAAAAAGGGACCGAAGGGGCAACAACTTCATGCAGAGGATGGTGCATGTACAGAGCTGCCGGAGGAAGTCATGGAAGCTGGTACAAATACAATATTTAAAAGGCATCTGGATGGGCACATGAATAGGAAGGGTTTAGTGGGATATGAGCCAAATGCTGGCAAACGGGACTAGATTAATTTAGGATACCTGTTCGGCGTAGACCAGTTGGACTGAAGGGTCTGTATCTGTACAACTTTGACTCTATGACAGCTGATTGCAGAAGAATAAGTTGCAACATATGGTCCGAATTCAACGCCATTTGGAATCCCTTTTGAGATGTTTTTACTGGAGCTCTAGATGTTAATAGATTACTAATTTTTATTTAATTGTGCACAAATGGTGTAGAGTAAGTTTCACTTGAGCACTGGAGGTTTACAGCTGCTCAAGTCCTCCCATTTTTAAGGGGGCTCAGAAGGCTGGGGTTCAAGTCCTACCTGTTCTGCAGGTGTCTTCCATGATTTAGTAAATTTGATGCTGAATCCTGTTCTGGAGAGAGAAATCGCTCTGCTGTTTTTGTATTTCGTATTTGACCTGGCAGCTCTACTGGTGGGTCCTTTGTTTAAAACAAAACTTCTAAATTGTTGTAAGTATGAAAATCAATGTTAAGAGAAAGGGAATGGGAGTATTTAAAAGGCCAGAATTAAAGGATTGGGTAGGAGGTCGGTACAGATGAAAGAAGCTATAGTGAGGGCCAAGTTCATGAATGGTTAGAAATACAACATGTAAGTTTCTACTATAGGCAGTGAGGTCTGAAAAGCAATAGGTCAGCAAAGATGGAGGTTATAGATTACTAGATTTAGCAAGGTCAGAAATGGGCAACAGGTATGATGTTCATAAGTGTGGAGGATGAGAAGCTTTCTGGGAGAATGTTGGTAAAGTCTGGAGAAGACCATAAAGGTACTTGTTGTGACATGGTGCTCTAATGCTATTCCAGTGCTAGAAATAATGGTGATTTTTACGTGATGGTTGTGTGTATTAGGAAATTTCATCTTCAGGTTGCCACACATCTTGCGTCCCTGCGCACTTATTCTTTACAGGCAACACGTAACTAGCATTTCTGGCATAATTCTCATGCAGGAAGATGTTCATTAAAGTTAATGGATGGAAAATCATTCTGGTTGTGCGTGAGCTTCGTGCCAAATTCTTAATGTCTGGTAAACTACGCACAGCTCTGCTGAGGGCATTTTATTTTACAGTATGCCCTGTAATGTATGAAGTAATGGAATGTCTTTTACTCCACTTCCAAAGCTGGCAGTGTAGATAACTCTTAACAAAAATTCCGATGGTTTTTGAAGACATTTAAAATCCTTAGATGGAGTGTGACTTGGTGATAGCATCATGTTTCAAAGTCTGGATCATGAGTTCAAGTGTTTCCACAAGATTTAAGTGCACAATCTGGTCAGACACCTTGCGCAACATCCAGAAAGTGCAGCACTCTTGAAGATCTCACTCTCTGGATGAGATGACATGCCTAGTTGGCTTTGGTCAGATTCACGTGAAAGATCTGTGGCACCATGTGAGAAAGAACAGGGGAATTCTACAGGTATCCTGGCTTAACAGTTATTTTTCCACTCAGAACTGATGAACAGCTTGTGTACCTAATTTTTTTTTCCTCTGTATGCAAATAGACTTCCATTATTGCTTCCATAACACTACCAATGCTTCAAAAGTAACGAATTGCCTCTCGGACATTTTCGGACTTGATCTGAACTGAATGCGACTTCTACTTTTGCCTTATCCAGCTACAATAAAAAGAAATTTCAAGAAGTCTGGAAAATAATAGTCACTTTTGAAGTTTTTCTGGCTCAAAGGAAGGAAGGTTTACACTCTTGCACTGCAATCAAAAATGCAGGGGTGATGCTGATCGTTATAAACAGGAATGCAATGAATTTGGGCCTGATTTGGACTTTGTGTTGAATATTTAATTTATGTACGAAAACAAAATATTTTTACTTTTGACCTGAATATGACTGACGTTTTGTGGTTTTCTGTGCAATTATAGAACCGTGACTAGCTCCCTTGTCCACAATGATGAGCTTTACATACCTAACAAATATTGCTCAAAAGCAGATTTAAAGAAATTTCAAGCAAGCTATTTCATGTGCTGGAAAGTAAATATTTCTGAAAAGACAGATATTTTCCCTCCAGGATAACCAGAAATAATTCCGAACCTTTTGCATATCTAGTCAGTTTGTGAACACCACCAGAGAAGTAAGCCAGACCACAGAACAAAGGGCTTCACTCTAATATTAATTCTCTCAGATCTTTAGACTGTGCAGCAGAGATCGTGTGAGGGGAATATGTTTAATCAAGATGACCAACAGCAACAGCTGACTCCTGTTGATTCAAATCTATTTGTAACCTGTAAATTTTGAATTATCCAATAATTAAATGACACAACTGAAGCAATACTGCATGGCACACTGTTTTGCTCGGAAAAAATAAATTGTGTAGTAAATAGGTCTCTTAAAGTCCTCATCAGCCATCCTTCAATGGAGGATGACATCATTGATTTTCTGCCAGAGGCCTTTCAGACTGAATGGGCTCATTCTTGACTCGTAGACCTTTGGGCACACAGGGAAGGTCACCCCACAAGGTATTAGCGTATGGAGTGTAGGATTTGCTTCCTTTTCTCTCCTCCTTTGCTGACCTGTGCCTCATTATTAACGTGCTAGGAAACAATATAAACAATTATTAGCAAGCTTCCCTCCCCCGCCCAGTCTTTAATAGTCATGCTAGTGTGCTTCAGGGAGAGATTCGGAGCATTTTTGAAGCATTGCTTTTACCCTCCTGGAACATTGGTCATTTGAGAGTTGAGAAGGCAGGAGATGTAATATATCAAATGAATACGAAAGGATTGACTGACTATTATATTTTTGATTTCTTTTTGATTCTTTCACTCCAAAATGAGTGTGCCACAAGCTAGGCAAACATTTGTTGCCCATTTTTAATTGTCCATGAGAAAGCAGTGGTGCCTTGATCTACTGCAGCCCATCAGGTACAGAGAGTTCCACAGGAAAGGAGTTCCAGGATTCTGACCAAATGATAGTGAAGAAACGGCAATATAGCTTCAAGTCAGCATGACGTTGGCTAGGAGGAGAACATGAACCTGGTGGTGTTCTTTGTCCATTTAGCTGGTAGAGTTTGTGGATTTGGAAGTTGATGTCAAAGAAGCCATGGTGAGTTCACCGCTGCCTTTATAGCCAGTGAAATACTTTCAAAGTGCAGTACTCTAATGTTATAAAAGCAGCCACCAATTTGTGCACAGCAAGCTTCAACAGCAGCAAGAAAATAATGGCTAGGAAATCGTTTTGGAGTATTGATTGTGAGGATAACTTTCAGAAGAAATTGGTTGCAGTGCCCTGCTCATCTTAAATAGTTCAATGGGATCTTCTGCACCAGCTTAGCATCTTATCTGACAAATCTGTTGAGTGCCGCTGTTCCAAAGCACTATACTGCATTGCAGTGTCTGTTCATATTTATGGAGGGGGGAGCCAGAACATTCAACCTTCTGAGTTTGATGCAAAGCAGCTACCACTTCAAGGTCATAAGTAGGAGACCAAAAGTTTTTTGTTTTATTCATGCAATATGGGCATTGCTGGCTGAGCCAGCATTTATTGCCCATCCCTCGTTGCCTATAGAATTGACCAACTCACTAGGCCCATTTCAGAGGTTAATTAAAAGTCCAGCACATTGCTGTGGATCTGAAGTCATGTGTAGACGAGACTAGATAAAGATGACAGATTTTCTTCCTTTAAAGGACAGTTATGAACCACATGGATTTTACAACAATCAGCAATATTTGCCATTGAGCCAGCTTTTAATTCTAGATTTTGATGAATTCAACTTTCAGCATCTGCAATGGTGGGATTTGAGCCCACGTCCCCACAGCAATCACCTGAGGTTCTGGATTATTTGGTCCAGTGATAAAACCACCACCATCACCCCCTCCCAAAAAACGCCCTGTACGTTGAACTCGAGTTGCAGTCTTGCTAATTTTAAATAGAAATGTTAAAGCAATGCACTTTGTTTACCCACAAATTTTAAAGTGTCATAAACAATAGGACTGTGGAATTGCTCTGTTAGTAATCTTGTTGGTTAGGCTGTGATGTACCAGATTGTGCCCATGTAGGGGAAGATGGGACCAGTTGGATGGGACAACATTTTTGTGGGACAGACGTGTACATGCATACACCGTGCCATCCTTGGCTGTCTGTGCTTGGGGCAGGGCAGCTGATTTTAAATGGAAATGTGTTTTCTGTAACATTGTATTTTCTGTTTTGATATTTTATATGAAAACGCGAGTAGCTGTGTGAATCTTGTCTTGATCCTATTTAATTTTGGAGAGTGCCCTTGAATTACGGGAGCCCTCCGTACGATATCAGAGGCACACGTGATCATGTGTAAAACAGTTTCCTCTGTTGCTTTCCCTTCTTTTAGGAGCGTTCCATCCTTTTCAGATTAAAGGAATAACAACTAGACTAAGCAAAATATATAAAATCAGTGCATGACTATAATATTGGCATCAGGTCTGTAATAACTGACCATACATGCATTACTGAAAGTACTCTTTGTGAAAATCAACCATTAATATGTTGTGATTTTGGTAACACAAACTTGTCTGGACTTTGGCTGTGGGGTTATCTTCCATTTAGTTTAAGGGAAGGGGAAACAACTTCAAATGTTGAATTTTCCCACTTGTAATGTTGATGTTCAGTTCAGTAAATGCATCCTGGCATCATAAGCACAGTTTAAACAAGAATTAGCCTGTCTGGCCCAACATCTGGGACAAAATCAAAGCCAGATTATGCAGTGATATTGTGGTAGTATTAGGCAGGGCATTGAGCAGAGATGGAGAGACTGAAAATACTGTGTAACATGAGAGCTGGAGTTAAACAGAATGTTTCCTGAACATTTTAAAAATAGCTGCCTTCCAGTACAAGATTTTTTTGTTCTGGCTAATAATTGCATACTTCAGTTGTGGAGATATCCATACAATTTCCAAAGCTGTTCTGCAGGCAAGGCACTTGCATAACTTAACTGAAAGCTGTTGAATTGTCTTTGTTTCCTGCCCCATTGTGCGTCCACATGTACAGCTTCTGTGCTCATACAGGATCCCTTATGAATGCACAGCAATAGTCTTAAAAAACTAACCTTTTTCTTCAACTCAGCTCTAAACGTAGCTGAGCCAGCTGTAATTTAAACTGTACTTTCTTGGGTTTGGAATGAGAAATTTAACCAGGACTTTTGTTCCTTATTCCTGAACTGAGAAACTTGAGTGAAAACGAAGCATATGGATGTTTGATGAACAATAGCATTGTGGTTTGGCTGGGGTTTTAAAGTTTCTCTACTGACACCCCTGTCTTTATCACATAACTTGGTGATACTCGTCGCCTGGGTTTGAACATGAGGGTGATTGCTTGGTTAACGTGTTGGATGGCAGTCAGCACTCATTAGAGTTGTGGCGAAGTTGATCAACTTGAGATAAAGGAAAAAAAATCATATTGTCAGTACTTATCAGCTAAAATCACTGCAATGCAGTTACGTGGATATGCATTGGAAGGACAGATCCATCAGTGGCCAAGGCACAATAGACCATCAGATGAGAGTTGCTCTGGTGGCTGCAACATTGACTCTGGAAGTCATGAAGCCTCATAGGCTCAGGTCAAACATGGACAAATAGAACCACCCGCTGTTTACCATCTAACTCCCTCCTACAAGATGCAGCTAGATAATCTATACTCTTTTATTTGAACATGTGCTCGTCAGTGATTCATGATGCAGGTTCGCTTGAGGCAAACTAGGAATGGGCAATAAATGCCCTCCGTGGTAGTGGAGTCAACATCCTAAGAATGAAGCAATAACAAAAATGCTGCAGGATTGCTTTTTTAAAAAAATGATGTCCATCAAAAGATTTGTAATATTTATTTTGCAGGCTAGTGGGTGCTGAGGAAGGCCACTTCATTCCAGAAAGTTCTACAGTGTCTCTCATCGTGGAGCTGGAGGAACACAGCAGATCAGGCAGCATCAGAGGAACAGGAAAGTCGACTCTCCTGCTCCTCTGCTGCCTGGCCTGCTGTGTTCCTCCAGCTCCACACTGTGTTGACTGACTCCAGCATCAGCAGTTCTTGGTATCTACAGTCTCTCTGTTGTGACATTAAATTATTTTTCTTGCGTGATTCAGAAATAGTTGTCTGTAGTGTTGTATGGAATCGTATTCCATTAAATAAATGTTTTGCAGAAGAATTTCTCAATAATGGCCATAACGTCAAGATTGAATCTAATCCTAAATTTTAATTCAAAGTATAATTTTGGATTTACTTTCTCTATCCCTTAAGGTTTTTTCCATTAAGTTACTTGTTTCTTGTTCGTTTATGAAATACGAGCATCACACCGGTTTGCCTGACATTTATTACTCTGAACTAATTACCTTTTTAAGGTGGTGATGAGCTGCTGTCATGAGCCACAGTGGTTGTCATTTGGAAGTATTTCTACAATGATGTTAGGTTGCAAGTTCCAGAATTGTAACCCTCCCTTGGTAGAAGCTCAAATCTTATGTGAACATAGACATGCCGCAGCAGTTTGCCAACTACTGCGACTTTAAAATTCTTAACCATACCTTTAAATTCTCTCCATTGCCTCATCCATTCCCCATCTCTGTAACCTTCTCGAGCCCTGAAACCTCTGATCTCGTGTGTCCTTGATTTGAATCAATTCACTATTACTGAGGGCTCCTTCGGCTGCCAAGGCCTCAGGCTCTGAAATTCCCTCCCGAAACCCTACATCGATATTGCTCTTTGCTCCTTTACAATGGTGTTTACAGTTCAGTCACTTGATAATGATTTTCATCACCGATCCTAATAACACCTTTTGTAGCTTGGTGCCAAATTTTACCTGATTGTGCTCCTGTGAGGCCCTTTTGGGTGTTTTGTTATGTTAAAGGTACTGAAAAATACAAGATGTTGCTGCATCTTAGCAAATTTTATTGTTTTTCTAACATACAACAGTTTAATATATATAGAGGAGCAGTTCTCAGGTGATTGTCTTTGGGGGAAATGTGTATTTGCATGAGTAAGTGAAGCACAAAAAAAACATTGACCGAATTGGAACAGACTTGGTAATTTTACCATTTTGGCTTAAATTTGTGTTAGAATAAAGCATTTTTCAGAATGAGCTCTCTAATGTTAGGGCAATAAATGAAACGGTATTGAATGTTGCTCTTTGGACAAAGGAACTAATGTTTTGGCAACAGACATACTGAAATGTAATGAATCATTCAGATAATGATGCACTGTCTGCAAATATCTCTTTGGCTTTCCTTTTAAATTTTGGAATATTCAAAGGAAACTTTTTTGTTAATATACAGCAACAGGAGCAAAATGCTAATAAAGTCAACAAGCAAAATAACAGTATATTCTCAAAATACTGTCCTTAAAATTGTTGAATGTCTAATGGATAGAAATCAAAACCTCTTCTGAGCACCTGTAACCTAATTGGAGATCTACGTTAGAAAACACACAATGTTAGGGATACTCTTCAAGGTGACCAGTATACTTGAATTTGCGTTTGTTCTAAATTGAAAAAGACTTGCATTTTTAACTTCAGGATGACCTCCAGGTATGCAGCCAGTTAAGCATTTTTGGTGTCATCACTGTTGTAACTTTACCAATAAGACAGCCAAATTGTAGATAACAAGCTCCAAAAATAACTGTAATAACATCAAGTTAATGATATTAAAGATGTTCAATAGCTTTTTATCCTAGGAAGTTCCTGTTGAGTCATCAGCTTGGGCTTAGCTATCTTGGGCAGGCTGTTGAGTCAGCCGAGAGCACTCAATTCACGAAAGCAGCTCCAGTTGTGGTCGCGACACTTCATGCAAAGAGGCTGAAGGATGATGCAATGACTTAAGTTTAGTTAGTATCGTGTAAAAATTGTGGAGGATCTCCACATAATTATTGTATAACTTAGTATAAACATTAAGGTTGTTGACTTGCTCGCCGAGCTGGCTGGTTGTAGTTCAGACTACAGAGTAGAACTACATTGCCTGTTTGGAGGCCGCACTGATGATGTTACCTAGCGTGGTGACAAAGCGTCTGAACAACAACCAGCCAGCTCGGCGAGCAAGTCAATAACCTCGCCCACAACCCTACAAATCTTCGCAAGAACCTTAAATACTATAAACATTACTAACACAGATAATACATTAGCTCATTCATCCTTAGTCTAATGTTGTCCTAATTATTAGTCAGAGTTCATTCTGAACAGCAGTTCTTTTTCTCATCAAATATATGTATAAAACCAAAAGAGGAATACATTCTTGCTAAATTAGTATGTATGTTCCACTTCTATTGTCCACGTGTTGTTTCTTGGCATATTATTGTGCCATGTGGCATGATCTGTCTTATTTAGTAACTGAAGGATCTGAGTCAGTACATTGGTACTTGGTGTGCCATCTGAGATTGGAAGTGGAACTTTATTTTTCTTGGGACAGTTCTAGGTCAACTGTTTGTCGAGGAGTTACACAATAATTCACTTCATTAATCAATTTTGTACAGCGGATGGTGTAAATTTTTCTACATTTCATAAATGTGCCTCTAAAAATATGCAGTATGCTAGAACAAAACAGTTTCTGTTTACATCACAGAATCATTATGGTGCAGAAGGAGATCATTCGGCTCAGTGTGAGTACTCTGACTCTCTGAGCACCATGACTTCATGACATTCTCTTGCCTTTTTCCCCACAACCCTGTATATCATAGTGTTTCAAATAATTATCTAATGCCCTCTTGAATGCCTCAATTAAATCTACTTCCACCACACTTTTAAAATTAAAAACATCTCAAGGTCCTTTACCATAGTATAATTAGATAAATCTGGCTGCATAAGGAAATATTAGGACAGCTGGTCAAAAATTTTAAGATGTAGATTTAGAGGAGAAATTTAACTGGGGAAAGAGAAGCAGGGAAGGTTTAAGGAAGGAATCTAGAATTTGGGACCTAGCAAAGGGAGGTCGAGCTGCCAATGACAGCTTTCATTGACTTCTTCAGGCCAAAATGAAGGCAAACTATTTTCCCCTTGCTCCTGTAACTAAGCCACTTAATCTGCTGCTAGAGGGCATGTTTAGGGTTAGTTTTAGTTTTAACTGCATTTTTGCTTTCATTTCATGTGTGTGCACTACCAATTTAAGGAATGTTTGGAGAATGGTGGGAGTGGGAGGAAATGAGAATTTAAAACATAAATCTGAATTTAGAAACTAAAATTAAAGTAATTAAAATTGTTTATGCTGGGAGATGTTTTGTCACTGAGTCGAGTTGACCACAGTCTGAAAATTATGCAGTGTAACTAATTTGTTTCATGAACGCACAGCTTTATAGTACAGAATTTTTGTACCAATATAAGCTTTGTTTGAAGCATCAAAAATGGTGGTTTGTTCACTAATAAATATCATTGCAACATTTCGTGTCACATCTTTTATCAGAAATAAAACCAGGTAACTTTTTATTCATTGTTGTGCTATGAGCAATGTTATTGAGGGCAGCAATAATTGCTCACCCCAAATGGCCTTTGAGAAAGTGGTGGAAAACTGCTGACTTGAACTGCTGCAGTTCTTCACATATAGGCACACTCGCAGTATAGTTAGTGAGATCCAGGATATTGACCCAGCAATAGTGAAGGACTGGTGATCAAGTTTCAAGTCAAGATAGTATGTGCCTTGGAGACGGTGGTGTTCCCATGTGACTATTATAGTTCTTCTAATCATAGAGCTCCTAAGGGCTGTTGAAGATGCCTTGTTGCAGTACTTCTTGTCATGCTTTTACAACTGTGCATGATGTTGGATGGATTGTACGTTTATGGGAACAGGTAGGGTGCCAGTCAAGTAGATGGTGGTAGGTTTAGCTCCTCTGTCCTTTTTGGATTTGCACTCAAGGCAAATCATTATTTGACTTCACCACTGAATTTGTCCTATAGATGGTAGAAAGGCTTTTGGATGAGAGAAAGTGAGTTACTTGCTGCAGAATTCCCTGCCTCTGACCAGCTTTTTTCAGGCAGTATATTTATATGGCTTGTCCAGTTCAGTTCTGGTCAATGGTAACCCCAGCAGCCAAAGCTGCTGTTAGTGGGGATTCAGGGATAATGATGTTGAATATCCAGAGTAATGGTGAAATTCTCCTTTGGCTGGAGATAATAAATACCTGACACTTGTGATAACGATGTGTGTGTTTGTTTATTGCACAAAATTTTTAGTAGCAGAGTTATCTCATTTCTTTTACACTTCATCCTCTATTTCTGGTAATGGGAACTTGGTTCCTTTTGAATTTATTTTTAAGGTAGCAGGCAGGCAATCAACATCCACCTACCAGTTCCCTCCCTTTACTTGCTGCCAACCAGCTACCTTATTTCAGTAGTAAAATTGTACAGGTTGGTAGCATTGGATGATGGTTGACAACTTGATATTGTAGGCACTTATAGGCAACTTGAGAGGAGAACACAACGTAAGGTGTGGAGAACTGAGCCTTGGGTAGATCACAACTGGTATTCCAAATACAATGTTTAAACATTCATTACAACCAAGTTGGAAGGATGAACAAATTCCTCTCTAACTCCTGAGATTGGTTATTCCAGAATTTGAACTATTTTATAAAAAAAACTGACTTCTGAGTTTACCATGTACTTGAACATATGCAAAATTGTATGAAGAAATAAGCCAGCAGACATCTTGAGTTAATCAAAACTAAGGAGTCAGTTTTATTGTGATCTCCCTTAAATACCATGAGAGTATTTAAAAAGCTAAAACAAAATTGAGAATTTTGAGAGGTTTACATATACATGCAAGCATTAACATGCCGTGCAGAATAAGTTATAGGGTAAAAGAGGTGGAGTTGGGAGAAATTAAAATTGTTTTTAACTATGGATTTTTTTTGTGACATTCCTTTTAGCAACCTTGAGTTTCTGGTGGGGTTGTGGCCAATGTAAGTTAATTGTTCTTGGGGCTTGTTCGTTAACTCACCTTTTTGAGGTGAGTATGAAATTTTACAGATTAACCACCCAAACATGTCTACTGTTAATTCACAGGCATTTTTTTTTTAAAGAAACTTGGCTTCTTTTGTAAATCAGGTGGCTTCTGCAGCCATTTTCAACCAGACTCATTTCAAGGTGTTGTATTTCAAACTGTCAATGGAAATAAACATTATTAGTCCATACATTAAACTTACTGACAGATTAGTGGCCTTGAATACCAGCAAGAGTTCAGAGAACAGTACAATTCACCTGCCTGCCTTAATTTGTCCTTTTTTTTTGTTGAAATTGAAACAAACCCAAAGCAAGTTCACATTGTTTCAGCGTCAGTCAGGCTGAATCAGTCTGCAGGTTTTGAAGTGCACTGTTAACGTTGGCATCAAAGATGTTGTAGAAAGCTGGTATGCTTAGCAAAACATGATCATGAGCCACTTTCTCCAAGGGTGGAGAGTATGTGACCGCTGTGATGATGAGAATTTTTTTTCAAAACAGATGGATTGTAATGTTTTTGTTTTTCCTATGAATGCCCTCAGTTGTAGCATTATTAATGTGCAGGTAAAACTATCCAGCAGCATATTACCTCGTGGTTCATGACTGACAATGTGGAGTTTTTTAAAAAAGAAAAGCCATTGGTGACAGCTGTTGAGCTCCAATTGAATCAAAGCATTTAAACAATCGTTGTATGGCAGAATATATCAATATGCAACAATTTTTGAGAACAGGATAAGGCCATTAGCTCTGCTCCTCTTTTGATCATTTATCTGCTTTCTTAATGTCTCATAATCTTTTCTCCCTCCAAGAACAGATTTGCTTATTTCATGAATTGAAATGTGCTGTCTGCTTCAGTGCACTTTCCTGGTAACTTATTGCTCAAGTACTTTGAGTGAAAGGCATATGCTTTCCTATTTCTAGAATATGTATTACATATAGCACTTTATCCCAGGTGTCAGCAAGGTGAATCTTCTGAAACTCATCCTTCCTTCAATGAGGAGACCAGGACTATTAGCAGTACTATACATGTGACCTCTCAAATATCCTGTAAAGCGGTATCAAGACTTTCCTCCTTTTGGACTTGATTCTCCTCACAATAAAGGCCAACATTCTGTTTGCATGCTAGCTGATTGTGATTCATGTGCCAGGACTCCCAGATCCCTCTGCAGCATTCTGCAGTCTGTATTTGAGAATGTGAAAATTTGGAGGCATGGATAAGTTGGGCTGAAGGGCCTGTTTCCATGCTGTAAACCTCTGACTAAATGACAGACGTTTGAATTGGGTGCAGAAGAAGGCTATTCAACCCTTTTGAACCTGCTCCATTATTCAGTAAGATCATGGTTGATTAGTTTGTCTTTTCAATTCCAAATTCCCTTCTATCCTCATAATCTTGGACTGATTCTTGTTTGGCCAGGGAATCGATCTCTGACTTAAAAGTATTCAATGACCAGATTCTGCTAAGGCAGAGTTCCAAAGTCTCCCAACACTGAGAGGAAAGAAGAATTCTCCTCGTAGTACTGTTCTATAAGGGTGACCCCAAATATTTGAATCGTACCCAATCCAATCATTTTACGTAGCATGTAGCAAAACAAGGATTTAGTGAGGGAAATATCACTCACCCAGCTAAATCAAATTAATCAATTTTGAATTAAGAGTACTGGTCTAAATTGTTTTTGTTAAATAAAGCTTTAAATGGCTGGATCATGTACCTACTGTCTTAGGGACATGGATTAAGTGCAATGGTTGACAATGAAGATTTGCCAAGTGTTACAAGGATCTTGGGGGGAAGAAAAAGTGCATTATTACGTTAATAGTTTTGAAAAAAATTGCACACTAAGCGTTGTGAAGTCTCTTAACATCAATTGTTTAATAATGCAGTGTTTGGAATTTGAAAAACTTGATATCTTTGGCAGAATTCCAGGAATGACATCAACTTCAGGGTCACCAGGGCATAGTGCATCACAAGGTACTGCAACATTGATTTATTGCTGTCACATGTACTGAGATACAATGAAAAGTGTTGTTTTGTGTCCTATACAGGCAGATCGTATCATACAAAGTGTATCAGGGTCGCAGAACAGAGCGCAGAATACAGTGTTACAACCATAGAGAAGGTGCTGAAAAAGAGATCCAAATTAACATTTGAGAGGTCCGTTCAAAAGTCTGACAACAGGGGAAGAAGCTGTTCTTGAATTTGTTTGTACATGTATTCAAACTTTTGTATCTTCTGTCCCACAGAAGAGGGTGGAAGAGAGTATAACTTGTCTTTGGTTATGTTGGTTGCTTCCCTGAGGCAGTGGTAAGTATAGGTGGAGTCAATAGATGGTAGGTTGGTTTGCGTGATGACTGGGCTGCATTCACAACTCTGTAGTTCGGTATCATTTGTCTCATCTTTTGAAACATGTTATTTTTAAGTTTAAGTTGTACGAAGAAAGGTTTTCAATGTAGAACATAACTCTGAAATCACCCATTTAATGATTTGTGCCGCCACATTTAGGCTCATCTGGCCCAGCCCTTATAGTTCAACCCTATTATAGCCTTCAAAATAAGGCTGTAAGTGTTCCACTGTCAAACAAAACAATTCCAATTGAACATCCTGTTTTCTTGCAACCTAAGAATTAGGAAATGTTGTTGTGGTGTTTCCAAAAAGGATTGTGCCATAGGACTGAGCAATAACTATGTTGAAGGAATGCCATGAAATATGTCACTGATGCATTATATTTTAGATACTACATTCATTCTGCTCAGAACCTTGCATGTGAAGTTGATGCTTGGGGAAACTGTGCTTTGGGAGTGGGCAGCAGAGTTGGACCAGGGTTCTGTGGAGCAACACCCCACAACACAAGTGGAAAATGATGAATCTGAATGTTCAACAACAATCAGAGGATGGTGGAGAACTCAGCAGGTCTAGCAACATCTGTGAAGAGAGAAATAGAGTTAATGTTTCAAACCTGGTATGAATTCTGCAGAACATTCTTCAGAACCTGCTTCACTATTCTAAATTCTTGTGCCTTTCGGATTCAGTGCCTGAGTTTAGTAACGTCAGAGCATGAACATTTCTCCATTTTGATTGCATGTCCTTTGCTGCACCCCCCACCCCGATTTATTGCCCTGTTTACATGCCCCCAGTGGGATGCATGCTTCAGGTGATCTGAGGTGATATGGAATGAGAATTTTATACCCTCCTGGCGCACACACTGATGATTTTTGAAGGTCTCTTAACAACATACTGACCATGAAACATAACGAAGCTGTCTCCTTGAACCACTGCAGTCTTTGGTCTGTTGGGCCATCCACAGAGCTGCTAAGAAAGGAGTTTCAGGATTTTAACACAGGAATACTGAAGGAGTGCTGATATGCATCCAGTTCAAGATTTTGTGTGGCTTTGGGATCTTGCAGGTATTGGTATTCTCGCGTATCTGCCGGCTATTTCCTTTAGATGGTAGAGGTCGAAGGTTTGGAAGGTGCAGTCAGAGGAACCCTCCTGTGTTACTGCAGTGTATCTGGTAGATGGTCCACATTACTGCCACTGTGTGTCAATGGTGAAAGGAATGCATGTTGAATGCAGGACATGGAGGGGGTGGAGCAAATGAAGCTGCTTTGTCCTGAAAGACGTGAAACTTCTTGAGTGGTGTTGGAGCTGCACTCATCCAGGCAAGTAAAAACTATTCTGTCAAACTTCTAACGTGTGCCTTTTAGATAGTAGGCATTTACTGAGAAATCAAAAAGTGAGAAAATTCCTGACCCCAACATGTAACCATAGTATTTCTGGCTGGTGCAGTGCAATTTCAGGTTAATGGTACTCCACCCCCAGGATGTTGACAATGGTGGGATTCAATGATGGGCAGTGGTTAGATTTTCTCTTGTTGGAGATGGTCATTGCCTGGCATTGCCTGTGGTGCGAATGTTATCAGCCCATGTCTGATTGTTGTCCAGGTCTTGTGCATATGGACACTTACTGCTTCAATGTCTAAGGAGTCGCAAATGACATTAAAGATGTGCAGCCATTGACGATCATCTCCAATCTCGCCTAATGATGGAGCATAGGCGAGTGAACAGGCTGTGTGTTCATAATTAATACTCTATCTACAAACTTTGCTCAGAAAGGATGGATAGTGATTGAAGTATGAATTTCAGATTGTGGCTTTTAGTAAGTGTACTTTTCAAGTTCAGAATTCAAGTTAGATTCACTTGTAAAAAATTTGAGAACACCTTGAAGTTCTACTGCCTGCACTGCACCCCCTCCAGTATCTGCAAACTCACTAAGTTCCCAGTTATTATGCCTGACCAAATATCATTGTACTTACTGCAATCATGCTGTAATCTCCTTGTTATCTAAGAACAGCACCTCTTCCATGTATGTGTATATATATGCTACAATGGTGCTTTTTCTGAAATTTATAATAACTGGATGGGCCCAAGTTGAAGAGCAAACAAAAGAGAATTAGTGGTAGTACGCTATCTCAAACAACCCTTGCCCTGTACCACATACTGGTATTGTTGACAGTACCACAAGATACAAGGTCCTAAGAAGTCACCACAGTGTTGAGAGTCATTCAGAAAAATGCCATTAGAAGTTTTTCTGTGGCCCAAGGAACAAAATGCTGTAAGTGGGGTGAGGGTGAAGAAAGATGCAGAATTGGAAACAAATTGCATCCTGAAAAGATATTGTGGACTTTGACTAATTCATGACAATCAGTTCGCAGTTTGCCCTTTGTCCCCTTTAATTTCTTCCAAACCTGTGTTCCTGTATATATAAAATCCATATCCGGAAAACAAGTTAATTCTCATGGGTTGTGTTTTTTCTAACTGTTGACAGCCATTTTACACTTTGGATCTTGTTTTCTCAATACATTGTTTTGCTGTTTTCCACAATGCCTTCAGAAGCATCTGAAGATGCCTTCCTTCAAAGATGCCTTTGTCACTCTCGCACAATCTTCCGTCTTTATTTTTTTGCTTACTGCTTATCTGTTGCTTGCTACCATGTTAGATTTCTGAGAGATCCTTCCATATGTGAGGCATGGTCATTGTGCAGTAGAACCTTAAACTACCTGCAGCCCCTTTGATTATCCTTATCTGAAAATTCACAAGAACAAGCCTCCGCTGTTAATTCAGCCAATGATTGATTGATTGTATTTTTACTACTCAATATTTTCTTCACTTTATTCTAGTTGTAATCTTTAGTTTTAACAAGGTGGTAAAATATGAAAGTTTGTTTTTCATTGTTGAATGTGGCAGGGGTGAAGATGGTCAGTTTCAATTGGAAAAAGAAAACTGTTGTTAATTGGTTTATGAATGTTTTAACTTTTTAGCAAAAAATGAGTGTTTTGGAATTTCAGGAGTAGATTTGGTCAACTGTTAAGAAATGTTTGTTTCCCAGCCCTGTTCCAGTCTGGTCCTTTCTAAAATAAAAAGATTCATTGAAGTGAGGGCATTGCTATGAATTCTGAACCATGAATGCTAATAGAATAGTTTGTTTGAGAATGTGAACTTTTGCGAAATATTAATAGGACAGAAATAAAAAGACTTTTTATCAATATGTTGCTTAATAAATTCAGCATAAATTATTTCTATTTGAGATTTGCTATTCTTGCAACTCTGATCTGATGAGTGAGAGGTGAAACACTTGAACAGCATGTCTCTATCAGCAATATATGAACTTCTGTGCTATTAGGGACTATTCCCTTTATCAAAGTAACACTGAAGATGCTGACTAGAATAAATGGGATTAGCTTTCCATTCAAAACACTGTTGGATGCTACTTGTCCTTTGTCATGCTGTGCACTATTGCAATAGTACAATGTTAGCTGGACTTGCTTTCTGCTGGCCTGGACCAGATATTCCAGTTTGCTGAACCGACCATCATCACAGCTACCCTTCCCGTACAGGGTATTGAATTCTGTCATTTTCACTTGCTCATCATTTTATGAAATAACCCATAAACAGCAACTGAGGAATTTAAAATGCATACAATGATCAAAAGACATTTCTTGCTTTACTAGTTTTAGAAAAGAACATACCAAGAGTTTCAAATTCACATGCATTTGCCTGTGAAAAAGTATTGCTTTCTTTATGTAGAGTCATTCCAGGCTTGAAACTTCAGTTCTGTTTCTCTGGCCGTCGGTGCTGCCAGACCTACTGAGTTTCTCCAGCATTATGTTTGTGTCAGTGTAAAATAATATTGGCAAAGCATTCCAAGTTGAAAGAAATTTGAATAATTATAAGTAATGGATTTTACAACAAAAAATACACTGCACAATGTCCATTTTTAGTGATGGGGCAGGAGGGTGTGATTTGCCAACCATTCACTGATAGTATTCAGTTAATATGAAACAGTGACTGCCATAGGAATACTTGTGGTGGACACCTGAACAATCATCAGAAGAACTTGTTACAACATGTTTTCAAATTTTACCAAATGTGTACAAGTTTGAATCTCTGTTTGAAATGATGCTGATGAATTGGAAAGAGATTACAGATTGACAGTGTGCTGGAATGCTCTCCACTTACCTGATGGGCGCAATTTCAATAGCAGTCAAGAAACTTGACACCATCTGGGACAAAGCAGCTGCTAAATTGGCACCCCATTCATTTTCTTCACCATCGATGCACAGAGGCAGCAATGTGTGTAATCCACAAGGCACGCTGCCGTAACTCACCAAGGCTACTCTGACAGCAGCTTCTCTCAACTTCTACCACCTAGATGGACAAAGACTGCAGATACATGGGAACACCATCGTCTGCAAGTTCCCCTCCATCCTCACTTGGGACTATAGCGCTATTGCTAAGTCAAAATCCTGAAAGTCTCTTCCTAATAGTGCTGTGGGGTCTCTACACCCCAAGGACTAAAACAGTTTAGGAAGGTGGCTTACAACCATCTTCTCATGGGCAATTAAGGATGAGGAATAAATAGTGGCCTAGCCAGTATGTGACTCACACCTCATGAACATTTTTTTTCAAAATCAGGATTATTTTGGGACATAAAGTACAAAGAAGGGTCTAGGCCTGAAACATCAGCCGTCCTGCTCCTCTGCTGCTGCTTGGCCTGCTGTGTTCATCCAGCTCTACACCTTGTTATCTCAGATTCTCCAGCATCTGCAGTTCCTACTATCTCTGAAACAATTTGGAAAGGAGCCGATTTCAAGTTGTAAAGCAAGAGAAAGCATGAATAGATAGCCATAAGGCGATTTTACCTGGACCTTGTTAGCAGTTGTAGTCCCCCAGCAAGCATGAAGAGAAACCTTAGGGTAGGGAAATTCTTGTTAGTCCTGCTGTATGCGCGTTACATTATTTGAAACCCTAATTAACATTGAAAAACTGAGCTGGTACATTTTTATTTTGGTCTTAAATTCTACTGAAGGAGATGAGAGATAGCTTAGTACAGGTTTTTAGGAAAATGGTGATAAATTTGTAAGTGCAGATAGAGATGATCAGATACTGTTAAGAATATACTGTTGAGATGAGATGAACCGTTTGAATTCAACTTGACGTTATAATGTTAAACTAATTTTCTAGAGTCATGAGCTATTACTTGGGCTTGGTTTATCTCATTGATTATTCTGCTTATGGGAACCAGTTAGTGAGGAAGGATTCAGAAAGGAAAATATCAAGTATATCAGGCAAAGGAGAGGACCACGCACTCAGCCCTGGGGATTTTTACTATCAACTGGCCTCCTGTCTGAAAATCTACCATGTCATGTGCCACTCCCCTCTGTTCCCTGTTGTATGGCCAGCTTTGTATTTGTGTTGCTGCTGTTTCTTTTCTATGACCCTAACTTTGTTATTGTACATGGTATTGATGGATGCTTGATTTCTTTTATTCTGTAAGCTATAGCTGATGATACCTGTATACTGACTGTTTAGCTTATATCAACAAATTGGTTGAGTAAATGCAGTATAGTTTTCCTGTAATTATTAAATTGGTTGGAGTCAGAATAAATGGGCAGATTTGAGCACACCTAGAATAGAAAGAGCATTAGGGCAACAAAAATTATACTGATTTACCAAGGTGGTGTTAAGGAAAAGAGCATTCAATGATCTGGAGAATCATAGGATTATTACCACTAGAGCAGTGAAAGGTTTGAGTTCTTTTACAAATTGATTTTAAAATCTTGATATTGGTAAAATGGCTTACAGAATGGCTATTCAATCCATTTAAGTCTCTGCTGGTTCTCTGCAAGAACAAGAAAGATAGCCCTATTCCCTGCACCTTCCTGATAAACCTTCAATCTTTTATCTTCAGGGCACTTATTCAAATTATTTTGAAACTCATGATTGAACTTGCCTGTTGGGTCCTCTCAGTGTATTCCAGATCTTAACTGCTTTCTGCATAAATACATTTCTTTTTTCACCTCAAGACTGTGACTTTGTGTTCTTGATCTTTCTGCCAGTGGGAACAGTTTATCTCTATTTACTGTGTACACCCATCGTGATTTTGAACAATTCCTATCGAGTCTCCTCTTAAACTTCTCTTCAAGTAAAACAGTCCCAACTTTTCCTTAGGGCCCAGGAAAGTTGGCATGCTCATAAAGACTTTTAATTTTTATAGATGCACCATAGGACGCATCCTATCTTGATGCATCATGGCAACTGCCCTTCCCAAGACTGAAAAGAAAGAAACTACAGGAAGTTATGAACACTGCCCAGTTCATCTCTCAAACCAGCCTTCCATCCATTGACTTCATCTATCCTTCCTGCTGCCTCAGCAAAGCAACCACCATAATCAAAGACCCCTCCCACTCTGTTAATATCCTCTTCCACCCCTTTCTGTCAGGCAGAAGATATAAAAGTTTGTATACACATACAGATTCAAGAACAGCTATCAGACTTTCGAATGGATTTTTTTTCTCTCGCACGCACTTGCTCTCGCGCTCTCTCTCCCTTCAATTTATGCGCACACAGACCCCATGGACTCTGTGATCCAGCAACCCCATTAGGATTGAGTTATTCATTTTGTATCATCTTTTCATGTTCTTCCTACCAAAATTAGTCACTTCACATTTCTCTGCAATGAATTGCATCTGCTGACTACCTGTCCATTGCATCAACCTGTCTATCCTCTTGTCAGTTCACAAGACTGTTGCCCGAGAAAGGAATGGAGCCAATAGTTAGGAATTTGGATCCGGGAACAAAAGCAATGGTTTTGGTCTTTATGATGTTGAATTGGAGGAGATTTGTGTTTACTGAATATGGGTTGTTAGGCAAGCAGTCTGACAATCCAGCAACAGCAGAGGAGTTGAGAGAGATGGTGGTGAGTTAAAACTGGGTGCTGCCAGCACACATTTGAAAATGAACACTGCTAAGGATGACATTATGGAGGAGAAGCAGTAAATGAGATAAAGGATTGAGAAAAGCATAGCTGTTTGGGGGGCATCAGAGGTAAAAGTATGGCTGCAGGGGATAAGCATTAGCAAGCGATTTGCTTGCTGTGATTAGATTCTGTGGGTAAGGAAGAATCCAATTGTGAGAATCTATGCACAGTTGGGTGACAGTGGAGAGATGTACAGTGACATAGGCAGAATGACAAAATGAAAAGTATGGGAGAGGCACAGTAAACATGAATCCTCATATACTTACCCTCTCTGAAGGTGCTCAGTTATTTTCAGGATTCAGGAAGTATGGTGAGGCAACATGGTGTTAGAGAAGTCTGGGGTGGATTTATGCCTAATAGCATGGATCTTTGTATCCTACATCAGATTATTGCCTTGGAGAGAGAAACAGAGTTAATGTTTCAATCCTAGTATGGCATTTCTTCAACACTGAAGATGACCCTTTGAACTGTTAACATTAACTCAGTTTCTCTCTCTACAGATGTTGCCAGACCTCCTCCAGCATAGGATGCTTGTCACTTCGATTATGTTTTGTTGCTGTCATGGTGTAAAATTAGCTGGTTTTGGTGCTGGCATAAATTGAGATTCAAGTTTGTTAATTTGATGGCAAGGCACTGGGCCTGGATGAGATTAAGAATTTTGAAAGAAGTGAGAGTGGAAGTTCAAGGGGCACTGGCATGTGGTAATCATATTTAACTAAATTGCTGTAGTTTTTTGAAGAAATAGCAGGCTTAAACTTTCAGAAGACGTTTGGCATTGTTCCGCACAAAAGACTTGAGGAATATTTATAGGTCGTGGAACAAAAAGGTTTGTAGCAACATGGAGCCAAAATAGTCCGAGTGACAGAAACAGAGTAACGATCAATGGATAATTTTCAGCCTGGAAGAAGATTTGTAGTGGAAGGGTTGGTATTGGGGCCCTTGCTTTTCCTGATATAAATTCTTGATCTAGATCTAGATTTTGGTGTCCAGGGTGCAATTGGAAAGTTTGTACATGACACAAACGTGGAAGTGTTATAAGTTGAGAGGAGGCCATTGTAGAACTCCAGAAGGACAGTTGGTAGAGTGAGCATATAGGTGGCAAATGAGGTTTCAGAGAAGTCGGTGATGGATTTTGGTAGAAAGAACACAAAGACAATATAAAGTAAAAGGTACAATTCTATAAGTGGGTGGGGTAGGAGAACAGGAGCAAAGGAACCTGGGTGTAAATAAGCGTAGATCATTGAAAGTGTAGGATAGGTAGAGAGAGCAATAAGTAAAGCAGACAGTATCCTTGGCTTTATTAATAGGGGCATAGAGTACAAGAGCAAGGAATTGTTGTTGAACTTATGTAAGACATTCAGTCGATCTCGGCTGGAGTATTGTGTACAGTTCTTGATGCCACATTATAGGAAGGATGTGAACATGTTGGAGAGTGCACGAGAATGGTTCCAGGGATGAGGAAACTCAGTTATGAGGATATATTGAAGTTGGAACTATTCTTCTTGGAGAGAAGAATGCTAAGATCTGATAGAGGTTTTCAAAATCATGAGCAGGCTGTATAAGGTAGATAGAAGTTGTTCCTGCCCATGAAAGGAACAAGAATAATAAGACGTAGCTTTAATGTAATATGCAAAAGAAGCAAGGGTGAAATGAAGAAAAACTCTTTCAGTCAAGATGTAGAGATCTATAGATGTAGAATGCACTGCCTGGAAATGATGGAGGCAGTTTCAGTTGAGATGTCACCAACATTTGTCTATCTCCCAGCTTGTTATCTATGTTTACATTTGTGCCACATTGAGGGTCATTTCTTGCCTTTTCTAAATACTTGCATAGATAAGAGTGTACACAAGGCACCAAGCTACCAACTTAGGAATGTCAACATGAAGCCTGAATCAAATAACTTTACTTCCAAAAACTGTGTGTATGTCCAGAGAGGGAAACAAACAATTCCTCTTTTGCTCTGGTCTTGTGCTATGCATATTATTGCTTATTAAGTATTTCTATATTTAATATTTTTTTTTAAAAAAATGGATCTCAGGAGCGGTGCTGAATTCAATGCAGCATTTGCACCTGCTGTTTCCGGCCACATTTTTACTGCACTTGGTTTTCGGGGAGCAGTCTAATGTTCTAGTGAGCTTTTCTAACGGTTTTGGGACAGAGGGTTACATTTTGAGCTTCAGTAACCTCTGCCTGTCTGTCAAGTGGGAAATAAATATTAAATTTGATTGAGCTTAGAGCAATATGCTGCTAGGTGTGGCTTGACTTGTCTCAAAGTTTGTGTTTTATCATTGGATGAATGAATGAAAGAGGTCAGAAGTATCCACGATCTAGTATCTGTTTGACTTTTGTCACTTCTTTTCAGGCCAGCCAAAAAGATGTTGTTTTATTCAGGTTATTCATTTCACTGAGTTTATCTGTGAGGTAGCCCCGATTAGCCAGTTACACATCATTCATCAACACACTGGCATGTTCAGATTGCTTATTAGCATACCTTTTCACTGCAAAGTTTCTGACTTGAGATAGCCACCTCATCTCTTGTCGAAATGAGCTGGAATTCTGCTCTACATGCACTCAAGGTACAGCAAACTACTGAGAAAGTTTTTATATTTTATATTGTTATTCTCTTGTTTTGAGAATACTTGAAGACATTACTTTTTACACTAAGGAGTCTTTGTTGCAGAAGATAATGTGATGCAATCGCATGAGATATAGCTTGTTTTACTACTACTGTTGCCAAAATAGTCTTCACTCCTTGCTTTAGTACCATCTGTGAACCCATTACAATTTGACCAGCCTACTTTTGCTGCACAATAGCATGATACCATCTGACAATTTGGAAATATTGTCTGGCTTAGCTGTTGGCTTGACCTCCTGACAGAACAGTTTTAGTTTAGCTCTTTAATCTACATGAACACTGGCATGTAAGTGAAGCACACTTGAAGTGACTGTGGATTTACCAAGTTATCATGTGTAGCAAGTCATTGTCACGCAGCTGATGCACTGCAAGGTTATTTCTTCATACGTTAAATCAATCTATAGTTTAACAAGCCATTTTACACTATTACTTTTTTCCAGTTACTTGACATTCTGCTCTCTAAATATTTCCCACATGCTTTCAATAACATAATCAATTGCTCTCCAATTGTGTGATTTTTTTTTTAGCCATTGTGTTCTCCATTCCAAGCTATGTAACAATGGGAATTGTAGATTTCATTGCTGTATTGGTATTGGGCAATTTGTGAGCCTTCTGTTCAAAAAATATGCACTACCTCTCTTTGTATATTTCATGCATGATATTCAAATGTCTCTGTAACTTGAAGAATTCAAAACTGGACAACGTTTGTGTGCAAACTATACACCGAGATCCATCCCCACATTCCGTAATAGAAGAATGAGTTCTGATGGAAAGGTCATCTGACAGCATGCAACGTTGAACTAGCAGGAAATGCTAATAGTTAAAAGTGATGAGTAGTTTAGGTACTTGAAAATGCATAGGGTGAGATCAAAAAATATTGCTAAGTTCAATGCTGGCATACATGACAGTGACATACAAAGCAACTTATTTACAAATGGTGTCCAAAAGGAAGAATCTAAATTGACTGTGTCTTTAAATTGCTGAAACTGTTGCCCTTATCTCAATTTAGGAGCGAGTTTCTGGATGCTAGCCCTTGTTCACTCTCACAACAATATCTAAACTTGCTTCATTGACTCTGCTATACTTCGGAATGCCTTTGTGTCATGAAACGTGCTTTTATAAACAAGTTCGTTTATTGTCTTGAATGAGATGAACACAGATTTTTTTTTTTCTTTATGCACTGATCAATGAAGTAAGTGCAGCATGTATTCAAATTAGCAAAAAAAATTTAAGACAAATTTTAAAAAAGAATACCTTCATGAATGGTGATAAGCAGTTGGAATAAATTGGATGTTGGGGAAGTTCAAAATGCAACTGCATAGTAGGCTGGAAGAGCTGAAATACTTGTACTTAATGGGCTTGGAACTCATTTTGACATTTCCCCCTTCATGAAGGAGAAGGTCTGATGGTTTTCCAGTAAGTTATAACCCATTTGTTCTTCATTGGGCAGCAGATGAACAGTGACGCAGTGGAATGTAATGAATTAATTTTGCATTTGGTGTAGATATTGTCCAGTCTTCTTTTACACTGTTTTATGTTGGAAAAGTAAGCTAAAGGTAAGCATGTTTTGTCTTTTGTAGCAACATTCACTGCATTTATAAGCCATCTGTAGAATCAATCAGGATTTACTATTGTACAGGATGAGACTGCTGTTGTAGCACATGACTTATAGCGTTAGAGACATAGAGATATACAGCATGGAAACAGACCCTTTGGTCCAACTCGTCCATGCCAACCAGATATCCAAAATAAATCTAGTCCCATTTGCCAGCAATTGACTCATATCCCTCTAAACCCTTCCTATTCATGTCCCAGCCAGATGCCTTTTAAATGTTGTAATCATACCAGCCTTGACCACTTCCTCTGGCAGCTCATTCCATACATGCATCACCCTCTGCGTGGAAAAGGTTGCCCCTTAGGTCCCTTTTAAATCTTTCCCCTCTCACCTCAAACCTATGCCCTGTAGTTTTGGACTCCCCTACCCCAGGGAAAAGACCTTGTCTACTTACCCTATCCATACCCCTCGTGATTTTATAAGTCTTGATAAAGTCACCTTTCTGACTTCAGGCCTTGTTCTGAAACGTTTACACTTTCCCTTTTCAGGAGGTTGACGTTAATACCATATGAAGAGCCGTAGGATTTATAGCGTGAAACTGGTCTATGCTGGTGTTAATGATTCAACTGAACAACTAACTGTATCTGTGTATTCTCAAACAGTGCATTTTTAAAATCTTGATTCATTGATGTTGGTATCACTATCACAGTCAACATTTGTTGCCCAACCCTAATTAGTGTTGAATGGAGGGGTGTGTTTGGCTCTTTCATAGGGTAATTGAGGCAACCACATTTATTGTGGACCTGGAGTCTCTCAGAGCAGATGTATGGCTGATTTCTTTCAAAGTTGGCAGACTCCTTAACAGATATTTGATGAACTAGATGGGTTTTTACAACAATTGGTGATAGCTGCCAAGGTCACAGTTAAATAGATTCACAGAATTTAAATTTAATCCGTTGCCGTAGTGGGAATTGAATCCTTATCAACCTCATTTTCCTGGGCATCTGGATTGCTAGTCCAGTAGCTTTACTGCACCACTGTCTCCGCTACCACATAATACTATGGATGTTGGATATCTGAAGTAGAAACAGAAATTGCTGGAAGTACACAGGAGGTCAGGTAGAAAATGTGAAGAGAGAAACAGAGTTAATGTTTCAGAGGGCTGTGACCTTCTATTGGAACTCATTCTTCTTTCATTTGTCCCTCAAGTGCTTAGCTAGCTTCCCTTAATTGCATATAAACTATTTCACATTCATTTACTCCCTGTGATAGTGATTTCCATGTGATTACCAAATGTTCTATATTTCATTTACCAGATAAACTGGTATAAATTTTAATTTCAATATACTGAACTAAGGCAGTTTTGGTATAACATTAGGCCAAACTGGGTACTTTTGTTTTCAGTATTTCCCTGACTCTGTTTATTGGAACAGGTCCAGTCACACACTGGTTTATGTTGCATATTATGAACATTATACTAAGGAAATGTCAAGTTTATTTCCATGTATGGTGACCGAATGTTATAATGTTTAAGGGAACAGGACCTGATTGTCAATCTGACAATGGCGCAGATCAAGCCTGATTAAGGTCTGTGACCAACTTCCATAACTTGAGAGTGAACAGAAAGAAAAATCAATGGCAGAAGAAGTAGTGCCTTTTTGATGTGCAGCGACTGCATTCTCAAGGCAACAATGTAGTTTACACAAATATGAGATTGATTTAACAGTAAGTCAGTACATGTGCTGAAACTAATACCCAATTCAAATTAACTGAGCCCAGGTGTTAAAGACTGCAAAGGGTTATGTAAATATAGAAATAGAATGGTTTACGTCATTGGGAATAGGCGTTGTTCTTTCCAGATGTCTTGTCTTGTGGCAGAGATGAAGTCTTGGCTTGTATCTAGCTTTTACAGTTCACAAATAAAAGGTCATGTTTGACCCTGAACTAGAGATCGTCTCCAATATTTACTAATCTCTTTCTCCTTCACTCTCTCTTTCTCCTGCCTCTCTGTGTGTCTCTCTTTTTCTCTCCCTCTTTCTTTCTCTCTTTCTTTCTCCCTCTCTTTCTTTTTTCTCTCTCTCTCTTTCTTTCTCTCTCTCCTTCTCTCCTTCTCGCTTTCTTTCTTTTGCTTTCTCTCCCTCTCTCTCTCTCTCTCTCTCTCTCTCTCTCTCTCTCTCTCTCTCTCTCTCTCTCTCGTAAAGTCCAGTCAATCCCTTATTGCCCGTCATGTAAGTGAATGTGGCTAGTCTAGAATTTCCGGGAGTTGGAGAGTAATCTCCAGGTTATTGCTTTGAACTATGGCGGAAAGTCATACAATAGAATTGAAAGTTACGTTGCCACAGCTGGCCACCCCAGTATTATACACTCAGATGCATAGCCATTGAATGTGGAAAAGTTCTGTGGCAATTGATGTAAGGATGTTCTTGGACCTTTATTTTTGCCTTGTCATTCACTGTGTTTATCAGAACAGTACGTCAAACCCATCCTGTGTCTTAGTTTCACCATTTCTAGAATATTATCTGCCTTAATGTGAAAGTGAGTAATATTATCATTTTTACCCCTCTCCTTTTTGTCTTTGACAAAAATGGCTGTCAACGTTCAGAGACCAGTTGTGTTCTTTAGACTTTGAAAGGTGAGCTAAGGGATTATGCCACTGTTAGCTTACTAACTCTTCAGATTCCAGTTTTTATTGTAAATTTACCTCAATGCTGTTACACTTTTCTAAAAAGATAAATTTGCCATGCACTTGCCAGACCATGGGCTGCTCTCTCATTAGAGAGAGTTGACTGTTGGTAGTTTAACCTGAGGGTCATCACGTCTCAGGCAAGGGGAGAAACTGAAAAGGTCCTTGATGGTAACCTCAGTCAGTGCGGGCATTCACTTCATGCTGTTGGCATCACTCCCCATTGCAAACCAGCTGTCCAGCTGACTGAGCTAGACCATGTGCTAGTTGTTCGTGACATCAACCATAAATGCATCAGATCCCATATCTATGCTGCTGACACCTTATTACCAACGTTCAGAACCCCTCAATGGTTGTCCAACTTGCAACGCTGGATGAGCAGAAATTACTTCAAATATTGGTAAGACCAAGGTCCATAAGGCGCTCTTTAAAACACATATCTTGGTTCAAGTTTGTGACCAGCTGTGCTAATTTTTTTTATATAACTTAGAATGAATTTTTTCGGTCTGATAATTCTTTTCTAAAGTTTCTTGGGATGCTCTGCTCTGTTCAGACCCTTTAGTTCTAGACGTGGTGATTTTTGGGACAGAAGGCTAGAGGATTCCCCTGCTTTTTTTGATAAGGATTGCTTTCTGGTTATCTAAGGACAGCCAAGGGCCTTAATATGATACCCCATCCTTCAAAAAAGTGATTGGCTAGGTTTTATATTCAATTCTCTGGAGTGAAGCTCAAATCAATAATTACCTGTGATGATTCCCACTGGGTCAAGCTGGTGCATTTCTACTTCATTGTTTTTACTTGTTTTATCAGATGTCTAACATTCCCCACCCAAAAGCGCAGTTTGAGGTTTTATTCCCAGCGAGGAACAAACTTGCTGTGTAACTGGTTGCCAGGAGGAATGCAAAAGCTTTCCAAACTGATGCCTCTGTCACTTTGAGAGCCCATCTTGTTTCTGTGGGATTTTTCTAAAGTATAGACAAATTGATTTAAGAGTGATAACTTGAGGCCTAATGCTCAGTGATCTATCATGGAGCTACTACCCCTACCCTTCCTGCATGCTGATACAGTACTTTGTTTTAAACATAGAATTTTTTAAAGATCAAGTCAAATTTGCTTATTAGAGATTGATTGATTTATAATGAATTTTAATTTCAATCTATTTTATTTACATTTCCAACTTGAATTTTGCAGTCCATCTGTAAAATACAACTGAACTATTAGAAATAATTACCCTTTCAATGAGTTGAGATCTAAATAAACCTCCTGCTGTCAAACTACAAACCTGCTTTTAAAGAGAGAGATTAAACTGACGTCTGCAGTGATCTTGTCCATTTGATAGGGATGATGAATTTAATACTTCATCTGGTGGCATCTCAATGCAACAGACCCTTGGATCCCTATGGAAGGGTTTGAGTATGTATTTGATGCTCTGGAGTCATTTCCAGTTTTCTTCAGAGATTTTTTAAATGTTTTTTTGCAACTCATTTTTAAATGTAATGTTTTAATCAATTCCTCATTGAATGTGCCTGTACTTCATTACACAGTACCTTGGTCCACATCTGTACCAAGTTCCTTGATCAACTTATATCATAGTTCAGGGAGCAACAAACCTGTTTGAACTGGGCAACCTGCTGCCTGAAATAGGTTTGTTGTCTTCATTGTCGTCCTTAAGGAAACAAATAGGGAAAAAAAACATCAGTGCTAAATTGCTGCAGATTTATATGTTATAACCTGGTGTAATAAATCCCCCTTAGGGAGAGGCAGTGAGTATTGTGGAATACTTGTAGCAAACGTTTACAAATCCTGCTGTTCTGCATTCCTAACTGCTCCTAAAGTGGACGATGGAGCACAGTGGTGCAAGCCAACATGGTGTAAAGTCTGTAATAAGCACATGCTGCAATGGTAGTTTATTTTACTGTCATACTCATGGGATGAGAAATGACCTTTCTCGGTAGATTGTTGGTCTGGAAGTATGTTTGTTTATTGTTTTGGTATGAAATTATCCATGATCTCATAGCATAGCAGGAAATTGTTTTGTCACGCATTGGAAAGGGGCAACGCGTTCCTTTATAAATGATCAAGAAAGCTTTTTAATAAGTGCTTTGTTACTGTCCACTTGGGATCTCTTTCCTTTAGTTTTTAAGCATGTGTGGGAAAGCTATGATCCTCACACCACACAAATCTGTTGTACTTGATTTTCTTGCAATCTGGGCATTCCTGTGAATCTTCACTGACATCACTTCAGGAATATATTCATGCTGAAGCTCTAATGCAATATTTACTTCCTCATCTATGTGCTCCTGGAAATGTATCTACTGTAAAATGTAGCTTTTTGGACAAACTTTCCATCTAACTTGCACCAAGTACTTTTCGCCAATTGTGCCTGTGCTCAGTGACCATTTTGGCTCCCAATCTAGCAAAGCCTTCTTTTTAAGAATTCTCATCCTCACATACATGATTTTGACCCAGCAACAGTAAAGGAACGGCATATTTCCATATCGGGATAGTAAGTGGCGTGGAGGGGAACTTGCAGATGGTGGTGCCCTTGTCCTTCTAGATGGTAGTGGTTGTGTATTTGGAAGGTGCTGTCTAAGGAACTTTGAATTTCTGCAGTGCATCTTGTAGATTGTACACAGTGCTGCTACTGAGTATCAGTGGTGGAGTGGGTGTATGTTTGTGGATGTGGTGCCAGTCAAGCACCTGGATAGTGTCAAGCTGCTTGAGTGTTGTTGGAGTTGCACACATCGAGGCAAGTAGAGAGTATTCCATCACACTCCTGACTTGCACCTTGTAGAAGGCGGATAGGCTTTGAGGAGTCAGGAGGTGAGTTACTCACCACAGTATTCCTAGCCTCTGAACTGTTCTTGCAGCTACTGTGTTTGAGGTGAGCCCAGTTGAGTTTCTGGTCAGTGGTAACACCAGGATATTGATAGTGGAGATTTCAGTGATGGATAACCCACTGAATGTTGAGGGATGGTGGTAAGCCTGCCTGTTATTGCTGATGGTTTTTGCCACATTTGTGGTATGCACGTTACTTGCCACTTGTGAGCCCAAGTGTAGATGTTGTTGAGATTTTGTTGCATTTGAACATGGACTGCTTCAATATCTCCGGTGTCCCAAATGGTGCTGAACATTGTGCACTCATCATCTGCCCTATGATGAAGGTAAAGTCATTGATTAAGCTGCTGAAGATGATTGGGCTCAGGATACTACCCTGAGAACTCCTGCAGAAATGGCCTGGAGCTGAGATGACTGATTTCCAACAGCTGCAATTCTACATGTGTGCCAGGTATAACTCTAACAGGTGGACAGTTTCCCCCCTGATGCACATTGTTTCTAGTTTTGCTAGGTCTCCTTGATGTCGCGCTTGGTTGAATGCAGCCTTGATGTCAAGGGTTGTCACACTTCTTTCACCTTTGGAATTCAGCTCTTCTGCCAACGTTTGAACCAAGGCTGTAATGAGGTCAAGAGTTGAGTGGTCCTCTTCGTGGTCCAAGAGTCCAAAGTGGGCATTGATGACCTCGTGCTGTTTGATAGCACTGTTGATGACACTTCCATCATATTACTGATTTGAGAATTGACTGACAGTTGGTAATTAGCCTGGTTGGATTTGTCCTGCTTTTTGAGTGTAGGACATATCTAGGCAATTCTCTACATTGTGGACTTTTGTCAGTGTTGTAGCTGTACTGGAAGAGCTTGGCTAGGGGAGCAGCAGGATCTAGAGCACACATCTTCAATACTATTGCTGGAATATTGTCAGGGCCCATACCTTTTGAACTACCTAGTGCTTCCAACTGTTTCTTGATATCACATGGAGTGAATTGAATTGGCTGATGACCTGTATTTGTGGTGCTGGGGACCACTGGAGGAGGCTAAGATGGATCATCCACTCGGCACTTCTGACTGAAGATTACTGCAAATGCTTAAGCCTTATCTTTTGCACTGATGTGTTGGGCTCTTCCATCATTATTTGTGCAGCTGCCTCCTCCAATGCGTTATTTAATTGTCCACCACCATTCCCAACTGGATCTGGCAGGACTGCAGAGCTGAGATCTGATCTGTTGGTTGTGGGATTCCTTAGCTCTGTCTATCACTTGCTGCTAATGCTGTTTGGTAACTTCAGGTTGACACCTCATCTTCAGGTATGCCTGGTGCTGCTCCTGGCGTGCCCTCCTGCACTCTCCATTGAACTAGAGTTGATCCCCTAGCTTGATGGTAATGGTTGAGTGGGGGATATGCCAAGCCATGAGGTTACAGATTGTGTTGGAGTACAATTCTGCTGTTGATGGCCCACAGCACCTCATGGATGCCCAGTCTTGAGTTGCTTGATCTGTTCGAGGTCTGTCCCATTTTAGCACAGTGATAGTCCCACATGACATGATGGAGGGTATTTTCAATATGAAGGTGGGACTTTGTCGCCAAAAGGACTGTGGTGTGGCCACTCTTAACAACACTTTCATGGACAGATGCATCTGCAGCCGGCAGATTGGTAAAGATGAGATCAAGTATATATTTCCCTCTTGTTTCCCCCTCAACCTGCTGCAGAACCAGTCTAACAGCTATACCCTTTAGCATCTGACAAGTTTGATCAGTAGTGCTGCTGCCGAGCCACTCTTGGTGGTGGACTTTGGAATTCCCCACCCAGAGTACGTTTTGTGCCCCTGCTATGCTCCGTGCTCCCTCCAACTGTTGTTCAACATGGAGGAGCCCTGATTCATCAGCTGAGAGAGGATGGTACGTGGTAATCAACAGAAGGTTTCTTACCCATGTTTAACCTGAAGCCATGAGACTTCATGATGTCCAGAGTCAATGTTGAAGACACTCAGGGCAACTCTCTCCTGACTGCAAACTACTGTACTTCCACCCTGCTGGGTTTGTCCTGCCACTGGGACAGGATATATCCATAAATGTTGGTGTTGCCTGGGACATAGCCTGAGAGATATGATTCCGTGAGTACGACTATGTCAGGCTGGTGCTTGACTAGTCTGTGAGACAGCTCTCCCAATTTTGGCACTAGCCCCCAGATGTTAGTAAGGAGGACTTTGCAGGTCAACAGGGCTGCGTCTGCCATTGTCTTTTCCAGTGCCTAGGTCAATGCCCAGTGGTCCATCCAGTTTCATTTCTTTGAGACTTTGTAGTGCTTGGTACAACTGAGTGGCTTGCTAGGCCATTTCAGAGGGCAGTTGAGAGTCAACCACATTGCTGTCGGCCTGGAATCACATGTAGGCCAGACCAGGTGAAGATGGCAATTTCCTTCCCTGAAGGACATTAGTGAGCCAAGGTTCAGGGCACTGAATCTGAAGTGGGAGACTACCTCAGCAGTTCACTATGGCTGCCACTATCATGCATACAACAGAAGCCCATTGCCTAGTTGATTAGTTTGACCATTCTGTGTGATTTCCAAGTTTGTTTTGTCAATCGTGTAGCAAATCATTGTCTTTTTACCACTGAGCAAACTCCACAAGTTTTTGTTGTTGTATATCACTTTGGCTCAGTTGGTAATGGTCTCATTCTGAGCAGTAATGATTTGTGTCCAAGCCTACTCCAGGAAATGAGCACATCATGTAGGTTGACAATTCAGTGTACTGCTGAGAGCACTGCATCTTAAAAGGGTCTGAAATCAACATGTGTTCCAAAAGCTGCAAGTTATGTCTAAACTCAAAAGAGAAGGTGAAGCAACAGCAGTGTGACCCCAGACCATGAGGCAGCCAACTCTGTATCCTAAGTGCCCACCTCTGCAGGAGTGAGACCTGGGCAGCATCTACTGAGCAGAGGAAAGGCTGAACAGTTTACACCTTTTGCTTTCTCCCGTGTCCTGCTGAGGACATAATCAACAACTCTGATGTCTGGGGGTGTGGTAATTTCATCGCAATGCACTTATTGCTAAGCTGTTAAAGTCTACACTGATGTAGCCCTATTCTATAGATAGTTAACAGCTGTGTCACCAATGACCTACTGCATGAACAGGCACCTGAATCAAAATCTCCACCACACCTACAAGCGAGATTTACTGTTGTTCTCCGTTGACTCTGGCAGCTGGGAAATGGTCGCTGATGGTGGGGACCTAAAATGATTGTTAGGAACGGCATCAGAAAAGTTGAGCAGAAATGATAAACTCATTTGGGTGAGAAGTGGAGCCATACAAAACACAGCCCAGTGCATTATACCCCTCCTGAGCCTACTGTTTTCTTCTTAGAGGCAAATTTGCTAGGGGCTTCTGAGAGACACCAGGCAGTACTGAGTTGATGCACACTATTACCTCATGAGATGAAAAGCCATCATCACCTTTGAAATATTGTGCCATTTTTTTAGATTAACCTTGAAAGGCAAATCAGGTCCAGAATTGAATATTATACGAAGAACATCTCCGACAATAATTCAGCAGTCCGTCAGGAATCCTGAAGGTGTATTGCACTGAAATGTCTGTCTAGATTGTGTGACACTGAGCAAATTGACCAGATAATAGGAGTGACAGAAAGCCTGGCCGCAGAGGCGTACATAAAGGCCCATCTTGAAGAAGAAAGTTGGAGGCGTTTAGGTTGACAATTGTTTTGGTGTCTGATTCCATGATAGGCCAGAATCTGAGAACACTGTTGTTCGTGTCTTTTGGCACAATGGTGGTGTCCTGAACTTTGAGTCAGAAGATCTGAGTTCAAGTCTCACTGGCCTGGAGCTGCATCATAACATGTCTAAACAAGTTATTTAAAACATTTTATAAAGTGGGTTTTTTGTGGAATGATGGTAGTTTCTCTATCTGTAGGCTAGAATGTCTGGGTTTCAAGTCCTGCCTGCCCTGGATGTGTGTCATAACATGTCTGAACAGGTTAATTAAAATATTTTTTATTTAGAAGGGTGGTATGCTCTAAGAGGTTACAGAGGAATGAAGTGATTTATAAACGAGGATGAAAACTTTAACATTGTGGAGATGCTGCATCAGTCACAGGGGTGCTGGCTGAAGAGAATTTGGCATGTGATACAGTACAGGTAGGGAGCATTTTGGAGCGGATCAGTTTTATGTGCATGCTGATTCCAAACAGTTAATTGCATTCAGTAAATTGGACAAACCTAATTGTGTAAACTGTGAAAATGAATAGGTCAAGGACAATTAAGATGGGCTGAAAGGCCTTCTGTTGTTCTAACCTGAGAATTACTATTGTTACTCTTAATTCTTTCTAATTCACTTGTGGGAGTTAGATGCCGCTAGCTGGGCCAGCATTTCTTGCTCAATCCTAGTTGCCCTTGAGGTGGTGGTGAGTGCCCACTACTGCCACCTCAAGGGCAGCTAGGAACAGGCAAGGAATGCTGGCCCAGCCATTGAGAGACAAGGGTCTGGCTGACATCCTGTGGCAAACTGATAATTAGGCAGCTGCGTTTTGACTGCTGTTGTGTGTGGAAGTTAGTTGGTTGATCAACAGTTTTAAATCAACAATTCTGAGGGTCCACAAATAAATCTTTTGAGCAGGTCCGATAAGCTCCAAAAGCCTTCAGTAATATATAATTTCCTCCTTATAACTGGACTAGAATCACCATCTATTTCAGGCAAGAAGTGTGTAACCTTCAGTTACAGATTGTAGCTTCAGTAGCTAACCTGCTTTTTGGTTATGCAGACATAATAATGTGGCAATTCCAGTCAATCATGAAGCTTTGTGCATGTAAGTTTATAATGGGTCTGTCATCAAAATAAATAAGCTGCATCTACTGAATTGGAAGGTAAATATAAATTGCAGAGTTTTTTTAGGTTTCATGTGAAGTTGAAACCTTTTTAAATAAAAAGCATTTCTCTGGTGGTATTGGCACAGTGTGCGTCATCTGGTGTGAGTCAAGAGAGCTGAAAGGAAGCTTTATCTGAAGGTGGGAGGTGTTTATTCACAGTGCAGCTGGCAAAGCCAGGGTCTAGAGTGAAGGAAGGAAATGTCGAAGGGTGTTGGGTTGAATTTTAACTCTGGCTGTCGAGAGCAGGCAGGACCCATCCTGTTGCCTGGTGAAAGCTTTGGGAGATAAACACGTCGAGCCACGAAGTAGCCCTGCGTCAATCATTTCACTATAACCTCAAAATAAAGAGACAAGTATTTACTTTTATTCTTTCCAGTTTAGTTTCACATGTACACTGTTTTAAAGCTGGAAATATTCAGTAACATCAGAATGTTTTAAGTTTTGCCTGCAGTTTTTTGCTGTCTCTCCACTTTCCTACCAACGTGACATTCAGCTGGTTCTTAGTCATTCTAACAGGATGCTATGAAATGCTTGAGAACAATTTAAAAGTGATTTTCTTTATTCCCTAGATTTCTTTTATCTTGCCCTTTTGCCTTAATGTCTCCTCTCCTGAAGAGAATTTAAACTGGAATAAGACTGTTGAGACCTTGGGGCTTCATTGTGGGTGTGCACATCTCCTAGCCCCCATAACTATCATTGAGTCAGGCCAGCTTCTAAATAGCTTGTGGTTCATGCCACTACCACCCCCCCCCCCCCCACCCCATGTCAACTTATGTCTCCACCATTGCTCATTGCCATTGCTTTTATCAGCTGCTGACGAGGCTGAGACCCGGCTGTTGCTCTTGGATAGCATTTCCTGGAGCCCCGATGTAGGAATACATACTCATACACCCGATACATACACCCAAATCAATTGGGCTGTAGAGGTAATTATGTAGTGTAGTTTGTGTTCGTGCTCTTGGTAGGTGCATGATTCCAGTGTATCTTTCTTTGTGGTGACTACGTTAAAATGGAAGGAGTTCATTGTACTTGTAATATAGCTGGCTGCAGATTGATCACATTCCTGGGGAGAAGCAGGGTACAAGCAGAGTTGACGCAGAGTCAGTAGTTTTGTGGTGGCTGTGCCTGTTGGGAGTTTATTTCTAGCAATACCTTTGTGTTGAATTATCCTCAAACGGCACGGTGACTCAGTGGGTTAGCGGTCTCAATGCCAGGGACCTGGGTTCAATTCCACCCTCTGGTGACTGTCTGTCTGTGTAGAGTTTAACACATTCTTCCCATGTCTGTGTGGGTTTTGCCAAATTAACCATAGTGTTCAGGGATATGTGGTTTAGGTGCGTTAGCTACGGGTAATGCAAGGTTATAGGGCAGGGGTGTTGTTCTGGGTCGGATGCTGTTCGGAGGCTGTGTTGGGCCGAATGTCCTGTTTCCACACTGTAGGGATTCTATTTTTTTTATTCTAGTCAAACCATGACCTGCTTGTTTGTGTTTAATCATTCTGGGTTTGAGTAAGTGGTGCGTGTACTTAAGTAAGGACATAGTGGATAAACATGGACTTTAGCAAGGCTTTAGACAAGGTTCTGCATGGTAGACAGGTTAGTAAAGTTAGATCACATGGAATCCAGGGAGATCTAAAATTGGCTTGATGGTCACAGACAGAGGGTGATGGTAAGGGGGTCTGTAGCCAGTGGTGTGCTGCAAGGATTGGTGCTGGGTCCACTGTCTTTTTTGTTGTTTATATAAACGATTTGGGTGAGAATATTGGAGGTATGGTTAGTAAGTTTGCAGATGGCACCAAAATTAGTGGCATAGTGGACGGTGAAGAGGGTTATCTAAGAGTATAATGGGATCTTGATCAACTGCGCCAGTGGGCTGAGGAATGGTAAGCGGAGTTTTATTCGGATAAATGTGACGTGTTGCATTTTGATAGGACAAACCAGGGAAAGACTTGTACAGGTAATGCCATGACCCTGGGAAGTGTTGAACAACAGAGACCTAGGGGTGCAGGTATGTAGTTCCTTGACAGTAGCATCACAGTAGACAGGGTGGTGAAGAGTGTGTTTGTCACGCTTGCCTTCATCAGTCAGAGCATTGCGTAGAGGAGTTGGGATGTCATGTTACAGCTGTACAAGACATTAGTAAGGCCACATTTGGAGTTATGTGTACAATTCTGGTCGCCCTGCTGCAGGAGGGATGTTATTAAACTAGAAAGGATGTGAAAAAGATTTACAAGGAAATTACCAAGACTAGAAGGCTTGAGCTCTGAGGAGAGGCTGAATAGGCTGAGACATTTGTCCCTGGAGCGTGGGAGGCTGAGGGGTGACCTTGTAGAGGTTTATAAAATCATGAGGGGCATTGATAAGGTGAATAGCAAAGGTCTTTTCCCCAGAGTAGAAGAGTCCAAAACTAGCGGGTAGGTTTAAGGTGAGAGGGGAAAGAATAAAATGGACCCCCGAGGGACAACTTTCCCGCACAGAAGGTGGGTGCATATATAGAACAAGCTGCCACAGGAAGTGGTGGAGGGGAGTACAGTTAGAAACATTTAAAAGACATTTGGATAGGTACGTGCATCGGAAAGGTTTAGAGGGATGTGGGCCAAACACCGGCAAATGGGACTAGTTCATTTTAGGAAATAAGTTGGGTTGAAAGGCCTGTTTTCATGTTGTATGACTCTGATTCTAAGTCGAATCTTAGTAACTTCTTCATTTGGGGATTATTTGGTATATTTGATTGATTGATTCTCCCTCAGGGATTGCAACAATTGGTACCTTTTACATGGCCTGTATTGTACAGTGCAAATGTTTTCATGTAAATGCTTTAAAAGATAATTAGCCATTTTCAATTTATTCTTCCTTCCCAATAGGTTTGAGAAGGGCAAAATTTATACTTACATTGGTGAAGTGGTGGTTTCCATTAACCCTTATCGTCCTATGAATATCTATGGAAAGGACACCATTGAACAATACAAGGGGCGTGAACTATATGAGAGACCACCTCACCTATTCGCAATTGCAGATGCAACATACAAAGCCATGAAGCGGAGGTCAAGGGACACCTGTATTGTCATATCAGGTAGGGAATGACTATTTTGATGAAAGATCACAGGAATCAGAGCTGGATGGCAGAAGATTCTATCTAATTCTATTTAAATAATTTACCATCAAACTGTGCATTCTGAATTTGGGGTCACCACTTTTTTGGGACAGTTGCACTTAAAGTTACTCATCTCTGCCACAAAACGTGAAACTTCATATACTGCAAGTATAAGTTAACAATCTCTCCCAGTGTGTAAGAACCTATAGTCCACTAATTTCTCCTCCTCTTGCCCCGGGCTGTGTATCTGTTAGTATGAAGCAGTGATATAGGAATTGGAGTTAATCTGGGGAGGTTCCATGTGAAGAATAAAGGGGCGTGTATTTAGATTGTACTTCCCAAACCTTCAATATGACAAAGTGCGTAGCAGCCACTGAAGCACTTTTTTTAATGTTTGTTCATTGTTGTAATGTAGGAAAACACTGCAACCAACTGGATGGCCCCAAGCACAATTTTCATTTCCTGTTTGCTCAAGATTGGCAAGTTTATGATTGTAAGGACTTGTACACGCAGTGCGTGCATTGTACATGCAGTAAAACAATGGAAGTTGCAAGTAGAGATCAGTATTTCATCCATTTCACCACTTTTCCTGATGGTCTCTGTCAAGACATCACCTATTGAATTCTGAACTTCTCCATTATAACATAGTATACTGTATGAAGGTGAGCAGCACAGTAAGGACTCTGTTAGTTACTCAAACTCCATGCTGAAGGGCACAGTTGTCCTACTGTGAGTAGAATTACTATTAGATGTTTGAAAAAAGGGGACAAGCTATGACATAAAACGATTGGAGTTTCCAATTCTTAAGGTGTTATCATGTTTAAATGGGGAGGCCGGAGGCTATTTTAACCTATGAAACAAAACAGGTTTAGAATTGGGAGAGCATAGCTTATATATATGGTTGTAGTTTGATTTGTTGACTGATTTAACACACCCAATAGTGTTTTATGCTGGAAAAATATTAATATTTGCAACAGCATGTCAGCTGTAGCTTTGTGGAGTTAAAGTTTCCTCTTTCTGGATTCCAGGGGAGAGTGGTGCTGGCAAAACAGAGGCTAGTAAATACATCATGCAGTTCATTGCGGCTATTACGAATCCCAGCCAACGTCAGGAGGTGGAAAGGTAATAATTGGAGACCTTAGTTTATGCATAATTTGAGTTATTGCTTACTTTAATAACACATACTCTAATGTTTTCTTTCGACCCTGCGTGAGAGAGAATGTTCTCATCTGACTGTTGAACAGCCAGACACACTTGATGTCTTGGGCTGATTTTTGCTGCATTCATTTGGATTAAATAATTTTATTTTAGTTACGCCACACACTTCATGATTGTCTTAAAGTCTGAACATCGTCATTCAACACACTATAACATGCTGAACATCAGCAAGCACAACACCATCTCCAGGATCAGAAACAAAATCTTGTCCTTGTAATTGCTGCCATGTGAAAAAATCCAAAAGTGATGCAATGACCTAACAATCTACTCACTTGACCTCTGAGTCTGGACGAAGTTTCTATACCCCTCTGACACCTGCACAACCTTCACCAAGTTCACTTCCTATCCTGAAAACATCAGGACTCAAATATGCCTTAAAATAGTTAGCAAAAATTCCAAAAAATACTTCATTACTTTGAATTGCAATGACTGTAGTGTGTAGATAGATTTTGTGATGTGCAGCAATATCTTACAAACAACAGTGGATGGAGAAACAATTACTTTTTTTATTGAATGAAAGAGGAATGTTGGCTGGAACATCGGAAAAACTACTTCCTGCTTTAAACAGTGACTTTGGAGCCCAACACCAGCAACAGGATTTTTGGTTGGTATGTAGGCAAAGCAAACATTGTTCTGCATGGTATTGACCAGCATGAACACAGGTATTGATTAATATAAGATGGAGTAGGGCCTCCCTTCTGATCAGAAATCCCCCCTCTAATACATTTCATGCAGTTTACTGAAAAGAGCTTTTCGCTAAGAGGAATCTCAACTCCAGAATTTATCTTAAGGATTTTGTCAATATCTTCTGACCTATTGTAACTTTTTGCATGAAATAGCTTTGTACAAATTTCAATTTGATTTATTCTCCCACCCACCACCAGCAGTATCACCAAACACACAAGATACCAATACTTTGCTAACATTGGTAAACTCCAACTGTACTAAGTCATTCGCTTTTGGTATGCTTTAATTAGAATTGATTTATAAGCCACATTTATACAGGTGGAGTGAAGAGAATGTGAGGTTTGCTGTTGAAAGCAATAAGAGGAATGCTTCAGGGATGATTTTATAGACTGCACCAATTCTCACAACCTCACAACTTGAATTATATTTTTCTGAAAACCACAATTCCAGTGAATCTGTTGTCTCAGACCTTGTGGAATTAGGGACTTTTAAAAATGATGAGCCAGTTTTTCCACCTCTGGTGGGTCATATGCAGATATGATAACAAGCAGGGAGCATTCTGCACTACAAAAAGCCAAATAATGTGTGCTGGAAATCTGAACGAATAACAAAAATGTTCAGGACTACAGATCTGTGGAGAGAGGATTAAATTAGCATTTCATTTCAAATGTGGTTCATATTTATTTTAGGGAGTTCTGGCTTATTACTTTTTACTTCAAATAAAGCAGAGCTTTAAGAAAATTTACACAGCACTCTCTGTCTAATACTCAATTGTAAGGGGAAACCAGGTATATCTTTTCTCACCAAAGATAGGACTTTTCACCATTTGAATCATTTTCAATTTTAGAACAATCTTTTAGAATGTATAGATGCTGGATTTGATCCATCAAATCCTTTGAGCCTTTTGATCCATCAGACCAAACCACAGGTGGTTTCTCAGAATGTTACCCATTAAGTAATGCCCTGTTTGTATTTGAGTTTCTCTGCAGCCCTCCAGTTCTTGGAAACTTGTTTTGGTTTGGACTGAGACCTTGTATCTGACATTTACAGAATTTTGCTCTCCACAGGACATTTTCTTAAGTCCCCAGTGCTTGAAAGTGATTTGTTTTACTTGTGTTGAACTGGATTCAACATTATATCCAGGATAAGCAATTACCAATACTTGTTACTTTTAAAGCTTGTGGGTTGCAAGAGGCAAGTCCAAATAAGAATGTATTTCGACAAGCGAGTGCCCAGTGATTATTTTTGGGATATGATGTAATGCTGTAATGATTCTTCTTTCTGTTGCAGGGTCAAGAATATGTTGTTAAAGTCAAATTGTGTACTGGAAGCCTTTGGAAATGCAAAAACCAACCGTAATGACAATTCCAGTCGATTCGGAAAGTACATGGACATTAATTTTGACTTTAAAGGTGACCCAATAGGGGGCCACATCAATAACTATCTCTTGGAAAAAGTAAGAATTGATATGACCAAATTGATTTTGCTTCTAATTAGTCATGTTTTTGGATCAAGGGAGTAAAGAGCGAATGAAAGAGAGGACGCTTAGCCAGGAGTTAGGTATCAATTCTGACTTTAGATTAGCTGACAGGTGCTAGTAGCCCATTGTTGCATGTCATCATGTGTTAATGCTGGAAGACAAATGATTGACTCAGATTCAGTGCACTGACTGGTTCCTTCTGTGCTGTAAATCTCAGTACATTAATTGTTCAACGTTCTGAGTAATCTTGAATGTTAAATCATAAAATGTGCACCGAGTTAGGATCAGGATACTGGTCAGTCTTTGAAAGGGGGAGAGCTGTTCAGGGTCTAATTACTTGTCATCAGTGTCCACATTCTGGGAATGAATACAAAAGGAAACATTTGTGACCTGTTGTTTTTTTTTTACATAAGTTATTGAATTTGCTTTTGTGACTATATTACTTGTCATTCTTCTAGGTTCCACTGTTAAAAATAATATAGCAGTTTTTGGCCACGTTTTACGTTTGAAATCTAGAATACTTGCAAAATTGTGATTTTCTCACTAAATAAATCAGACCGACTTTTACTTAATATTGAACCTGACCCAGTCTGAGAACTATGTTTGGTCATATTACCAATCTGATTAAATCTAAAGACTTATTGTGATCAGTGGGGATGGGGTGGTTTTGCAGCGGTTCGAAGGAGGATATTTGTTTTCTGGGTGTTTAACTAAAGGCCCATTTTCTTACTTTGGAGAAGAAGCCGACAATGATTCAGAGTATGCGCACGACTCGCCTGTATTCTAAATTGTGGTTGATTGATTGTGGTTTTGGATTGAAAGTGACTTAGGTTGACAGTTTCTCATCTTTTCTGTAGGTTATCTCCACTTTTTGAGATAATATATGGAGGGGAACTGTAATAAGGAAAATGGAAGAGAGAATTGATGCAATGACACAACCTTGTTTTGCCCCAGTTTCCATTAAGATAGAGTTTGTGCTAGTTCATGGCTTGCATATCAATGAGTGGGCAGAGGATAGTGACAAATGTCTGAGAGCAGCCAAATTTGAGATGATTATAATGTCAAAAACACTATAACAAGCACATGAAAAGAAGTCCTTTGTCTCTACCAGTAAACTTCATTGGCTTGATGAGAAGGGCAGAAATTCAAGACCTAATCAAGTGTAAGCATAAAATTTACATTGATCGGTAATTTCACCATAGCTGAAGAGAAATGCTGCAGTCCTACAGGTAGCTAAAGGCAGCAATAGAGTATACAGTCACAATCTAAAGAACAAATCTGGATAGAAAAAACATAGGATCCAACAACTTATGAATGCCAACAACATATTTGGTTGCTTTAGCACTTTTGAGATGATCTGCAGCCTAAGCAATAAAGGATACAATTGTTGAGAGCTGATCGTGAAGGGAAGCTCTTCAATGACGAAGAGGCAGCCAGTGCTCACTGGAGAGAAAATTCTGAAGATCATCTTGACTGAGACTGTACTGCCCTCTATCCCATTCATCAATACTCCACCCAACTCAGTCTTGGTGCTATGCTGATACACCATTTCAGGCAAAGTTGAAAAAGCCATTTGACAGGTGACAAGCAACAGATCCCCTAGACCAAATAGAATCCATTCAAAAAAATCTGAAGTACAGTGGAGATGCACTCCTCGCACAGTGGCACAACTTTATATCCTTCAATTGAGAAGAGAGCACTTACTGGGGTAGAAAAAAGTTTTAAAAATCAGTTTGCAACTTTAAATTGTTGGTTGAGTTAAAATGGCAATACATTTTCGCTCCTGCTGCTGTGAAAATGAAAGGTGATATGAAGCACAATTGGAATTTTTCTACTTCCAGTCACAAAGCTATGAAATAGCTACAGAAATCATGAGCAAAGAAAAGTGGCAATATGGCCATTGCTGCTGGACAAAGAGTGCTACAAGTTGTATTGCAGCCTAGATCTCACTGAGGAGTGGAAAAGCTAGGCTCCAGAGATTCTGAAGACTTTGATACACCCTTTGCACTGTATTAATGTTACTTTTGAATTGTATGGATTTCGTACCAGAGCTCAGAGGAAGAGAGACTATATATGAAAGCACTGTTATATTAAGCTGAACCTTGAGAGTTTGGGCAACTGAGAGATGTCCTCATCAGAAAGCAAAAATATCTTAGGTGTAAGAGATCATCTCTGCTGAGAGAGGATGGGTGATGGCCCTCAACTCTCAAATGAGGGACTCAGCCACTTCCGAAAGGAATTTGGGAAATTGAACACCATCCATTATCATTCCATTTGACTGGCAATATCGTGAAGTCTAAGGTGGGAGTGAATATTGCTAAAGGGATCATTTTAAAAAAAAAAAAGTCTAGCAAATCCAGTATAGGCTTGTGCAGGGCAAATTTGAGAAGAAAAATACACATACTGAAAGCATGAACTGTTGTTCGTTCCAACAACAGGTGTCATGCTGCACCAAAATGCTTCTTGTAATAGTGAAATAATAAAATTTCAATAATAGTAAAAATCCTATTGATGGCAGAGTACCAAAGGGTGAGTGCAAAAAATCAAGGTGAAACAACAACTGAATTTCACTTCGATTTAAACTGCCAGTCATTTCAGGAGGTGAGCGATTGAGAGTCAGTCAGAATGAAAATGTTACACCATCTAGTGATTTGAGAACCACATAGTGACTTGAGAGCTGTGTTGAGCAGTTTGTTACTTTGTATGCAGTGAAAGTGAACAATCAATCAAACACATTAATGTAACTGCAGACATTTGTGTATAACTAGAGCAGCTGTCCCTTTGCAGCACGCAACTGATGTGGCTCTCTGGGACAGATGACCAAGTTCCCCAGCAATAGAAATGGATCAGTTATAACTGTTACCATGGCAACAATGCTTCTGGGAATTAAAACCCTATCATAGCAGCAACTTGATACCAGTCAGCCAATGACCGTTGCGCACACAGACTATAGGATACCTGTATGACATAAAGACTATGTATGCAATGCTTGTATACAGACTAGAGTTAATACTGTTAATACTGATAATGAATTAAATTTTCTTTGTTACTATGTATATTGAGTAACTTGTGCAACTTGTAACTGAAAATAAGAGTGCATGGAATTTATTTGTGTAAAAGATGATGTTTGGAGAAATGCCATTGAACTTGACTTATTGGCTGACTTGCCATTGTGATTTGACCTCTGACTTCAGTTGTAAGTGCCTTTATGTGCAATTTGGCAGCCATTACAAATGTAGAATCATAGAATCCCTACAATGTAGATAGAGGCCTTACGGTCCATCAAGTCTGCACTGATCCTCTGAAGAGCATCCCACACAGATACTGGGAGAACTTGCAAACTCCACACAGGCAGGCATCACAGGCTGGAATCAAACGTGGGTCTTGGGCCATGAAAACATGGTAATTCCTAAAGATACTTTGCCTGAAATGCGTAAATTGTGACTAAATAAATTGAAACTTCAAACTCAAACAGGAAACATAGGGTGTAGGTTCAGTGCTTCCTTGGGCAATGTTTTCCTGCTAGTTTCTGCTGACGAGTACCCATTTTGAGTTTAGTCATATTTTACTCATGGGAAGAATACTTGCTGTTTTGTTTTTTAACTTTGCTTACTTTCTCCGGGGTTTACACAACCGTGCAGAATTAGTATTTTCAGCTTTATTGGTTATTCCATTGGCTAAATGGAGTTATTGTGAGAGAATTAAGTATTTGCATATGTGGCATCAATGAATCTGTTGTAAATTCTGGAGAGATGTTGCTTTATCTAAAACTTTAATGGTTCTTGTTTGACAGTCTCGTGTTATAGTGCAACAGCGAGGAGAACGAAACTTCCACTCTTTTTACCAGGTTGGTGTCAACAAATAAATACATGATTCATAATCTGATCGGATAATTCAAATCCTTGTGAAATGTTTCATTATGGGAGCAGACGGGGCCTCAGTTTAAAGTATCATTTAAAGGATAGCACCTCTGATATTGCACATTCCTTTAGTACTCTGCCTTTTGGTGTCAGCCTGGATTAAGTACTTTTGGGCAGGAAGTCTGGCTGATTACTTACCCAGAAGTGCTGAAGCCATGTATTGGGTCCCAGTGTACTGTTGGTGAGATCAGCCTACTTCACATAGACTGGGAATGAAGACTTGTGATCTGATATGAGGCTGGCTGTTTAGTGGCCATTTGGAGAATTTGCCCATTCCTGATGCAGTACTAAAAGCCTGTTCCTCTCGCAATGCTTAGCTAAGGGTCCTGATAAATAAAGAGGCCTTACAGAACTGCTAAAGCCCCAGAGTGGTCTGACTGGTCATTTGAATCTTGCAATTTTAAAAACACACTAACCTTAATAAAACGACCAAGTATACTTTAGTAAAATGGTTCTTGTGGCACAGTGGTAATGTCCCTGTCTGTGAACCAGGAGGTCTGGTTTCAAGTCCCACCTGCTTCAGAGACGTCATAAAACATCTGAACAGTTTGATTTTAAAAATATCTATTTTAGCATACCAAATAGTGTACTGTACAAGTTGTGTTTCACTAGCACTGTGAAGCTTGTGTTTCAAGAGCAATGGAAATGGCAAAACAGTCAAACCAACATGGAAGAGACTAACCAAACTAGGGAATGAGGGTATTTGCAAATGGACACTGCAGGTTATTGGCCTCACCAAGACTATTTCCGCAGGATGGAAATAATATTTGATGTTGGCATAAATCCTCCTTATGTACTTTAATTTTAAAATGATGTGTTCCCATTTTAGTTATTGTTGGGTGGTCCTGAGAAACTGCTACGAACTTTGCACATTCAGAAAGATCCAACCGCCTACAACTTCATCAAGGGTGGAGGAGTAGTGAAGGTAAGGTTAATGAGTAAGCAGAGGGAGAAATCAAACAACTTTTTGTTTTGCTTCCTTTCATAAAAATTATGCAACAACTGGCATGCAACAGCACTGCAGAGTTTAAAAAAAATCTTTTTTCCAAAATGTGGAACTGGAAATTTGCTGTTTATTTCATGCATCCTTCCTATCCGTCTGGAAACACTTCAGTCAATGGGAATTGGCAAGAATCAGTCCTTCCTTGTTTTAAAGACCACTGCACCTAAACAGGCATTTCCCTGCCTTATCCATACTGAATCATTCAGATCAGGCCTGGGATTGTTGGCTGGCTCGTCGCGGGGTGGGAAAGAGGCATCTGGCAGGTTGCCATTACAGCTGAGCACAGTCTCATGCCTCCGTTCATGTATGTACCCTTGCACAAGGAGTCAGTCATTTGAGACCAGGAGCAGAAACACAAGCTAACTGTATCCTCCCAGATCCAGGGATTTTTCTGTAAATTGTAACAGCAACAGGTACAAACCTGACTGAGATGAACTAGCTGGGCCCTTTTAGTCCCCATAATGGTTGAATGATCTTGCTAATTTCTTTGGAGAATCTGAGGATTGTTTGTTATTATACCGTACATGCACAATAACTTGATTGGGACATATTGAATGAAGATGTTTTTACATAATGTAGAGCTGTGCTGTATTAGGAAGCTGCAGTCTATTTACACTGATTGCAAAATATTTTCCTAACTTTTTAAATTATCCTTTGCACACAGTCTGCTATAAACGATGCTGCAGAATTTAAAGCTGTCGCAGATGCCATGAAAGTGATTGGTTTCACTGCTGAAGAAATTCAGACGGTCTATAAAATTCTGGCCACTATTCTGCACCTGGTAGGTCTTTCTGTTTCTGCGGTGAGTGATTGTTCACTGAAAAGGTGTATTGAGGTATCTGTGTAGGCTGGATTTCTGTGATCAGTACTGCAACAATCATCTCCAAGTATGTTCAAGCTGACCCGCTAGGAGCATTGCGCCAGAACATAAACTAAAGCAACGTATTTTCTGGATAGGACTAAGGCAGACATAGTCGTATCGCACTGAAGCAGACCCTTCAGTCCAGCTTGTCCATGTCGACCAGATATCCCAAACTTAACTAGTCCCATTTGCCTGCCTTTGGTCCGTATTCCTCCAAGCCTTTCCTATTCATGTACTTGTTCAAATATCTTTTAAATATTGTAATTGTACCCACCTCTACCACTTCCTCTGGCAGCTCATTCCACACATGCACCACCCTGCTGTGTGAAAAAAGTTGCCCTTCAGCTCCCTTTCAAATCTTTCTTGTCTCACCTTAAACCTATGCCGTCCAGTTTTGGACTCTCCTACCCTTGGAAAAAAACCTCGGCTATTCACCTTACCAATGCCCCTCATGATTTTATAAACCTTTGTAAGGTCACCCCTCAGCCTCCGACGTTCCAGGGGAAAAAAGTCCCAGCTTATCCAGCTTCTCCTTTTATACCTCAAACCCTCCAGTCCTGGCAACATCCTCTGAATTTTTTCTGCACTCTTTCTAGTTTCACATCCTTCCAACACTAGGGCAACCAGAATTATACACAGTATTTCAAATGTAGCCATATCAATGTCTTGTAAAACCACAATGTGACATCCCAACTCCTGTACTCAATGCTCTGACCAATGTAGGCAAGCGTGCCAAACGCGTCCTCCATCACCCTGTCTCCATGCGATGCTGCTTTAAGGAATTACGCATCTGCACCCCTAGGTCCCTCTGTTCAGCAACACTCCCTGGGCCCTACCATGAACTGTGTAAGAAATGTGAATGTACAGCAGATTGGATTTGGTGAAGGTAGAAACTTTATTTCTCCCTTATTCTTCAAGGAGTTGATAACCAGGTTAAAGGATATCAATTTACAAATCTCTTCAGATCTTGTGGTTTAATTGTTTTGGATTTCATGTTAACTTTGCTGATTCCCTCCAACATAAGAGGCTTAAAGTCTATCACTTCAGCCACTCCCTTGGTCATCTCAATTGTTGCTATAATAACAAGAGTACAAGAGGAAGTGGAACAAGAGTAGTCCATTTGGCCCTTTCACCCTGCTATTTAATACTTTCCTGGATGGTCTATGTCATTCCACCTTCCTGAACAATCCACGTTATCTATTAATTCCCTTAATATCCAGAAACCCATTGATCTTCATCTCTGTGTACTCGCTGACTAACTGGGCCTTACCTTTGAGGGAGATAATATCAAAGGCCTACAAAAAGCAGATTACTACCTGAATGGCTGTAAATTGGGAGAGGGAGTGTGCAGCGGGACCTGGATGTCCTTGTGCACCAGTCGCTGAAGGTAAGCTTGCAGGTGCAGCAGGCGGTGAAGAAGGCAAATGGTATGTTGGCCTTCATTGTGAGAGGTTTTGAGTACAGGAGCAGGGATGTATTGTTGCAGTTATGCAGGGCCTTGGTGAGACCACACCTGGAATATTGCGTGCAGTTTTGGTCTCCTTTTCTGAGGAAGGATGCTCTTGCTCTCGAGGGAGTGCAACAAAGATTTACTAGGCTGATTCCGGGGATGGCGGGTCTGACGTGTGAGGAGAGATTGACCAGGTTGGGATTGTTTTCATTAGGGTTCAGAAGAGTGATGCGGGATCTCATAGAGACTTATAAAATTCTAACAAGACTGGACAGGGTAGATGCAGGGAGGATGTTCCTGATAGTGGGTGTGTCCAGAACCAGGGGTCACAGTATGAGGATTCCGGGTAGACCATTTAGGACGGAGATGAGACATTTCTTCACCCAAAGAGTGGTGAGCCTGTGGAATTCATTACCACTGGAAGTAGTTGATGTCAAAACATTGAATGTATTCAAGAGGAGGCTAGATATAGCACTTGGGGTGAATGGGATCAAAGGTTGTGGGGAGAAAGCAGGATTAGGCTATTGAGTTGGACGATCAGCCATGACAGTGATGAATGATGGAGCAGGCTCGAAGGGCTGAATGGCCTCCTCCTGCTCCTATCTTCTATGTTTCTGTGAAGAATTAAGAAGAAGATAAAAGAAGCAACAATGATATGAGGAACACCTTTTCGTGCAATGATTTGTTTGGATCATTGCCTGAGAGTGTTGGTGGGCAGGTTCAATTGAGGGATTTGGATTGGTATCTGTAAAGAAAGAATCTGAAAGATTATGGGTAAAGGGATAGGGAATGGCAAAAGGTAAATTGCTTCATTGGATAGGCAGCACAAATCAATAGGCTGAATAGTGTCCTGTACTGTCCTATTTCCATGATAAAATCCCTGATCCTAGTGCATTGCTTCCACACATTTTAATAGAATATTGGGAAGAGGTAAAGCATTATTACTTTTAAGAATAGGTTCGAGAAAGGCCTTGTTAGGAGGGGAAGATGATGGTCATCTATTTAGTGAGAATGGGGTCAAGGGAACAGGAGGTAGTTCTCTCAGACAAGAAGACTGAAAAAGGCCTGTGGCATGTGTGCCTTCATTGGAAGGGCATTGAGTATAAGGATAGGCAAGTTGTGCTGCAGCTTTACAGAACTTTAGTTAGGCCACACTTGGAATATTGTGTACAGTTCTGGTCACCATTACCAGAAGGATTTGGATATTTTGGAGAGAGTACGGAAAAGATTTACCAGGATGTTGCCTGGTATGGGGGATTTTTTTCCCAGGTTGGAGGGGTTGGTTACCAAGGGACAAAGATTCAAGGTGCGGGGGGACATTTAAAGGAGATGTGATGCAAGTTTCCCACACACAGGGTGCCGAGTGCCTGGAATGTGTTGCTGGAGGAGGTGGTGGAAGCAGACACAATAGCAGCATTTAAGAATCACCTGGACGAATACATGAAAAGGAAGGGAATAGAGGGATATGAAGGGCAAAATGTGTCAGTGCAGGCTAGGAGGGCAAAGGACATGTTCCAGTGATGTCTTGTTCTCTGTTTAATGTTCTCCGTTCTCTGTTCTTTGCTCTAAAAAGAGAACATGGGGGAAAATCTAAGTTTAGGACTGGGGCAAGCTAAAAGGAAATTTTGCTGGGAAGGCTAATCGGTACAAAAGTGGGAAGTAGCAGAAGAAGCTGATTGGATGGCCTTGATGTTGGTGACAAAGAAGTTCCTGAGCATCTTGCACTTGTTGGAGGTGAAGTCTTGAAGGAACTGTTGTGTATTATGCCTCAGAGATCTGTAGATATGACTCTCATCAGGTACTTTCTGTGAACAGGAGCTTTATTGCTAATACATTGTTTCGTCTGCCTACTCATACTTGCTGTTGAGTTTCAGTTTAACTGACAGGCTTAATTCCAGAACACGACATGGTGAATAGTCAACAGACATGCACAATCAAACACTGAACAACTGACCAATTGAATACAACTCGGACAGGGGAGAGTACGGAATTACTTGAAGTGACAATACTAATTAAAGAACCACTAGAAAATAAATGAAGCACCCAGAATTATTTCCAGTAGGACATTGTTAAAATATAGAGAAATTGCAGTTGTGAAATCTTTGTTAAACCATCCTTCAGATGTAATGAATTGTGTGCTGTACTCCTAGATATATTATTCAAAGGATATAGCAGCGTTGCTGAATTAAAAATGGATTTCCAAGCAAAGTTAAACATGTCGGGTCTCCTTTTGAAAAATGAAGACTGGGATTTGATCATATTCAAATAGGAAAATCGTAGAAATGTGAATCGTGCTGTTCCCCACATGTGGAAATTCCCAATTAGTGGTTATCAGTATAAGACAGTTAGCAAGAAATTCAAACACATTCTGAAGCAGTTTCTTTACCTGCAGACTGGTACAAATGTGGAAATTGCAGTCCTAGGGAATAGTTGAGCTGAGAGGTATTTTAACGAAGATTCAGTAAGTACGTGATTGAGGAACGAATGATGGGTTATGTTGGAAGAGTAGGATGTAGGGAAGAGTGCAGGGAGGCTTGATTGGAGCTTAAACATGGATGGACTGAATTGCCTGTTTCTCATATATTTTTATATAATTCTGTGCATTTTAGAATGATTGAATACTTACAGTGCAGAAGCAGGCCATTCAACCCATCAAGTTCACACTGCTGTCCAAAGAGCATCCCACCCAGATCCACCCCTGTCCCTATAACACTGCAATTCTCATGGCTAATCCACTTAGCCTCCACTCTATGGGCAATTTGGCATGGCCAATCCACATAACCTGCATATCTTTGGACTGTGGGAGGAAACAGAGCACCCGGAGGAAACTCTTGCAGACATGAGGAGAATGTGCAAACTCCATGCAGACAGTCGCCCAAGGGTAGTATCGAACCTGGGTCCCTGATGCTTTGAGGCAGCAGTGCTAGCCACTGTCTGCCCACTGCTGTTTTTTGGAACAAAGGGGAAATAACGCATAAAAATACTTAACAAGCTTAATGATGTGATGAAATTAACCTTGAATAAGATCAGACACATTGAATCTGAATGGCCACCTCATCCATGGTCACGAGCATAAAGGGTTACGGAGATTAGGCAGGAAAGTAGAGTTGAGACTGAGATAGGACCAGTCGCAATTGTATCAAATGGCAGAGCAGGGTCCAGGGGCAATGTTGCCTACTCCTGCTCCTAGTTCTTGTATTCTGTTCATTAAAGCCTAATAAGTTTCAAAAAATGGTATCAATGTGGATTTCACAAGTTTCAAAATCTCCCCTCCCCCCACCGCATCCCAAAACCAGTCCAGCTCGTCCCTGCCTCCCTAACCTGTTCTTCCTCCCACCTATCCCCTCCTCCCACCTCAAGCCGCACCTCCATCTCCTACCGACCAACCTCATCCCGCCCCCTTGACCTGTCCGTCCTCCCTGGACTGACCTATCCCCTTCCTAACTCCCTACCTACACTCACCTTTCCTGGCTCCATCCCCGCCTCTTCGACCTGTTTGTTTCCTCTCCACCTATCCTCTCCTCTATCCCTCTTCTATCCGCCTCCCACTCTCTCCCTATTTATTTCAAAACCCCCC